>NC_136428.1:99508765-100158765 GCF_052849685.1 Lactuca virosa | reverse complement strand
CGATCTTTTTCGTTAGGAAAAAGGACGGTTTGCACCAGATGTGCATTGATTATAGGGAGTTGAACAAGTTGACGGTGAAGAACCGTTATCCACTCCCAAGGATAGATGATCTTTTCGATCAGTTGCAGGGAGCATCTTGGTTTTCCAAGATTGATTTGAGGTCAGGGTATCATCAGCTTCGGGTCAGAGAGGAGGACGTGGAGAAGATCGCGTTTCAGACTCGCTATGGTCATTACGAGTTCGTAGAGATGCAATTTGGGCTCACTAACGCGTCCGCAGTATTCATGGACCTGATGAATCAGGTCTGCAGACCGATGCTTGATCACTCGGTCATTGTGTTTATAGATGATATCTTGGTGTATTCTAAGACCCGTGAGCAGCATGAGGAGCACCTTAGGGAGTTGTTGGAGGTTCTGAGACGAGAACGGTTGTATGCCAAGTTCTCGAAGTGCGAGTTTTGGTTACGAGAGGTCCAGTTCCTAGGACATATCGTTAATCAGGAGGGGATTTTGGTCGACCCGGCCAAGATCGAGGTAGTCATGCAGTGGGAGGTGCCGAGATCTCCCTCGGATATCAGGAGTTTTCTGGGTTTAACCAGGTATTACCAGAGATTTATTCGAGATTTCTCCAAGATTGTGGTACCCCTCACTCGTCTGACGAGGAAGGGGTGGATTCCCGGTGGGGCCCTGAGCAGCAGAGGGCGTTTGAGACCCTCCATCAGCGCTTATGCGAAGCTCCAGTCTTGACGCTCCCCGAGGGAGTTGAGGATTTTGTGGTATTCTGTGATGCATCCATCACAGGTTTGGGGGCGGTCCTTATGCAGAGAGTTCGGGTGATAGCCTACGCGTCGCGGCAGCTGAAGCCGCATGAGATGAGATATCCTACTCATGATCTGGAGCTAGAAGCGGTGGTGTTCGCTCTCAAGATGTGGATACATTACTTATATGGGGTTCGATGTACCATATATACGGATCACAAGAGTTTGAGACACATCATGGATCAGCCAAACCTGAACATGAGGCAGCGTAGGTGGCTGGATGTAGTCAAAGACTACGATTGCGAGATCCTTTACCACACCGATAAAGCGAATGTGGTTGCGGACGCTTTGAGCCGCAAGTCAGCTGGGTCTTCCGCCCCAATGGTATGTATGAGGATAGCGATGGATTTTGTGCTTGTGAGTTTGATCAGGGATGCCCAGGTTGAGGGCATGCGACCGGAGAACTGGAAGTTAGAGAGGATCAAGGGTGAGAACACTCGGTTTGTGCAGGATAGCCGAGGATTATCGACCCGGTGCGATCGGGTATGGGTTCCGATGTCTGGTGGGGTCAGATAGACAGTCATGGAGGAGGCTCATAAGTCTCACTTCTCCATTCACCCGGGGGCCACCAAGATGTACAGGGATTTGAGTTTGGGCTACTGGTGGCCATGCATGAAGCGAGAAATCACTTGGTACGTTGAGAGGTGCTTGACCTGGAGGATGGTCAAGGCCGAGCATCAGAGGCCGCGTGGCAAGCTGCAACCCCTGGAGATTCCCATATGGAAATGGGAACAGATCACGATGGACTTCATTACTAAGTTGCCGAGGACGGCGAAGGGATTTGACGCTATATGGGTCATCGTAGATCGATTGACCAAGAGTGCCCATTTCTTGGCAATTCAGGAGAGTTCGTCGGCCGAGAGGTTGGCCGACATGTACGTCCGCGAGATCGTGTCTCGTCATGGGGTTCCGGTCTCCATTGTCTCCGACCGAGATGTTAGATTTACCTCCCGTTTCTGGCAGAACTTCCACGTGGAACTGGGCACACGATTACACTTTAGCACAACATTTCATCCGCAGACCGACGGCCAGAGCGAGCGGACCATTCAGACCCTCGAGGATATGTTGAGGGTGTGTGTCATTGACTTCGGTGGGAACTGGTATTCCCACCTACCCCTTGCAGAGTTCGCCTACAACAACAACTATCATTTCAGCATTGGCGCCCCGCCCTTCGAGCTGTTGTACGGGCGGAGATGTCGCACCCCGGTTTTTTGGGGTGAGGTCGTACACATGGTGATGGGTCGGACGGAGGTAGTCTTGCAGACTACCAAAAAGATTCAGCAGATTAGGCAGCGGCTGCAGACCGCTCAGAGTCGGCAGAAGAGTTACGCCGACCGGCGCCGATCCGAGTTAGAGTTTCAGGTCGGTGATATGGTACTCCTGAAGGTCTCGCCCTGGAAGGGTGTGATCCGCTTCAGGAAGAGGGGAAAATTGGGTCCCCGATATATTAGGCCGTTCAGGATCATTGCCAGGATTGGCCAGGTGGCATACAGGTTAGAGCTTCCAGAGGAGCTTAGTCGGATTCACAGCACTTTTCACGTTTCGCAATTGCGAAAGTGCGTTATGGACCAGGAGGCGGTGGTATCACTGATGGGTTTTGAGCATTCTAACACTTCCTAAGTGTACATGCAACCCTAATAACCTTGGATCTATGTTTGTTTAATTATCATGCAAAGTTGAATTCCAAGGTTATATTCCTATCTAGCATACATGGGGAACAAATTTTAACTTGCATGAAAGATAGAATAACTTACCTTGTTGTTGCTTATGATCCTTGAAACCTTGTGAGCCTAGCACCCCAAGTGTGATGCCTCAAATGCTTCACACAACACCAAATGCTTTTGGAATGACTTTAGAGAGAATACACACTTCTAAAATTGGCCTAGCCCTCTTGTTTCTTATGTGTAGCCGATTTTGGTGGAGAATGGGTTTCTTATATAGTGTTGACACATCTAGGGTTACACCATGTAAACCCTAATGTGTCATGACTCTTCATTTCCATGACCCATGGGTTTGTAACTCCCATGGAGCATCCTATGGGTGGAACCCAACTTGATAATCCATGGAGCCTCTTAGCCCACTATATAAGATATGGAAGATTTACATAATCTACCCATATATTTAATTAGTTATCTTTTGATCACTTAATTAATTCTAAATTAATTCTTGATCAAACTAATTAAATTATATTATTAATATATTAGAACTTATAATATATTAATAAACCATAAGTGTTATTTCTCTCATTTTAGTTTATCCAATTGCATGGTGCCATGCAACCCAAATGGACCATGCCGGGTCGGGTCAAGTACATACCAGAAATAGTTATGGACTTAGACACCTTATCCAACAGTCTCCCACTTGGATAAGTCTAATAACTATAACTGCAATACTTCAGGAACCGATCGGCAATCGTAGCTCTTTCAAGGTCTCTCGGAACTGAGAAGATGATGATACGCCATTTAAGATAAGTGATCATATAATCCTCTGTTCTAGATATCAGCCGGACAAATACATGGAACAATGTCTTACTTATTATCCAGCAGTTTGTTTCCCGATTTCCGATTTGTTTGACAAAGAACTTAATTGAACACATCAACTTAGTTCTGACCGGGCCCGGTACATAGGTCAAAACAAAATCATCGAGGGGCCCAGATATCAGCTTCTAATCCAAGAAGGAACAGATAAACTTCGACTCATATGTTTGTTCTACCACTCATTGAATTATACACAAAAGCACGTTTTATAACATCGAGTTACCAATGCGTTAACGTACAATCAATGCATAACCAACTCATAAGTAACAAATCATATCTCTAGGTTTGAAGACTTATATGATATTACCGTCTCACGATCACTCGAGATAAATTCCATGAAGTGATTCCAGTGAGCGTGGGTTGAGTCCAATGCTCAGAACTTATGAGCACTCATGAGTGTTGTAGCCATGTCCAACAACTTAGACCTCTGCAACCAATCATGACAGTCTTGATTCATACCTACTTCCGACATATGACCGACTGTGGAGGTTCGAATAATATGATATACCAAACATAATTATTCTGGAAGTCAAAACATGCAAAAGAAATATAGTAAACGATCGACAAGAGATAACAACACTTTACTCATAAATAAAACACTTTTTATTCATCATCTAATGTCAATTACACTTTACAAATTTCAAGGTTATCTAACTACTAAATCTAATATCATCCTTCAGCCCTATGCTCCGAGCATGCTGGAGATGCTTAACCCGAGTCAGTACCTTCGTGAGGGGATCTGCTGGATTCTCATCCGATGATACCCTCTTTGCCACGAGGAGTCCTTCTTCTATTCGATGTCTGATGAAATGGTATTTTCTGTCGATGTGTCTGGATCTCCCGTGATCCCTTGGTTCCTTGGCTAAGGCAACTGCACTTTCACTATCACAGAAAATTTCCATTGGCTCTTTAATAGCTGGTACAACTCCAAGGTCTCCAATGAAGTTCTTCAGCCATATCGCCTCCTTTGCTGCCTCGCTAGCTGCTATATACTCTGATTCGCAAGTTGAATCAGCCACTGTCTCTTGCTTGGAACTCTTCCAAGAAATTGCTCCTCCATTTAAGGTAAAGACCCAGCCTGACTGAGAGCAGAAATTATCCCTATCAGTCTGAAAGCTAGCATCACTATACCCTACAACTCTCAAGTCTTCACTCCCACCGAGGGTAAGGACCCAGTCCTTAGTCCTCCGTAGGTACTTGAGGATATTCTTTACCGCAGTCCAGTGTGCCTTGCCAGGGTTCCCCTGATACCTGCTAACCATGCTCAAAGCAAAGGCTACATCAGGTCGAGTACACGTCATAGCATACATGATCGATCCTACAGCCGAAGCATAAGGTATTCGACTCATTTCCGCTATCTCAGCCTCAGTACTAGGGCTTTGTGTCTTACTCAATCTGGCGTTACTCTGGATGGGTAACTCTCCTTTCTTGAAGTCCTGCATGCCGAATCTCTTCATCACCTTATCCAAGTAGGTACTCTGACTAAGTCCAATTAGTCTTTTACTCCGGTCTCTCAAGATCCTTATCCCTAGAATATAGGCAGCTTCTCCTAGGTCCTTCATAGAGAAAACACTTCCCAAGCCAGGACTTAACTTCCTGCAGAGTTGGGATGTCATTTCCTATGAGTAGTATGTCATTCACATACAATACCAAAAAGCTAACTATACTCCCACTAGCCTTGACATATACACAAGATTCATCTTCACTCCTAGAAAAGCCAAATTCCTTGACTTTCTCATCAAAGTAAAGATTCCATCTGCGAGGTGCTTGCTTTAACCCATAAATGGATTTCTCAAGCTTACACACTCTATTAGGGTACTATGTGTTGACAAAACCCTCTGGCTGACTCATGTAAACATCCTCAGCCAACTTTCCATTAAGGAAAGCGGTTTTGACATCCATTTGCGATATTTCATAGTCATGAAATGCGGCTATGGCTAACAGAACCCTAATAGACTTAATCTTGGCCACTGGAGAAAAGGTCTCATCATAATCAACTCCCGGAGTTTGTGAGAAACCCTTTGCAACCAGTCGTGCCTTATAAGTGTGTACATTACCATCCATGTCGGTCTTCTTCTTGAAGATCCATTTGCACCCTATAGTCTTACGACCTGGTACATTCTCAACCAAGTTCCAAACTTGATTGTCATACATGGACTGTATCTCGCTGTCCATTGCCTCTTTCCACTTGGCTGACTCAGGGCCTGCCATGGCTTCCGCGTAACTGTTAGGTTCATCCAGACCTATCAGTGTCTCATCACTGATAAGTGTATCACCTTCCGCAGTAATATGAAATCCATAGTAATGCTCAGGTGCATTCCTAACCCTTGTGGAACGCCTCAGAGGTACAAACTTGTCAATTGGCTCAACAGGAGTTTCCTCCTCAAGTTGAGTGCTAGGGTTTGAAGTTCCTTCACCACTTGACTCTTGAATTTCTTCAAGGTCAACTTGCCTCCCACTGTCTCCTTGGCTTATGAACTCTCTCTCTCTCGAAAGAAAGCCCTCCTAGCTACAAAGACCACATTCTCACTAGGTCTGTAGAAGAGGTAACCAAAGGATTTCTGTGGGTAGCCGATGAAAATACACCTCTCACTTCGAGGTTCGAGCTTATCATGAGTCTCGCGTCTCACGAAAGCCTCACAACCCCAAATCTTAATGTGGTCTAGTTTGGGTACTTTACCAGTCCACATCTCATAAGGAGTTTTGGCAACTTTCTTTGTGGGAACTAGATTAAGGATATGGGCGGCAGTCTCTAAGGCATACCTCCAAAATGAGATTGGTAGCGAAGCTCGACTCATCATGGAACGAACCATATCCAACAAGGTTCGATTATGTCTCTCAGCTACACCATTCAACTGCGGTGTCCTGGGAGGTGTCAATTGTGAGACAATCCCACATTCCCTAAGATAGTCGAGGAACTCTGAACTAAGATACTCACCACCTCGATCGGATCGAAGCATCTTAATGTTCCTGCCCAATTGATTCTCGACTTCCTGTTTAAACTCTTTAAACCTCTCAAAAGTCTCTGACTTATGCTTGATTAAGTAGACATATCCATATCTACTGTAATCATCAGTAAAAGTCAAATAATAACGATTAGCATCCCTTGTGGCATGTTTGAAGGGCCCACACACATCCGTGTGTATAAGATCCAACAAACCTTCACCCCTCTCACAAGAACCTGTGAAGGGTGACTTTGTCATTTTTCCAAGTAAGCATGATTCGCAACTATCATCTGACTTTAGGTCAAATGACTCCAATACTCCATCCTTTTGGAGTTGGCCTATGCGTTTCTTGCTTATATGTCCAAGACGACAATGCCATAATGATGCTTTATCCAAGTTATTATCATTAACAGAATCAATACACAATACATTATTTCCTAAGTTATCAACCACAGATACAGTTTCATACACACCATCACAAGGTAATGCTTTAAAATAAAGAACATTATTAAAGAAAGCATTAATCGAACCAACTTCATTATCAAATGAAAAGGTGAAACCTTGTTTATACAATGCATGAAAGGAAATAATATTTCTTGCCATTTCTGGCGAATAACAACATTTATTCAAATATAAACTAAACCCACTACTTAGCGATAAAGTATAAACTCCAATCTTGGTGACAGGTAAAGCTTTCCTATTCCCCATGATTAAGTTTATTCTTCCATGCTCCACATTCTCACTTCTTCTTAGTCCCTGCAAATCAGAACAGATATGAATACCACAACCGGTATCAAGGACCCAAGAGTTAGAATGGGGTGAGTTATTAGATAAGATAGTGTAAATACCTGCATGGTTGGGTTTAACTTTCCCATCCTTCACATCTTGCTGGTACTTTGGGCAGTTCCGCTTCCAATGTGACTTTTCATGGCAATAGAAGCATTCAGCCTCTTTAGGGTCAGAAGAAGGAGTGACAAAACCTTTCTTGGTTCCACTTGAAGAAGAGCCATCAAGGGTCCTAGCCTTGGTACCCTTCGAAGAGCTCTTCCTCTTCTTCCCTCTACCTTTCCCGATTGCCAAAACCGGGGCAGAGTTTGGAGTAGGAGTGTTAACAACCGACTTACCCTTAAGACCTGTTTCTGCGGTCTTGAGGAGTCCCTGAAGTTTGCTGAGTGTGACCTCTTCCTTATTCATGTGATATGTCATGCAGAATTGATCATAGCACGATGGTAAGTAGTGCAAAATGATATCTATTGCAAGCTCCTCAGGGAAGTTCACATTAAGCTTCAGCAACCGATCCACATACCTTTGCATTTTCTGCATGTGGCTCGTGACGGATTCCCTATCCTTCATCATGGTTGTTATGATAGAGCATATGATTTCATACCTCTCTTGTCGTGCACTTTGATGGTATCTTTCCATCAGATCTTGGTGCATTTCAAAAGGGTAGAAGTCCTCATAGGACTTTTGGAGTTCCGCTGTCATGGTGGCCAACATGATGCATGCCACTTTTGTAGCATCCCTTTCATGTGACCGGAAGTCAGCGATCTCCTGGGGAGTTGCAGTGGTCTCATCAATCTCCTTAAGCTCCTTGTCAAGGACATATTCTTTGTCCTCGTAGCGGGTAATCATCCTGATGTTTCTGATCCATTCATTGAAGTTGGATCCATCAAAAGTGACTTTCCCACACAAGTTCATAAGGGTAAAGGAGCCATTAGGATTAGAGCCAGAAGCAGCATTGTTTGAAGACATCTGAAAGAAGAGAACAAGATTAGTTTAGATATTAAGAGAGTCCTTAATAAAACACCCAAATGTAATATTAAGGCTAGGATCCAATCACAATATATTATAACTTAGAAGAGGTATGCCGTAATCCAAGCTATAACATATTTGAAAGGTAGGTGAATGACGATTCACCAATTTCCACCATGAAAAACGAAATATAGATATTAGGTTTTTAATTGGTTCTTAGAAATTCCTAGATTCTTTTGAGATTCAATGAACTTTTCAAAGGCATGTTTCAATCTCGAGTGTGCCCTCCAAGTTTTGTGACTGGGATACCGAGGATCACAAAACGAGGTGTGAAGTAACCATGCAAATCACTTGGTACACTCAATGTTTATTACTCAATCGATGTGCCGGTTAACCACACGAGCTCCACCGACTTATAATAAACTTTAAGTCACCCTTTACCTACCTTGTTAAGTCCAAGTTAGTGTGCCGGTTAACCACACGAGCTCCACTAACGACTTAAACAAAGTGTAAAGTGTAATTTCATGGATTAGCACCTTATTCACATTTTCCTAAAGTAACTAAGATTGGGAATTTAATAAAAGCATTTAGTTACTTTATAATATTCATCATACTTTTAATGAGAATTTATAAGTCCTTGTCCTACCCGTTCGACTAACGATCCTCCACCGATCAAGGAAGCGGTGGGTGAGAGTGGACACCCATTAAGTTGCCATTTTATAGGCAACAACCTTATACCCCCTTATAGACCGGCTTCGTGAATGAGGCGTACTAGCGGTAAGACAACTTGACGTTATACATATATATATATATATATATATATATATATATATATATATATATATATATTAGTAACTTATAATATTATAAAGTATAAGGGTTGAATTTTAACTTTTAAAATTCTAAGGGTTGGAACTAAAGTTTTAATCAAGACTTTACATGTTCCAAAACTTGAGGGCAAGTTTTGTAAACTTCCAAAACTTTTCATTTCTTATAACTTATGAATTAATTGAGTAATAAAAATGAAGACTCTTCATTTTTATAACTCTTGTGTTCTTTTAATGGCTTTAATAAAAGTGAGACTTTTGGTTTTCCATAACTTGAGGACAAGTTATGGACTCCATTAAAACACATTATGATCATGAATTAAACTACCATGAAGGTTACAAACAATTCCTATGATCATCTAATCTTCATAAGTTCAAGAACATGAATATGAACACTTTCAAGAATCAAAAATTACACTTAAAAAAACTTGTAATTTTAATAATTGCCATTGTAAATGGATTAGCATAAACATTACACCATCTAAAACAAGCTTTAAAACATCAAAACAGTTTAGGGTAATGTTTCTAGTCCATTTCCAACAACAAATGTGCAAACTTTCATACGAGCAGAAAACAGAAAAACGATTTTTTTTCAAGCTGTTTGCACACAAAAAAAACAACAAACAAACCTAGGCTCTGACACCACTGATGGGTTTTGAGCATTCTAACACTTCCTAAGTGTACATGCAACCCTAATAACCTTGGATCTATGTTTGTCTAATTATCATGCAAAGTAGAATTCCAAGGTTATATTCCTATCTAGCATACATGGGGAACAAATTTTAACTTGCATGAAAGATAGAATAACTTACCTTGTTGTTGCTTATGATCCTTGAAACCTTGTGAGCCTAGCACCCCAAGTGTGATGCCTCAAATGCTTCACACAACACCAAATGCTTTTGGAATGACTTTAGAGAGAATACACACTTCTAAAATCGGCCTAGCCCTCTTGTTTCTTATGTGTAGCCGATTTTGGTGGAGAATGGGTTTCTTATATAGTGTTGACACATCTAGGGTTACACCATGTAAACCCTAATGTGTCATGACTCTTCATTTCCATGACCAATGGGTTTGTAACTCCCATGGAGCATCCATGGAGCATCCTATGGGTGGAACCCAACTTGATAATCCATGGAGCCTCTTAGCCCACTATATAAGATATGGAAGATTTACATAATCTACCCATATATTTAATTAGTTATCTTTTGATCACTTAATTAATTCTAAATTAATTCTTGATCAAACTAATTAAATAATATTATTAATATATTAGAACTTATAATATATTAATAAACCATAAGTGTTATTTCTCTCATTTTAGTTTATCCAATCGTATGGTGCCATGCAACCCAAATGGACCATGCCGGGTCGGGTCAAGTACATACCAGAAATAGTTATGGACTTAGACACCTTATCCAACAATCACTGGACAACATCCAGGTCTATGAGCACCTGAACTATGTTGAGAGGCCCGTGGCCATATTAGAAAGGAAGGCGAACATTCTACGGAATAAGGAGATACCTTTGGTGAAGGTACAGTGGGAGCATCGGAGGGGGTTCGAGTGGACATGGGAGCCAGAGGCAGAGATTCGGGAGCACTATCTGGAGTTGTTCGCCGTGGCAGACTTCGAGGACGAAGTCTAGTTCAAGTGGGAGAGAATTGTAATGCCCCGATTCTCAGGTATCGATTTTATATAAGAATTTCCTTGATTTAAGGTCTACTTGACGAGTTGGTTGCCCTACTCGTCGAGTAGCAGTGGGTTGGTCCGCGTGTTTTTAGTGACCTACTCGTCGAGTCCAAGAAGGGACTCGACGAGTAGGAGCTGGAGGAAGAAAACCTAATTTCTGGGGTTTTGCACCCTATTTAAGGATCACTTATTCCCCCTAACCTCTCTTACTGCCTCCCTCAAATTCAGAAACCCTAATTGTGTTGTCCCTCTATTTTTGTGTGCTTCTTATCTTGAAAGAATATCTTTGGAGTAAAGGGGCTTGGAGTTCAAGAAGTTTGAAGCAAGGGGATGTTGTAGATCCGGATTCGTCTCTGTTTTGGCATTGTTTTGAAGGTAACAAGTTGCCACCTTGTCTCTCCTTTAGTTAGATCTCTTCATTTATGGGTTTAGAGCCTTTTGGGGGTTTTGAGGTGGTTCTCCGTTTTGGGTTAAGATAGAGGTTTTCAACGTCATATCTGGACTCCTTTAGTCCCTCTTTGTCATAAAGTATCAGTCTTTGTCAAGCTATGACCTTTCCTCTACCTCGAGCCACTCCTTTAGCTTGTTTTGGGGCTTTATCATCTTGCATGCACGTAAAGTTTGCAACTTTACGTGATAATCATGCCCTAGGAGCTTAGATCTGCAATGTGGAGCCTTAGCATGGCTTAAAAATCCACTGTATGGATGAAGGACTGAATGGACTCGGCGAGTCGGATGAACGACTCGGCGAGTCCGATGAAGATTGCCTTGGGCTCGGCGAGTCAGTCGAATGACTCAGCGAGTCGGCTAGGGTTTTCCCAACCTTTGGACACGTATGAACCCGACGAGTTGTAAAGGGGAAACTCGACGAGTTGGCCAAGGAGTTTGTGGCCACTGACATTAGGAACTCGACGAGTCGCTCAAGTGACTCGGCGAGTTAGCGAGTTACGCAAGGAACTCGGCGAGTGGTTGGTTGTACTCGACGAGTTGAGGTCAACATGGACTGTTGACTTTGATAGTTAACTTTGACTTTGACCAAGGGTTGACTATTGGACTTCTGGGGCATTTTGGGAAATTGGAAATTTACAAGCAGGGTTCTATGGTGCATTCAGGTGGTGGAGTTGTACCGGCAATCCAAGAGCTTGAGTTTACCTTCGAGTCGACAGTGCGAGGTGAGTTATCCTCACTATATCAACAGGGTCTACGGCACCAAGGCCGACCCTTTATGATTTACATCCCGGTTTAGGATGGTTGCTATGTTATTGATATGCTAGATTACATCCTGGTTTAGGATTGTTGCTATGTTATTGATATGCTAGGTTTCATCCTAGTTTAGGATGGTTGCTATGTTAGATTTTGGTTAGATCGGTATCCTGGTTATAGGATGTTGTTATGCTATTTGATCTGTTAGATCGGTTTGACTGTTATGAATGCTAGCGTATGATATTTATGTGCACATGTTTGTTGATTTGGGGTTGGGTTGAGGCAGTCCTGCTTTGTGCTATAGGCCAACATACCCGGGGAGCGGTCCGGATAGGCTGTAGGCCCTGCGAGGCGGTCCAGTCATGCCGAAGGCTCGGGAGCGGTCCAGATAGGTTGTAGGCCCTGTGAGGCGGTCCAGTCAGGCTGAAGGCTCATTATGCATGTTGATCTGTAATTGTTATTTGTTGTGGTTATTTTGGTATAGAGTTGGTATTTTGGGGGAGCTCACTAAGCTTTCGGGCTTACAGTTTCAGTTTATTGTTTCAGATACATCAGGGGATCGCGACAAAGCGAAGGCATGATCGTACAGCTCCTCATGATTTGTTTATGTTTCTGGGAAAACTCTGATATTAGATATTTTGAAAACAAGCTTTGTAATGATGATTGGTTTTTAAATGTTCTGAAAAAGTTTTAAATTGGCATGAACTTTTTGGGTGTTACAGTCACTTTGAAAAGGTGTCATCCGATTTAAGAAACGGGGTAAGATAGTGTTGGATTAGGTGTCTAAGCCCATAACTATAATTGGTATGTACTTGACCTCAGAGTAGCATGGTCCATTTGGGTTGCCTTCACCAGGACAATTTGATGGATTTTTTAGAAGAGCTTATTATGATGTGTTAATATATTATAAGTTATAACATATTAATAATCATATAATTTAATTAGTATTGATCAAGAATTAATTTGGAATTAATTTTGTGATCAAAAGAGACTAATTAGATATATGGGGATTGATTTGGTAATCAATAATTCTTATAGTATGGGCCAATTGTTATGGGCTAAACCAATATGGTAGTCCATGGAGGTTTAACCCATGGAGCCTAAGGAAATTAAAGGTCATGGGCATTAGGGTTTTGCATGGATGAAACCCTAGACCTTGTCACACTATAGAAAGGACCCATAGTCACCAAAATCGGCACGTATGCATTCTAAGTAGGAGATAGCCGATTTTGTGTGACAAGAAGCTTCTCTCAAAAAGTCATCTTTTGTTCATGGTGTTTGTGAACCATTTGAGGTGCAACACTTGGGGCACTAAGTTATTAAAGGCCAAAGTGATTCAAGCAACACCAAATACATCAAGACTTCCAGCCACATAAAAGGTATGTTACACTAACTAATATCTTGTGTAGTTTACATCTTTGCATGCTAGTTATAGGCTTAATACCTTGGAAATCATTTGCATGTATAATTAGTGAAAACATAGATCCAAGGTATTTAGGGTTGTATGTGCACCATAAGATGTTGTAGTATACTAAAACCCATCAGTGGTATTAGAGACATGGGTTGTTTTCAATTATACTTGATGCAAATTGCTGAAAAAAGCTAGAAAAATCGATTTTTTTGCTGTCTGGACAGGGGACTCGACGAGTCCATTAAGGGACTCGACGAGTCCATGAACAAACTCATCCAACTCGTCGAGTTTATTCTTGCACTCGGCGAGTTGGACCCCCTGACAGCATATCTTCGAGTTTTTTGGCTGGAATTGGACTAGGAACATTACCCTAAGCTGTATTTGAACTTATAAACCTGTTTTTTATGTGGTAATGTTCATGCTAATCCAATTCAAAAGATAATTGTCAATAGATTCATGTTTTGTATTAGTTTAGTGGTTAGGCTAATTACATGAAAATTGTTTGATTTGAATTATCTTGTTCTTATGAGTTGGTTTAGATTAATAGAAAAATTATGTGATAATTTTTTTTCAATCCAAATTGATCTAAAAGTTGTTCATAAAATGTGTTTTTGTAACTTGTCCTCATGTTATATGAAAAGTCTCATTTATGATTTTTAAAACTCATAAGATTTCCATAAGTTATGAAAAATGAAGAGTCTCATTTTTAAATGTTTTAAAGTCTTCCATAACTTGTCCTCAAGTTATGGAACTTGAAGAGTTTTTTCATTAAAACTACTTTAAACTCATAAGTTATGGAAACCAAAAGTTTTTGAATTGTTCAAAACTTGTCCTCAAGTTTTGGAATTTGTAAAGTTTCCCCCCATAAATACTTTAATTCCAAGTAAACCCTTAGAATTTTAAAAGTTAAAATTCAATCCTTATACTATTATAATATTAATAGTTAATAGTTATATATATGTATAAGAACAAAGTCAGTCTTATTGGTTAGTAGGCCTCATTCACGAAGCCGGTCTATAAGGGGGGTATAAGGTTACTGCCTATAAAATGGCAGTTTAATGGGTGCCCACTCTCACCCACCACTTCCTTGACTGGTGGAGGGTCGTTAGCCGAACGGGTTTGACAGGGCTATAATTCTCCCTTCATTAAAAGTATAATGATAAATACTAAGTAACTAAATACTTATAAATTCCCAATCTTAGTTACTTAGGAAAATGTGAATTTGGTGCTAACCCATGAAATTACACTTTGTACCTTACCTAGTCGTTGGTGGAGCGTGTGTGGGTAACCGGCACACTAACATGGACTAGTAAGTGTGGCAAAGGGTAACTTAATGTTTATCATAGATCGGTGGAGCGCGTGTGGGTAACCGGTACATCGATTAGGTGATAAAGATTAAGGGTACCAAGTTAATTTGCATGGTTATTTACACCTTGTTTGTGATCCTCGGTATCCCAGTCACAAACTTGAGAGGGCACAATCGAGATTTAAACATGCCATTGAAAAGTTCAATGAATCTCAAAAGATCTAGGAGTTTCAAACCAATTAAAACCTAATACCTATTTCATTTTTCATGGTGGAAATTGGTGAATCGTCATTCTTCTACCTTCAAATATTTTATAGCTTGGATTACGGCATCCCTCTTCCAAGTTATAAAATGTTGTGGTGGGTCCTAGCCTAAATATTTCATATTGGGTGTTATATTAAGGACTTAAATCAACTAACTTGAATTTCTCCCATTGTCTAGTTCAGACAACTATGATCTTCCCAAATCCCTTGGAACAAGCTTTCCTAATGAAGATGATGTCCCGTGGTTGGATCATGGAAATCATACTTCAATTCCTCCACCTCCTCCAATTATTCTCCCTAACCCACAAGTTCTTGAATAGTTCAAGGTCACTCAAGCCCAATTGGCAAGCAAAGTCTATGTGTGCTCACATCATGGAGATGAAGTCACATATTGACAAACCGGTAGAGTTGGGTGTCAAAGTCTTGAGGAAGTTGGTTGTTGACTAGGTTCTTCAATCACTTTCTAAGTCACATAGTGAGTTCCTTTAGGACTACTATATGACAGACCATGGCATGACCCTTAATGATCTTACCTATTTGCTTGGTGCTGCTGAATCAGCAATGATTTGGAGCACTGGTAAAACAAATTAGATTGGAAGATCGACTTCCCAAACTTCCATGGACATTGACAATGGTAACATTGGAAATCCAGAAAAAGATTTCTCTTCCCGATGGAAAGGGATCGGCCATAGTCAACTCGGTTGACCAAATGGTAAAGAGAAAGGCTAAGTCCGAGATAGTCTCGTGTACCATTCCTAAAGAGTCCATATGTTTCTATTGCCAAAGGAAGGGGCATTGGTTGCGAAGCTGCCCTATTTACCTGAAAGATCATAAAGTTGGTAAAGTCAAAAAGTTTGACTCTACTTCGGGTAAAGTCCACTATCTGACTCTATTAAGTTCCTATTTTAAGATTCTTATTACATGATGTGACTAGGTCACATGTTGATGTTTTAAGAATCAAAGAAAAGAGGAAGCTTAAAGGAAGAATATGTTGATTCTGATCGCGAAGATGGATTTCAATCGCATAATCTGAAGATCAGAATATTGAGCTGTTGCTTAAGAGTTGTGATAGATTGCCTAGGAATAAATAACAACATTGTTTTCATATGCATTTGCATTGTAAGGATAAGTTTTTTCCGCAAAGTTTGAAAATAAAAGGAAAAAAGTTTTAATTTTATTTATTTTAAATATCCTTACAATGGCATTTGTGAAAAAATTGTTGTTTATATGATTCCATTGATAGCAATATTGGAAAATGGATTTGATTCTTTCGTTTGTGGTAGTGTCATAATTTACCAAATAAGGAAAGATTCTCATCACCCACGTTTTAGTTGGATAGAATCTTGGAATCGTGCAACTTGTATTGTATGATGAATGAGAATTTTCATCTTTGGGAAATTAAGACTAATTCCTTGATCACATGTATATATGAGTCAAGTGAAGGACTAGAAGATCGGGCACCCTTGCGTGTACGCTGGTCAAGTCCACCACAAAGAACGATAAGGCTATTCGTCATGATTTACTAAAGTTTAGTAAATATGGTTATGCTTACAAGTTTAAGTGTAATTTTGAAACATTGGAAAAAGTTTCAATGTATGGCAGAACGAATGAGAATAATCAAATTAGGCAGAAAGATAAAAGTTTCTCCAATCTGAAGAGATGGGAGAGTACTTGAGTATCTTGTTTTATGATTATCTCAATGATTAAGAAACCATATCACAATTAATCCTCTAAGGATATCTTAGTGCATTTGTTTGACTAAGAAGATGAATCGTGAATTGTTGAAATTGGTTAAAATCAAAAGGATGAATCATACTTCATTCCAAAATTGAGTTTTAGAGTAATACTCCAAGATTGTAACTTGAGTGACATAATCCTTAGAAGTTTTATAACACTTGTCAAATGTAGAGTAAAATGTTATCTTACTGTTGTACATTTGAAATTGGTAAGTTGTGATGTTTTGGATAAAACAAAGACCAACTGAGGCCAATTGTGTGAAGTGTTTGTCTTGATAAGAATCCGCACTAACTCTTGAATATTTGTTTTGTCAAGGAATAGTTCTTGACAAGAGAATCTTATATGTCAAGAGGTCAGTGGGAGTCTTAAAGATCTTGAAAAAGTTTCAAGAACTAATCAAGGGTATTGTTTATCACTAGCACACGACTTGAGGTTTATAACCTATCGTGTTGACATATTCTTATTTCTGTGCCCATTCCAGTCAAAGTTGACTATGCATGTGAGTTCCATGAGTTCTCAATTGTTTGCATAACTACTTGGAAGCAATGGTAGGCCCTTGTGCTACCAAGTGGCAAGAAGTTAAGATTGCACATGTTCAGTCCATATGAGTTTGGATTTGTCACTAACCTTGTCTTGTGATTATGGTTTTGACAAATTCACATGGATAGGAACACATACACCATAAAATCTAAGTGTCATAAGGTTTATCTCCGATCCATGAAAATGATGGTGAGGAAACGCTTTGACTAAGTAGATTTTAAGTAGATAGCAATTGTGATATTGGCATTCTCAAAGTCGTTAGTGGAGCGTGTGTGGGTAACCAGCACACTAACATGGACTTGTGAGAAATGGCAAAGGTCTGAACAATTGAGACTATGATTACTGCATCCCTTTTCCTAGTTCTAAAACTTGTTTAGAAACTCATATGAGCTGTCTAAGGAAAGGTGTATGATTTTGATAAAGTTTTATCAAAGCATCTCGTATCAGAAATATGAACTTTGGTAAGAAAGTCAATAGAGTATTGATTTCTAGAAGTCCAACTGATTTCTGGATACATGTCAAAGCTAGTGGGAGCATAAGTGTTATGCTAATAATTATCATGTTAGTGGGAGCATGATTATTATGTTGAGTTTTGCAATGTTAATTATAGAAAACAAAAGTTTCAATTTGCAAAGCTGCAAGGGTTGAAAAGTTGTTTTGCTATAATTAAGGGAGAGGAAATTATACTTCATTTCAATTCTAAAAGCTTAGATTGAGATTTTAATCATCTGTAGTCAAGGATATATATATATATATATATATGAATTTTATGTTGGAATGGTTCAACATAAGAAAGTTCTATATATATTGCGTTCTCAAAAATTCGATTATGATTACGGCATCCCTCTTCATAGTCGAATTATGAAAACATGGCAAATAAAAAAATATTGTAGCAAAAGACTGGTCTAGGATCATGTCTTTATGTGAGACATCATGAATCGTGTCCCATATGCTTCAGATATAGGATCGATTACATGTGCTATAATATTTATCCTTTCTAAAATTTCCAAATGCCTAGGGCATTAAGAGGGGAAAAGGTCTGGAATTGGATATGACTAAAATGATTAAGCAATTGTCGAGGACAATCTGAGGTTTACCAAAGATTGGTTGCTCATGGACAGCTGGAAGTATGGTGTAAATTTTTGGAAAGGACCATATTGACATATTCTGAAAGGAGGCAACTCTTGTTCAGAAGTAATAGTCAAAATGGGAATCTGTAAATGTTTCCATAGGTGGAAGTTATCCATTAAATCTGTGTAAGATTAGAAAACTTAATGCAAAAAGGATGTTCAAAGGAATGTACTTTGAATTTGAGACTTCGTTTCCATGGAATTGATCTCCATTGGAATACTCTGTAATGTCTGTTGACAAGTCTTTGTGACTTTGTGCATAGTCATTACAAGAGGATCAATGCATATAAGTTTAGAATCTAACAGATTTCGGTAAATGGCAGGATTTTGGAATTCTTACATTTACGATAAGGATTTGGATTGTGAAATGAGCATCATTGGAATCATGTTTAATTGGTCTATTTCACAAAGTAAGGATCATAGACAAACATAGTGTGCATACTTGGAGTATGGCATAACTATTGTTTGGACAAACATAGTGTGCATGCTTGGAGCATGGCATGACTATTGTTTTGATTCAAGTATAAGTTGATTATTTGAAACATTATACAATGAATAATGAGTAATCAATATGATGTTTAAAAAAAAGTGTTTTATTTACTCTCAAAGGTGCTTGGGGCCATATATGATTAGTATTATTCTTGTGTTTCACTTTGCATGTTTTGACTTCCCGAATAACTAGGTTATTCAAGCTCTCCACAGTCAATCATACTTTGGAAGTAGGTATGAATCAATACTGTCATGAATGGGTCTGTAGTTTGTCTAGGTGGCCTAGACATAGCTGCAGTATTCATGAGTGCTCCTGGAATAAGATTCAAGTATTGGATTAAACCCACGCTCATTTGACTCACTTCATGGATTTTATCACGAGTGATCATGAGACGATAATATCTTATATTCTTCAAACGGAGACGTGTGAGTTGTAGTTGCGCGTCGGTTGCACATTGACATATGTAAACGTAACTAGTAACTTGGTTGTTATAAAACATATCGTTGTGTGTAATTTGATGAGTAAGTACAAGCGAACATATGGGTCGAAGTTTATCCATTCCTTTTACCCTTGGAGGGATAAAAGCGATATCTGTGGGCCCCTCGATGATTTAGTGATGACAAACATAAGTGCTCGGTCGGGCCTGGACTGATTTGATTTGTTTAATTAGTCGGTCGTCATAAATCGAAAATAGGGAAACAACAAATGGACAGAGAGAATGATTATAATCCATGTCTCAGTCCATATGAAATCTAGAATGGAGGAATATATGATCTCTTATCTAATGGACACGTCATTGACTAGATCAGAGTTCGACAACGGCTTTTAAGAGCTACGATTGCTAGTCGGGTCGTACTTGCAATAATAGTTATTAGACTTATCCAAGTGGGAGACTGTTGGATTGGGTGTCTAAGCCCATAACTATAATTGGTATGTACTTGACCCGAAAGTAGCATGGTCCATTTGGGTTGCCTTCACCAGGACAATTTGATGGATTTTTGAGAAGAGCTTATTATGATGTGTTAATATATTATAAGTTATAATATATTAATAATCATATAATTTAATTAGTATTGATCAAGAATTAATTTGGAATTAATTTTGTGATCAAAAGAGTCTAATTAGATATATGGGGATTGATTTGGTAAATCGATAATTCTTATAGTGTGGGCCAATTGTTATGGGCTAAACCAATATGGTGGTCCATGGATAGTCCATGGAGGTTTAACCCATTGAGCCTAAGGAAATGAAAGGTCATGGGCATTAGGGTTTTGCATGGATGAAACCCTAGACCTTGTCACACTATAAAAAGGACCCATAGTCACCAAAATCGGCACCTATGCATTCTAAGGAGGAGATAGCCGATTTTGTGTGACAAGAAGCTTCTCTCAAAAAGTCATCTTTTGTTCATGGTGTTTGTGAACCATTTGAGGTGCAACACTTGGGGCACTAAGTTCTTAAAGGCCAAAGTGATTCAAGCAACACCAAACACATCAAGACTTCCAGCCACATAAAAGGTATGTTACACTAACTAGTATCTTGTGTAGTTTACATCTTTGCATGCAAGTTATAGGCTTAATACCTTGGAAATCATTTTCATGCATAATTAGTGAAAACATAGATCCAAGGTATTTAAGGTTGTATGTGCACCATAGGATGTTGTAGTATACTAAAACCCATCAGATAGGTCCCCGATATATTGGTCCGTTCAGGGTGATAGCCCGGGTGGGCAGAGTTGCGTACCGCTTGGATCTACCAGAGGAGCTTAACCAGATCCATAGCACTTTCCACGTCTCTCAGCTGAGAAAATTTTTGGTTAATGATTTCGCTGTGGTACCATTGGAGGACATTCAGGTGGACGATTGTATGTATTATATAAAGAGACCAATGGCCATCCTTGACAAGAAGACAAAGAATCTTCGAAACAAGGTTGTGGAATTGGAAAAAGGAGCAGTGGCAACACCGAAAGGGGTCATAATGGACATGGGAGCCTGAGGAGGAGATGAGAAAGCATTACCCAACATTTTTTGTAGAGGCGGACTTCAAGGACGAAGTCTGATTCAAGTGGGGGAGAATTGTAACGCATGATTTTTCTGGTGAACTCTTAGCGAGAACTATCTCATTTATTTCTTTGACTTGGACTCGAGTATGTTGGGCGTACATATGGTACGTCGGGCGTACTCCAATGCATGCATGATGCGGGGTGTTCCCCTGGTACGTTGGGCGTACCCTTGCATACGCAGGGCGTACGTGAGTTAGGGGAAAACCCTAATTTTTAGGGTTTGCACCCTATTTAAACACATTAAGCCCCCTAAACCATCACCTTATCAACCTTCATTGCCTTTTTGAGCTAAACCTCGGAACCCTAATTTATTTCACAAAAGATTGACCATTGAGTGTGTGTTTTGGTGTGTGTGGTGCATATAGAAGAGGAAAAAGACTTGTAGAGAAGCCTTGGACTAGAGGGAGCTTGTAGATCAAAAAATTTCAGCTTATTGGAGGTATAAAGTCTGAAACTTGTTCATCCTATGTCTAGATCTAAGTTTGGGGAAGAATTTAGCATATTTTGGTCCCATAGATGAACTCTTATGAGTAAATTCTACTCCTGATGTTATGAGGTGTCCTTTTGATGTTTTGAGGTCCTTGATCCATAAAGCTTGTATCTTGATGGTTGTAGATCAACCATGCATGAGTTAGTGACCACTTAATGGAAGTAGAGTGCTAAATCTATGACTTGAGTCCCATTAAGGCATGCTAGGGAATAAAGTTGCCAACTTTATTGTTTAGGACGTCTTTAGGAGGCTAGATCTGAAGTTGGACGTTAGGTATTAACTGATTAAGACCTTAAAAGGAGAACTTGGCCAACTGGGCGTATGTCGGGCGTACGCAGATGTACGCTGAGCATACACCTCTGGGATCCCGATCCTGTGAAGAATTCGAGTACGCCGAGCATACTAATGGTAAGCTTAGCATATTCACCATAGGGTTTTGGGTTTTAGTTTCAGGCCATCTTGCTTGGACCATAAGTCTTTCTGAATTGGGCCTTTACGGATTTGGGCCCATATTGGACCTGGAATGTCTTTTTGGACTTGGGGCTAGTTTGGATTTGGGCATTGGTATGTTAGGCCCAATAAGGGAAGAGTAAAGCAACCTTTTACCCTTAAAGCTGGGATTTATGATTTGGAATCTCGAGTTGGGTTAATGACCTAATTGCTAATTAGGGTTTTATTATTTATGATTTAGTGAGAGGATTTCACGATTCAACAGCTCGGGTGTGACTTGTTTACTTTCAGACTGAGGTGAGTTTTCTTCACTATACTCGTGGGTCGAAGTCACCAATATAGGCCCACTAGATTATGTTGGTAGGATAATAATTGTCTTTGTGACAATTTCATGTATTGCTTGTATATGTTTGTTATCCCTGTGACTCTTACTGTTATGATTAGATGCTAGCTGTAGGGGTGAAATAGATCCGCTATCGGTTGAAAGAGACCGAATGGGTTGAAATACACACACTACTGATTGAAAGAGACCGAAGGAGTTGAAATATACTCTGTACCGATTTAAAGAGACCGAATGGGTTGAAATATACCCAGTACCGGTTGAAAGAGACTGGAGGGGGTGAAATAGACCCATATATATTTTGACTGTATGTGTGTATGGTATGAAATATTTTGGGGGAGCTCACTAAACTTTCTGCTTACGGTTTTCAGTTTATGTTTCAGGTACTTTCAGCTCGAAAGGGAAGAGTCCGGATTGATCGCACTGCATCCGCCCATGTTTTCCGCCTTATGTGATTTTGGGATTTGTACTATAATATTATTTTAATATGATACTCTTTTGGCTGTTTTTGACATGATTATGGAATGTTTTGAAATGAATTAAAAATAAAATTTTTGTCTGAAATTTTGGGGTATTACAAATTTTTAGGTCTTTCAAGTTCTAGAGCCTAATTTTTGTTAACTTACACAGAACCTCTGAAATCTCGGAGTCGGCCCCAATGGCCTTTAGGATGTTCTTCATTTGATTTTAATCGAAATGGTTAAAGATGTGCATTTATGATGTTTGTGGGGATTGAACTTTCTTGAGTGTGAAAAAAAATAAAGATCATTTTTTAGAAATTTAAGACTTTCAAGTTATTACTAGTTTTCTATGTGCAACATAAGTCGTTGTCTTTTTTTGTAAATCAAACGAAATATGTATATCAATATAAATGCACATTAAACATGTATAACCCTCAAAATGGTTGTGGTATAGATGGTCAATATGATTGAATTCCTGCTTTGAGGGCCAAAGTGTAGAATATACTGTTTCATGCCTAAATTGTACTTTTTTTTTTCATTAATAAAGAAGACTCTATTCCCTTTGGACTTAAAATATAACACACTACAAAAAATAGGTCTAAATTTTGAACTTTCTTTTAATAAAATGGATTTCGGCAATGACCTAAAACCATAATTTTCTAGAACTTTGCTTATATAGAGGGCTCAAATATGATATACAACAAAGTTTAAGTGTAAGCAATGGGAAAATAATAACAGTTATGACTTTCAGGAGCAAGACATAACTTTTTGAAATTTAAAGGCCCTTTTGTGACTTTTAGAAAACATATAAGTAACCATTTTTATGTTCTAGAAGTGATTTTGTCTTTTTTATAAGAATGCAATGCAACTATGCAAAGTTACATGGGGTCCAATTCCAAATCTGAATAGATCCACTTGGCTTTCTAGGTTTCTAGCAATAGCAAGCCGAGCCAAACACCATCAACATGACAACATGGGTCTTGTTTGGCCGACAGCCAATCCCACGAAAGACAACATTGATTATAGGTTGTTTAGTCTGTATTTTTATCAATAGTGGTGTCATAAAAAACTACGTTGCAATAAGTTTAAAAAACACGTCAAACACAATCTTTATATGAGTTCTTTAGTTATTACTATCTCAATCAATGTCAAACCATCAACATCATTTTTAGCCACTAAAATGCGTGGCTAATCAATTGGGTTGCCTTTAAAGTTTATCACATGTAATGCTAGTGTTGTTAATTATAGGTTAATTCACATGTGATGTTAGTGTTGTTAATTAATGTTGGTTCGTTCATATTTTAGGCTTGTCCTGTAAGGGTTAAGTGCAAAAAATTACACTTTTTGTTTTATTATCTTTTAATTATCGTATTCCACGAATCTAGTTAGTTATAATTGGATAATTTTCTGAAAAAAAAAATCATATTGTAGTAAGGAAAATAAAGTATGACATTTTGATAAATAAAATTTAAATTTAAAAAATTATAATAAAAGTAATCATAAACCAGATGTTCTATACATAAATAAACCAAAGTACATACTTGTTATCAATGTGAGTGGATTCAATAGCTATTAATTTGTTTATGTAAATTTACATGTTTTTAAATGAGTTTCAATTAGTTTATGCAGTGAGTTATATGATTTTTAATTGAGTTTCAACTGACATACTTTACGTAGCCAATATAACAAAATAATACCTAATCTAGTGACAATCTTGATTAAAGAAATCAACTTGTTTGTACATAAATGTTTAGTCCTTACTCAAATGTGATGTTTGAAAATTGTGAGTACAGAATGTCAACCAAGCATATATCATCCATGGCGTTTGGCCTTTGCCTTTGACTTGGTCTTCTTCCCCACCACCTACTGAAATTTCAGCCTCTGTGCCCTACATAAATAAATTCTGTATTTTTTCACGGATTCCACCCACACCCACCACAAAATTCCAAAATTAAAGTAGGCGTGTTTTACATAATCCTGCATTGAAGTCCATGGTCAAGGAAATCTTAAAATAGAAAAAGGTGAAAGGCAAACAGCTTTCATATGTTCCTATATTGAAATCCTCACCAATACTCCATTTCCTGGGTTTCACCTCTCTCCTTCGTAAATTCTGATTTCTCCCCCACGGGAAATCAAGGAAAAACAGGGGGTTTAATCATGGGGATTTGCTGTTCTTCACGTAATAAAGTTCCTACCACTATTCTCGATCCCAGTTCAGGTACCAAAGAGAAATCTTCACCTTTTTCTTACAGATTTATAGCGTAATCATCGTGGGTTTCGTGTCAAACGTTGACTTACTGTTAAACTTGCATCATTTCATCTTAATTTCTTCGTTATCATGAAAAAATTCAATCGTTTCCCCCTTTTCTTATTGAACTTAGTACACACGTTTGTGGGTTCTGTATATTCTGTTGACTTACTGTAAAACTTGTATTGATTTCATCTCAATTTTGGTAAATTTCCAGCATATATTCTCAGCTCAAGTACATCTAAAGTACTACTTCACTTTTAGTATTTCCCCCAATTCGCATGAATCCGTTTCACTTTTTTTTTCCTTCAAAAACCAATTAATTCCTCTTTATCTTATGATTCTTATCCAATCGAATCGACCGTTAGTATTTTCAAAACTACTTGTTTTTTTTTTTTTTTTTTCCATTAATGGTTTTAGTTTAATCGAGATTATGGTGATACAATCGCAGGGATTTCACAGTCGGTCACCACTAACAATACTACAAGCTCATCATTGTCGTCATCACTGGGTGGTAGCAATGTCTCCCGGAACAGCCAGTTTTGGTCGGCAAGCAGCGGCGATGATCTTGGACCAGGTGGCCAGATCTTGCCTCATCCTAACCTTAAAATATACACCTTTGCTGAACTCAAATCTGCTACAAAGAACTTCAGAAACGACACAGTTTTAGGCGAAGGTGGTTTTGGAAAGGTTCATAAAGGCTGGATCGAAGAGAAATCGATTTCAAAACATGGAACTGGTTCTGTAATCGCTGTGAAGAAATTAAATTCCGAAAGTATGCAAGGAATCGAAGAGTGGCAGGTAATTACACTGTTCACCTGGGGAATCTACATCATGTGCATCATATCACACATGTGACATGTGAATGTTTTAGGGAATAAAAATGGTTAATGAAAAGCACCCACTTAATAATATAAGTTGTTGGATGCAAAATTAGTGCAAACAGAATGTGATTTGGTTATTCTTGTACTTGAAAATTGTTTACTTTTGTCCCCACATGGAATCTTTTCTGTTAGGAGCATTTGGCATTATGTAGAAAGACAAAACTACCCTTGCTAATGATGGTTAATTTTCAAACAGGCTGAGGTAAACTTTCTAGGAAGGCTTTCACATCCAAATCTTGTGAAGCTTTTGGGATATTGTTACGAAGGCAAAGAGCTTCTTCTTGTATACGAGTTCATGCAAAAAGGAAGCTTGGAGAATCATCTTTTCGGAAGTAAGAAATAACAATGTACTTTCATTTCTTTCTATTTTAACATGGTGGTTTAATTTTTTTTTTCTTATTAGCATATTGCACTTTGAAAAATCTTTCCAATTATAGAATTATACTTTGGATTTCATTTCTTTCTATTTATAGCATTTTACTTTTACAGGAGGCTCGACAGTGCAACCGCTTCCATGGGATTTACGGCTCAAAATCTTGATAGGAGCGGCTCGGGGTCTGGCTTTTTTGCATAGTGCAGATATAAAAATTATCTATAGAGATTTCAAAGCATCCAACATATTACTTGATGCGGTAAATTCATTACAACAAAATTATCTATTTTTCAAATGTGATATAGTAATCGCTAATTACTAAGAGGGTTTTTTGTTTTCCATTTTGACAGTCTTATAATGCAAAGCTATCGGATTTTGGGCTTGCTAAAATGGCATCATCTAGTCAATCGCATGTCACAACACGGGTCATGGGTACATATGGTTATGCTGCCCCTGAATACGTTACCACAGGTAATCTTAGTATAGATAAATGGTGTGTTTAAAATATTTTTGAGGTTATATATAATTATATATATAGCTGTTTTATGATTTTCAGGGCATTTGTATGTGAAGAGTGATGTGTACGGATTCGGTGTTGTATTAGTGGAGATGATAACGGGCATGCGGGCACTTGACCAGACCCGCCCGGCTGCCCAACAAAACTTAGTGCAATGGGTGAAGCCCTATTTAGCCAACCGAAGGAAGTTAAAGAATATAATGGACTCACGGTTGGAAGGAAGATACCCTTCAAAAGCTGCTGCCAATGTGGCCCAATTAGCCCTCACGTGCCTTGCACAAGAACAAAAAGGGAGACCATCAATGCAAGAAGTGGTGGCAATACTTGAAAAGGCTGATAGTATTAGTGAAAAGCCAAAAGTGCCTCGAATACATAATTCTTATAGAAATGATCGACAACAGCCTTTGCATCATCGGTCACCTCTTCATGTCAAGCAAGATGTAAGTCGGGGGAGCCAGGGCTCGCCAAGAGGGTTGTGATATATATATATATATATATATATATATATATATATATATATATATATATATATATATTAGTATTAGTTATTATTATTATTTTTATTGTTGTTATAACTGATTTTGGATTTGACGTACATATATAAGTTGGTATATGAGGTATTTTTGTGAAAGTGTCAATTAATGTTCTCTATAAAACATATAATTGAGGAAATATTTTGTATTCTCTTAAAAGTTATAGTGTACTATTTGGATCTGCGATCGGTTACATGTATATAGTGTTTCCAAAAAAGAACTTGCGTCTTGTAATGATAAAGCAAGATAAAACAACAAAAGATTTAGTTGATCGATTGGTTTGAGTACTTCAGTGTAAGAATTGGTTGCATAGTAAGTTTCGTTTTCATTACCATATACGGATGAATTATAAAGCATTAATATCTTTCATTCTACCAACAAGCAGAAGAGGTTTTTTCATATCCGCTTACAGTAAGTGATTATATTAGACATGGCTATGTTAAGGTAACGTTTGGTATGTGAGACTAGACGTGACATAACATAACAAGACTGTTGAGGGTAGTGTTTGACACGGATGAACCAAGTACAAGGTGGGACATAGAACAAGTCAAATGAAATTAAATCCTTAAATCTTAATCCTATCCAAAACCATGAAACAAATAATTTATTGCTAAAATATCCTTAAATACTGTGTAATCAAACTCGCCGCTCTTTCCCATTGCTTTCTACTATCTCTGTTTTGGTCTTTCCCTGACATTGCTTTACAAAATCAAATTTTCAATTCACATAAAGAAATTCTAACGTATGTAAAAAAAGGATTAGTTACTAAATGTGTACAACAAAAACTACAATAATCGAAAATAATGATTTGAAGTTTTGAACAAATAAGATATACAAAAAAAAAAGCTTTGATGACTAAAAAAAGCTCTTTCCCATATGCATAAGTTTTGTTTGTTAGGGAGGAAGGAGTTGTTGCTCTCCTCTCCCCGAAACCGCCATGGACATAGTCGAATCCGCCTAACCCAGATGCTACCGGACTCATCTTCCCAAATTCCTTCTTTGATTTCAACCTCCAACGGGTTCTCTAAACCGCAATACCCCTCTCTTCCTCTCTTGCTCTCATCCCACCCATCCCTCTCCTCCTCCAATTTGTTATGACTCCTTCCTCCCTTAGTACAAAGAAAAAAAAATGTATTTTTAATTTCTTTGCAATATTTCAAAAAGAGATATTTTTAAAATGTATTTTTTATTTCTTTTGAACTTGCCATCACTTTGTCTTTTTTTTTCTTATTAGTTTTAGGCCAATCCGATATGAGTTTTGTTCGAATACGTTATTTGATGTTGTTTTTTTGATATATTTTTTCGTTTTCGAGTTACACATAGGCTAATCAGATTTCGTAAACCGTTATGTCGTAAAAACCAATTTAGATTTAATCGAATCCGATAACTTAAAAACCGGTTTTTATATTTATATAAATAAACTTATGATAAGGAAAGCTAAAAACGATTCTTAAATAAACCTTTTTATTAATCTAAAGAAAAAAATAAAAATCATTATATATTCCTATTAATTAGAGTTAGAATTATTATTATTATATCTATTTTACTATTATAACGTAAAATTAACAAATTTATTTTCTTAAGGTCTAAACGAAAATATTTTGATCCCATTTAATAGGGAAAATGACTTGTTAAGGTAATTACCTTTTCGTCTTGTTTACTTTTAGACAAATTTTTTTGTATACATTTTATCATTTAGCAAGTTAAATGGTTAAATGTATACAAAAAAAAAGTTGCCTAAATGTAAACATTTTTTTTTAGAAATTTCTTAAAACTTTTTATAATTTTTACAACATTTTTATGATATTTTTTCCTATAGATTTTCTAATACAATGTTTTAAATTTTGCTTATAATTTTTTAAAACTTTTCATATAATTTTAATACAAGTTCTTTTAAACCAAATATTTTATAAATGTTTTAAATTTTTTAACATTTTTTTTATATTTTCATATAATTTTTTTTATAACTTTCAAACAATTATTTTTAAACTTTATTTTACAACATTTTTAAAGTGTTTCACATATTTTGTATGATAATTTCATATTTTTTATAACATTTTAAAATACTTTCGTTAAATACTAGTTTAAAAAGTTGTATTAAAAATTAAAAGTTTATAAAATTATAATTAAAGTTGTAATAATTTTAAAACGTTTAAATTATATAGATTTTTTTTTGTTTTCTTATTTGCTACGTAATGTTTTTTTTAAATTTTTTTTAAAAGACCTTCCATACTTATTGTTATATATTTAATTTTATTGTTTTTTAGATACTATTTATTTTAAAAATATTGTATATGCTTAAAAATAAAAGAAAAAAATATAAGAGGCTATATAAAATATTTCACAAAACAAGAACATATTTATTAATTAAAAAGTAAAGTTTTGAATCAATCAGTATATAATTATTATTTAGGAAATTATAGATACTTTAGAAATAACATTTGAAAAATAATACAAACAAATATGAAAAATAAAATCGCTATTAAAAGTGGAGAAAAGAACTTATCAAAGTATTTTATTTTTCGTTTTGTTCACATTTAAAAAAGTTAAATTGTTAAATGTATAAAAAACCGCATAAATATGAACAAACCTACAAAGACAAAAATGATTATCATTTTCCCCGTTTAATATTATGAGAAATGTAAAAATTTTCCATTATTCGACAAACCATGGGTGTCATGGTAGCTAACACCCTGCTCCCGAGTTGTAGCAAAGAAAAGAAGAGAAGAGAAAAGAAAGTAATGAGAGAAAAAAAGAGAAAATAAATTTGTCTTTTGTGTTTCCGAGTTGGAAAGAAATGGAAGGAAAGTTAAGAGTGCGTTTAGTTGTGGAAATTTTTTCATTTTTCTAGGGAAAATTTTCAAGAAAAATGGAAATTTTGAAAACGCGTTTGGTTCGTTCAGTTTTCCAAGAAAATAAAAGTTTTTAGTTTTCCAAATTGTATGTAAATTAGAAAAATGATTTTTACACTTTTCCAAAGTTTTCTGAATTTATAAGATGAAAAATGAAAAATCGTCTGATTTCAACCAAACGCGTTTTGTATAATTTTCATTGAAAATTAAAAATGAAAACTCAACTTTATTTTCTGAAAACATATTCTTAAAAAATGAAAACAAATTTCACTCATCCTAAACATTTTCTTCTTTCTCTTAAAATCCTTCCACGTTAGGAGAGAAAGTCCTTCCATCTTTCCAATTCTTCCTTTAATGAAACTTTGGAGCAATCAGTTTTTCTTACTTTTCCTTCAATGAAACCCTGGAGCAATCAATTTTTCTTACTTTCCTCTCCCATTTCCTTAGCTTTTTCTATCCTTTAATTACCTCTGGAGCGTGGTGTTAAATGTTTTTCTCTGTCTAAAATAATTACCAAAATCCATCGTTCATGTAATCTGAATAAGCTACACGGGTACACACTACACACCTTAACGCGTTTCTGAGTATCCTTTTCAGGCAACATAGGATTACAGAATAGGAGATACTGATCGCTCCCTGATGCGGACGCAACATTCGATCTGATCGAAAACGGAAATCATTTTGACCTCTACCGGCAAACGGCCATGAAAGCTCGATGTAGAAGATTAACAAATTCTTCATCTCGTGTTATTATATTCATTTTCCTGGTAATTATTTTTCAGTTTGAATTAACTTATTCTTGTATACGTATAGTTAAATCATCACATTCTGTCAATTAGGGTTTTTGATTGAAATGGGATCTCTAACACTTACGAATCTCAAGTAACAATTCCAATTGGTTCGGGATCCTTGACTGCGTTAGCCTTACTTTAAGTAACTTTCACCCTGATTTTTGTTGTCAAACTACGACTAGTCAGATGCAAAAGTGCTACTTTTTATGTGACAAACCGAGCACCGACATATTCTGTCTACAGAATTTGTGTGAATGGTAATGGTGGTCATTAACTTGCTTTATTATAGGTTTGTAATCCATCATCAAATTTGAACTTCTCATTTGTAAATTGTAGCCCAAGCTCAAAGCCTAGACTGATTAAGGATTTGAGTTATTGTTTGTCCTAAAGCCTTGCTGGAAACTGTAAAACTTCAATTTCATTTTGATGGACTGAGTATAAATTAATGAATGATTAAATGAAAAAGGGGATGGAGATTTGACTTTATGCATCATGCCTTAGTACTTGGACTATGATATTTCTGTGAACAGAGGAATGATAATAAATTGAACTAGTTTGGGTCATAGATGAAGGCCTTTTCAAGCTATATGTCAGTTCCCCTTAAAAAGTTTGATTTTTGCCATTGTTGAGCATGTTCACCTTTCTTCTGCTTTCTATAAGTGATATCTTATTTCACTTTACCATTTGTGATAGGGAGCAAATATTAACGTCCAATTTGCTTGTGATCTTTTGTCTTGTTTAATCATGTATAACATTCCCTTTCTTGATATATTGTAATCTTAAGTTTTAAACAATCCCTTTATATTTATGTTTACAAACAGGTCCCAATTCACATTACTTTAGTAGGAGCAGATGCATTTGACACTTTAACTATGTAAGATGCCAATCTTTTTTCTTTGTTTTCACATTAAAATTTCCAACTGTTATACATATAAATGTCGCTAAACTTGTTTAAAATTCTTCTACTGAATATTTACACCTTCATCATGTTGTATTTTCTGTTCTTTCAGTCAAAAAGAGATTAATGGCCATCGACCCTTGTTTGACTGTCCCCAGTGTATAGATAAGAAGGTACCATTCTCACCTTACCTTGAAGAACATAAAATAAAGCAATTTTATCTCATGCAAGTTATGAGTTTCTTCTTGGATATGCAGGAACAAGCTAACACAAGCTCTGTGACAGCTGGAAACCATCAAGTGGAGAAGGTAATCAACCACTTTTAGTTATCTTAATGGTGCTCATCAATGATGATGTCACTCTCTTTGTAATCCAATGCAGGATATTGACATAATAGTGACATACACAGACACTTCTGGTGCCATACGTATTAAAACCATCAAATCCAAAGATTTATCTCCTTCATGGGTCTGGAAAAATCCCATTGATGACAATCAAGTCAAAGAGGAGTCAAAGTTACATACACTAAAAGATCAGCCTGACACAAGAATTGAAGCCAACAACGAGCTTTTTGCAGATATAAACAAACAACCACATAAACCATTGTTTCCTGTGCATCCAACAAAGCTCAGGCGTCAGGTAATCACCAACTCCTTTTCTGATAGTAATCACCAATTCCCTTTCCGATGGTAATCACCAATTCCGTTGTAGGCTTTACGCCAGGAAAGAAGGGATCGTCGAACTGCAGAGTTGATCCAAATAGGCGAAAAGAGGGACATTCAAATGCAGGAAGCTGCCATTGAACGTGCTAAAAACTTTGACATACATGTCAAAGCTAAATACAGTATTTGGAGACGAGAATATGAAAGCCCTAATTCCGATTCCACTGTTAAACTCATGCGTGACCAAATCATAATGGCGAAAGCATATGCAAGTATTGCAAAAGCCAAAAATGCAACCGGAATCTATGATTCCCTAATTAAACATTCCAAAAGAAGCCAACAAGCAATTGGAGAAGCCACTTACGATAGCGAACTTAACTCAAGGTATTTCTATTTTCTCAATTTACCGTTTTACCCTTTAATTTTTCATTAAAACTTTCAAACGAATTTCTTCTTTTTCTTATTTGGGTTTTGTTGCGTTGACCAGTGCAGTTGACCGGGCTAAAGAAATGGGGCATATTCTATCTTTAGCAAAAGACCAATTTTATGATTGTATTTTAATGGCAAGAAAATTAAGGGTTATGCTTCAGTCAACAGAGTCAAACGTTGAAGAAGTGAAGAAAAAGAGTGCATCTTTAACACAATTAGCTGCAAAAACTGTACCTAAACCCTTACATTGCCTTCCTTTAGTTCTCACAACAGATTATTTCTTGCTAAGTGAAAAAGAAAAGAACTTTCCAGAAAGCAAGAATCTTGAAGATCCGAATTTATACCACTACGCGATATTTTCCGATAATGTCCTTGCAACATCTGTAGTTGTGAATTCGACTGTTTTACATGCAAAAGAGCCTGAAAAACATGTTTTTCATATTGTGACAGATAAGTTAAACTTTGCAGCCATGAAGATGTGGTTCTTGGTCAACCCTCCTGGAAAGTCAACGATCCAGGTTCAAAATGTGGATGAGTTTACTTGGTTGAATGCCTCTTATTGCCCTGTTCTTCGTCAGCTTGAATCCTCTAGGATGAAGGAGTATTATTTTAAGGCGCACCAGACATCGACATTGACAGCTGGATCGGATAATTTGAAATATAGGAACCCGAAGTACTTATCGATGTTGAATCATTTGAGATTTTATCTTCCTCAAGTGTACCCAAAGATGGAGAAGATATTGTTTTTGGATGATGATATTGTGGTTCAGAAGGATTTGACACCGTTATGGAGTGTTGATTTGGGAGGGATGGTGAATGGTGCTGTGGAGACGTGTAAGGAGAGTTTTCATCGGTTTGATAAGTATTTGAATTTTTCTAACCCTAAAATTTCGGATAATTTTGATCCGTATGCTTGTGGTTGGGCTTTTGGGATGAATATGTTTGATTTGAATGAGTGGAAGAAACGCGATATCACTGGAATTTATCATGGCTGGCAAAATATGGTAAGACAATAAACTCTTATATATGTGCTTTAAGTCTGTGTTTTGTTATACAGGACATGACTTTAATAGTCAAGCTTTCTAGGGCTATTTTCGATGATCAGGATGAGAAGGGCATTTATGTCTTTTTACATAGACGAGAGACCGAGAGTGGATCCCTGTTCTACCTTTTTGGGTGGTACAAAAAATTGCAATTTTTGTCCCACTAACATCAATCTCAGTCCTAGTCCGATGCAAGACATTTGTTATGTCTATGTCCTATATAACAAATGGGCCCATTTGTTACTTAAAATAGGACAAACAACGTGTTGCATTGGACTGGGACAGAGACTGATGTCAATGAGACAAAACTTGTAATTTTTTGTCCCACCCAAAAAGGTGGTACAAAGATTCGCTCTCGGTTTCTCGTCTATGTAAAAAGACGTGAATGACCTTCTCATCCTGATTATCGAAAACAACCCTAGAAAGCTTCCCATGTAACAAAACACTGCCTAATGGTGGATTTCATGATGTTGATAACTAAGAAATATTTGGTTTGGTAGAATGAGGAAAGGACTCTGTGGAAGCTTGGGACGTTGCCACCTGGACTGATAACATTTTATAACCTGACGCATCCATTGGAAAGGAGCTGGCATGTGTTGGGGCTTGGATATGATCCGGCTCTTAACCAAAGTGAAATAAAGAATGCGGCTGTGGTACATTATAATGGGAACTATAAACCATGGTTAGATCTTGCGATTGCTAAGTACAGGTCTTATTGGTCAAGGTATGTGAAGTTTGATAATCCGTATCTTCAACTTTGTAACATTAACAGCTTCATGTTATCATGATATTCTTGTCTCACATTTTTGCTTCTTAGTATATGAATTACATGTAACAAAATTTGTGCACAGCATGAGCATCATATAACGTGATTTACATATTTGGGATGGAGTCGCATGTTTTATACTTCTGATGTTTGACTTTTGTCTTGATAATCTTATGTTTTTCTTAACAATCATATAACTAGAAAATTTTAAGGTAAAATTGGTAAAAAAAAAATGGTGGTTGAATGAGTATTGAAATGCTAACATCTCATTCATTTGCTTTTATTGTCATTTTGTTAAATAAAATTTATTTTTAATAATCTACATACCGACAACCAAAAATATATTTTAAAATTAAGAGAATTATAAAAGGTTGTCATTGATTTTTACGTGTAGAATACTTTACTCATTAGTCAAGTGTGCATGATGTTGAAGGCATCTCAAAAGCCTTGATGTAATAAAGTAGTAAGGCAGGGGCATTTTCGTCATTCTATTAGATTAGGTCTGTTTGTGCGAGTATTAATAGGAGGTCGATATCAGGAAATTGGTATCTTGAAACGTATTTTGTGAGAAATCATTTTGGCACTTGGGAGAGATGTTGACCTTTGGTGTCAAGAATAGTTTGTATTCTTTCGATTATATCTTCGATCATTCAATAAACTTTTCAATTTAAGAAAGTAAACCCTAATGTGTACCATAAAACATAAGCTAGAATTGAGTTGTGATTGGTTGGATCCTAAAGCCGATGATGAATTAAAGGGGGAGAAAGGAGGAACACATGCAAAAGAATAAAAAGCTCAATAACAAAAAAAGTTGAAGCTGAAGGAGCTAAGACAAAAAACCTAGTTTCAGCCAACTCAACAACATTGTAATACAAATGATGGATAATGTGAATACGAGGACGAGACTTTGAATTACATGAACCTATGATAATACACTTCACTATATGATTATAATAAATATGTAACTTTAGGGACATTTGTCACACCCTATGTTCCTAACTATCTAATTTTCTCGTCCATCCCAATTGTCTCCAATTTAGAGAAGTTGAAACATTTTTTTTAGAAATCCTTAATGTTTACTCCTTCATATTTAAAAATTTATTTTATTTTACTCGTGCAATACATAAGTATTAAACCTAGTTAAGAATACGATAGCACACCATAGATATTATGGAATTTTCAAGATGATTTGAAATTATCTTCTCGATCAAGTCTTTATGATTCACTTCCCAAAGTGGAACATGTTTCCAAATATACATGACCCACTTCATACGACTTGCGTGCGAATCACTCGAGATGTTTCCCAAGACATTAATGTCACACCACCCAATGTAATCACAAGTACTTGCAACATGAAAGTCAATTACACATGTATCTTTGCAAAATATAATCAAGGCATCACTAAATAAACAAATAATTTGAATCCTATTACTAATTAAATTATCTCAGATTCTAATGAACTCAGATTTGCAATCTTTAGAATTATTCTAGGCCAGACTTCATGATACAATGATCTAACGACAAATATCGACCACCATCTAAATACACTATCCGATAAATATTTGAAGCTATTCAACACAAATCTTCATGACACAAGGATCTAGTGAAGTTCCAATAACATTGTACATCTCGAGGTGATGTCTAATTTAATATTTGATATGATTTGTTGATTTTACTAATTTATATGAAATAACACTTTTTTAGTAAATAAAATAGTTAGTTTAATATAAAACTCATTTTTTTTTTCAATTATAGAAATAAAATGGTTAATATTAATGATCTAATATATACAATATTTTATTCAAACAATAATCATTACATATCTAAAACAAACTTCTTATATGATAAAAACAACAAAATTGCATAAAAGAATACGAAGAGCAAATAATATCAGTCCACCAAAACTCAAGACGTTGCTCGAGAGACTGAGCTTGGGATATTGAGATTGTAAGATGAGACGCGAAGAAGGACCAAATGATGGTAGGTGAGCAATCGTAATGATAATTGTAAGTTATATATATTCTATTAAGAAAATGAGAAATCACACATTGGAATTTATTAAATACATATGATGTCTATTATAAACAATTATCACATATAATCATTTTCCAAACAAATGCTTTATTTGATTTAAACATAAGCAACAATAAGCTCGAATCATTACTCAAATCCATCAAATTACTATTATTATGTTTTGTTTGGAAAAGTAGCAAATTAATTTTCTTGGGTTGTCCCAATTTTTGAATGTGGGCTCACCGATTTTGACCCTTTTTCCCTTTTAATTTAATAATAAATCAACCGATTTGGCAACTCATCTATATCTTCTCCATCTCAATTCACAAATCTTTTATAGTACTTCGTTTCAATCGCGGTTTGTTTATGTGGAATTGCGGATTCCGTTTCTAGTATTAGGGTTTTTGTTTAATGGGTGTCGAGGGAGAGTCAACTCAAACGGGTGTCTCCACCGTTGACGGTGGCGATGCAGAAATCGCCCTCAACATCCGATGCTCTAACGGCAATAAGTTCTCGGTGCGAGCGAGCCTCGGATCAACCGTCGTCGATTTCAAAGATCTCTTGGCTCAAAACTGCGATGTCCCTGCCAATCAACAGAGGTTGATTTATAAAGGAAGAATCCTCAAGGATGATCAAACCCTAGATAGTTACGGTAAACACTTTTCTTAATCAATTCCGTTATTCGATTTGCGAAGATGTTATCGAATTTATCTGGTATATTTTGTTGACGATTCTTATATTGTTCCGATTAAGTTTCGATGTTGCAAAAAAGAGGTTATCTGCCTGAAACTGTTCTATAGTTCTCCATAGACTCATACATTGCAAATCTAACAAAAGCAGTAACCTTGATCTAACATGTTTACTGTTCTGTTTATAATACTCCGTTAGTCCCTTACGTCCAAACAAAAGCTATAATTTCACTTGAAGACAAAGAGAATACTTTTCATCTCCTAAGATAAGGATTTAATGTTCCTAAAACAAACCCTAGAAGATTAATACTACAAACTGTTGATGATTTTGGTTTACTACCTAAGTTTTCATTTATACTTCTATCTGTAGGCCTGCAGGCAGATCATACAATTCACATGGTGCGTGGTTCTGCTCCTGCTCCAGCTGATGCTCCTCCTGCCATTGGAAACCCTAATACTCCATCACTTGGTTCTCAAGGTGGTGTTCCCAATGAAGGGCTGGGCTTAGGAGGTCCTGGCTCAGGTGCACCCCTATTTCCTGGCCTTGGTTTTGGTGGACTTGGTGGCTCTGGTGCACCCTTTGGGTCTGGACTACCTGAATTTGAACAAGTTCAGCAACAACTAACCCAAAACCCAAACATGATGAGAGACATGATGAACATGCCAGCTGTTCAAAACATCTTAAACAACCCTGAAATCATGCGTGGAATGATCATGAGCAACCCTCAGATGCGTGAAATCATTGACAGAAACCCTGAGCTTGCTCATATCCTGAACGACCCTGCAATTTTAAGACAGACACTTGAAGCTGCAAGGAACCCTGAACTTATGCGTGAGATGATGCGTAACACTGATAGGGCCATGAGTAACATTGAATCATCTCCTGAAGGCTTCAACATGCTTAGACGTATGTATGAAAATGTTCAAGAACCTTTCTTGAATGCCACAACAACTGGTGGAACCACAAATGATCCCGGGTCTAACCCGTTTGCAGCCTTACTTGGGAACCAGGGTCCTGCTGTTAATGTTAACAACAACAACAACAACAACCCTGAAACAACTCCAGGCTCTGCAGCTCCTAATTCTAACCCACTTCCTAACCCTTGGGGTGCCCCTGCTGGTATAAAAGACATTATAAATTTCACATTTAAGACCTTTTCTTTTCTTTTCTTTTTTTAACTATTATATTCTATCTATGCTGAATGTTAATAGGTGGTGTTCAGCCAACAAGGGCACCGAATGTATCTGGGTTAGGTGGTCTTGGTTTACCAGGGGCAGACAGGACAGGTGGCATGCCGGACATGAGCCAGCTGTTGCAGAATCCAGCTGTTTCTCAGATGATGCAAAGCTTGCTTTCAAATCCCCAGTATATGGAGCAGGTATGTTATATATGATACACTATGGTTGAGGTATTGAGTTTTTTATAATTTTTTTTAATGGTGGTATCGGTGATATGAATTTGTAGATTGTGAGTCAAAACCCTCAACTTCGCAGTATGTTCGATTCTAACCCTCAGTTGAGGGAGATGATGCAGAATCCAGAGGTGCTTCGTCAGTTAACTTCACCTCAAATGATGCAGGTATATATGTTTTGGAGTAATTTTGGTTTGTTTTTGTTAACTTTGAGTCTTTGACTGATGGAAATTCGAGTTTGATGATAACTTGATTTATTTTATACAGCAAATGATGTCTTTACAGCAGCTTCTACCTCAGCTTAATCAACCACAATCAACTTTGTAAGTGGAAATCAATTTTTTTACTGTAACTGATTTGATTCAAGTGCCAAAATGATCCAATTAAGTTGGTATTTATGTATTAAGTAAAAAAGAATCACTTGAATGTATCTATTATTAAGTCATGAGTTGGTAAAGTAGCTGAAGGGTTACTGATGTTGTCTGTCTGGATCAACTGTTGTATACATGAGGCCTGTTTCTTTTTCTAAATGACCATTTTAACCTTCCATTTCAAAAAACAAATTTCACAATATTCGTCAATTTTAAGTGCTCAATCTATTAATTTTTCTGTTTCAGGAATCCTACTCAGACTGGTGCTTCTCCAGGTACTAACTAGAAACCTCCATTGTTAATAATTTTTATAAATCATATGCCATTTTAGTATTATTTCAAGTTTTTAATCTGCAGGATCACAAAACAATATGGGATTAGACATGTTGATGAGTATGTTTGGTGGACTTGGAGCTGGTGGCATGGGAGTCCCAAATGTTCCTGATGGTAAGTCAAGTTCTTTTGTAAATTTACGTTTTTACCCCTGAACTTTTATTTATGATGATGATGATGATGATTGTTTTTAATTTGTAGTGGCACCAGAGCAACTTTATGCAACTCAACTGTCTCAACTTCAGGAGATGGGGTTCTTTGATGTGCAAGAGAATATTAGGGCTTTACGTGCTACTTCGGGCAATGTTCATGCTGCTGTTGAGAGACTTTTGGGAAACTTTGGTCCATGATGGTGATGATGTGGCATTCTTTTTGTTTTATTTAAGGATGACCTGTTGGGGCATGTAATGTTAGTTGGTTTTTTCTTTAAAGTATTCTTTGTGGACAAAGAAAGGGAGGGAGGGATGTTGGATTTTGTGTTTTGAGGGGGTGGTGGGAGTGTGAATAATGAACAGACTAGAAAGAATTATTATGGTTGGTGGAGTTTAAATTATTGGTCTCCCTTGAACAAATCTTTTGTTGTTTATGTACAAACAGATTTCATAGTTTATTGCTGCTGTTTTTTTTTTTTTTATCATGTTTCTTTATGGATTTCATTTACTCATGTATGCATCATCTTTGAAATGATTTGAGGAGACATGTTGATTCATGGATTTTGACTTTAGGGGATTTTTCAAAACTTTTGCAAAAAAAGCTGTGAAAAAGGTTCATTCCCCTGTTGTGGGAGGGAGCTTCTTACTCGAATCTTTTTCAACCAAACTTGTAAAATCACAATTTCTTGGTTGAACATTTTTTTTATTGTTATGGTAGGTCTTGTAGTTTTAGAGCCAATTATTGATAACCAACCCATATAAAAAACAATAAAATATTATAGATCAAAATTAATGTGTAATTAAAAGTTAAACGATCTTAATCCATAGGTCTTGCTATTAACCCTTATATGTATTCCCATAGTTTTGTTTTCCTCGTATATAATTATACACTTAGTATTCCTTTCTAAGCTCTAAAACCCTAACTTTTAGTTAACGGGTAAACATTGATGTTCTTGAACTAAAATATGTAATATATGTGCATTCATATATAAATATTACAAATATACCATTGATGTTCTTGAACTAAAATATGTAATATATATGTGCATTCACATATAAATATTACAAATATACCATTAGGGATGACAAAAATATCCGAACTCGGACACTTTTGGGATGGTTATGGTTATGAGATCGGGTATGCGATTTCTTCTAAATTTTTTTGTAGGTTTGATGATATTAGAGTTATACCCGTCCGATTACCTGAACCCATTTATCCGTCCCTATCTCCATCCCCGAACCATTTATAGTTTATGATATTATATTTTTATTATTAATATACATATGATTTTGGAAATTATTTTACAATATTATATGTGAAATTAGAAATAGAAAGTTTGTTATGTAATTACGGCTTACTTCTTAATATGAAAATTGTTAATATTATTTTTAATATTTACGTTACGACTTTGATTAGTTTATTATGAAATACGAATACCATAATTTTTGTATGGTCATGATTATATTAATGTAAGATTTGTTAGAAATTAAACTTATTGATATTGTTAGAATTGAAATTATTAAAAGAATACAAGTAATTTTTTGAGTCAGGCTATGATCGGATTTTAAGTAATGAAAGTTTTAATGGCTAAAATTTAACCTATTAAAATCATAAGTAAGATACTCGATACCCATAAGAGCCATAAACCTGTGATTATTTATTGGGAAAATGACTTATTAAGGTAATTAACTTTTCGGTATGTTCACATCTGGGTAACAATCTTTTTTTTGTATACATCTAGGCAACAAACTTGTTGGAAGTGTTCACATATGACCATTATGACCTGCTATAGCAGGTTAAATCCTAGATGTGAACACTTTCAACAAGTTCGTTACCTAGATATGTACAAAAACATAGTTACCCAAATATGAACAAAACGAAAAGTAAAAGTAAATTACACGAATGGTCCCTGTGGTTTGGGGGAATTTGTGTTTTTAGTCCTAACTTTTTTTTTAAATCTGATGGTCCTTACTGTTTATTTTTGTTACGCGTTTGGTCCATGTCTTACCTAAAAAGACTATTGTGCCCTTATTAATTTATTTTTTAATTAATTTTCTTATTTATGTATTTATTTTTTATATATTTAAAAAAATTAATAGACCCCACATATCTGTATCTCCTCACCATCCCATCTCTCATCTTCCTCAACTTCTATTTATTTTCCATCTTTAGTGATATCGACGTCTTCATCATCCCTTCTTTTTTCGGTCCTTCAACTCCGTCGAATCAACACCACAACCCAGTAAAGATGAAGAGACAGTAGGTTATGGTGTTGGTTCGCCAGAGTTGAAGTACCAAAAGAAGAAGGATGATGAAGACGTCGATGTTACTAAAGATGGAAAAGAAATAGAAGTTGGGGAGGATGAGAGATGAGATAGTGACCGGTAAGACCCAAATTAAAATTTTCAAATGTGGTTTCAAGTTTACGGTGAGGAGATACAGATATGTGGGGTCTATTAATTTTTTTAAATATATAAAAAATAAATACATAAATAAGAAAATTAATTAAAAAATAAATTAATAAGGGCACAATAGTCTTTTTAAGTAAGACACGGACCAAACGCGCAACAAAAATAAACAGTAAGGACCATCCAAATTAAATTTCTCAAATGTGGTTTGAGGTTTATGGTGAGAAGATACAGATATGTGGGGTCTATTAATTTTTTTAAATATATAAAAAATAAATACATAAATAAGAAAATTAATTAAAAAATAAATTAATAAGGGCACAATAGTCTTTTTAGGTAAGGCAGGGACCAAACACGTAACAAAAATAAACAGTAGGGACCATCCGAGTTAAAAAAATAAGTTAGGGACCAAAAACATAAATTCCCCCAAACCACAGGAACCATTCGTGTAATTTACTTTTACTTTTCGTTTGGTTGGTAACGAACTTGTTGAAAGTGTTCACATCTAGGATTTAACCTGCTATAGCAGGTCATAATGGTCATATGTGAACACTTCCAACAAGTTTGTTACCTAGACGTGTAAAAAAAAAAGATAATTATGCAGATATGAACATACCGAAAAGTTAATTACTCATTTCCCTTGTTTATTTAACCTGGGTATCCATAAGGGATAAAGACCGAATTCGGATACGATTATATACTGAGATCAACAATACCTCTCTAAGTACACATATATACCATAAATGTCAAGGAAAACATACCAACATTGGTGGCGTTAATCCTTTTATGGATCTTATATAAAGAACCAAGATCAATTCCGTCAACGCACATGTTTTAACGGCAAATTAACGAACGCCTTTCCAATCCACACGCCAAACCTTCCTTCTCTGCCACTTTACAGACCCAATTTCTCTGCTTTCCAATCCTCCATTGCTCTCAAGGTAAGATTCTCTCTTTCAATTCCATTAAATTTTCCATTTCCTAAGAAGCGCACTCATTCATACCCTCATAGGCTTTGAATTTGTTCCCGTTAGGTTAGCTGTTGATGTAATGGAACATCTAAATCTCCTGAATTATTTTAAAAATCGATGAATTTTGCTCCCTTCTGTTATCGATTTCTTAAATGCTTTTCAAACTTCTTTTGGGAATTTGATGGCAATTCGTATAGATAGATCTCGTGAACTGCTAATGCTTATTATTTGTTTGATTGGGTGATTTCTAATGGATGTTGTCTTTGTGTATGATTCTCAAAAGGATTTGTGACATATATACCTTCAAAATTCAAATCACATCTTATGAAGTAACTCTATGTTAAACAATTGATTTCAATTTCAGAAAATTGGAGTGCAAAATCTGGGTTTCCAAAGTAGGCTTTTTGAGATTTGAAAGATGAGAAAAGGACCATTGTGCCCTAGCCAGAGTGCCTAATGAATAATGAACTCTCCTCATCAACAAACCCCTATCAGAAATAATGGCCTGCATCTGGTCTATGTACGCAGAAAACCAGAATCAGAACATCATAAAAACACCATCTGTAACAACAAATCAAAACATCTACCAATTACACTATCTGAACAGGATGACAACAATCAACAACAAGAACAAGAACAAGAACAAAAACAATCTCCCATGAAGGATTCACCAATACATATTCCAGAGCCTTCTTCTGCACTTCCTTCAGTAACCAATATCACCTCCAATTCTCATAAATTGGATTATACAAAGAAACTGAGTGTTCAGAATTGGGAAGAGAGATACGTTCTGTTGCAAAACTTTTTGAAGGCTGTTGATCAATCAACACAAGATGATTATCTCCAGAGTATGTGCTTGAATGCATTTAGTAATTTTTACATTTTCATGTTTGCAAATTTTGATCCCTCAGTGACAGTGTTAATCTTATTTGGTAGTGCTTCACTCTCTCTCCTCAGTTGACCTTAGTAGACTTGCAGTTGAACTAGAAAGGAGAACGATTCGACTCTCAACGGAAGAAGGTAATATTTATCTGTAACCTTTATGTTAACAAAAAAAAGGTAAATTGGGGTGGAAAAGGTGTCAATATACATAAAAAAGAAAAACTCTATTCATGTGTGGCTATTGGCTAAAAGAACATTTGGAGATTTCATTCCCCACTTTGATATAGAATTACACCATTTCAAGCTTCACACCGGGAAACTTCAAAGAAATTAAATACCAATAATAAATCCTAACACACACGACACGAACACCATTTGTCTAAAGTTTGCATCATTTTGTGTGTATTTGCAGCAAAAGAGATCCAACGTGCAAAGATTTTTGATGCCCAATGGATAGCCGACTCAAACAAGTGAAATGACATGCAAAACTTACTACTGATACGTATAGTTTTTTTTTTTTGGTTCTTAGAAGTCCTTGATGGAATTGTTAATAATTGCTATATTTTTATTTTTATTTTTACAATTGAATAGTCATTATATTTCCATGTGATGGTATTGATTTGTAAATAATATACTGAGCGTGTTAGGATAAGGTTTGGGTACTGTTTTTAATCTAAATAAGAAAGAGTACATTTACATGTATACAACATTTTATTTTGTTCTAAATTTATATAACAAGATGATATTTTATTTATACGGAATGTAAAAGGACAGTTTCATTTTAGGCCATGCACATACAATTAACATTTTATTGGTAAAGGGTAATATGTTTAATTAGTTAAAACATGGCTGCACATTCGTGTCTACTGTATAAATTGGTAAAAAAAACAAAATATTGTGGCACAAATTGATAAATTCTTATATAAATTTATAAAAAGTACAAAATATCACTGCATAAATAAATATCCAATGAGTGCCATGTCGTGATCTAAAAAACCTTTTTTTTGTGTGTTGATCAGTAAAAACAAATGTTATTGCGTAAATGCACATTAAACTGTGAAAAAAAAACAGTTAATCAAATTGAACTGCATGTAATTATATATTTTTTAAAGAGAAATAGAAACAGTATATTCTATACTAAATACCAACGAGGAAAAACTCTATATTGCGTATAAAGGTTAACCATTAACCATTAACGAAGGTTAATAGATAAATCAGTATTAAATGAGAGATGAAGGGTGGTGACTGTAAATACAAAGAACAACCTCCGAAAAGCGTGGCCCAGTCTCATCTTCCCGGAGTCCATAGCTCCAAAAAGATAAACATCAAACATAACTGAAAATAACTACCCCTCTCTCTCTCACACACACTTACTGTGTGTAACCGTCGCCACCACCACCACCTTAAGTAACCCCATCGGCCACTTCTTCAACTTTTTCCCATCTCTCTCTGTTAGCAACCACATTATGAACACACACACGATCATGGGTGCCACCACCTCCACTACTTCATCGGACTTACAACTCTGCCCTGCGTCCCCTGATGCTCAAGAGATTTTCCGGCCAACCCTTGACACCTCCGACATCTCCGTCGGCCACATCCAACCCATCACCACCATACGCCCCCACCAACAAAACCCCAGAAAGAAACGCACAAAGATGATCCGATTCCACAACAGCAAAGCCATTGTTGGCGTTGCAGGCGGCAGTTCAACTTCCGGCAACCATTCCGGCATCATCACAAAGAAAAAACCCGACCCAAGTGCTCCAAAAATCACTCGTCCCTGTACTGAATGTGGGAAGCGGTTCTGGTCATGGAAAGCCCTCTTCGGCCACATGCGTTGCCACCCTGAGCGACCATGGCGGGGAATCAACCCACCGCCAAATCTCCACCACCACCAGCCGCCGCCGGATAATCACGATTTCACCAATGTAACAACTGAAGAAGACGAATATGTGGCCGCATGCTTATTGATGCTCGCTAACTCCACCACCACCACCATAGCCGCTCATCCATCCACCAGTCACCACCACCACCAGGATCCGGATACCCGATTTGAGTGCTCGAGTTGCAAAAAGGTATTTGGGTCCCACCAAGCGTTAGGCGGGCACCGGGCAAGTCATAAGAACGTGAAAGGCTGTTTTGCAATAACAAGAAACGATGAAGTTGAAGATGGAGAATTTGAAGGTGTAGATAACAACATGAACATGGTGATGGTTTTGGGCAGCGGGCAGCAACACAGATGCAGCATTTGCTCAAAGATCTTTTCAAGCGGGCAGGCACTCGGTGGACACAAACGATGTCACTGGGAGAAAGACGACGCCGTTAATACACCAATAACAACACCGTTTAGGTTCGATCTGAATTCACCCCCACCTAATGATCATCATTCCACGTTTCCAATTTCAGATTTAGATTTAAGATTAAGCCTTTAAATTATGGGTGTATTGTATTATATAATATTATTATCTGTTTTATGTATATCTATACACATATATACGATGATCATCTGTACTTATGTAATATATATAATCAATGATCCATCTTCATAAACTCATGCAATTCTTTAACCGTATCACGTATTTCATCTAACAAAACTTGATTTCTATCTCCTGCAACAAACCTACAACTCTTATTATTCACATTTATCATACTAAATCCAGCCACAATCTTAACTTCTTTATCTCTCATCAACCCTCGAATCCTTGCAACATCTTCCCAAGATCCCAATTTAGCATACATGTTTGATGCAAGCATGTAACCATTTGAATTATTGGGTTCCATTTCAAGAACACAAGACACCACCTTTTCTGCAATTCTTTCATTGAAGCTCAACCTGCAACCACTCAACAATGCTCCCCAAGCACTCGCACCACCTTTCTCATGTCCTTCCACCATTTTCATTGCAAGATCAAGATTCCCACTTCGACTTAATAAGTCAACTAAACATGAGTAATGTTCTACACCAAGTTTGACTTCTAGGGTTTCGGTCAACTTCCGGAAAAGTGATAGCCCTTCGTGTACTAAACCTCCATGGCTGCATGCTGATAACACGGAGAGGATGGTTATGGAGTTGGGCTTTACACCATGTGTTTCCATTTCGGTGAGTAAAGATAGAGCGGAGTGAGGAACACCGTTCATACCGTATGCCCCAATCATCGCACTGTATGACACAACGTTTTTATTCGAAATGATTTCAAAAACCTTTTTTGATGTCATTATATCGCCATATTTCGCGTACATATCCAAGATTGAAGTCCCAACAATTGCATCCGATGCAAACCCTAATCTGATCGCGATCCCATGACCCGATTTTGGTAATTTTAAATCAGAATCATATGAACATGCTTCGATGAGATTCAACATAGTGATGGCATTCGGTTTATGTTGTGACTCAATCATCATCTCATGGAAAACCCTAATTGCTTCATGAGGGAATCCACAGTATGTGAAAGCTGCAATCATTGTGCTCCAAGAAACAACATCGTGGTTCTTGATCAAACTGAAGAGTTTATGTGCGATGAATATAAGATTGCATTTTGCGTATGTGTCAATTAGAGTGTTCACTACTAACTCATTTAACTCGTGGTTTCTTCGGATTATCACAGTGTGTATGCTTTTGCAAATTAAAGGATCTGTAAAATGTTTGCATATTTGTAGGAGGTTCACCAATGTGACTGCATCGGGGTCAATTTTGGCATTTTGCAATGAATCGAAAAGATGAATGGCTTCAGAATGCTTCTCGTTGTATACTAATCCGGATATGATAGAGTTCCATGAAATGATGTTTCTAAGAGGGATTTCTGTAAAGGATTGTAATGCGGAATCCGTATCATTGCATTTGGAATACATATCAATCAAAGAGTTTGCTAGAAATGTGTCATGATGAAAACCTTTGTGAAAGATGAATCCGTGTAATGTTCTTCCTGTAATAAGATTCTTTAAATTGGTGCAGGCTTTGAGGGCGCTTAGGATTGTTTGCTCATCTGGTTCAGGTCCGGATTGTGATAACATTTTCTTGAAAATCTCTAGAGAAAGATGGGTTTTGTTAGTTTTAACATAGCCTGAGATCATGACACTCCAAGTGATAACATCTCTGTTTGGCATTTCATCGAACAGCTTCTGTGCATACTCCATTGTCGTATCTGCATACATGGATAAAAGAGAGTTTTGAAGTGAAGAGATGGCTAGAAACTCGGTTTTAATCATATACCCATGGATTTTCTGTCCTTCGTGTAAGGCTTTGAGTGTTCGAATTGTTTGAATTACAAGGACTAAGGTGGAGACATTGGGTTCAAATCCTGTTGCTCTAGCTTGAATAAACGAACGTGTTCCTTGATCCAAATCACCATGATCAATCTGCCCAGAAATGAGAATATTCCATGAAACAGAATCCCTGATCTTCATGCAGCCAAAGAGGCTAATTGTGGAACTCATATCCCCAGCTTTTGTATAGAAGTCCATGATAGAGTTTCCAATAGATGTGCTTGATTCCACTCCGAGCTTAATTACAGATGCATGAAGGGACTTCCCATGTGCCAAAGATATTGCCGAACAGGCCTTTAAAATCGGATGGAACCATGAAGGTTCTGTCAATCGAACACCTGCTTTGTTCATGTCATTGTATAACGACAATACATCTTGCCATCTCCCACTAAACGACGACTCTTTGATCTTTGAAACCCAGTTGGAAAGTTTTGAACTTGATATAACGGCTAAATGATGCATAGCCCAAAAGAATCAAAACTAATTTCAAATGTTAAATTTTCACAACAAGGCGATACGATTTGTGGTGGTTTCCAAGCCTCCGATCTAGTACAGCCGTGAAACATAGGCGACACCCGCCTGTATAAAGAAAGTCACCTGCCAAATATAATATACCATGTTTTAACAAATATTCTAACAAAATCAATTTTAAAAATCGGTTTTTTAGTTGAACCGCTGTGACGATCGGTTACCGGTTCAATCGGTTTAACCGGTTCGACTGGTTTCTATTTTCAAAAATTAACCAATCGTCCATCGTGCACATGCCAGAAAGCGTGTTTAGTCATTATTTTCAAAAATTAACTCGGACCGTTACTCGGGTTGTTTTTTCTTGCATGCTTAGTCCCTCCGCACATAAAAAGACCATTTTGCCCTTGTTTGTTTCTTTTTTTGATTTGTTTATTAATTATTAATTAGTAATTTATTAAAAAATTGTTTAATTAAATATAAACACCACCACCACCATTATTATATCTCTTATCTTCTTCTTTCTCAACTCCGACAACCACCACTAGAAACCACCACCTGTCACCACCGTTAACCACCACCATAAACCACCATATGTCACTCCTATTTCTCTCCCACCTCCTGCCACCATCCACCTATAGCCACCAGCCACCTCCGGTGCCTCCACCTATCACCGCTAACACCTCATGAACAACCGCTAGTCAACTACAACTAGAAACGACCATCTACCACCACTTAATCAAACCAAACCAAACTTGAAACCCTAGGTGGCATTCGAAACCCTAGGCGATGGTGTTAAAGAAACCTCAGATTGGAACCCAGATACAGTGAAGGTGGTGATGTTCCAACCATGAGACGATGAAGGTTCGAAGCAACTCACCTCTGAGACAAAAATGGTACACATCATCCTCCAGATTTGTGATTTTTGACGCACTACCACCTTCATCTCCCGATTTGATAGTCCATCGAACCACCACTTCGAGATCTGCAAGCTTCAACGAACAGGTAGTGAAAACGAATGTGTAGATTTAAGATGATGTAGATCTGAGACGAAGAAGGTTTTCAAGAAAAGAAACAGTCACGAAGATGAAGGCGATTGTGACAGAGACGACGATGGTGTAGATCTGATGAAGAGGTCACGTTCTCTGGCGACGCGACAATCACGACAACGTAACAGTTCCAAAGAAGGTGAGGCGTTTTTGAACAATGAAGCTTTTGATGGTGGTGGAGATGGAGATTCAGGTGGTTTTTTAGGGTTTTAGACAAAGATGTGAGATGGTGGTAGGTGACGACAACACACCGAAGATAGAGACTTTGGTGGTGGTTCAGATATACGGCGGTGGTGGTGAATATTCCCGGTGATGGTATCGAGAGAGAGAGAGAGAGAGAGAGAGAGAGAGAGATTATATTAAGAGTTTTAAAAAGGTGGGGCCATATTTTTTTTTTAATTAAAAAAACAATAACATTAAATTTATTGGAAAAGAAATAGGAAAAGGGCATTATGGTCATTTTAGATCTGTCATGGACTAGATGTGCAACAAAAACTTATATCAGGGACGAAAAGTGCAAGTTTTATGCAAACGGGACGGTCCGAGTTAACTTTTGAAAATAGGGACTAAACATGCTTTCTGGCATGTGCACGAAGAACGATTGGTGTAATTTACCCATTTTTCTATTATCCTACACATACATAAACATCCACAAGTTTAAACATTAAAAATATACATAAATACAAGTTGTAGATCAATTCAAATACATTAAAAAAACACATAACCATAAGTTTTATATCAATATACGTACATCAAAAATAAAAGTAAAATATAATATGGAAACAAAATATAGTTTTAGATGAATACAAACGCATTAAAAAACTTCATAACATTACTATATGTTTTTATTCAAAGAAATATAAATAGATGTAAACAGAAACACCAAAGTTTGTTATGCAAAATGATTTATTTTCATATGTTTTCATTTAATTTAACTGTTTCAACCGAGTTTTTGTAAAAACCGGCTGTTCATTCCGGTTCAAAAATAGACATAAAACTAATGCTAGTTGAACCGCTCATTTCTCCGGTTCCCAGTCCAAATGGTTCGATCTACCGGTTCAAACTGGTTTTTAAAACATTGACAAAAGGTTAACTAGATAAAGTTATTATGTTTTTATAAAAATTCCTATTTGATGTTGTGTTATGTTTTCTTTATAAGTCATTAATTTTTTTTTTTTTCAATTTTGACCATTTGACTGGTAAACCCAGTTACCACGTGTCAGTTTTTGGTAACGTGACATCCTGACATGATACTTTTTGGTTATGTTGTGCTACCGTGACATGATGATGTGTCAAAACCGAAAGAAAAAAAATGATACAAAAGGCACTAAGTTTTTTTTTCTTTCAATTTTGACATTAAGTTTTCATTTTTTTTTTAAATTTTGACCTACTTTTTTTTTTCTTAAATAAGATGTTGAATATATATATATATATATATATATATATATATATATATATATATATATATATATATATATATATATATATATTTACTTTTAGTACATTAAGTCGTATTTTCATTTATTTAGTATTTTTGTATTTATTTTTCTTAGAAACCATATTGTAACATTAAAATTACATATTTATATGTAAAAATACATATTTTTTTGTATTAAAATGTCTATTTAATGAAAATACGGTTATAATAAAAATAATACATATCTATACATAACATTATTGGTTGAATATATAAAACTTTATTTATATAAAAATATGATTTTAAATATAGTGTAAAATCGAAAAAAAAGTGAAAACTTGGTGTATTTTGTTTTGTTTTTTTTTTCATTTTTCACACGTCATTATGTTACGTCACCATCAAAGTACCAAATAGTGTCATGTCAGCACGTCACGATACAAAAGACTAAAACGTCAACATGTCATGTCAGCATGTAACTGGGTTGACCGGTCATATGGTTAATATTAAAAAATTAAAAGATTTGGTGAGTAATTTTTAACAAAAAAAAAACAAAGTTATATCAAAATTAAATTTTTATGAAAACATAATGAAGTTTTGAAATTTTTTATTTTTACAAAAAATAATGCTCATAATCCTTTGAAAATATAAATTGTTTAATTTGTTAACTTAAGATGTCCTAGTCTTTATTGTTTGATTTCAAAGAAAAAGGTGTGATTATGAAAAATTAAGATGAGTGCATCTTTCTCTGCCGCGTAACAATTTTATTATACATATTATTTTCATAATATGTATCATGCACACATAGTTATGCTTAGTATTATATGTGACAATCTAAAGAGCAGGGGCGGAGCTTTAACATATGATTTGGTGGCCGAAAATATAATATGTATAAAAATCGGTGAGTAGGGGGTTATAGCCAAAATTTTATATTTTTGGGTCTAATATGTATAAAATTAAATTATAGAGGACAATTTGTAACAAAAAAAAATCAGGAGAAAGCTCCGCGCATGCTAAAGAGTATAGATTTTTTTTAGAACCGACAAATATTATTATTATAAAATTGAAAAAATAAGGACCGCCTAGCAAGATACTAGGCGGGACAAGAAGAGAAACAATACATTGTTTATAATTTTACAGACATCGAAGTGGACATATAGTCCATTCTACCCACCTATAATGACATTTAGTTCTCCTATGTATCAGCCACGAGTATACCAGGGTCTTGACTTTGTCCACTACCAACATAGGATTGGAGTGAATGTTTTTGAACACCCGATCACATCGTGATTTCCATAACAACCATATTGTGCCATAGCAGACACTGATGAGGTTGTTTCTCCTTTTTGGACATCGTCCCCAGTTCATTGCAAAGCTGATAAGGTCGTCAATGGTGTCAGATTGTGGGTCAGGGATATTACACCACTTAAAGATCAATTCCCATATTTTCATCGCCAAGGGGCACCGTCCAACATCTTCATCATGTTGTAAGCATTGTGGGCATAATGTATTTTGGATTTGAACTCCTCTTCTCATTAGTGCAACATTGGTCGGGATACGCCCCAAATTTGCTCTCCAAATAAAAATTATGGTCTTTATTGGAACATCATGTATCCATGGTATGATTACTTCAGAATTCGCCGGTTCTAGTTGGTCAATTTTTGATCTTAGGTTGTTCACATGGTACACCCCATCACTAGATAAGTTGCATTTCCATTTATCTTCTTCCAAAGTTGGTTGAAAGCCGCCGATTGTAGAGAGCAACATTTGGAGACTGTGCATCTGATTAGCCGAGATAAGAGGTGTTCTTCAATCCCATGTTTGGCTCACCAATTGTATTCTCTCATTGACTTTACATGATTTGTGCCGCTCCAATTGGTATAGATCTGGGAATTTATTTTTGAGAGACTCACTGCCACACCATGTATCCATATAAAACAGAGTATCATCTCCATTATTCACCTTTTTCTTTAGGATATCCTGGAAGTTTATTCCAAACTTTTGTAATTCATTCTTTGCTCCAGCCACATTGTTCCACACTCCAGAATCGATTTCTTAGATAACCAATCTGCAGTCTTATTTTTAAGATTGTGGATGCCCATAATAACTTGTATCCATAGTGCCGATTTGTCTATTTTTATTCCCCACCACCATTTAACTATCATTGATAGGTTAAAGGCTCGAAGTGAGCCCAAACCCAAGCCGCCTTTATCCTTTGGTGCCACTATTTTCTCCCAAGTAACCCAACTAATTTTGTGCTTATTATCATTGCCACCCCAAATAAATTGTCTTCTAATTTTCTCCAGGACTTCGATGACTCCAGATGGTGCAACAAATAATGAAAAGAAGTAAGATGGTAGACTTCCAAGTACTGCCTTAGCGAGGATTAGTCTACCTCCAAAAGAGAGGGTCTTTGCTTTCCATGGGGATAGTTTCGCATAGAATCGCTCAATTATGGGCTTCCAATGTCTCTTTAATTTCATATTTGCTCCCACCGGGACTCCTAGATATGTGAATGGCAATGAGGTAGGTTCGCACCCTAGTGGGGATGCCCAACGAGTAACTTCCTGCATATCAACTCCAATGCCGAAAACCCTTGACTTATTGAAGTTGACTTTTAGTCCTGTTGCAACATGAAAACATCTCAACACGCTTGCTAGATTCTTTATGTTATCTTCACTCCATTCTCCAATGAATAGGGCATCATTAGCATAGAATAAATGCGAGATAATGGTCTCCGATTGTGGTATTTTGACTCCCTTGAATATACTTTTATCACATGCCGCCTTCATGGAAATGTTGAGACCTTCCATTGCTAGTATAAAGAGGAAAGGTGATAGTGGATCACCCTGCCTCACACCCTTTTGCATTTCAAACTCTTCTGTTGGAGATCCATTTACAAGCACCGATAGTCTTGCTGATTGAAGGCATCCTCTAATCCACATGCACCATTTATCTCCATATCCTAGCTGTGTAAGTATTGATTCGAGATATTCCCAGTTTACCGAGTTGAACGCTTTGTCGAAATCTACCTTGAACAATAGGATTCGTTTCTTCACTTTCTTTGCCCAAGAGCATAATTCATTGACTATGAGTGGTCTGTCAAGAATGTTACGTCCTTCCACGTACACCGATTGGACTTCTCCTATATTCATGCCAATCACCCCTTTGAGCCTATTAGCAAGAATCTTTGAGATTATTTTATATAGACAACCAATTAGACTGATTGGTCTATAATAACCAAGGTGTAATGTATCTTTGATCTTTGGCACTAGGGTAATGAACGAGGCATTACACCCTCTTTCGAATATCTATATCTATGTGAGACCTTTTTAGATATACAACCCCATTGTAGATTATGTTGTAATAATTTAGTGTCATCGAACCTGTTATTTTGGGATGATACATCCATGTTATGTGCACGTGTTTATAATTTGGACCTTGCAAACGTTGTTCATTCATAGTTGCAACCCGTGTGTTACGTGATTTTGCAGGCGGTCCAAATTTGGGATCGATAATATTTGTGTTATAGAAAAACTTCAAGATATTATTTTAGAAAAGTGTTCCATATGATCCAACTTTGATATTCAATATTATTATTATTATATCACGATCTATAATGATTTATTTATATGACTAAACCAAAACAAAACAATGTAACATTATCTTTTGTATATAAATTTATAATTTATAATCTATCTATTATCTATTATCTATATATATCTATATCTATATCAATTAAAAATTATCTTTTCCACGCTTCGCAAGGGAGGCAGATCGGGAGTCTACGTATGTCTGCTTTGCGGGTGATGCATAAATTTCCAATTTGGTAGGGATCATTTTTGTATATTTTTAAACACATGGATTGTTTTGTAAAAAATCTACACATGGACTTTTTTGTAAAGTATAGAGACAATTTTGTAATTTATTTTCTACATAGGGACTAATAGATGCCATTTAATGCATCTTTTAGGATAGTTTTTATTATCATTTAGCATCATAATTTGTACATTTGCATGTCATTTGTTTAAATAATGTTCAACTCATGTCTTTTATCAGAATTCTCGTATTGCTAGCAATTTTTGTGTCAATTTCAAATAGTTCGAGTGAAGCAGTACTTTGGGAGCAGTTGGATGCATATTTGGAGCCTAAATGGAGTTGGAACTAAAGGAGGATGTTGAGGAATGCTTGGAAAATGTTTTGGTGAAGAAACATTCGATCGAATTGATCACACGAAGATAGATTATACAATCTGAAGCTAAAGGATGTTGCTGACAGCTTTAACCCCCTGTCAGTATTTTGACCATATCTCATGAACTGTAACTCCGATTGATGAGACTCAAAATGTTATGAAAACTAGAAACAATTTCGGACGACTTTCATGTTTGTGAAAAAGGCCAAATATGCAATTACATATGCCAAAAATGCGATTGCAGGTATGATCACATGTTTTTCCTACGATCGCATGTTTGCCACGAAGTTTCCCAGGGTCAGAATAAGTCGTCTGGAAGTCATTTGAAATAAAAACTCAAGACCTGCAATCACATATGGCAAACCTGTGATCGCATAAACGGCCCGAAGTTCCAGAAACGTCGAAAAAAAAACATCCTGCATCATTTAGGGGCAAATCTGGAAAAAAATTAAAAACCTACGATCACATATGACCAACCTGCGATCGCATATTTCAGTTTCTTTCTCCGGAAGTTTCCGCCTTGAGTATAAATACAACCCTCATTATCAGATGCGGAGGAGAGAGACGATCCAGACGACAAAAACCACTTCTGAAGGCGATTTCTGATATCTTTCAACGACTTTTGAAGATCTGAAGAATGCGAATCATCTCACACATTTAGTTTAGATGATTTATCAGTAAATGTTTCTTTTATCTAGTTTAGTTTCGTTTTTAGCCATGTCTGGCTAAACTTTAGTTTTCAGTTCTGCATATGCTAGTACTTTTCATGTGATTTGTTTTTAGATATAGTTTTCGTTTTGTGTTTCTATTTGGATTTTTCAGTTTTGAGCTTAATGAATGTTTGATTTTTAATTCTTGTTTGTTTGATCACTTAGCTAGAGTTTTATCATTCCAGATAATCAGTTAATAGAATCTGTAATTGTTCTTGTCAATCGGTAAAATTAATAAGTATCAGATTGGTTCCGTTTTGGGATTTAACTCTGATATAAATTGAAAAATCATATATTTACGCTTCCAAGCTTGTGAGAAGTATTGAGTATTGTTGGGAATTTTACACATAACATAAATCTTCTTTTCTGATTTAATTAATAGCTTGTTTAATTGAATAGTAAAAAGTTAGGGTTAATTTAAAGAGTTTGTTTTGATTAACTAATTTAGGTAAAAGAGATTATACTAGAATTTGTTAGTTTTTCTCAGTAGCAGCTTAGATAGAACGCATTCTGAATAACCATATCTGAACTAATTGCATGATTAGGGAAGTCACAACAGAACTGAAATCGTTTTTATTATTGATTTTCGTTTAATTTAATATCACTGCAAATTTTAGATTTTTTAGTTAATTCAAATACCCCATTTTATATTTTCTGTTTCTTGACTAGAATGTGCCTAATGCAAAAAGGCATTGACCGTTAGGCTGTGTCCCTGAGGATTCGACCCTGCTTCCCTGTGCTATATTTTTAGCGCAATCAGCAGTGATTATTTAATTTTGTTTAAATGGCCATTTTCTTAACAAGTGGTATCAGAGCTCCGAGTTTTGGAGGAGGTCTCAGTTTATAGGTTTATCTTATGCTATGTGGTTTCATATTTGTGTGGTTGCATCTTTTTCTGATCTTCCACAACCTCGAAACGAATCTCTATTGGTCGTATTGGAAGGTGTCTCAGTAGTTTGAAGGTTTGTCTTATACTTTGTGGTTATAGCTCTAGAGATAACTATCTTATGTACGATAAAGTTATATACAAGTCAGGAGTACGTAATGTCCATGCAAGGTTTTGGCTAGGAAAGACCTAATACTTAAGTGTGGCCACTATAACTCACCTCTAATTTCTAGCAATTCTTTTTTGGGATGTAATACTTATAAGCTTGGTGTATATTTTTCCAGTATACAATACTATTTAGGGATAAAATACGATGTCAAAATACAGTCCGATAAGGTTCGATGTAGAGAAATATTCTTGAAGAATCAACTTTGGTTTGTGGAAAGTTCAAGTAAAGAATGTGTTGATTTAGTTTGAATTATACAAGGCATTGAAGGGGAAACCAGACCCTGTTTCTCTCGGTGATTCAAGCAAAACCAGTAAATTCGATGATGGATAATGTGAAGATTTGGATTTGAGAGCAGCAAGTGCGATTTGTTTGTCTCTAGCAAAGAATGTTGTTGAATGTGCATGTGATATCAACAAAAAATGATCTTTGGGAGAAACTTGAGTAGTTGTATCAAGGAAAAGACATCTCAAATCGGTTGTATTTTAAGGAGCAGTTTCATACTCTTCGTATGAATGGAGATACAATTTTTTTTTTCAGATCATCTAATTGTACTTAATAACATCGTGTGTTATCAATGTGAAGGTTCAAGATGTGGATAAATCACTAAGGATCATATTATCTTTTCCACCTTCCTATGAGCATATGAATCCCATTATAATGTATGGGAAAAAGACCCTAAAGTATGCAAATATTACTGGAAAGCTCTTGTCCAAGGAGAATATATTGGAGATTAACAACCATGCTTTGTTAGAAGGAACGATTATGATATAAGTCACAAAGGATTCTGGTATGCTGGAAGTGTGGACAATCTGGAAATGTCAAGAGTAATTGTACAGGTGGAGCGGATTCGATAAAAGGCTCTGATACAACTAACAATGTTTATGTTGTTACTAACAATGATGATTTCTTTTTAAGTCATGTCATCCCCATGGATATGCCCATGCTACCATGAAAAGGGATGTAGTTTTGTTAGAGGGTTCACTATTCACACATGGGAATTGTATTGGCGTAAATGCAAGAGGTGTGGCGAAGTTGATGTTGATAGCTGATGAACTTTTGGGTATGGCAAACGAGGAAGTTGCACCATAAATTTTCAGCAAGTTTTTCAACATGTGCCGAGGTGAAATTCTTAGAATGGTTTATTCTAAGTGGAAATACCCTTTTATGGTGGAGTATGATAATTCTCTGTTTTTGGAAATATGATTTTCGGTTGAAGACGATGTTCCTTTTTATGTGGCTGCGGTTGTCTTTCATTTATCCAACTAGGCAAATGCCTGCGCGTTGCGCAAAAACACCTATATAGTTGAAATCTTTACAAATATATGTTTTTTTAAATATAACAATAACGTTGTTGTTAAATTTGATATAATAATTCGTATACTAAATTGATATAATATATTGATTATTCTAATATATACATCTATTATAACTGCATAATCTCAACCGTTTGAATGACTTCTACCCGCGAGTTACTCGTGAAAAAATTAAATATAATATATGGTTTATTGTTATTTATAGTTGTTGTTATTGTTAATTAAATTTTTAGAATTTATTTGCTTAACGTTTTAATTTATATCATTATAATTATTTAAAACATTAAACATTGTTTTTCGATTTTAAAGGTAACAATATAATCATTTATATAGAGTTATTTTTAACTATTGTTATTGTAATTTATTTTAAGCAACTTATTTGAAAACTTTTATCGATTATACAAATATCTTTAGGAAATATTTTAGTTAAATTGAGATTATAATTTAGTTTTTACATTTAACACTACAATTTATCACTTTTCACTATTCACAAAATATTCATTGAGTTTTTTAAGTGGAACTATATATTTAAGTTGACACTGTAATGTTATATTTCAATTAACAATTTAAGTATTTTTTCCAAACTGTTCAAAATTTGTAGCTTTAAATTGATAATGGTTTACATACAACAACATATTAAATCTAATAAATTAAGTATAATATGTTAAAAGTTAAAGACATAACTTTATAAAAGAAGTAAATATATTATTTTAATATTGAAATTTAGTTTATTTATGATTACACTTTTGGTTTGATATTTATTTAACCTTATTAACCAACTTATAATCATTATTAGAAAGACACTACAATTTATCACTTTTAACTATTAACAAAATATTCTTTGGGTTGTTTAAGTTAAATATTTATGTTGATCCTATAATGTTATATTTAAATTTATAATTTAAGTATTTTATACAAATTGTTCAAAAGTTGTAGCTTTAAATGATAATGGTTTACATCCAACAATATATTAAAACTAATAAACTAAGTATAATATGTTAAAAGTTAAAAAACATAACTTTATACATAGAAGTAAATATATTCTTTTAATATTGAAATTTAGTTTATATATACACTTTAGGTTTGATATTTATTTAATCTTATTAAACAATTTATAATCATTATTAGAAAGAAATTGAAAAGTCATGAGAGTTTCAAATGAATGTGGTGAAAGGAAAAATGCTTCCTTTATAAGTATACTAGGCGAATCCCCGCGCGTTGCGCGATAATAGAATTATATAGTTAAAATAATAAGTTTTACCAAATTATTATTTAATATTTCTACTTTGAAACAAAATGTTAGTAGTAAAGCAAACATATAGTTAACGTATTAGTTTTATTAAACATTATAGTTTAATTTTTAAGTCATTGTGATATATACAATTATTTGATAATTTTATAAACCGTATAAAATTGTATAAATTATATATCAAATGAATGATAATATAACGGGTAACAAAACGTATGAACAAAAATATGAACTGCAACTTTTAGTAACATAAAAATAGAAAAACATTTATTATAACATTTGTATTAAAAAAGATATATATACAACGAATAATAAAAAATATGAAAAATAAACACTATAACTTTTAATAACATAAAAACACTAAAACATCTATTATAACATTTATATTAACTCTTCATATTTAAATCACAAATCTCTTCAAATACATTAATGTTTTTAATGAGCAAAACTTTACAACCTTATAAAAGAAAGGAAAATAAAAAGTTATTAGTGATTACTAATTAATAATCATAAGTTAAAAACTCTTGAGTTGTAACTAATAAATATACATAAATTAGAAAACTCTTGAGTTGTAGTGTGAGTTTCAAATGAATGCGGTACTTGGAAATGTATATTTATTATTATTATTATTATTATTATTATTATTATTATATTCGTCTAAATAATTGGTTTTGATGCATCATTTTAATCCCTTCAATTATTAAACATAAAAATATTTAATTATAAATTTATAACATACATAGGTGCATATACATGTTAAACAAATCACATATAATATATATATTTTCGTAAATGTCATATGTAATTCTTGTCGTACTAATATGGATAAATTACTTTCATATGAAGAACATATCATGATAAGTCTATCATAATTACATATCAAATGTTCAAAATTATGTTATCTTTTAAATATTGTCTTTTAAATATGTTGTGTAAGATAACAAAAAAAATAATAGAAAATAAACATAATCAAAATAGAAAAACAAGAATCAAATAAATAAGAGCATTGGGTGGTTGAATATATAAATAAAGATGTTACATAAACATACATTTAAATCAAAAGAAAAAACTAACATTCGTCAACTTTGCTCAAACAAAAAAACTTGTATCCTTTTTATGAATATTCTTTCTTCATTTAACACCATTCAACCATAGAAACTTGATGACAATTCTTCACTAACCTGCAATCAAAAAATTTTTCTTGAAAAAGAAGAATCATAAAGATATTCCAAGCAAAACATTGATGTTTGGAGAGTCACATTCAAGACTGAGTAATACACACAAATCACATATAAAGATTAAATGAGAAACTGAATATAAAGAAAGAATAAAAAAGCTTCATTTGTTTTGGTTGAAAGAAAGAATCATATTACAATTACCATCGATGCGACATAACCAATTTCTTCAAATCATCATATTTGGATCGTGGATGCTTCAACTATATGAAAACTTTTGAATCACAATATCTTCAAATCCTTCTTACATGTAAGATTTTATATAACACAAAAGACACAAAAGATTGGCCTTTTTATAGTAAACTTTTCACTAAATGGTAATTAAACATAATATAAGTTATAAAACTTTTGAGTGTTAAATCATAATTAAGAAAACTTTTGAGTTGCATTAGTTAAAAAAGGGGGTTTCAAATGAATGTGGTTTGAGGAAGTTAAAAAAGGGGGTTTCAAATGCATGAGATTCAAGAAAAAATGCTAGCTTTATAAGTATGTATGACTAGTCGAATCCCCGCGCGTTGCGCGTGAATATAATTATTTAATTAAAATAATAACATTTAACAAATTCCGATTTAATATTTATACATGTAAAACCAATGTCAATAGCAAAACAAACTCTATAGTTAACATATTAGTTTTATTAATTTTAATAAATTTATATCATTAGTTATTTCCCCTATTAATTCATGATTTTATAGACCATTTTATGTTGTGTAAATTATATATCAAACATATATTGATTCCTATATATAAAAAAACAAAGTAGTATGAAAAAAGAAATACTACAACTTTTGATGATTTTATAGAACGTTTTAAGTTGGGGAAATTATATATAAAACATATGTTGGTTTGTACATAAAACAAATAACAAATAGTATGAAAAACAATATAGTTTTTAATAAAATAAAAACACTACAACATTATAACATTTACATCAAACAAAACTTATTAAAAACTTATAAATCATTCAAAATGAATATTTAGAAATCAACATACATTTGATATATAGAAACATTGTTATAAAAAATTTGTGTTGAAATAATCGTTGATATGACAAAACTTTTTTTTTTCAACTCATTCATTTTGAATCACAAATCTTTTCAAACATATGATATTTTAAAAACTTAATTATATACTACTAAGACTGTGGGGAGTGGTGCGGTTTCTACCGCACCTTTTGCCACATAGGCAGGGGAACACCGCCCCCTGAGTGCGGTTTGGGTGCGGTCTTGGCCGCAGTGCGGTAGAAATTCTCTCCATTCTCCAATCTCTCTCTCTCTCTCCCTCTCATCTTTTATTTGCTCTCTCTCTCCTCTTTCAACCAATCACCTTCCTTATTCTCTTTTTTTTGTTTTCTCTCTCTTTACCTTATTCCCACACCCACCATGTGGTTTCATAGTGTTAAAATGAGAAAAATTATGAGTTGGCGTCTACGTGGCATATAAGGGAGTGCGGTTTCTGTGGCACCACTCCCTCCAGCCTAATTTAGCTACAATGTGTATAATAAATAAGTGGAAAATAAAAAAGCATTACACATTAATAACCATAAGTTTAGAAAACTTTTGAATGTAGTGGAAAATATAAAGGCAAATTACATTAAATTTCAAATCATAATTACATTTAAATAAAAAAAAACTATTGAGTTGTAGTGTGAGTTTTAAACTCTTGATTTGTGCCCAATAATGTAATATAAATATTAACAATTATATGTTATAAAAACAATATTATAAGTATTTATCATTGAAATAATAATTTTTATATTAAGTTGTAACTAATATTATAATAATTTTAAGTATACGATAAGAAAGATATAAAAAATTATGTTTGAATCAAATTGAATTAAGTTGTTACTTGTTTATAACTAATTTATAACTAATTTATTTGAATATTTTTTTATTTCCTTTATTATTATTATTATTATTATTATTATTATTATTATTATTATTATTGTCATTATCATCATCATCTCAAATAACAATAATTTATTAATATAATATATTCTATTATTTAGTTTTACGTTATTTTAAACAATTATTACTTTTTACTAATTAAAAACTACTTATTTGAAAATTTTCATTAATATATTTAAAAAAAAGTATCATACTTTTTTATTGTATTTTCATTTTTTCCTTAAAGCTATAAAATATTGGAAGAGAATGAACGGTCCAAATAAAATGGTAATTTGAATTTCAAAACTATAGTAATTGTTATGTACTGCGACTAATCTTAAAAACAATATATTAAGAGTGTGTTAGGGGAGGAGGAGTGTTACACTTGAGGTATATTTTGATCACTTATATTTTCTTATGAAAATATTAATATTTTATTTATTTTAATTTTCCTTTACGATAAAGAATGAATAGGAAAAAAGGAAATTGACAAATGTAATAAGATAATTTATTTTTATTACTATAAAAACATTTAAATTTGGGTATATCCATATAAGTTTTGGTAGAACATAAATAATTCATTTTTATAACACACATAATTATTGGTTTTCAACAATAAAGTCAGATCATATTAAAAATCATTCGCTCTAATTCGTCATTATCATCAACAATTTGGAATAATAATTGTAAACTCCTTTATCAAAATTAATTATAAAAACTCCATCGATGTTATTTAGAAAATAAGCAACAGAAACTAACATAATATATACATAACATAAAATACATGTTGAATAATGTTCTCTTGTACATAAAATATATTTTCTTAACATAAAAAAGTGAGAGACAGCATAAAGATACATATATGTTAACAAAGTTAATTACTCTAACTTATAAATAGCTTGATGGTTGATTTACCAAAAGCTCATGAGAAGTAATTATCAATCTCACTTCATCATCATGTGATTATAGAAAAATGCATAACATATAAACTTAAAAAATGATCTCAACTATACCTTTACAAACATACCTAAATTTGAACCTTGGTTAATATCTAGAACTTTACATGCACCCAATTTGATTTTACATGAATTTATATTTGGAAAAGTTGCAATTGTTATCTTACATCCATGGAACCACTCATACAACTCTTCAAATCCTACAAATATAATTTATCATTTTGTGTTGACATACATGCAATATGTAATCTACAAATTTCTTATATAGGCTAAATATTTCATTTAACTCATCAATTAAATAGCATGATTTGAAGAGTTTTAGGAGTTACAAATCATAATATTTCAATTAATCATAAATTAATTTGTATAAGTTGAATAGTCTTGGAAGATTCAAATGCATGAGGTTTAAGAAAAAATGGTCTTGGGAGTTTCAAATGTATGAGGTTCAAGGAAAAATGCTAGTTTTATAAGATATATATAGTAGGCGTAACCTCGCGCGTTGAGCAAGAATACATTTAAGTGATTAAAATAATTATGGGAAAAAATAGAAATATGTTGAAATTTACGTTATTAGTCATGTTTTGGGCAATAACCGAATTATCAAATAACATAAAAATCCATCAACTTATATTTTGATACTATCTAATATAGTCCATACCTTATAAACTTTACTTTTACTTTTATAATATCCAATATATATTATAAGTTTTGTATAACATTAATATAATCAACTTTTTTTTATTTCCGATAATATTTTTTGGATAAAATAAGAAATAAGTTGTTTTGAATGAGCTATTAATAAACAATATTGAACTAATAAACTTATTATTACACTATTTATATTACACCAAAACATCCAAGGTTTCATATATGAACTTTCAAATATTAAACATTGAAATTAAGAATGAAGTCATACAAAATATATCATTATACATAAATGTCATCAAGAGTTTTAAAATAAGTCGATTAGTAAATATGATATTTAATTTTAATTACATATTTTGCAAGGCGTACGTTTGACTTTATGTTGGTGCGCCGACAATCCTCTTCCTTAGTTTGTACCTAAAAAATTAAGGTGAATAGAAATACAAAATAAATATTACTAAGCATTAATATAAATAATTAAAAAGGGTATGTGGATCTCCTACCACCGGTTAAAGACAACATACCTCTCTAGTGGTATCGATTTCTATGTGAAATTGAAGTGGTCATTCTATGTACACCTTGTTTTCTAATTACATAAACAAATATGACTAACCAAACATAAAAATGTTATCTTTATGTAGGAAAAATATTTTAGTTAACTAACAAATTAAATAATATAAGTTTAAGAGTTAGGAGTTTCAAAACATTAATATTTTTATTAATCAATCAATTAAGTAACACATGTTGAAATTTTTACAATCATTATTAAAAAACATTTGAAATATTGGATTTTAAATGAATTTTGGTTGAAGTGTTTTGACCTCTATTATAATATATATATATATATATATATATATATATATATATATATATATATATATATATATATATATATATATATATATATATATATAGAGAGAGAGAGAGAGAGAGAGAGAGAGAGATAGATGGAAAATATAAAAACAAAGAAAATATAAAAACGAATTAGTATAACAAACTTACAAATTAAAAGCTCTAAGATAATAGCATATCTCCAAAAGTGGTCATAAGACCTCAACCAAACACAAAAACCTTTAAGTTTGTTTTCTTTCTGAAATTTGTATATGATTTGTATGCATGTCTTCCCAAAAGATTGGTCTTTTTTATAGTAAACTTTTCATTAAATGTTAATTAAACATAATATAAGTTATAAAACTTTTGAGTGTTAAATCATAATTAAGAAAACTTTTGAGTTGCATTAGTTAAAAAAGGGGGTTTCAAATTAATGTGGTTTGAGGAAGTTAAAAAAAAGGGTTTCAAATGCATGAGATTCAAGAAAAAATGCTAGCTTTATAAGTATGTATGACTAGACGAATGTCCGCGCGTTGCGCACAAACACCTATATAGTTGAAGTCTTTACAAATATATGTTTTTTTTAAATATAACAATAACGTTGCTGTTAAATTTGATATAATAATTCGTATACTAAATTGATATAATATATTGATTATTTTGAATTATATGATAATATATACATCTATTATAACTGCGTAATCTCAATCGTTTGAATGACTTCTACCCGTGAGTTATACATGAATAAAATTAAATATAATATATGGTTTAATGTTATTTATATTTGTTGTTATTGTTAATTATTTTTTAAAATTTATTTGCTTAATGTTTTAATTTCTATCATTATAATTATTTAAAACATCAAACATTGTTTTTTGATTTTAAAGATAACAATATAATCATTTATATAGAGTTGTTTTTAACTATTTTTATTATAAGTTATAGTAAGTTACTTATTTGAAAACTTTTAACGATTATAAAAATATCTTTAGCAAATATTTTAGTTAAATTGGGATTATAATTTAGTTTTTGCATTTATCACTATAGTTTATCACCTTTAACTATTTACAAAATATTCTTTGGTTTTTTAAGTGGAACTGAAATTTATATTTAAGTTGACATTATAATGTTATATTTAAATTAATAATTTATGTATTTTGTCCAAACTGTTCAAAAGTTGTAGCTTTAAATTGATAATGTTTTATATACAACAACATATTAAATCTAATAAATTAAGTATAATATGTTAAAAGTTAAATACATAATTTTATAAGTAGAAGTAAAGATATTATTTAAATATAAAATTTAGTTTATTTGTGATTACACTTTAGGTTTGATATTTATTTAACCTTATTAACCAAGACAATTTATCACTTTTAACTATTTACAAAATATTTTTTGGGTTGTTTAAGTTAAACTAAAATTTATATTTAAGTTGACCCTATAATGTTATATTTAAATTAATAATTTAAGTATTTTATACAAATTGTTCCAAAATTGTATCTTTAAAATGATAATGGTTTTTATCCAACAATATATTAAAACTAATAAATTAAGCATAATATGTTAAAAGTTAAAAAACACAACTTTATAAGTAGAAGTGAATATATTATTTTAATATTGAAATTTAGTTTATATATGATTACACTTTAGGTTTGATATTTATTTAACCTAATTAACGAAATTATAATTATTATTAGAAAGAAATTAAAAAGTCATAGAAGTTTCAAATGAATGTGGTGAAAGGAAAAATGTTTCTTTTATAAGTATATATAGACTTGGCGAATGCCCGCGCGTTGCGCAGAAACACCTATATAGTTGAAGTTTTTACAAATATATATTGTTTTTTTTAAATATAGAAATAACGTTGTTGTTAAATTTGATATAATAATTCGTATACTAAATTGATATAATATATTGATTATTTTGAATTGTATGATAATATATACATCTATTATAACTGCATAATCTCAATCGTTTGAATGACTTCTACCCACGAGTTACACATAAAAAAAATTAAATATAACATATGGTTTAATGTTATTTATACTTGTTGTTATTGTTAATTAATTTTTTAAAATTTATTTGCTTAATGTTTTAATTTTTATCATTATAATTATTTAAAACATCAAACATTGTTTTTTGATTTTAAAGGTAACAATATAATCATTTATATAGAGTTATTTTTAAATATTTTTATTGTAAATTATTTTAAGCTACTTATTTGAAAACTTTTAAAGATTACAAAAATATCTTTAGGGAATATTTTCGTTAAATTGATATTACAGTTTAGTTTTTGCATTTATCACTACAATTTATCATTTTTAACTATTTATAAAATATTCTTTGGTTTTTTAAGTGGAACTAAAATTTATATTTAAGTTGACATTGTAATGTTATATTTAAATTAACAATTTAAGTATTTTGTCCAAACTGTTCTAAAGTTGTAGCTTTAAACTGATAATGGTTCATACAACAACATATTAAATCTAATATGTTAAAAGTTAAAGATATGAATTTATAAGTAGAAGTAAATATATTATTTTAAAATTGAAATTTAGTATATTTATGATTACACTTTAGGTTTGATATTTATTTAACCTTATTAACCAACTTATAATCATTATTAGAAAGACACGACGATTAATCACTTTTAGCAATTTACAAAATATTATTTGGGTTGTTTAAGTTAAACTAAAATTTATATTTCAGTTGACACTATACTGTTATATTCAAATTAATAATTTAAGTATTTTATACAAATTGTTCCAAAATTGTATCTTTAAAATAATAATTGTTTACATCCAACAATATATTAAAACTAATAAATTAAGTATAATATGTTAAAAGTTAAAAAACATAACTATATAAGTAGAAGTAAAGATATTATTTTAATATTGAAATTTAGTTTATATATGATTGCACTTTAGGTTTGATATTTATTTAACTTTATTAACCAACTTATAATCATTATTAGAAAGAAATTGAAAAGTCATGGAAGTTTCAAATGAATGTGGTGAAAGGAAAAATGCATGGGAGTTTCAAATGAATGTAGTGAAAGGAAAAATGCTTCCTTTATAATATAGTACTAGTTGTGAGGCCCGTATATTATACGGGTTGATTAAAACAAAATGTTAAATAGGAACGATTGAAAAGTTTATTTGAATTTAAAATTTGAAATAAGTGAAAATTATGAGAAAAAAACATGCAAAAAATAAATAAATTAAAATTATGTGTTTAGTTATCAGACTCATGTACTAAACAGGTTAATTATAGCAAAATGTTAAGCACAAAGGTTTAAACTGTAAATTTATTTGAAATTAAAATTAAAATTTAAAATTAATAGTCATTAAGGTAGGTTTAATTTATGGAAACTAAATTAATGATATATTGGAAATGAAAAATGAAATAAATGACAAGTGGAAAATAAATATGTTTCAAAATTATGACAAAATGACATTTGACAAATTGAATGGAAGAAGGACATGTGACAAAATCATTTTTATTTATTAGGGTAGATGATATGATGATATGATGATGATATGATATGAAGTGGAGATTTGTTGAGTTTTTGGCTATACGAAAGAAAGGCTTCCCATCCCACATTGTTACAATGATGAAACTTTGGGTGGACTTCAAGCTTCTAAATAGAGTCCAAGGCTTTGGTTTTAAACTCTAGAGGCCAGTGGTTTTTCTATGGTTATGGAGTTTCCATGTATATTCTTGAGTCTTGTTATTTTCTCAATTATTGTTAATGCGAGGATTGTTGGGGATTCTTGAGACAATATTCCCCTCTTATCAACCCTCTGGTAGTAAAAAAGATTTTGGTTTTTTCATGGTGCGACCCCATCGTGACAAGCCTGTCGAGTATCCACATCACTCACTCTTAAATTGGGAGCGAGTGGTGTCCCTAATATGTAAAAAATGTTTTGATCCTATGTTTCAAAGTTTTCCTTTACTAGAAACCATAAACATAAATGCTTTTGGTCAGCCAAGACGCCAACCAAAGTCTATGTCCACGCACATTCAATCAAGGGTAGATAGAGAAATGCCAGTTGCTATTTCCTTGCATCGTATTCTTCAGCTTATTAGACAATCCAATGAAATGAGTGCAATCATCTATCCCAAATGGATTGTCGCCCTCAATAGCAACTTGATTCCAGTTTACTGGGATATATAGAAAGTTGTGTAGACAACCTGTTATTGTAACATGGCTAATGTACGCAATCAAGAGCACTAGGTAGTCATCATAGTCTTCAGAAATTAGATCAAGTTTAGCTTCAAATTCAACATATTGATTGTTTGACACATAAATCAAAGAACGCCTAATATCTCTATAGAGATCAACGAACCAACTTGAAACATAAACTCTTGAGGCATGTAAGGATGAAGAAACATCGAAGGGCCATGTAAATTTGATATACATACATATAATAACATTAGATTTTCTTATATAAAAAAACATTTGCGTTTTTTTAAAGGGTGAATTTTGTATATGCCCTTGTTAAGTTTCAAAATATCGTATTTGTCCAACTTATAATCTAAATATTACATTTGCCCTCTTTAACTATTAAAATATCGTATTTACCCAAATTTATTTTTTAAACATTTTTTTAAAGTTTTTTAATCACTTTTTATATTTTATAATCATTTTAATTTATAAAAAAAGGCAATTGACCAAATTACCCTTCAATACTAAAAACCTTTTGACATAAATTGAATTGACCTAATTACCCCCAACTATCATATCCCTTCTTATGTCACGTACATGGAGCATACTCATACTCTGATCGACATATTCTGATAAACACACAATGCACGCATGCAATCAATAGCTCTTCATCGTCACCTTCATCCACTGTACAAGAACGAAGCTGTTTCAGGGAAGATGGGAGTTAAAGGCGGATCAATATGGAATATGGATAGTGATTGCCAATTTTGATTTTTTTAGACAATTCTGATTCATAAGGACTGATATTATGGATAATGTGTACCTTGGAAGTTCCCTTGTTGACATGTATGTGAAGTGAAAAATTGAGAAAGGGTTATCAATTGAGACCAAAATCCTGGATTGAAGAAAATTGAGACCAAAATCGTATGCCTTGACTGAAAAATCATCATCTCTGTTAACCAACAACAAGAAATTGACTGATAAGAGTAGGAGCTAGTACTAATATAATGAGACCATCTAGACAATAACCTAAATAATGAAAACCCATTAATTGACTGGTAAGAGTTGGACATGGAAGAGATAGGAAAAGGTTATCAATTTCTCACATATAGACTCATTACCAGGAAGAGATGAGATAAAAGTTCTTCTCAAAAGGTACCATGTTGCTAAAGTCCTGCATTGGTAAATATATACTATCCAAGTCCCCTTTTAGAGCCACTACATCGTTCTCCTCTACCTTCACCACCACCAATTCATTTTAGACACCTAACGATTTCATATTATAGTTGTAATTATTTACATAAAATCCCATGTTCAACCAATATGCTTAGAAAAATACAATTACGACAACTCAAACTTTTTGGCATCAACTAGGAGTTCACCTGATTAAACGAGCATGAAAGGATATGATTTATATATTCTTAACACCAACTTGTAGAAATATGTTGCTTAAAGTTCATATACTTTTATCTTGCCACCACCAACCGTTGCCTCAAATGTGAGATGGTAAATCTTACCATCAATGGATCAGAGTTTAATAAATCCCAATCTGGAAATGACATACAGATGGAAACCCTAGAAACTTAGAATCGAAAGAAGCTACTTGAATCAAGATATTAAACAGAACTTGAAGATGTCGAATAATGTCTTGAGTCTTAGTGAAAATGAATGTTGACGAAGATGGCGACTGTGGCTGTCGTTCCAATTTTAGAAGGCATCCATGTACGTAATGAAGAAGCGTTAGGATAGTTTTGGGAGGATAATTCAGTCAATCCATTTTATGGCAAAAAGGTTTAAGTATTGAAGGGCAATTTGGTCTATGAGCTCTTTTTTATAAGTTAAAATAATTATAAAATATAAAAAATGATTAAAAGGCTTTAAAAAATGTTAAAAAAATAAGTTTGGACAAATATGATATTTTAAAAGTTAACGAGGGTAAATACGATATTTAGATATTAAGCTAGGCAAATACAATATTTTGAAGCTTAATAAGGGTATATATGAAATTCACCTTTTTAAAACATGCCAAAACCTTGTTTGCGGTTTTGTTCATAATAAAATATGATAGCCAAATTCATGATTGTGTGTTGTATCCTTTAGTAAAATATGATAGCCAAATTCATGGTTGTGTGTTGTATCCTTTATTGCCTGAATCAAGAATTATATTTAAATGATATTTTGGTGTAATATATTGAAAAAAGTGTTTTAGAAAGTATTAATAATGATACAATTATGAAAATATTTCAAGGTATAAGACCTCATCGAGTATGATTGTAAGAACTTTAATATAACTATTGGATATATGTTTAAATATTTTTAGGTATACGATTCGACCCCCAAGTAGTATTTAACTCTTTCATTTTCATCGGTTTCACATAAATAGGGAACCACATGGTTTTCTGTTCTACATTGGTTACTAGGAAACATGGTGGTGTACTTCCTGAACCCTGAAGTTGAGTGCTTTATAAAGGTATAATATTGATTAAACAGTCCCACAACAACCATCAATTCAACCTAAAACCTCTACTTTATTTTGTAATAGCAATGTCTTTTTATCCTTTGTTCTGCGAATATAGTCCACACCTGATGCACACCGAAACATATTAGTGAGATTCTGTCATTTTCTTAAACTACTCATTTTCTGTTTGGTTAGTTTTGTGGTCAATCCTTTTTTCGACTTAAATGGGTTATGTAATTTAATAAAGAACAAATTACTGAAATCGTTCCTGTGGTTTACCAAAATTTCGTGTTTGGTCCCTATATCTAATTTTGCACTCGGATCGTCCCTAGGTTTTGATTTTGTTACGTATTTCGTCCCTATCAAATATAAAAAGACTATACTCTCCTTTTCTATTTTCTATTTTCATTTATTTATCATTTATAAAATTAAAAAGTAAAATGGATACCCCTTACCCCCACCCTTTAATCAGTCAATTGACCCCACCCCTTCTGAACTCTCAGTCTCCCTTTTATCTCTCTTCTCACTGTTCCCGAGTTTCATTAACAAAAAGAAAAGAAAGGGAAGGAAAATATGGAGAGAAAATAAAATGAGGGGAAGGAAGTGATTAACTTTTTCGTGTTCCCGAGTTCGAAGGAAAGGAAATGAAGTTTTTTTTAAAAAAAATGTGTTTCCGAGTTGGAAGGAAAAGAAAAGAAAGGAAAGCTAAACAACAACATTACAATTTTACCCTTATTTTTTTTAGCAATCATATTACATACATAGTTCAAATTGGAAAAAAAATGTTGATCTGCATGTCATCTTCATATTTTGTGTCTTCGCATTCGTTTACACACATACATACATATTTAGTCAAATACCACCAACATATAATATTCAATTAAAATATCAATGGGCTGCAAAACATAAATAATATTAAAATGAAAACATGAGTGACTATCTTTTAATAGCATTTGTCTAACTGAAAAGAAACCAAACTATAAAAATTGTCCAAAACAATGCAGTTTAATCAGACTACGTCTCCAAAAAACAGCCACACACCAAAAATAGGAGCAAGGGCAAAATAGTCCAGCGGGAACAACAAAGAAGAACAAATAGCATTAGAAAGAAGGATTGAAAACAGAAAGCAACAACACATTTTGGTTTATTATTGCTGATTGGTAACAACAACAAAAAACAGCCACACACCAAAAATAGGAGCAAGGGCAAAATAGTCCAACGGGAACAACAAAGAAGAGTCGCAAAAAAAGAAAGCAACAACAATCACATTTTAGAATATGACAATTACTCGTTGCTAGTGATAGGGAAAAAAATGAAAATAGGAATGGTAAAAACATTCAGGTTCATGTTATTTTAATATATAAATGTGGAGGTAATACAAAAGGAACAATTGTTTTTTATAAGAACGAGTTTCAAACACTTACAATCTGTTAAGGAAATATGTGATTTTAAGTGGCATAAGAAGCCAAGCACAACTCGTAAGTAAACATGCATTAGGCTGAACAAGCATAAAACTATTTTAATCATTGGAAGTGGTAATGCTATAGTTTCCATACATACATGACAGTGGTTCAATTTAAACAAAAAGATGGGAACAAACACAAGATAATTAGAAATTAATTTTAATTTCCGATAACTTTATATATGACTTGATTGATCAAGTGTGGTTGGTTGTTCTGGACTTCATATATTGGACTTCATATATTCTGTTAAAAAGCAATAACCATTACATGTTTCTTGAAACTTAACCGAAGGCTGCTACTTTGGGCTTATATTTAACATTTTCATGTTTGTTTTTGAGGATGATTTACGTGGATTGCATATATAAATGTTAGAGGTAATACAAAAAGAACACTTATTTTAATATAACACTTTCTTGTATACACAGAAGAACATGAAAATAATATAATAACAGATCATTCTCTTGTATACATAGAAGAAATTGCAGAAAAATAAAATAAAAGAAAGTTTTACCTGTGAGATTGCAGGGACGAAGATTGATGCTGATGAACGGTTAGAGAGTTGAGAATGCAAATCGTGTTTTCTGGTTTGTAGCGTGCGTGTAAATAGTGATAAGAAAAATAATTTGGTAAACTTCAAATAAATCGGATGGAGATGTAGTCGACTTCTCTCCATATCTCTTTAATTTGGGAGGAAGATTAGGAGGGAATATCTTCTCTTCTTTTCTTTCCAAATCAACCCAAATAAAAAAAACTCGGGAACAAGATATCTCCTCCACCCCGTTCCCGAGTTCAACTTAACGAGAGAAAAGAAAGGAAATGGATGGAAGTGAGAGGAAAGTAAAAGAAATTAGTGTTCCCGAGTTTCATTAAAGGAAGGAAGTGAAAGGAAATGGAATGATCACTTTCCCTCCGAACTTTCCTTCCGATTTGGACGGATTTGGAGAGAAAGAACAAAATGTTTAACATTCCTTTCACTTCTCTCCGACTCGGGAACATGAAATACAAATTTATTTTCCTTTTCTTTCTATTCTTTTCTCTCCTACTTTCTGTTCTGTTCTTTTCTTTTTCTTTGCTAAAACTCGGGAACGAGGCGCTCATTTCCTCCCGATTCCTTCCGGTTACCTCCCCTTCCCTCGTTAAACGAGACTCGGGAACATGGTGTAAAGTGCCGGCAACGTCTAACCATTTGAATCAGTTTAGGCTTCCACCGGAGATCGATGTCGACAACCTCTTCACCATCAATGCTTGTATTTCCATTTGCAGCGGTTTAGGAATCCACCAGAGACCGATGCCGAAAACATATGCACCACCGGAGACCTAGATTCGTCAGTGACCTCACCCATCTACGTTGCCGCCACCGGAGCAAACAATCTGCCATCCGACCCGGTTGCAGACTCCGATTTAGTGTTAGTGTTTTTTCTATGAGATTTGAGCAAACAATTCGTTGTTCAGATCCACGGGTGCTAACCCCGCCACTGCCGCCATGGGCCTCTTCTCTCTCACCCATTTACTCCGCCACCAATCCCCACATCCTCTTCATGAAATCGATTTCTTTTATCATTTCTCTTTCTGAAATCTAGATTGAAAATTGATTTGAAAAATGGATCATATTATTTCCAGGTTTCCGATATAAAAAACTGATTTAAATGTTATTATGTTATAGATTTGGATGTTCGTATGTTATTTCTAGATGGTTGCTGAAATGGTTTTCATCGATGAGAGAAATAGGGGGAAAATATGGTGGGGTTAACTGGTTATGGTGGGTCCATCTTTGGGTAGGTCTGTTTGGTGGTGACTTCAGAATAACGAAGGTGCTGGCTTCAAATCGGAGATGGTGGTGTCTTGTGGTATTGCTTCGGCGTTATGGTCTCCCCAAATCTGATAGTGGGCAGAAAGAAAAAAGAGGGAGAGATCTTGGATTTGTGTTGTAAGTTATGGTTAGAGGTATGGGTGATTGTATTCCGACGGTGACAGCAGATCTCGATTGTGGTGGCGTTGCAGGTTATGAATTTATTTTCCGGTAGCCGGTGGCGGATGGTGAAAGTGGTCGCCGGTGGTGGTGACCGGTGGTGGGAGTGGGAGTAGGATTGCAAGTGGGTCTTATTTGTCAATAAATCAATTAATTTATTTTCTTTAATTAAAAAAAATAAAAATAAAAACTGAAAAATAAAATGATAAAGGGATTATAGTCATTTCCAATTAGGCAGGGACTGACACAATGTTGGAACATGCTTTGCTTATGATCAAACATACATGAACATTCACAGTAAAAGCAAAACAAAAAGATCTCAAGGTGGGACAATTTTTCTGTGTATCACTCATTCATTAGAAAACAAAAAATATATACATACACGTCCTACTACTGCTAGGAGATAAACCCTACTCTATTTATACTAATTAACATCCTAAGAAGAAGGAGAACTAACAGCTAAGAAACCTTAAAGATTGGACTACCAAGTCCACGTTGATGAAATCCCACCAAACCAGGTCTTTCATTAGACCAAGTCCTGATTATTCAACTTGTGGATAAAGAAACTGGAGCGACCCATTCGAATCCGTACCCATGAACAACTTTACCCATCAAGATTACCCAACATTCACCCCCGTAATCTTGCTCTTGTCATAATTCATGCATGTTCTGGTATTTCTTGCTAGACTTTCAAGTTAAAAAAAAACTCAGTTTCTTGATCTCGTTCTTGCCTCTTTCGATCTTCTTGCTTCTTGCTACCCTCTTTCTTGCTATCTAGTTCTTGCTTCTTGCATTAAGAACACACAGTTCTTCTATCTTGCTCAGACTTCTCATGCATTTTGTTTCTTGTTTGCTACTTGCTACAAACCTGAAACTCTCTTCTTGCTATGATTGTCTTGCCTACTACTTGCTACAGACTATGCAACAACCCTTATTGTTTGTTACACTTGCAATTGTTCATACAAAACAATTTTGCTGCTTCTGATCACCAAACGTGATCAGACTTGCTTCTTGCTTTCTTGCTTTCATTCTTTTATTCATTCATTCTTTCTTTCTTTCTTTCATTCTTTCTTCTTTCTTTCTTTCTAATTTGCTGCTGTGCAGCCTTTCTTCATGCTTTCTTCCTCTCCATTTGATTACATACGGTTGTAATCAGCCCTTTCTTTCTTGCTATGAACCAGGTATGAACCTGGAGGCTCTTGCTTACGAGCCACAACTTCTTTTGATCTCCCTACCATAATTCTTCTCCTGTGACATTCTTTCCACCGGTCATTCTTGCTAAAGTCTCTTTCGGGTCTTGCTATCATCCTCCGAATCTTGTTGTTTCCTGCTTCGATTTTTGCTTTCTCTTGCTTCTTTTCTTTCTTTCTTGATCAAATGTGTTTGCTTGCTGCATGCTTCTTTCTGCCAATCACAACTTGATTAGCCTTTCTACTTGCTTTCTGCTTATCATAAACTTGCTGCTTTCATGAACATTTGATCAACCCTTCTTCTACAACCCATACTATGAGCCTAGGGCTCTGATACCAATTGTTGGAACATGCTTTGCTTATGATCAAACATACATGAACATTCACATTAAAAGCAAAACAAAAAGATCTCAAGGTGGGACAATTTTTCTGTGTATCACTCATTCATTAGAAAACAGAAAATACATACATACACGTCCCACTACTGCAAGGAGATAAACCCTACTCTATTTATACTAATTAACATCCTAAGAAGAAGGAGAACTAACAGCTAAGAAACCTTAAAGATTGGACTACTAAGTCCACGTTGATGAAATCCCACCAAACCAGGTCTTTCATTAGACCAAGTCCTGATTATTCAACTTGTGGATAAAGAAACTGGAGCGACCCATTCAAATCTATACCCATGAACAACTTAACCCATCAAGATTACCCAACAATGAAAACCTAAGGAAGGTCCGAATGCAAAAGAAAAGATAGGGACCAAACACGAAATTTTGGTAAACCACAGGAACGATTTCAGTAATTTATTCTTTAATAAAATACAAAAAAAAGACCATATAGAGTCGATCTCATATGTAACATAATGCAAAGAAATAACATACACACATTGCCTTTATTTATGGATAAAAAATTTAAGTACGTTGTTATTAATGCTAAAACATAAAGTACGTTATTATCAGTAACAAAATGTAAGTATGTTGTTATATATGATTGATAAAAAAAATAAGCAGTTTTAGGAGAAGAAAACAAAGAACTGGAAACCTTTAGTTGTATTGTCATTCATTATTAATTGGATGTTCATGGGGCTTCCTTGATTTTAAAGTCTTTGGTTATGACATTTTATTCAAAAACTGGCTCATCTTCCCAAAGAAGTTCCATTTTTTGTGGAACTAGTGGTTAAGGAGGTGGGCAACTTTCAAGTATTTGTCTTTGCTACTAGCAGCCCATGGGATAAAATTAGAAAAAACTATTGGAAGGACACGGGTTATGATTACTGATGTTGAAGATGATTGAAAATTTGAGGTGATACATGATGAAAAGAGTTCTATATAGCAATATATGAGATTACCCCAAGATATATATATACCATACATAAGGACCGTTCCAAAAGTAAATATGATTATGATTAAGAAGTTTAAGCTTCACTTTCTCTTTTTTTCCTGAAAGAAAAGATGGTTTACCTCGCAAGCAGTCCCCATGTGAAGCAACTGAAGGCTTTCGACATACGTATCCATATCAAATAAGAAAGAAGCATCATTAAACTTCACTAGACTTGATCTCGATCTTATCTTAGAATTATAAAATTGGAGCCCTTGGAAGTAAGTGTCTAGCAACAAATCACCGTTGTTGGTCAGTTCCAAAACTGTCCTTACCCCTGCTTGAATTTGATTTGTTTTCGATTTAAAAATCACAGACCAAGAAGCATCTGCATCTGCATCTCTCCTCACCCAAATCCAACTGTCATCGAAAACCTTTTCCATAGAAATCACAGCTACAGAACCTTGGATGGTTGTTACTTGGTGGATTGGCCAACTGGGTTTTGGCAAAGCAATCATGCCAAAAACATGACTGCTCAAATCGAATGTCATTATATTATAACAAAGTTGTATTTTTTCTGAATTACGAAAAGGATGTCCCACCACCCAATGCAATGCACCATTGAGATAACTCGTCCTTGATTTCACTATAGAATACAAAGGCATAGACGAAGCAATCGGACGCCAAGCACCGGTCTTCATGGCGTAAACAAATGATCTTTCTCCACTTCCATTAACGGGTATACTCACAACCTTGTTATCATCAGTGATTGGGTCGAAACCAAGCCCGATTGTGCATCTCTGAAGAGGACAATCAGGCAGGGTTAGCTGGCGCATGATTGAAGGGTTCCATAGACTAAGTACACCATTTTCACAATGAAGCAGACACAGAATTCCATTACATGAACCAACAATATCGACACTTCTGCATGGAAACTTGACTGGTGTTATGCCTTTGTATCCACACAATGGCAATTGGTCTTCCGCATGTAACGTACAAAAGGAGGCAACACCATATTCTTTTATGTGTTCACGTCTAATTCTGTGTGTGAGCAGTAGCCTTTGTGGGGATCGAGAAGTGTGCATGCGGATGAAACCATGGCTATCAATACAAGAACATATTGATTTGGAGGCGGATCTAAACCGGAGGAGGGATTTGGGAGGTAGTCTTGTCAAGATTTCAACCATCAACTCTTCACATAGATTATCTGACATTGTGTAACTCTGCGTTTTCCAACAAGATAGAAATTAGTAGTAGTATGATATATTCAAAACCATTGGGGAAATGAAGCTACGCATAATGAGATATCATACCATCTTTGTTGCTTTTCAAGATTTCAAAAAGTATTTTTGTTTAATCAAATCATACCTTCTTTTTGAAAGAAATCTTCAAAATATTTCATAACGATTACTAAAGCACAATGACAAATCCAGGATTCAAACTAACATGTATCAAACTTAAACTTATCAAAAAAGTTTATTATCAAAAAAGAAATCTACAAACTTAAACTGCATGCTTTTAAGTAGAGAGGTGAACCAACCTCCATATTTATTTGCTATCTTACTTCTTTTACTTATTTCTTATTAGTGTAGAGGTGTTCTTTTTTACAAAATTACCTCTTCTCCTTTTTACTGATTTCTGCTTGCATTTTTCTTAATCTATTTATCTTTTCAGATTTGTGCTTTTTTTTCTTCTGGTTTATTGATTTAACCTAAAACAACATGTGTCCAAGGCCATAAACAAAGGGTATCCATGACATAATATCAAATAATCTCTAAATATATTCTGAAAGGTGCTAATTAATATCTATTTAAATTCCTCTTTGCTAGAGCAATAGTAGTATTCACTAGATAAGCATAAAACTTCAAATTGAACTGTGTTGCCTTTGCCATGACAGTAGAAAGAAAATTATATTCCATTACTAATTGTTAAATTCAAAATGGATTTATATTTCTCATCCAGAACTTGTACTTTAGTGATGCATGTTGATCAAATTTTATTTAAAATCAATACAAATCTTACTTTTACTATGTGGTTTTGTATAAACACTCTGATTTGATCCCGACCTTAGTCAACTGATTTGTTTACATACCCTATTTATAAAGCTATCTAAAGAGAAAATATCGACTTTGATTATCAATGTTAGCTACAACATGCAAAATCGCAAGTTAACTACACAATACTAATAAAGTTATTATCTTTTTCGTTGTGTTTTTCAACTTGTAACTAAAGATCGTAATTAGCAATACTAATTTAGTATCCTATTTTCACATACGGACATATCTCGTATATATATAACTCAGAAAAATTATATCTTTAAAAGCCTAAGCAAATTATTATCCTCACAAATTTAATGAACCAAGAAAATCAAACAGAGTATAAAAAATCACTTACCGGAAAAGAGGAACAGTGAATTGGACTGCGATGAAGAAGGTTGTATTAACTAAGATCCCGTCGCTTACATGAATATGTCGGTCGGTGCAAGGCTTTATAGGGCTTATATGCGCCACAATTAACACAGGTTTCACTAAATGGGCTGACCCGTTATTTGCTTAAATTGGAAAACCTTATTATTAAACAACCAAAAAAAGAGAAAATTCATCAAATGACCAAAAAGAGAAGGGTGTTTGTAGCAAATGACCATAAAAAAGAACATTATTAAATGACCACAACTTCCGCAGAGAGGGGCTCTGCAGAAGTCCTTATGCTCTGAGGAATGGGAAAATCGCTGAGAAAATGAGGTGGCAAGGTTAATTTCGTAAAATCACCAACCATTTCCACAGAAGAGGAATCATTCCTCAGAGGTGTACATCATTCCGCAGAGACCTGCTCTCTGTGGAAATGTTAGAAAAAAATTAATGCTTTCAGCTACCATTTCCTCAGAGGTGTACATGCGTTCCGCAGAGGCGTACTCATTTCCGCATAGCCCCTTGGAACTATGTAAAACACTTTTTTTTGTCTTTTCCCCATGTGTCCGATTCCTCAAAGCGTAAGGACTTCGACGTCATTTAATAAAGTTGTGTTTTTCATGGTCATTTGCTACAAACACCCCCTCCTTTTGGTCCTTTGATGAATATTCTCCCCAAAAAATCAATGCCTAGCAAGGCACTAGGCAGGAGAAAAACAATAAGGCAACAATTTACAACATCAGTGGCGGAACTAGAAATTTGCATTAGGGGTAGCACAAAATTTTCGACAGTCTATGTATACAAGGTATCCGATACAACTATACAAGTTTTAGCAAGAATGGGACAATTTGGTCAATTTGCATCTTAGAACAACCACAAATTGTCTAAGCTATGGATTTTGAGCAAAATTTGGTAGTTTAGGAGATGGTTTTATCACTTTATGTTCTCCATTTTAAGCATGAATCTGCAAACAAAAGCTGCAACACTATACCTTAAAGATTATGGAGTTTAAAAAAAGAAGTTGCAAGTGGTTTTGTCACTTTATGTTATCCACTTTAAACATCACCTTATGATTGTTTGCAGCTAAAACTTGTAAGGTTGTAACAACATTTACAATTTACAGTTTACAAGCCAAAGGCTTATATAAGTTTAACATTATTATAAGGCTAATTTTGGGTGAAATTTAAAAACCAAAACCCATGGGATAACTTGAATTGAAGCATAAATAACAACAAATTTGACTCCAAAATCAAATCAAGATAATGGAAGATGGCAGTGATAACATTAAACAAGTAGAACCTGATTATTACTTTGAACTCGATAATAAACAACTAAAACCCACATAAATGTAAGGCAATAAGAACATAACTATAATCAAATTAGAATTCAAATTCAAGAATATACAACTGGTTAGACTATCAAAGATACCTCCAAAATGGTAGCTTTCAATTAATAAGTTGAAGAACACCTGAATATACCTTGAAATCACTTGGGAAAGTAATAGGTAATTATTCAATTCTTTGAACATTCAATCATACAACCAATTTTTCCCTAAACTGTTACATCTTCTTCTATTTTGTATGAATTTGGTATCAAATTGGTGTATCCTGGCATCGTGAGGTTTGATTTCTGATTATCAGCGACTCAATTTTGGAATACTAGATCAACAATTAAAGCAGCGGTTTTCAAGAACGCAGGAGTAATCTCCAACTGCAAAATTGTTTCGATTGCTAGTAATCTCAAACTGCGTTTTTGAGGAACGCATCTGGACTTAAACGCTTCAAGTAACCCACCTTGTAATCAGTGTTTAGGGTTCCATGAACCCGTCTTTCTTAGTCAACTTTATCAATGTTTGGATGTCCGATAACTTCTGGGAGTAGCGTTTCATCTTTCTCTGCACCATGAAAACAATTTTATACTTCTCGGACAAACTTGAGGGGTAGCACTACCCCTGGCTACTAGCTGGTTCCGCCCCTGTACAACATCACAAACAAGAAAAAGGAGAGCATGACCAAGTCACCCAGTTACAATTTCCATTTTTCCCCCTATGTTTAAACCATTTACACCAACTCAATTATATCATCTACAATTTTAGTAGGGGAAGAAGACATCTTGTTAAAAATATTTTCCATATAAGCCATAGGGACCCGTATACTATGGTGAGATATAATTTCCTTTTCTTCGGACAATTGCCCTGCAAAGCAGGCGAAATTGATAAGCTCTTCTACCTTGGAGAGTGAAGGAAGGGGAATGTCACACCATTTAAAGATCCATATCAGCACCTCTTTAGCAAATTAACAGGCAAGATGCTAAGATGTGATCATCAGTCTCACTTTCAACCTTGCACATTGGACAACAGGAAGAACCAATATTAATTAACTCCCTTGTTTTTAAGAGCCTCTCCAAATGAAGCATAAGACTTTTATAGGAACATAATTAATCCAATATATCGGTGAAGCCAGGACCAGAAGTCAACTTTGAATCAATTACACACCTAATAACATCCACATCGAATTGACCATCCAGGAATCAGGATGAGAAGAGGGAACAAAGCTGCTGCTCACTTGATTAAATTGCTGCAGTTCCATGACTTCCATCAAACTACTGGGTTTTTGCTTCCAGCTCATCCCATAAAAGTCCGTATCATTGAACTCTCCTTTTTCCAGAACAAATAATGAGGAAATCGGGCTTCAGACACCCCCACCCCCACCCCTTTCCAGTTTTCTTTTCAGAGCCCACTTGACAGGAAAATAATGAGTTAAGATCCAGCCCCATACCATCTAAATCAGTCAACACTTTAGAGATGCTGTTCCACACACCATTGAGAGATTTTTCTGCCATGTACAACGATGATTTCCTGTGTAAATTAAGTATATATACTTGCAATGACAATATTCCAAAGAGAAGTTTTTGTCGTTTTTTAATCTCCAAATCCATTTAATTAGAAAAGCTATATTAAGAGCTTTAAGAGAACCGATGGTTGCCAGGACCACCCTCTTCTTTAGGGGCAAAAACTTTGTCCCAAGCAACTAAATTAATTTTGTCTCTGCCCTCCCCACTACCAACTCTGTCGTACAAATGGGAATTATGCCGGTCCCTGTCCCGAATTAGCCTCTTTTGCCCGTCAAGATCATACTCAGAATGCCAACTTAGCACATGCATTTCGTGTACAGTGTCATGTCTTAAATGATTCTCCAGACTGGTTTGTTGATTCTGGTGCCTCCTCTCATATGGCCTTATCCACTGCTAATCTTGATTCGCCGAGCATGTGGTTTTCGGAAATGGTAATACTTCTCACATCTCTCATATTGGCAACTCTTCGATTTCCAAAGATCTTAAGCTATCAGATGTTCTTGTGGTTCCCAATCTCACCAATAATCGTCTTTCAATTAGTAAATTGACAAAGGATTTTTCGATGGATGTCATATTTTTTAATCTGTTTTTTGCCTTTCAGAACCACGCAACAAAGAAAATAGTAGCAAGGGGAAGATGTGAGAATGGTCTCTATGTTCTCAAGTATTGTTATCAAGTTTTTCTTACAAATTTAAGAACTTCAAAGTTATGTTCTTCTTACAAGTTATGGCACACTAGATTAGGTCATGCTGCTTTTGATATAGTTTCTTTATTAAATAATTTTGATTGTTTGTCGTTTACTTCACTATTGCCCAAATATGGTGTTTGTTCCTCATGCCAGCTTCCAAAAGCAAATAATTACCGTTTACAGTTAATGACAAACGATCCTTACATTTGTTTGATCTAGTTCATTTTGATTTATGCATGTTCCTTCCAAAGAAGGATACGTATATTACTACATTTTGTGGATGACTTTTCTTGTTTCACGTAGTTTTATCCCTCACGGTTGAAATTTGACTTTTATAATATATTCAAAATTTTTATTGCTTTTGTTCAAACTCAATATTCTTGCAAGATTAATTAAATCTTTTCAAAGTGATGGTGGAACCGAATTTAGAAACAATCGTGTTTGTAATCTTCTTACGGAAAATCACACACACCACTATTTATCTTGCCCCATACTCCGCAACAAAATGGCAAGCTGAAAGAAAACATCATCATATTATCGAAACCAGCCTTACAATGCTCTTCAATGCTAGTGCACTGGCTGACGCCTTCACCTCGGCCACTTACATTATCAACCGTCTTCCATCAAAAATTCTTGCACAAAAGTCCCCATTCGAGATGTTGTTTCACTCACCACCACATTATGATATTTTTAGGGTTTTTGGTTGTCGGGTTTTTCCATATTTACGTAACTATTCGGCTAACAAATTAGCTCCTCGCAACAGTTCTTGTATTTTCATCGGATCTATCCCCCATTACAAGGGTTATCGTTGTTTGGATCCCACCTCCAATCGAATTTACACAACAAGACATTAAGTCTTTGATGAAAACACCTTCCCGTTTAAAGGAGTTTTGCCACATGTTGATCAAGGAAAGTTACTGTTCATAGATTTTCAAGAACCAATTGTGACTCCACCATCACCATCATTACCAGCTCCTCAAAGCCACAATTTGGAACCAGCTCCATTGTGCTCCCTTTTTCCAAATAAGAACTCTTCTACAGCTGATCAACACCTTACGTCCTCTCCGTCTATACCTGCATCGCATCAGGTCCCTCACTGTCACCCACTGCCTCGCTAGAACCTCTTCCAGCTGTTACCTCAGCCTCCACTCACCCTATCATAACCAACCCGGTCTTCTCTAAGAATTTTTTAAACCAAGACATCTTAATTGTACACCTCGCATACTTGGAGCATGCGCTCTCTTTGCTACAAAAGAGCCCCGACAGTTCAAATCTGCAGTCGCTATGGAAGAAGAAATGAGTGCTCTTAGATCCAACAACATTAATTTGGGATCTCGTTCCTCGCCCGCATGGTTCAAATATTGTGGGTTCCAAGAAGCATCTCAATCTGCATGTCTCCTCACCCAAATCCAGCTGTCATTGGAAACCGTAGAAATCACAGCTTGAGAACCTTGGATGGTTGTTACTTGGTGGATTGGGTTATGGCAAAGCAATCATGCCAAAAACATAAGTGCTCAAATCGAATGTCATTCTATATATAACACGCCCTTGATTTCACTAAAGAATACAAAGGCATAGGGCCCCAAACGCCTGTCTTCATGACCTAAACAAATGTATTTTCTACAATTCCTCCAAATATGGTATACTCACAATCTTGTTATCATCAGTGATTAGGTCGAAACCAAGCCCAAACCCTAGCCCATAAATGCATCTCTGAGGGCACTGTGGCAGGGTTAGTTGGTGCATAATTGAAGGGTTCCGTAGAGTAATAACACAATTTTCACAATTAAGCAGACAGAGAATTCCATTACATGAACCAACGTACAATATTGACATTTCTGAGTGGAAACTTGACTGCTGTTATACCAATGTATCCACACAACAGCAATTGATCTTCTGCATGTAACGTCAAAGGGTGGCATAGTGATATCCTTCTATGTGTTTATGTTTAACTAGGTGTGTCAAGACGAGTCTTTGTGTGGATCGAGAAGTGTGCATGCGGATGAAATCGGGCTATCATAAGTGCACATACAATAAGAAAACTGATTCTGTCACTTCTGATGTAGACTTTAGCTTTACTGAGACTTCTTTTTAAAATCTAACTGCATCAACCGGTCATTAATTTTACTTATGTGCTTTAGCTAACATGTTTGATGTATGATGATTTAGGTTTATGGTCTTTACTCATGTGGAGAATTGTTTGACTGGCATGGAAGCCAATAACTTGATATACATATATTGTTTTCTATGTAAGTAGTTGCTTAAAAGGAATGAATTTGTTGATTTGTTTCGGATGAAAATACCACAGGTGAAGGCATATTTCTGCCCATCGGGATATCCCCTAGTTTTATTCAAAAGCTGACTCAAATTGTACTTTTGTGTGAAATTAGTGGTTAAGGAGTTGACCAACTTTTAAGTATCAGTGTTTGCTGATGGGATAAAATTAAACGAAACTCATGGATGAAATTCGTAGATTAGGTTATGTAACCAAGAGGCATGGGATAGTGCTTGCTATTTGTCCTTATCTTGATTTTCTATTTCGTTAAAGAAAAAAAATGTGATTTGCTTATGTTTTTTACTATGTTATGTTTTCCTAGTTTTATTTATAACTTTAAGAAAAATATTTCTTTATATAAGATGATTAAAAGATTAAAGGATTGATGTCGAAGATGATTGAAATTTTAATGATGAAAAGAGTTGTGTATATTGTATAGCAATATTTGAGATGCAATAATGTGTCCATTAATAAGGATCATTCCAAAAGTAACTATGATTATGATTAAGAGATTTAAGCTTAGTAAGTCGCTCAACTTCTCGTATTCATACAAGAAAAATAAATAGTTTGATATTTTCATTTGAGTGAAGAAGTAGCCTGCAAGAAAAGAGGGTTTGCCTCCTGGCAAGCAGTCCCCATGTGAAGCAACTGAAGGGTTTCGACACACGTGTCCATGTCCAATAAGGCAGAAGTATGATTGAACTCCATTAGTGTTGATAGTGCCCCTGTTTTAGGAGTATAAACTCGGAACCCTTCCCAGAAAGCGTCAAGCAACAAATCACCATTGTTGGTCAGTTCCAACACTTTCCTTACCCCTTTTTCAGCTTTGATTGTTTCCGATTTCAGAACCAGAGACCAAGAAGCATCTGCATCTCTCCTATTCCTCACCCAAATCCAAGTATCAACATCAGAATCGTTTCCACAAAGCACAGCTAGAGAACCTTGAATGATTTGTAGCTGTTGGGTTAACCAACTAGGTTTTGGCAAATCAATGATGCCAAAAACATGAGTGCTCAAATCAAATGTCATTATATAATGAAATTGTATGTCTTCTGAATCAGGAAAACAACTTCCTACCACCCAATGCAATACCCCATTGAGATAACACGCCCTTGATTTCACTGCAGAATACAAAGGCATAGGAGAATCAACCCGATGCCAAGCGCCTGTCTTGGTGGCGTAAACAAATGAACTTTCTAAAATTCCTATATTTCCATATGCAGGAATACTCACAACCTTGTTATCATCAGTGATTGGGTTGAAACCAATGTTGGGAATAATAGACAATAAAATAAATTTCAGAACACAATATTTAACGTGGTTCGGTCTAATCTGACCTACGTCCACGGGCCAACGAGAGAGAGAGGATTTTATTATCACCAGAGAAAATTACAATCATACAAGGCTAAACTGCACTTGTAATCTGATCACTCAGTATAAGGTATCACTCGTGCTTTTGGCTGCCGAATTAAAGGCTCTGCACAAAAGGCTTCCTCACTATTTCTACTGGATATATAAGAGAAGTTACTTGACTCTTATATATGTTTTTGTTGTGTTTTAGTGCATCTTTTCCCTTCAACATATGCTTCCTTTTATAGTAGATGAAAAGGAATAAAGAGGAGAAATTAGTGGAGCAAATCAAGGAGTAATTTATGGAAAGAGGAGTGGGTGGGAGACAATGGTGAGTCTCCACCAATTAACTCAACAATCTCCCACTTGGAGACTTGAACCATACGGTCTTCTCTATCATCCAGCTCTTGCAACACACACACACACACACACACTCTCTCTCGTTATCTGCCATGCCTTCCTCCTCAAACTTCTGGAAGGCCAGTTGAAGTCATGCATAACTTCAACTTATCAGTGGTAACCACCTTGGTGAACATATCTGCTGGATTCTTCGTTCCAAGGATTTTCTTCAGATGTAGAGTTCCATTACTGATTAACTCTCGAATGAAATGGTACTTCATCTGAATGTGTTTCGTTCTACTGTGAAACACCGGATTCTTAGCTAGGTGAACTGCACTTTGGTTGTCACAATGCAGTACACAATCCTCCTGTTGAAATCCAAGTTCTAATAAGAACGTTTTCAACCATATAAGCTCCTTGGCCGCTTCTGCAATAGCCATGTATTCTGCTTCTGTGGTTGAAAGAGCAACACTCTTTTGTAACCTGGACATCCAACTGATTGCCGTACCTCCTATTGTAAACACATAACCTGTTGTGCTTTTACCCGAATCCTCACATCCACCCAAATTTGCATCGGTGAACCCTTCTAAGACCACCCCCTTTATTCTGTAACATAGGGCAACCTCAACTGTTCCTTTCAAGTAGCGTAACAACCACTTTACTCCTTCCCAATGCTCTTTTCCTGGATTCGACATGAACCTGCTCACAACTCCCACTGCTTGAGCAATATCTGGTCTGGTGCAGACCATTGCATACATCAAGCTACCTACCGCAGATGCGTAGGGAACTTTGGCCATCTGTTCTTTGTCTTCTTCCGTCTTTGGGGATTGCTTCTTTGAGAGTTTCTGACTTCCCAAAGGCATACTTCTTACTTTAGCATCTGCCATGCTGAACTTTTCTAAAACTTTCTTGATGTACTTAGATTGAGAAAGTTTTAGTGTACCGGTAACTCTGTCCCTGGCTATGCTCATGCCCAATATCTGCTTAGCAGCCCCTAAGTCCTTCATCTCGAACTCTCTGGACAACTGCTTCTTAAGCTTGTCGATCTCCTGCATGTCGGATCCAGCGATCAACATGTCATCAACATATAATAACAGGATGATGTAAGAGGAGTTGAATTTCTTCAAGTAGCAACAGTGATCCATCTCACATCTGTGATACCCACTCCTCTGCATGAAACTATCAAACTTCAAGTACCACTGTCTTGGAGCTTGCTTCAATCCATACAGACTTTTCTTTAACTTGCACACCAGTTTTTCCTTGCCAACTGTTGGGAAACCCTCTGGTTGTGCCATGTAGATGTCTTCTTCCAGGTCACCATGAAGAAAAGCTGTTTTCACATCTAGCTGCTCTAGATGGAGATCTTCAGAGGCTACAATACCCAAGACCATTCTGATTGTAGTCATCTTCACAACTGGAGAGAAGATCTCATTGTAATCAACACCCCTCTTCTATTGGAAGCCTTTTACCACCAACCTGGCCTTGTATCTTTTACTGCCATCAATCTCATCTTTGACCCGAAACACCCATTTGTTCTGCAATACTTTCTTCCCTGCTGGGAGCTTGACCAAGGACCACGTATGGTTCTTGTCAAGTGAGCTCAACTCGTCTTCCATAGCCCTTTTCCACTATATGGAATCTTTCATCCTTAAGGCCTCTGGATAAGACTCAGGTTCACCATTCTCTGTCAGCAATAAGTAATTTGCTGAAGGAGAATACTTGTTTGGAGCCTTTCTTGGTCTAGTGGATCTCCTGACAGTAGGAGTTCTAGTCCCTGCACCTTCTTCGACTTCTTCTTCAAAACTATTGTCTTCTTCGCTCCCACTATCTCCAATATTATCAGAGCTCCCACTGCTTCCAGAACTTTCACCTATCTCCGGAGTACTGATAGGTCTTACTACGTCGTCTTCAGAGATTTCTTCAAACTCGACTTGACTCTTTGTTTTCTCTGGTTGCTTCTTTCTGCTAGAGCTTGCTGCAAGTTCATCCTTGTATAGAGCATTCTCGTTGAACACTACATCCCGACTTCTGATAACCTTCTTTGTCTCGTTATCCCAGAAGCGGTATCCCATGTCATCCAAGCCATAGCCTATAAAGGTACACTTTCTTGCCTTCGCTTCTAGCTTGTCTCTTTCAGAATCTTTCACCTTCACATATGAGACACAACCGAAAACTTTCAAGTGCCTGAGTGAAACCTCACGACCACTCCATTCTTCTTCCGGAATTTTGAACCCTAGGGGGACTGAGGGTCCTCTGTTGATTAGATATGCGGCTGTGTTGACCGAATCTGCCCAGAACATCTTGGGCAAGCCTGCATGTAGTCTCATGCTCTTCGCCCTTTCGTTTAACATTCGGTTCATCCTCTCAGCAACTCCATTCTGCTGAGGTGTCTCCAGAACCATCTTCTGCATTCTGATTCCTTGGTCAGCACAGTAATCAACAAATTCTTTGCTACTGTATTCACCCCCATTATCAGATCTGAAACACTTGATCTTCAAGTTAGTTTCATTCTCAACAATAGCTTTCCATTTCTTGAAAGTACTGAAAACTTCAGACTTATGTTTCAAGAAATAAACCCAAACTTTCCTCGTGCAGTCGTCAATGAAAGTAACATAATACCGGGATCCTCCCACTGAAGAAACTGTAGTGGGACCATAAACATCTGAATGTACTAGCTCCAACTTCCCGGACTTGGGTGGACGACCAGTCTTCACGAAAGTAACTTTCTTCTGTTTACCAAGAACACATGGCTCACAGAAATCAACTGTTACAGTCTTCAGATCTGGAATTCTTCCTTTGGAGGCTAGCATCTTCATTCCCTTCTCACTCATATGCCCAAGTCTTTGGTGCCATAGAGTAGATGCCCCAGCTTCTTCTACAGCATGTACTTCAGAGTCATCAGCTTCCACCATGTAAAGTGTACCCCGCTTCTGACCTCTAGCAATAACTAAGTTTCCCTTCGTTACCTTCCATTGCTGATCACCAAATGTAACATGGTGACCCTCGTTATCAAGCTGCCCCACTGATATCAACATTCTCTTTAGGTCTGGAATGAACTTCACATTCTTTAAAGTCCAATTCGTGCCTAAAGTTGTCTTGAGAACCATGTCTCCGACTCCCGTGATATCTAGACTCTTGTCATCAGCCAATCGAACATTTCCTTTGTAATGTCTAAAATTATGCATCACATCTTTGGAATGAGTGGCATGAAACGACGCACCAGAATCCATGATCCAGGATTCAATTGAGTTTTCAACCGCACAAATGAGCGCGTCACCTTCTAAATTTGCTGCCATATTTACTTCCTTCTTGCCTTTATCTACCGAAGGCCTCGGGCACTGATTTCTGAAGTGACCTTTCTCCTTGCAGTTCCAACAGGTAATATCCGACCTGTTCTTTAACTGACCTCTCTTTCTCGACTTTGATCTTCCTCTACCGCCGCCTCCTCTATTGGACCTTCTTCCCCTGTCTTCAGTACTAAGAAGACTACTGGAAGATTCTCCGGCACTCCGTCTGCGTACATCCTCACCAAGGATTAAATCGTGAATACCTTCGAATGTTAGCTTAGCACCTCCGGTTGAGCTGCTAACTGCTGTCACCGTACCGGACCAACTTTCGGGCAAAGATGATAATAGTAGCAACGCCTCGACTTCATTCTCGAATCCAATATCAACCGAAATCAATCTTGAGATGATTGAGTTGAATTCATTCACATGATCTGTCACCGAGCCACCTTCCTTCATCTTTAGATTTACTAACTGTCGAATCAGAAAAACCTTATTTGTTGCTGAAGGTTTTTCGTACATGTTAGATAGCGCCTTGATCAACCCGTGAGTAGTCTTTACATTGACAATATTGTAAGCTACATTTTTTGCCAATGATAATCTCACCACACCAAGTGCCTGCCGATCTAACAAGTCCCAATCCTCTTCCTTCATATCTTCGGGTTTCTCTCCGGACAGTGGTTCATGTAACTTCTTCTGGTAGAGATAATCTTCGATTTGCATTCTCCAGAAACCGAAATCGTGACCATCAAATTTGTCGATCTTAACCTTCCCATCTTCCGCCATAACTTCGAAAGAACAATATTATATACTAGAATATAAATCTGTCGTACACAAAACGGTCAACCTTGTTTCTGATGTGGCCGATCAGACTAAGCTGCAACCACAAAGCATACTACAAGATATGACCTCCTTCAACCTTGGGCTCTGATACCAGTTGTTGGGAATAATAGACAATAAAATAAATTTCAGAACACAATATTTAACGTGGTTCGGTCTAATCTGACCTACGTCCACGGGCCAACGAGAGAGAGAGGATTTTATTATCACCCGAGAAAATTACAATCATACAAGGCTAAACTGCACTTGTAATCTGATAACTCAGTATAAGGTATCACTCGTGCTTTTGGCTGCCGAATTAAAGGCTCTGCACAAAAGACTTCCTCACTATTTCTACTGGATATATAAGAGAAGTTACTTGACTCTTATATATGTTTTTGTTGTGTTTTAGTGCATCTTTTCCCTTCAACATATGCTTCCTTTTATAGTAGATGAAAAGGAATAAAGAGGAGAAATTAGTGGAGCAAATCAAGGAGTAATTTATGGAAAGAGGAGTGGGTGGGAGACAATGGTGAGTCTCCACCAATTAACTCAACAACCAAGACCATACCCTAGCCCATAAATGAGTCTCCGAGGAGAAGCAGGCAGCGTTAGTTGGCGCTTAATTGAAGGGTTCCATAGACTAAGTATACCATTTTCATAACCAAACAGAAGAAGAATTCCATTACAGAAACCAATAAGACTGGCCTTTCTGCGTGGAAACTGGAGCGGTGTTATACCAATGTATCCTCCACAAAATGGCAATGGCAATTGGTCTTGTGCGTGTAACGTACAAAAGAGGGCATCGCCATTTTCTTGTAGGTATTTATTATAAAGTACATGTACCAAGACGAGTCTTTGTGGGGATCGACAAGTGTGCTTGCGGGTGAAACTTGGGCTATCAATACAAGAACGTAATGATTTGGAGATTGATCTAACTCGGAGGAGTGATTTGGGAGGTAGTCTTGTCAAGATTTCAACCATCAACTCTTCACATAGATTATCTAACATTGTGTAACTCTGCGTTTTCCAACAAGATAGAAATTAGTAGTAGTAGGATACGATCAAAACCATTGGGGAAATGTTGTTGCTTTTTAAGATTTCCAAAAGATTCTTTGTTTAATCAAATTATACGTTCTTTTTGAATGAAATCAACCAAACTACAATTATGTTCGATCCCTGATATAAATATTTCATGTCGATTACTAATGGAATAGTATCATTCTCTAGATAAGCATTAAACTTCTAATTGAAGTCTGTTGCCTTTTCCATGACAGCAGATGGAAAATTCTATTTCATTACTAATTGTTAACTTCAAAATGGATTAATATTTTCTCATCCAGAACTTGTTGCATTATTTATTTATATGCACTTTTAGTGATACATGGTGATCTAATTTTGTTTAAAACCAATACAAATCTTATTTTTACTATGTGGTTTTTGTAAAAGTACTCTGATTTGATCCCAACTTTAGTTAAATGATTTGTTTAAAATTTGGATACCTTGTTTATACAACTATTTAAAAATGATATATGATATATCAATTATCAGTTATATTTCCTATCATACTTTAAGAAAACAATACCGAATTTTTTTTTAATAAAATCTTCCCAAGATTATAATGCTGGTAATTATAGTTTTGTAAAGGGAAGTGATATTTCCACTTCTTCTTTTGATCCATCCACTTAACAAATTTAGTGTTTTCCTTTTCTACCCTTTAAAACCGCCGTTCCTTTAACATGATTTTTTCTCTTATTTTGAAATTATGTACCCTATTGTAGTTTTGTTTTTTATACTTAGAAACCAAGCGTCCATCGTTTCTCAATTCGAGTTGTAATTGGTTTTATTTTTATTTTTATTATATATATATATATATATATATATATATATATATATATATATATATATATATATATATATATATATATATATAATAAAGTTATTTAAAACTTTGAAGTAAAAATTAAATAAAAAATCATGTAGATGTGATACTAACAGCATACGACATATATCATATTCGGTTAAAACTCATATGTAATCTAAGTTGGTATCACCATCACAAATAATAGCAATCACTAGGAATGAAAGTAGTGAGGTTATTTTGCGATATGGTTCCATTTTTAAAATGGATTGGTGCTGTTATTTTTTAAAAATGTAGTTCAGTGTTTGGCCTTAGTTTTAGACTCCAAAAACATCTTATTTATTGAGTGACATTCATGCCTCTAAACATAAGATATCAAAACAATAAGTATCAAAAAAATTCGGTATTTCCGGTTCTAGACCCACTCTATCCGGATCCACCCTACCTACATTCATATTTCGGTTTTAGACCCACTAAACCCGGTCTCACACTAGGAATCGAACCGGAACCGGTTCTATATACCGGTCCGGTTTCCAATTCTACTAAATTCCGTTAACCGGTTTCTGAGTTTTCCGGGTTCGAGTCCATCCGGTTCGGGTAAGGACCCACTTTCATCTCATTGACGGGGTGGTGTCACAGTGGTGGTGACAGCGGTGTCAGAGGTGGTGGCGGACGAAAGAGAGGGGAGGTGGTGGATTCATATATGAATATGAGTAAATTTGTATTCACTTATAAATAATACCTCTCCCCTTTCGCACTAGTACGACGGAAGGTTTCGCGAGAAGATATAAATGAGTGGCTGATACTGATTTTCTCATTTTCAATATTTTTTATTTTTTAATTAAACTTACCTCTTTATATATATATATATATATATATATATATATATATATATATATATATATATATATATATATATACATACTAGCCGTTTACCCGCGCTAAGCGACGGGTGTGAATAGTTTGCTTCCGTAATTTGTTCATTTTCGGCGAACAATGATTACTTTCAATTTAATGATTATTTTGATTTGGGTAAATTATATTTTTCGTTTTTAAGTTTAATTGATTTTGCATTTGATTTGGGTAAATTATATTTTTCGTTTTTAAGTTTAATTGATTTTGCAAGTTTGGTCTGAAAAACTAACTATTTAGCCCTTAAACCAAAATAAAAAATATACCATGGGAGACATATTTGTAATTTTCGTTTATGAAAAACTTAAAATATTTTTAGTGTATATTGTAAATTGAATGATTTATTATTATCAACGTTTTAATACCACAGTCCAAGGCGCTAGGTCGAACCAGTTGGACCGTGACATAGTTAAAATATCGACCAAATAGAAGACAATTGAACATTTTAAACTTACATAATTGAACATTATAATTTGACAGGTGAGACATTTTGATATGAAAAAGAATTGAACATTATAATATTTTTATTTTCTTGTGTACTTTTCATAGCCATTGTATGGAAGAAAGCCAACTCCATTAAGTATAACATATTAAGGCTTTGGAAAGTTACGATTTCACATTCACAAACATAAAATAAAAATTGCAAATACTTCTGCAAGTATGAAATATAGAGTAACTGTGTAAGGGAATTTAAATTCAATCATAGGTACTAAAAGCCTTAGAAACCATCTTTTGAAATGCATCATCTTCATCATTGGGAAGCAGCTAGTTGGTAGGTGGATTTGATTTAATACTTCATCGTCTATAGCTCTCACTCATTGGCTATAACAAACCGAGACAATATAGGCAAGAAGTAGGAAGACTCAATGAGTGAGGCTGCATAAAAGATTGAAATTCTAATTACTTTTCACTAATATGTAGCAACCGTGTGAAGCTCAACCATGAGCATTGTCATAGCCATCACGACACCTGATGGCATCTTCAACAGGATTGTTCGAACCATACAAAAAATGAGATACTATATGAGTAATAAAGCAAATGAGAAGTATTAATGCAAAGCTTATGAATATTACGTCAAGAAAAGCATAACCTTGGACTTATATGGATATTCTAGTTTTGAAAAGATGGTAAAAGCTCCAGACCTCACATTTCTAACATAAAAATGGCAAAGACCATTACCCTGATAATCATAAAGCTCGAAATACTTATTGTGAAGTAACTTAAAATGACAACATGCCTTCCCATTTTTTGAGTGAATGCTACTTGGACCGTTTAAGCTCGGATAAACCTTTCACAATTTTGTAAAAGTTGATACCAAGATAGTGACAACAAATACATTTTTAAATTAAAAAGAAAAAACAATTTTTTTTGCAGTCAAATCGTAGAATAATAATAATAAAAGCACATAAACAAATCTTGGGTAGACTCCTTAAGCTACATGACTTCATCTATCAAGTAATTTCAACAAATTTATTTGAAAAAAGATGACATTTGTTACCAACAATAGAGAAAAAGTAGCGACTTCACAAAAATAAAAGTAATTTGTTTATTTTCTTGATTTAACTTAATTGAAAAGAAGTAGGTCTAAGAACATAGCGTGCGAAAGCCTCTCATGAAAATCACATGTCATAGCCTAGGTTAAAAAAGATCAAAACCTGTGGTATAAAGGAAGCCCATCCATATTGACACTTGAAATAGTGAAATCCTTCCAAATTCAACATAAATACCTAAAAAGTTCTACACAAAAGATAGTTAACTACGTACATGTTAGCTCATTAAGCCGGTTAAAGAAGGAAATTACACTTTGTGGTGTTATATTCTCTGAGAAAAAGGCATAAAGAGGACCAATAAAATTTCATAGTACATACTTAGGGAAAATGAAAAAGGGGACACTGAAGCAGAAAGTGAACAATCCTCAAACCCATCTTCACTTACAAGTTTCTAAATAACCGGAGCTAGAGTGAAGCCCATCTAAAGGAACATTCTGAAATACTCATACAACAATCAATAGCCTACAAATAAAATTAACTCATACAACAATAAATAGTCTACAAATAAAATTAAGTATATTCACAGCAGACACAAAAAGAAACGAAAAAGGAGTATGCATCTTATAACACCAAACCCGTCAGGTGAATCCTAACTTTAACCAAGAAAAAAAAAGTAAGTATCAACTCAATGGCTGAAAGTATAAATAGAAAACAAAAATTGTCAATATTTGGAAAATAACTATGAGTAGTGTGGATGGAGATGGAAGGGAGACTTCTTCACCAAAATCGAACTTGAGATACCAATAATCAGGACTGGGAAATCATAAAACCCTATTTCAAGAGTTATAAGCTAAAGAAACGCAAAAAGTCAACAAAACAAATTCGTTTGTATAACACGTATAGGTGTTCATCAATTCCTAATCAGAAAAATAAGAACATGTTTAAAACCATGGTGTTTACCAAGCCCAAATCTAAATCTGGTAGAAAAGAGGTTACATGAATGTGATACATTTACCTGCTACATGGACAACTCCAACTATGAAACTTGACCTCGTGGCATATTTTCCAGCTTCATCTCCTGGACAAAGAGCTTCACATAGAAGAAATGTCAATAAAGATGAAAAAACACTATAACAACAAAAACAACAGACTGGGAAACATATTGGTGCCTCAATTTGGCTGATTTCATCTTTTGAAAAAAAGACGATGGTGGTGGTGGGTCGTTAACTGATGATGGAGATGGTTTCCAGGGTTCATACATGGAGATGGTATGAGCAACGTTTGATCTAGTGTTATTGGAGAGAAAGAGCATGGTTGTGTCAACCTTCAAAGTGAAGGCGATAGTGGTAAGTGTTATGCTTTCCAGGGGTGTCTGTATTTTTTTGAAAGGGATATGATGAAGAAGAAAAAGCAGGGGAGTGGGCGGCTGAGAAGGAGGTGTAGCCCTGGCTGTGATTGGATTAAGGTGGAAGGAGGTCGAACGCCGTCAACGGTTATGGACTTGTGGTTATGCATAATTGTAGCTTAAGTAATCATTTAAGAGAGAGGTGATATGTTAGGGCTGCAGAGGATTTTGAAAAGGACTGGATTCAATTTTTTGATAAGAAATAAGGGGAAGGGCCTATATATTAGGAAGAGATGAGATCAAAAGGCATCTAGAATTAAAGGTATATGAGAAGGATTGACCGATTCAATTTGAATGGATAAGTTATGTAGAAATAATCAATGTTATCTTATTATCTTAACAACCTATCGTATCATTTAAAATTTAAATTCCTTAACTGTTAGTAAAATAGAGGATAGAATAAGTTATACATATTGTTGACTTTTTCAAATACCGATCCTATAAGATTTACCTATTTGCAATGCATAAACTTGTTGTAAAAGATGTTTTAAGGTGTGTACCTCTTAAAATTCAGCATTTGAGGCTAAATGCTTATTAAAGTATATATATATATATATATATATATATATTAAAATAAAGTAAAAATAAAACCAATTAAGTTCGAATGGGTAAATGATGGAACTTGGTTTCTAAGTATAAAAATCAAAATTAAAATAGATTACAAAATCAAAATAAGGAAAAAAAATCGTGTTAGGAACGGTGGTTATAAAGGGTAGAAAAGGAAAACCATAAATTTATTAAGTGGATGGATCGAAAGAAGAAGTGGAAATATCACTTCCCTTTTGTAAAAGTCTATCTGTTTCTTAAAGATGTTTTTAGTTGCTTGTTTTGCTCCTGTTTTAATATATACATTTCAGTTACCTACAACATGCAAAATTAACCACATGTTAGTCATTAGATTCAACGCTGAAAGCAGGCGTAATAAAATTTACTTTCTTACTAAAAATCCTAATCAGTAATACTAATTTACTATTCTATTTTCACATGGTATGGACATATCTGATACAGATTACTCAAAAAATTTGAAATTGTAAAACATCAAAAAATTATTATCATCACACTCTTCAAGAGAAACTAACTTTAAAAGGGTATAAGAATCACTCACCAGAGAAAAGCAACAGCAAATCGGACTTGTGATCAAGAAGAAGGTTGTATTAAGAAAAATCGAATGAGAGAAGAATAGATGGTACGTAGACCATCCAGATGCTAATGCGAAACGTAGATCGACTTTTACTTAATGCTAATGTCGGTTAAGAAATAAGAATGCTCCGGTTTGATAGGCTTGATACATGGGGTTTTCCTTCCTTTTGCCGCCTTTCGCTCAAAGATATTGTTGTAAAATACGACGGATCCAAATTGACTTAAATAATATTAGCTCAATTCGGAATGGGATAAAAAATTATCAAAGCGTAATAATCACAACGTAATACGAATAAAATAAATAGAATAGAGACACAGGAATTTACGTGGAAACCCAAATCGGGAAAAAACCACGGGCGGAGGAAGCCGAGAAACAATTCACTATAATTTGCAGTGTTTACAGGGATTATGAAAGAGATTACAAAATAGAGTGGGAGAGCTAAAATACACGGTGGTGTATCAGTATATATATGTAATGCTTTTTTATATATACTTGGATGATTTTTTGGTTGTTATGAAACTTCTCTGGCTCAGGCTATTTATAGCCAAAGAGAATACCAATTGCAAAATAAAATGCCGTCCAAATTGTAGGCGTCCAATTGTAGGCGCCTATTAATTATATCTGCGCCTTCAAATTATTCAATTTCACATATACTATTCATAGTCAAATTTTGAATGCGCCTAACAAAAGAGTTCACCGTCCATTCTTTCATTCACATATATATTACTATTCATAGTCAAACTATGAATAGTAAATGATAAGTTACTGAAATAACCCCTGAACTATTTGCCACTTGCTAATTTTGGAGGCAACTTTTCCACAATCTCCACCTTGACATCAAAATTAAGCAAGTCATGCTTTACGATTAGTCAAAACCTATAGCTCATCAAACTCTAAAACTTCCATAAGAACCTGCAAATTTTATATAGAGAAAAAATTGTTTCCGAAAAATAAATAATACTTCCTCCACCACGAGCCTTCAGGCTCAACTGCGATCAGAAACACCCACCATGTCCAAACATAATTTGAACTTGGCTATAGGAAGACTTTTAGTGAACATATCAGCGGGATTATAATCTGTATGAATCTTGTCCACAACACAATCACCTTTTTCAATGATATCCCGCACAAAATGATAACGAATATCAATATGCTTTGTTCGGTCATGAAACATTTGATCTTTACTCAAGAAGATAGCACTCTGGTTGTCACAGAAAACTGTGGTCACCTTTATTCTATCATCGAGTTCTCCAAATAACCCCTTCAACCAGATATCTTCCTCAACTGCTTCTGTAATCGCCATGTACTCTGCCTCGGTAGAAGACAGGGCAACTGTAGACTGTAACTGGGCTTTCCAACTAACAGCACAACCATTTAGAGTAAACACATATCCTGTAATTGATCTTCGTTTATCCAAATCTTTGCCATAATCTGAATCAACATATCCGAACACCCCAGTGTTAGATTTACCAAAACGTAAACACATAGAAGACGTACCACGTAAATAACGAAAAATCGACTGTACTGCTTTCCAGTGTTCTTTCCCCGGGTTCGCCATGTATCTACTAACCATGCTAACAGCATAAGCCAAATCAGGGCGCGTGCAGATCATAGCATACATCAAAGATCCAACAGCACTAGAGTATGGAACACGTGCCATGTAAGCCATATCAGTCTCATTAGTAGGACTCAAAGCGGATGATAGCTTGAAATGAGCTGCAAAAGGTGTGTTGACAGACTTTGCTTCGTGCATACTGAAGCGTCTTAGGACTTTCTCAATATAACTTTTCTGAGAAAGATGCAAGATCCTAGACTTCCTGTCACGAATAATTTCCATACCTAAAATCTTTTTGGCAGCTCCTAAGTCCTTCATTTCAAATTCAGCTTTCAACTGGTCTTTTAACTTCTGAATCTCCTTCATGTCTTTCGCTGCAATCAACATGTCATCCACGTACAAGAGTAAGTAGATCTTTGAACCATTGTCACCTTTCTTAAAATAAACGCAGCTATCATAGGTGCACCTGCTGAATTTGTGACTGGTCATGAAAGAATCGAACCTCTTGTACCATTGTCTAGGAGACTGCTTGAGGCCATAAAGGGATTTGTTCAATTTGCATACGTAGTTCTCCTTTCCAGGAACTGCAAAACCTTCAGGTTGTTGCATAAAAATCTCTTCCTCAAGCTCACCATTTAGGAAAGCTGTAGTGACATCAAGTTGTTCTAACTCAAAATCGTTAGAAGCAACCAACCCCAACAACACACGAATGGAAGTATGTTTGACAACTAGGGAATAAATGTCAGTGTAATCAATACCAGGAATCTGACTGTAGCCTTTAGCTACTAACCGAGCTTTGTATCTTGGTTTATCATTTGGGTTGACAGGTTCCTTGAGCTTGTAGACCCACTTGCATTTAACTGGTCTCTTCCCTTTCGGAATAGGAACTAAATTCCAAGTACTGTTTCGCTGCAAGGATTCCATCTCATTTTGCATAGCGAGCATCCAATCATTTGAGTCTTCAGATTTGATAGCCTCGTCATAATTTGCAGGCTCCGTTGCAGACTCAATATTATCAGCAATAATAAAAGCATAGGCTACCAAATCAGATTCAGCATACCTCTTCGGAGGAATAATCTGTCTTCTCGGTCTATCTCTTGCAATGCTTGGAGTAGTAGCTTGTGGTTGTGAAAGTGTTGAATCTTCACCAACAACATGCTCATCCGACGAAGAAGAATCTTGATGCTGATTTGTACTCTGATTAGTGGTAGGTGAAGTAGGAAGCTCCACCTCCATTTGAGCATTCTCTTTATTTGCTTCGGATGATACATCTGATGCATCTGTTCTTTTAGAAGAGTCAGCAACTGGTTGAAATATAGCAGACTCATCAAAAGTAACATCTCTTGAGATGATAATTTTCTTCAAATCAAAGCTCCATAACTTGTAACCCTTTACACCTTGATTGTACCCAAGAAAAACGCATTTGATTGCTCTTGGTTCTAGCTTCCCATTGTCAACCCGTGCATATGCTGGACATCCGAATGGTTTTAAATCTGAATAATTTGCAGGTTTACCGGACCATAATTCAAACAAAGTTTTCTTATCGATTGCTCGTGACGGTGATCGGTTGATAACATAGCAAGCAGTCGAAGCAGCCTCCGCCCAAAAAGACTTTGGCAATTTGGAATTAGAAAGCATACACCAGACCTTCTCCATAATGGTGCGATTCATTCTTTCAGCTACACCATTTTGTTGAGGTGAATGGACTACTGTGTGATGTCGAGTAATGCCTTCCTTTTGACAATAGACATTAAAATCTTCTGAGCAAAACTCAAGTCCATTATCCGTACGAAGATACTTTACCACCAGACCTGATTGCTTTTCAACCTGAACTTTCCAATTTCTGAAGGTAGAGAAAACGTCTCCTTTATGTTTAAGAAGAAAGACCACACCTTCCTGGAGAAATCATCAATAATAGTGAGCATATAAATAGCTCCACCTTTTGAAGCAACTCGAGCCGGTCCCCACAAATCCGAGTGAACATAATCAAGTGGTCCTTTCGTTGTATGGATACCACTTGCAAACCTTACTCGTTTTGCCTTGCCATATACACAGTCTTCACAGAAATCCAAATCAACAATCTTTTGTTGACCAAGTAAACCTCTTCGACTCAATTCTGACATGCCTTGAAAACTCATATGGCCGAGTCGAAGGTGCCAAAGACGGGACTGATCTGGATCAGAAAGAGACTTTGAAACAACAGCAGCATCACTCGAAATTGTTTGCCCGTCAAGAAAGTAAAGATCTGAGGTTTTTCGTTCGGCTCTCAGTTTGTCGGAACCGTCTTTGAATACCCTGAGAACTCCACCTTTACCAGCAAACTCGTATCCCTTTTTGTCAAAGGAACTGAGAGATAACAAGTTTCTTCTGAGGTCAGGAACATATCTAACATCCCCCATGGTTCGAATAACTCTGTCAAACATACAGATCCTGACTGAACCATGTCCAAGAACTGGACATGTAGTATTGTTACCCATCAACACATAGCCCTGGTTAACCTTTTCAAATGTGTAAAACCAACTTTTGTTGTGACACATATGAAAAGTACAACCAGAGTCGAGTATCCAATCACCAGTGGAATCCAGTTTATCTGAATAAACTGTCAAAAGTTCTCCAATACCTTCGACCTCAGCTAGATCGGCTTCACCCGAAGTGCTAGCTTGTTTACCATTTGCTGCCGTCTTCTTTTTTTCTTTGTTCTTCAACTTGAAGCATTCTTCAAGCACATGTCCCTTCTTGTGACAATAGTTGCAAAACTTTCATTTGCCTTTTGACTTGGATCTGGTTCTGTTGGAAGATTGAGAAGTTCTACTTCTCTCTGTTGTTCTTCCTCTGGAATTCAAACCTTCGGCTTTAGCATCACTTGAACCACCACCAGTAATATGCTTCATCTTCTCTTTTGAATCCAAAGCTGTATAGACTTCATCTAAAACTAGAGTGTCACGGCTATAGATAATAGTATCACGAAAATGGCTATAGGATTCTGGCAACGACGATAGTAAGAATAGAGCCAAGTCTTCATCTTCATACTGAACATCCATATTCTCTAAGTTATTTACTAACTCTTTAAATGTGGATATATGTTCAGTTAAAGAGCCTCCTTCAATCATCTTGAGATTGAACAACCGTTTCTTCAAATGCAACTTGTTTGGTAAGCTCTTGGTCATCAACAGTTGTTCCAACTTTAGCCATAAAGAAGTCGCTGACGTTTCTTTTAGAACATCTTGCAAAACATCGTTTGACAAGTGCAAACGAATTTGGGATAAATCCTTCAGATCTTTCATCTCCTTTTCTTCTTCGGTCCATGTATCGGGCATCTTATTGAAACCCAAGAGCGCCTTGTGTAAATCCATCTGAATGAGAATGTCTCTCATCTTTACTTGCCACAACGGAAATCGGATGTTACGATCCAGTAGTGGAATATCGTATTTTACCGAAGACATGATTAATTACTTGATAAAATGATCCCAACGAGCTAATATCACAACCCGGATGCTCTGATACCAATTGTTGTAAAATACGACGGATCCAAATTGACTTAAATAATATTAGCTCAATTCGGAATGGGATCAAAAATTATCAAAGCGTAATAATCACAACGTAATACGAATAAAATAAATAGAATAGAGACACAGGAATTTACGTGGAAACCCAAATCGGGAAAAAACCACGGGCGGAGGAAGCCGAGAAACAATTCACTATAATTTGCAGTGTTTACAGGGATTATGAAAGAGATTACAAAATAGAGTGGGAGAGCTAAAATACACGGTGGTGTATCAGTATATATATGTAATGCTTTTTTATATATACTTGGATGATTTTTTGGTTGTTATGAAACTTCTCTGGCTCAGACTATTTATAGCCAAAGAGAATACCAATTGCAAAATAAAATGTCGTCCAAATTGCAGGCGTCCAATTGTAGGCGCCTATTAATTATATCTGCGCCTTCAAATTATTCAATTTCACATATACTATTCATAGTCAAATTTTGAATGCGCCTAACAAAAGAGTTCACCGTCCATTCTTTCATTCACATATATATTACTATTCATAGTCAAACTATGAATAGTAAATGATAAGTTACTGAAATAACCCCTGAACTATTTGCCACTTGCTAATTTTGGAGGCAACTTTTCCACAGATATCATAGGTGCTAAGGCTTTATAAGTTTCACTCTGATATTTGTTTAAACAAGGTCGGCCCCAATGTTTTGAACACATTTGTTGTTATCTTTGTAAAATTTTGTAATTATCTTTATATTTTTGTAAAATTATAAATTATATATATATTTATAAAATCTATTAATTTAATGATAATTAATCTATTTAAAAATTAAAAACCCTATCTTTAAATTAGATTATACCTAAATTATTGAAATACCCATCTATGATCCTTTCCATAACCGCTCTCCTTATTCACAATATGATTCTCGATTCTTTGTCGTTTCATGAAAGAGATATCGACCCTAAGGGGTCGTTTGATGTAGGGTATAATTGAGTCCAAAGGGATTGGGTCCAAAAAAAAGCGAATTGACATGTTTGATAAGGATTAAAAAATAAAGGACTCGGTCCAATATGTGAACCCGGTCCAAGTTTTTTATTAGTTTCAGTCCTTTCTTTGCAATCGATGGACTGGGAACAAAAACGATGACTTCCCATTTTGCCGTGTTATTTTTTTGCATGCTTCCACTGAAGAAATAGAGAAACCGGAGACAACTCTGAAGTCGTTCACTTCCACCGTGCACTTCCAGTCAATTTCTTCCCCCGACGAAGCAACCACAGCAGCCTACTTCCGACGACAAGGTACCTGTTTCTTCCCATCTTGTTCCTGAGTTTTTTGGTATCGATTTTTTTTCTGTATAACACCATATTGGTATCGATTTTTTCTGAGTTTTTGCAGATATATTTATGAGTTTTTGTTGAGGTTTTCGATTAGCTAGTTGTTGCTGTGATTTTATTCCTGTTTTGCTGAGATTTTCGATTGATTTTTTGTTCCTGTTTTGTTTAATTTTTTGGTTGTTGTTGTGCTTTTTTTTTGTAGATAATATGTGCTTTTATGTAGTTTTGTTATTGAAGTAATGCAAACGGTGTAGACTCGAATTGCTGTTAAAATTACATTAAAACTTTTGCTATGATTCTCTTTTGTTGTTAAATGGTTAAATGATAGATGCCTTGTTATATGTATGTGTGTATATATTTGTGTATATGTGTGCATATATTTGTGTATATGTGTGCATATTTGTGTATATGGGTGTGATCTTGTTCTACAATGTAACATGTTTATCATTCATTTTATCCGGCACAAGAGACGGCATAAGGGTAATATCGACATTTTTCATTATTCACTACAGTCAGTCAGAAAAATAATTAAATAACATAAACTTAGTCAGATGTACAGTCAAAACTTCTAACCCAGTCTGTTCTAACCCAATTAGCAACTATCAAACAACCCTTGTGGTATTTATTTTTCATTTTTCTTTCAATTTTTTTTATTTCTAATATTTATTTATTTATTTTAATAATTAAAAAAATAAGAGTCTCTCTCTCTCATGGTTTTGTTTTGTTTTCATTTTTTCCTTTAAACCCATACATGTAATCGAGTTTTTAAGAAGGAAGGTTGCTATTTATGCACAGGCGAATAGAGACATATACACAAAGGAGCCAACAACACTCCCTTTGGCAATTTAACAAACACATGGTGGGCAAAAGAAAAGTTATTGATTTCCATATATGTGGCTTGTTTTAGATGACAAGAAATCATAAGTATGTTGGAGAAAGGTTCGTAATGGAGTAAGGTTGTTTATGATGAATGCATATGTGTATGTTTTTCTTTAGTTGCGGTTTCCCAATTTTCTGATGAGTGTTACAGTTTGGTGTTTCAGATGAAATGTGAGTTTCCTCACTGTGTTTAGCGGGTCGAAGGCACCAATTCCGACCCATGGTTTGTTATGTAGGGTGCTAGATGTCTGCATGACTCTTGCATGTTTGTATGAGCCTGTGAGGTAGAATAGTTGTATCTGTGGCGACCAGTTGGGTCTAGCTGTTATTATTATGTTATGTTGTTTATGTGTGATTGAGACTGCTGATAGTCTCTAGGGTTGCTGATAACCCACCGGACGTGTTGTTAGCCCACTGGGACTGCTGATAGTCCCTAGGGTTGCTGATAACCCATAGTTATTTATTTGTGATGTGCGGTTTGTGGTATTTTCGGGGAACTCACTAAGCTTTGTGCTTACGGTTTTCACTTTATGTTTTAGGTACTTCGGTTTTCAAATGGAAGAGCTCGGGATGATTGCAGAGCACACACCACCTCGTTCCGCATTTTCTTGATTTACTCTGATATGATGTGATGATTGATACATTTGTTTTATCTGGATTTTTATGATGATGTTTCTGGAATACCGGTTTTATTTATTTAAAAATGAAATTTTCGAGTCTTATTTTTGGGACGTTACAAGTTGGTATCAGAGCCTTGGTTTGAGGGATTCAGACATACTCTCGGGTGTGTCTGAACTCAAACTGAGGTTTTAGTAATGTTTTTTTTTTCAAAAATGAAAAATGATTTAAAAAGGGAAAAACAAGTTTTCTAATACAAGAAAGGGTGTGGTGCATGCAATCGACCGAGCTCAAGTAGTTTCTCCCAAAATACCCATACATGTTATCTGATATTCTAATATGATTTGAGTTGTGAATCCGTGAATCACATGTTAGTTAGGGCTAAGGATCTGCTTAGTGTTTGCATGTTAGAATGCTAGGAGAGATGCCTTGTATGCCTATTGTATGAGCTTGTAGACTGCATGCTAGTTCTGATTAGTCAATGATGGATTGGCCTGATATGTGATACCTTGTAGCCTAGGAAGCATGGGATGCTAGTTTGGGTATAACTGGTATGCGTAAGGCAGTCGGCAGTGAGAGTGAAGGTTCCTAGAATGAGTTGTGGTGTGTGCGTTTGAATGTTCTTTGGTATTTCTATGGATTGGAGTGATACTGCACGAATGCTCCTTGTTTTGTGCTTTGTGGGACTCTTAAGTGATGTGAGTTAGTTGTTAAGTGAACATGTTAAGTCACATGTAATAAAGGTTGAATAATCTCAGAATGATAGATTTGACCCTATTGCACAGCTCTCGTTTGAGTCTAACCATTGTAGGGATGAGCCTTTTACTCGAAGGATTATCTGAGTTTTGTTGCATGTGATTATGTTCACGAAGTAGCTAACTAACATTATGAGGAGTTTTTCAGTAACTGATGGCAGGGTGAGGTCGGGAACCTAGGAAAGCCTAGGGAATGCTACAGTGGGTTTTGTTGTGTTGTTTAGTGAGTGCTTGGAGTATTGGGTTGATAAGGTGACTTGGAGGATTCAGGATGATTCTTGAGGAAAGTATGGATAGGTGTGGAAGGTAGTATTGGGCTCGTACTACTAAAAGCACAGGATCCATACTCGAATCGGGGAGAGTCTTGGAGAATCTAGGAAGCCTGTGGGATGAGGATTCTTGGGTATGTTCTGATATTTTGCTTGTTGTTTTTCAGTATGGTGTTGAGCACTCAGGAAGGGGGTTCAGGTTCTGATCCCGGCTTAGGTGCAAGTATTGAGCCGATCGATGAACAAATGCAGGAGTTCATCTCGTCATAGATTACCCGCGATATTTTGGAGCAGACTCCTGTGATCTTTGGTTCGGTTAAGGAAGGGATTTTGGAGCTCTTGGATTGTCATCTCAGGGCCTTTTGGGCCGAGTTTGTAGGCAGGAAGTTGGGGGCTCATCTGGAGCCCTAGTAACCTTCAAGAAGGAGGATCTTATTGCTAGTTCTTGTTTGATAGGATCGGAGGCGGGTTATGCGCCATGTTTTCAGGGAGGTCGATCCCATGATAGGATTGCCGCAGAGGTCTCGTGAGCCTTACACGAGGAGTTACCCGACATCATTAGGCGTGTCACTGATAGATTGGTCGCCAGGTTCGAGAGTCGGACCTCGGATGTTCAGGTGGTTGATGGGATGGTCTGGGTAACCCAGGAGCAGCAGATTGGTTCGGATAGGCAACATGGGAAGAGGAAGCAGACTCATGGTCTGGCTCGGCAATCTGAGCATTTGGACGTTACCATTTCTAGTGTTAGGGACCCTAGGGGTCGTGGTGGTTGCACGAAGGATGAAGGGGCACATGAGGATGTGTGCAGTAGGTCTAAGTGCGGCAGGTGTGGGTGGAAGGGCCACCTCCACCAAGATTCCACAATGGAGGTAGAATTGTGCCATCGATGTCATCAGCCTGGTCATATCAGGGCAAATTGCCCACGCTTGGTGGTTGGGGCAGCTCAGGTTCCATCGCGGGTATCTCGACAAGAAGAGGAGGTCAGGATTCCAGCAGGTTCTGTTGCGAGTATGTTATATTTTGCTTCCTACTTGTTTTTATCAAAATTCATATTGCTTTGGAATTTTGATTGGGTTTTGGTAAGCATTATCTCTGGTTTGGTCCTCTGCTATTGTCTGGGTTATATCATCAAGAATTGTTATATGTCATTTTGCATTCCAAGAGTCTCTAATGAGTCGTATCTTGCTGAGCGGGTTTCAGTTGTCCGATTGATGTTTCGATGCGTTGGTAGGGTGGTAGGGTCAATTCAGGGGTATCGTTTGGAAGGTTAATGATCAGATTAGTCAGTTAGCTCCCCAATGAATTCAAAATTTTGGGGTGTTAACATTTGTTCTGGTGTGACTGGAAGTTGTCCATGGAAGAACCTTTGGGTTCAGTCTCTACCGTTGCTAGGAAGGAGCGGTAGCAAGGAGATGGTGGTGATAGTCGCAAGAGTTGTTTGGTCATTGGAAGTGTCAGGGGAATTTTATTATCGCAAGGATTGTAGATGGTTAGAATTCAGAGATTCATCTGAGGATGAGAAGTTGGGGTGAAGATTCGCCAGTTCCGAGCAAGGGTTATGGTATTAAGTCACCATCATAAAAGACTTAAGAAATTGGAGCAGTATCATGGTAGGTGACTGTGAGTATCACACTTGCTAAGATTTCGGGGAGTATTCTCCTGGATTCCAGGAGTTGGGCGATCATCGGGTTTGACTAGTAATGGAACGTTAGTATTGGTAAGTGCAGGTCATAATCGATTCATGTATATGAAGATAAGATGGGTTGGGAATCCATCAAGTCTCAAGGGATAGGAGAACTTTGGCGAGTCCAAGTGGGGGAGAATTGATCAGAATTTCCGAGAGTTGGATCGGATGTGAAACTAGGGTAAATTTCGCATCCCAATCAGGAGGAGAGACGACCCTAGTGGCCGTCGGGATTGAAGTTGTGTAAGTTGGGAGTTCAGGAAACTCCCAACAGCTGGTTGGCGTCTTCTTTATAGCAGGATTGTGGATGGATCCAAGCTGAGGGTTGTGTTAGAGCCTCGCTGTCTGTTCTTGTATGATGAAGGCTTTAGGGTTCGAAGCATGACCCGAACACCTGATTAGATGCAGTTGGATGCAATTTTCAACTCAGGATGAGTGGGCTTGTGATGGTTTGGGTATGGTAAGACCATGGTTGGTTAGAAGTGTTATAAGACTGTGAGGGGATCGTAGCATTCACCAGTTTGAGGTAGATTATCGTTGAGGTGGTCATGAGTATAAATGGGGATCAGTTCGTGCCTTGGGCACGACGTTTAGGATTGTCAGAGAGCATCTCTATATATTTGGTTGTGGACCATTGGGGCCTGAGGCAGAGTCGGGCCTGTGTAGCTTTAGTTTAGGCGGGACCCATGGGCGAGGCCCGTCTGAATTTGGCAATACAGGTGGGACCTTATAGAGACCGTTGGGTCGAGTTTTTGGACTCTTGGGAACCTGGTGGTTGGACCAGGTGCGAGACTGGTAGTATCAGCGATGGTTTGGGAATCTTTATATCCCAGTTTAGTGAGGGATTATCGTGAATCAGAAGGTTTCGAGTGAAATACAAGTGTAGATCCTTGGATCTCGGGTTATGAGTTGAGTACCGAGATGGTTCTTGGTGGGAACTCGCGGTGGGAATCGCGGGTGATTATGTACAAGGACTTCTTTTCAGTAGGATATGAATTAAGGAATATGTATGCCAAGGGTATGAGTTGAAGGGTTCAGGGTTAAATGGATGGTTTCAGTTTTGATAATAAATCAGGCTCCTGTGATTGTGTTTTGGATTGGTTCTATCTATGTGGGTGTTGGGTCTAAAATTATGGTTTATACTTTGCTTTCTAGACAACTGTATTTTTCTGTAGTGTAATATGTGTTTGCGGCTGTGTTCACGGCCAGGTTGGTGTGTACGGCCGTAAACCCGTTCACGGCCGTGAACCTGTTCACGGCCCTTGTCTCATATATATAGGGTGATGGGTGCATGAGAGTGTACGGTAATTAGGAGCTCAAGTGTGTGAAATCCAGGTGTTTTAGAGAGAGAAACTAGAGAGAAGAAGAGAGTATTTTGAGTGTAGGAATCTTGTAAGGAACTTCATTATAATCAAATCAGATTCATATTATTCTTCTTCTACTTCTTTTCTATTTTGATCTGGCATCATCCGTTTGATTGGGATTCTGCACCATCAAACGGATCTGATTGATACACAAGCAGATTGGGGACTTACAATTGGTATCAGAGCTTGGATTGTATCAATTAATTTTGTCAGATCTGGAGCGTATTTGATCTTATTTTTGAAGGATTTCCGCGTTTCTGGATAGATTTTGGCAAAATAAGGGGGGTTTGTTCTTCGCGTTTTTCATAAAAACGAGTTCTGGATCGAGTTTTGGAGCAAAAAGTATGAAAAACGTCGTTTTTCTTCGCATCTGTTGAAGGTGTACGGCTAGTTGAAGGTGTACGGTCTGAAGTTCGTTTACGGCTCGGTGTACGGCTCAGCAGCCTCGCACGTGTACGGTCAGGCGGGTTTGCGGTCCGAGGTTTACAGCCTGCTCGTTTGCGGTCCTCGGGTTCACGGCTCAGCCTCGGTGTTCGGTCCAGCTTCGTTCTCGGCCAGCAGCTCCAGCACGTGTCCGGCTATCTTCGCACACGTGCACGTCCTCGCAACACAACATCTTATTAAAAAAAAACAGGATTTTGGGGGTGCTAGGAATCGAACCCGGGTCATCTGATTCATCATTCCAACACCTTACCAGTTGAACCAACTTGCCACATGTTACATTCCTCCCGGATTTAATTCAAAAGGACTCCATTTCGAACCCAACTTCACATTTTTGACACTTTTAACCCAAAAATCAATTTCCTTTATTTTTAAATTACATTTTCAACCAAAAATTTTAGTTTTTAATTTTTGACTTTTATTATTGACTTTTGACCTTAAATATTGACTTTGACTTTCAAGTTTGACCTTTGACTTTAATTTTTAACTTTCTCGTTTAACTTTCAAATTTTCAAATTTAGTTTTTCAGTTTGACTTTTAAGTTTGACTTTTCAAGTTTGACTTTTTAAATTTGACTTTTAAGGTTGACTTTCTCGGTTTATAGTCAAAGGGCATTTTTGATAAAAATGAGTTCCTCAAACATCCCGGTCAATGAAGTTTCTTATTCTCAATCTTGTATTAAGACTGTCAAGTTTTTACGTGAACAAATCGAGTTGATTAAAAGAGAAAATGAGGATCTAAAATATGAGAGGTATACTATTAGGAAAGAACAAAAACCATTAAAAGAAAATTAGAGTCCAAAACAAGAGATTTCAGGAAGTTGCAAGAAGATTACATCAACAAGTGTGTAAACTATGATCACATTAAAAGCAAACTTGCTGCTGTAACTGCAGAACTTGACACATTGAAAACTCGTTTTCAAAATGCCGATTTTAACTTCAAAAAATTCGATGTGTCAAGTGAGAGGGTTGCAACTATTATTGAAAAACAAATGAAATGGAAGGACCAGAAACAAGCAGGAATAGGATATGAGAGTGTCCCTCCTCCATTTAATCATTCGTATTACGTTAATCCTTTAACAAAAGAAGAGATCGACAGAGAACCTTATATGGTTTATGGTAAACCAGCTGCTGAACAGGCAACAGGACCTAGTGCTAGGGTTTTGGATACTAACATTTCTACTTCAAATGCAGATGTGTCAGTAAGCCAGGGAAAGCAGGATTCTGAAGAGAATTGTGCTATTCACAAGGATTGTTAACAAGGATTGTTAAACTAGTCTTTAACAAGGATTGTTAAACTTGAATAATAGTCTGGAGAGAATAGTTTGCACTAGTCTTTAACAAGGATTGTTAAACTTGAATAATAGCTATTCACAAACACAAATTGTTCGCATTAATGGTAGAAATCATATATGACTTGAGAAATGTGGAATTTCTAATTGATGAGCTTTTATTGATGGTTTCTGGAAAATCCATCAAATACAAAGATGCTATGTCAAATCTCGAATCTGATAAATGACTTAGAGTCATGAAAATGAGATGTAATCCATGTATGAGAATCAAGTATGAGCTTGATTAAAATTTATCCCTATAGCAAGGCTAGAAGGAGAAAAATGATTCTTCTAGAAAGAATAAATTACATGAATAATCATACAGATTTAAAGCAAGACTTGTAGTAAAAGGATTTATCATACTCATGTCATTGACTATGATCCTCATCATACTCATGACATTGACTGTGTTCAAACCTTTTTCACAAGTTGTTATGATTAGATCAATAAGGATATTGTTAACTATAAAATCATATTCTTAATATGAAATATAGTAAATAGATTTCAAAAAAGACCGCTTTTCTTAATAGACATCTACTAGAAGATATCTATATAGCTTACCGTGGAGGTTTTCTTAATCCATGTTATCCTAAGAAAATGTATAGTGCTTGAGATCCACTTGTGGATATAAAACAAACATCTCAGTGTTACAATCATCATTTTAATGTAAAACCACAAGGTATGTTTTTATATCAAAATGAATAGAACATGTGTGTTTACTAAGAACTAGTGGGAGCATAGTGACATTCCTAATATTATATGAATGAGACATAATTAATCATTTGAAATCACATTCTGACTAATCAAGGTCGTTTTCACCTTGACTCGGAAAGTGTTTCTAAAATGAAAGACTTATGAAGGAGAAGATACATTCTTGGAATGTGAAATCTATAAAGGATAGATAAAATGAATGTTAAAGGTTTCATGTCCTTATACATTTATTTGCAATATCTTGAAAGGGATCAAGATACAAGATTCTTTTGGAGAATTCTTGGCACTGTCATATAGGGGTGGCAATTTATGACACGGCACGACAAAAATACACGACACGAAACGAAATTGGGACGAAACTGAAATTTGAATTCGTGTTCGTGTCGTGTTCGTGTTAACTGTAAAAAACACGATGTCATGTCGTGTCGTGTTCGTGTTCAAAATTCGACACGAAATTGACACGATTTAGCAGTTTTTATCGTGTTTTCTGTGTTTTTCGTGTTATATTTGATAAAGTATTCATTAAATAAACTAGTTTTTAGTATATGATATATTTTTCGTGTCTTGTCGTGTTTGTCGTTTTTTAATTCGTCCGTTTTCGTGTTAGTTAAAAAAACACGACATCGTGTCGTGTTCGTGTTACATAAAACATTGTCGTGTCGTGTCGTGTCAGAAAGAAACACGAAACGATAACACGATTTGCCACCCCTACTGTCATATGGTATCATTTTGACCTAGCCTCAAAAGTACCTAGTTCATAGGTTTGAACTAGATGAAATGATTTATATTCTATTTGCTTGACAAATGAATTCATTATTTACGCAATATTATGCATAAGACCTGGTATGTGATCATGCTATGAGCACATCATATGATACCAATTGAATACATGGTTAAGTCATTGGATGACTATGAAAAAACATTATAAGAGTACTTAAGAAGGACTAAGAGAGTGTATATGAGATAATCAGTTTAGAAAGGATCTTTATGTAAAGAGCTACACAAGATGTTAATTTCTAAATATATATAGATAATTATGAATTATAATTGGATTTTGACTTCATTATGGAATGAAGAGTAAGTTTGGTTGGAATGAGGTCCAAGCAAAACAAAATGACAAAAACTACTACAAAATAAGAATACACTACTTTAGAAGAAGAATTCAAATATGATTGGATGAATGAGATCATTGAAAAACTATGTTGATTTCTGCCATTCAAAGATCACATAGAAATCTTTGTGACTTCGAGAGTATACTTAATCAAGGTAAGAGACTTTATGTCACGAAAGAACACCAATCATATTCTCCAAGATATTTAACTATACGTAGAGTAAAGTCAAATATGGAGATCATAGTATTCACAAAATTCACACAAAGCAATTTTGTCAAACCTATTAATAAAGTCATTCTTTTGAGCTAAGTATGAATGGTCACACTTCAACTATAAGACTTTATTATTCTAGAAATGGGTTTTGATTTGGATTTAGTATTTGGATATTGGAACATTATAACAACAACTATTTGATAATGTTATGATATATTGGGATATAGTCATCACATTAATACTTGTTGTGTTCTATATTAACATGTTTAATCCATGAATAATGTTATTATTCTAAAGGTTCATAGTCGGTTATAGTTGTGGGAGCAATTATAAAGTAAGACTAAGATGAATTGGATTGGTTGACTCTCACTAAATGAAAGTAGGCAAGTGCTTGTAACCAAGTTTCATAGGTACTTGTCAGAGAACTAGTATTGAACTAACTCGTATAAAGATCATCTCAGGGATTGTTGTCATGAATGATACTTGATTAATAGGTACTATCTTTGTATCCTTAACACCTGAGATACATAGTGAGACTTGAGTGTAGGGAGTACTATGCTTTGATATGGTCAAATGTTGTTCCTTAACCGGGCAGTTATAAAAGCCATTTTCAGGTTTGGTGTGAACTATGCAAGAGGCTTATGTAGTCAAGATGGGATTTGTTCCTCTTATGTGTTGAGAGTTAGACATCTAAGGCGCCTTACCAAAAGTTGAACAACTAATGATATTGATTGTGATCTGTATCTCATGTTCAACATGATGTCTGTAGCAAAGGGATAACTGATAAACTTACCTTATACACCAATTGTAGCTTTGAGATTTTTAGGAATTGGGCGTTGATAGAATGGCACAAAGTCGTATGTTGTTGGGGGTAGTGAAATGTTGCTTGGCGTTCACCACAGTCTACATCAGTCTAATATGAATCTTGTGCAAGTGGGAGATTGAAAGATCTAGTATGCTCAAGAATCATATTAAAGTGATATTGCTAATTAACATATGATAATAATTGGTCACACTAACAACAACTTGATATAATTGATTATTTATTAGAAATTGATTTTAATAAATATTCAATAAAACTCTTATAATTAAATTAGAAATTATTTATTTCATGGAAATAATAATTTTCATTAGCAAGTAATATAACATATTATTTCATAATGTATGAATTAATAAGTCATGTACAACATTTTGGACTAGGTAAGATTTTTGTCTTTTATTAAAAGACAAAGTTTATATCTTATAAACTTTGAGTTTATAAAATATAAACTTCCTTTTCTCTTTTTCTCCGTGATGGACGAAATTAAGAGTGTCATAAGCGGGCATGGATTTCCAATTTGTTTAATCAAAAGTAATAAGAAGCATGGGAGACACGTAAGCTTTAGGTACATGCTTGTCTAAAGTGGAAGGACCTAATGGTTAAAGACTTCACTTTAAGACAATATAAATATGAGGCTTCCACTCTTGAATTGGTTGCTTCTTTATTGCTTCCCAAAATCGTAACCTCCTTACAGGAGGTTACTCTCTCTCTCTCTCTCTCTCTCTCTCTCTCTCTCTTTTGTTCATCATTTCTTGAAGCTACTTGCATCTTCATGTCCTCTTTAAGTTCATATTGGTTATGAACTTAAATCTTAAGGGTTTAAGAGTCTATGGACTAGCTTTCACATCAAGTTGAGTCATTGTTGATGTCTCAAAGGTTTCCACATTCTTCATCAACTTCCAAGCCTCCCAAGAGGATCCAAAGAAAAACAAAGGTTGTTATTTCTTCATCCTTTCTATGGTTGGTGTTTTAATCCTTCTATAACTTTCAAGGAGATCCTTGGTGGGTATAAAATGTTATGTTATGTTCAAAATTTTAAGTCTTCCGTTGCCATAATTTTTCTAGTTTATGAAACTATTTTTTGAACTAAAACCCAACACATATACCATTTAATCATCTAAATACTTCATATCTATATATAAGATGAAAGTAACTATGCACTCACCTGACAAAAGTGGGTGATTCGAGGTTAGGGCAGGGCTACAGAAACATCCCAAAAATACGGTCCAAACATTTCGTTTTAAAATCATTTAAGAAAGCCATAATTCATCGACATCATAATAAAATCACGAGTTCCCAAAACATCATATCAAAATACTTTATCAAAACCATGTGTCAAAACATCAGAGTCTAAAACATCCCAGGCTATAAACTGTGGTGTGTGTCATGCAGTCATCCCGAGCTCTTCCGCTTGCTAATGGAAGTACCTGAAACCAAAACTTAACACTGTAAGCACGAAGCTTAGTGAGTCTCCCCAACTACCACATACCATACACATAATCACATAATAACATACGTTGGGCCTTGCCCGCTACATCGGGCCTCGCCCGGCATCGGAACGAAGTCCGGCATCGGCCCCGCCGGCATCAGGCCCCGTCCGACATCGGACTGAAGTCTGGTATAGAGATATTATATCAACAGGTATATAACATAAACACATAACATAAACATATAAACATTCCTCGGGCTTGCCCCGGCATCGGACCGAAGCCCGGAACATATAACACATAACATATAAGCTAAACATTCCTCTGGCTTGCCCCGACATCGGACTGAAGCCCAGAACACATAAATAAACACATGCAAGAATCACGAAGACATCAAGCATACAAACATTCCTCGGGCTTGCCCCGACATCAGACCGAAGTCCGAAGCATATAAACTACATCGGGCTAACCCCGGCATTGGTGCCTTAGACCCGTTCCTACTAGAAGAGGACTCACCTCGCAAAGCTGACTACTGAAATCTCGAGTGAGGAATCTCCGACGGCTGCTCCAACGACTCCCCGGCTATTAATATCACAATAACACTTAGTCAAAACCTAATAATCCTCCTTAGGGTAAAATGACCATTTTACCCCTGGTCAAAATCAACGGTTTGGTCAAAGTCAAAGTCAACCATCCGAGTTGACTCAACTCGTCGAGTCATCCCCCTGACTCGCCGAGTCCTATAATCCTGAAATCCTGAAATCACGATCCAACTCGTCGAGTCCCTTAGCAGACTCGCCGAGTTCTACCTTGCACAAAATCGAGACAGAACGTCATCAACTCGTCGAGTTCCTTAGTCTGTTTGGGTCAACTTAAAGGATTATGCCCCTACTGTTCAGATCCCAACTCCATACTCTATCTACATACTGGAAATGCCTTCTTAAGGGTAAAGTTTCCAACTTTACCCACTATTAGTCCTTCCCAAAGAGTTAAACTCAAACCCTAGCTCTCTAGAACATGGATCTTGGTCCAAAAGCCATAATACTCCAAACTAAGCCATTCTAACACAGATCTAGGCCTTAGACATCACTTAAATACGTAAAGTCTCGGACTTTACTTCAATGCATGACCTTTTGGGGCTTAAAAGGCCATAACAACGTCTTAATGCTAGCATGGGGCTTCCATGGTCATAAAGTTTGCACCTTTATGCCATGGAACCCTTCCTAGACCCCAGATCTGAAAGGTAAGCCACTTGGGACGTCCAAATCCTAAAGATCAAGATTCTTGAACCAAAACCCTCATAAAATGGAAGTAAGAAGATCTAATGAACTAATAGCCAAGCTAGAAACTTGGTTACCAGAAAATGAAGAGGATGGACGGAAGTCTCTGGATCTACTATCTTCTCCTTGAACCCTCTAGCTCCTTCTTCTTCTTCCAACTTCAAGAACACACAAAAGTTACTCAAAAATGGCTCACACACTCACAAAATGCTTTAGGGTTTCGTGGATTGGGGTTTAGGACTTGGAGGCTGGAAATGAGGCCAAAAGGTGGGGATTAAGATGCTTAAATAGGGTGCAAATCCCTGAAATTAGGGTTTCCCTCTGGCACACCTACTCATCGAGTCGAGGACTCTCGACCCGTCGAGTAGATAGCTTAAAACCCGCGTCCAAAACTTGTTTCTACTCGACGAGTCTGGGGCTTCCAACTCGTCGAGTAGCTCTAATAAAATGAATAATTCATGTATAAAAGTCTACCAGAAACCAGGCGTTACAATTCTCCCCCACTTGTCTTAGACTTCATCCTCGAAGTCTGCTGCGTCTGGAAACAACTCCGCTTAGTACTCCCGCATCTCCTCCTCAGGTTCCCAAGTCCACTCAGAACCCTTGTGGTGCTGCCACTGCACCTTCACTAGCTGAAAAACCTTGTTCCTCAAGGTTTTAGTCTTGCGATCCAGAATCGCCACCGGCCTCTCAATGTAGTTCGGGCTGTCGTCAACCTAAATATCCCTTAAGGGCACAATCGTTGAATCATCCACTAGGCACTTCCGTAACTGAGAAACATGAAAAGTGTTGTGGATCTGGCTAAGCTCTGCTGGAAGATCCAATCGGTACGCCACCTTGCTCACCCGGGCTATAATCCTGAAAGGACTGATGTACCTGGGCCCAGCTTGCCCCGCTTCCAGAACCGGATGACACCTTTCCATGGTGACACCTTCAGGAGGACCATATCGCCCACCTGAAACTCCAAGTCTGAACGCCGCTTGCCGGCGTTGCTCTTCTGCCGACTCTGAGCAGTGTGGATCCTGGTCCGGACCTGCTGGATCCGCTCTGTAGTCTTGAGTACTACCTCAGTACTCCCCATGACTCTCTGACCAACCTCGCCCCAACAGATTGGGGTGCTACACTTCCTCCCGTAGAGCATCTCAAAGGGAGGTCAGTCTATGCTGGCGTGGTAACTATTGTTACACGAAAATTCCGCTAATGGAAGATACGTATCCCAACTGCCACCGAAATCCAAAACACATGCGCGTAGCGTGTCCTCGAGAGTCTGAATCGTCCTCTTGCTCTATCTGTCCATCTGAGGGTGGAAAGCGGTTCTGAAGTGGAGACGAGTACCCATCTCGTCGTGAAACCGCTTCCAAAATCTGGAAGTGAAACGGATATCTCGGTCTGACACCACCAAGACAGGCACTCTATGTCATGCTACTATCTCAAACGTATATCTCGGCTAGCTTCTCGGCCGATGTGCTCTCTTGGATTGGGATAAAATGAGCACTATTGGTCAACCGATGCACGATGACCCATATCGAATCTACTCCACGTGCGGTCCTGGGAAGCTTGGTGATGAAATCCATGGTGATATCTTCCTATTTCCACACAGGAATGTCTAGCGGTTTCATCTTGTCGTGTAGTCTCTGGTGCTCGGCTTTGACCTTCCTGCAGGTCAAACACCGCTCCACGTACCATGCTACGTCCCGCTTCATGCAGGGCCACCAGTAATCAGGGCGAAGATCCCTATACATCTTTATTTCCCCGGGATGGATGGAGAACCTTGACTTATGGGCTTCATCCATCAGAACCTGTCGTACTCCGCCCCAGTACGGAACCCAGACTCTCCCATGCAGGTTCAGCAACCCACGGCTATCATAATCAAATGAGGCCACCCGGCCTAAGATCCGTTCGCACTTTTGACGCTGTTCCTTCAGGTCCTCGACATGCGCCTCTCTGATATGCTCCAACAATGGAGTAATCATTGTCATCCTCAGACAGATGTCTCGAACCGGGGCCGCTACCACCTTGCGGCTCAGGGCATCGGCCACCACATTGCCCTTTCCCAGGTGGTAAAGGATCTCACAGTCGTAGTCCTTCACCACATCTAACCACCGACGCTGCCTCATATTCAAATTCGGTTGATCCATGAGGTACCTCAAACCCTTGTGGTCCGTGTAAATGGTACAACGGACCCCATGGAGGTAATGCCACCAAATCTTGAGGGCGAACACCACAGCCCCAAATTCCAAATCATGCGTCGGATAGTTAGCCTCGTGAGGCTTCAACTGCCTCGAGGCGTATGCTATCACGTGATCCCACTACATCAAAACCGCACCCATGCCCGTAATCAAAGCATCACAGTAAACCACGAAGTCATCGACATCCTCTGGAAAAGTCAGAATCGGTGCCTCACACAACCGCTGTCTGACAGTCTCGAAGGCTGCCTGCTACTCAGGCCCCCAGTGGAATGTCACCGACTTCTTGGTCAGTCGGGTAATAGGAACAGCGATCTTGGAGAAATCCTGGATGAATCTCCGGTAATAACCCGCTAGACCAACAAACCTCTGAATTACAGTTGGAGACCTCGGAACCTCCCACTGCATCATGGCCTCTATCTTGGCCGGATCAACCAGAATACCCTTCTGGTTGACAAGGTGCCCCAGAAACTGTTGGATTAGGTGTCTAAGTTCATAACTATTTCTGGAATGTACTTGACCGGGTTGGCATGGTCCATTTGGGTTGCATGGAATTGCAACACTTGGATAGACTAAATGAGAGAAATGACACTTAAGGATTATTAATATATTATAAGTTCTTATATATTAATAATATTATTTAGTTAGTATTGATCAAAGAATTAATTTGGAATTAATTAAGTGATCAAAAAGAGACTAATTAAATATATGGGGTTGATTGTGTAAATCATCTATTCTTGTATAGTGGGCTAATGATCCATGGTTTGTATGGATTGGGCTAAAACCCATAAGGTGCTCCATGGATAGTCCATGCAGGTTACAAACCCATGGATCATGGAATATGGAAAGCCATGACAATTAGGGTTTACATGGTGTAACCCTACTTGTGTCACAACTATATAAAGACCCCTTGTCTAGCAAAATTGAGACTATTACAAGCAAGTAAAGAGGGCTAGCCGATTTTGAGGTGTTAGTGAACTTCTCTCAAGGTTATTCCAAGTATTGTGGTGTTGTGTGAGACATTTGAGGCATCACACTTGAAGTTCTAGGCTCACAAGGTTCTCAAGGAATCCAAACAACAAAAGGTATGTTATTCTTCTAGCATTTATGTTTAAAAGTTCCCCATGCCATGCTAGATAGGTTAAGAACCTTGGAAATCAAATTTGCATGTATCATAGTAAAACATAGATCCAAGGTTTCTAGGGTTGCATGTACACCTTAGGAGTGTTAGAATGCTCAAAACCCTTCAGTGGTATCAGAGACTAGGCTTGTTTACTTAATACTTGATGCAAACTTGTTTTTCAAAAGCCAAAAACTGCCCAGACATGAAAACTCAACGAGTTCTGGCCAAAAACTCGCCGAGTTCATGAGTTAATACATGAACTCGACGAGTTCCTTTGAGAACTCGACGAGTTTGTCATCCAGTGAGCAGTTTTTCGTGTTGTGCTGCTGGAAATGGACTAGAAACATTACCCTAAACTGTTTTGATCTTATAAAACTTGTTTTAGATGGTGTAATGGTTATGCTAATCCATTTTCAATGGCTATTATCAAAATTTCAAGTTTTATATGGTTTATTTATGATTCTTGAAGTTGTTGATATGCATGTTCATGAACTTATGAGTTTAGAAGATCATAGGAATTGTTTATAACTTGCTTGTTAGTTTAATTCTTGATCATTATGTGTTTTAATGGAATCCATAATTTGTCCTCAAGTTATAGATTACCAAAAGTCACTCTTTTAAAGTCCATTATGAAACACATAGGTTACATAAAATGAAAAGTCTCTCATTTTAATAAACCATTTAACTCATAAGTTATGAAAGATGAAAAGTTTTGAAAGTTACAAAACTTGCCCTCAAGTTTTGGAACATGTAAAGTCACTTTAAAAACTTTAGTTCCAACCCCTAGAATTTTAAAAGTTAAAATTCAACCCTTATACTTTATAATATATATATATATATATATATATATATATATATATATATATATATATATATATATATATATATATATATATATATATATATATATATATATATAAGAACAAGTCGTTTTACCGTTAGTAGGCCTCATTCACGAAGCCGGTCTATAAGGGGGTATAAGGTTGTTGCCTATAAAATAACAGCTTAATGGGTGTCCACTCTCACCCACCGCTTCCTTGATCGGTGGAGGGTCGTTAGCCGAACGGTTATGACAAGGACTTTAAATCCTCATTAAAAGTATGAAGAATGTAAAGTAACTAAATGTTTTATAAATTCCCAATCTAAGTTACTTTAGGAAAATGTGAATAAGGTGCTAACCCATGAAATTACACTTTGCACTTTGCTTAAGTCGTTAATAGAGCGTGTGTGGTTAACCGACACACTAACCTGGACTTAAAAAGGTAGGCAAAGGGTGACTTAAGGTTTATCATAGGTCGGTGGAGCGCGTGTGGTTAACCGACACATCGATTGAGTGATAAACATTAAGGATACCAAGTAATTTGCATGGTTACTTCACACCTTGTTTTGTGATCCTCGGCATCCCAGTCATAAAACCTGAAGGGCACACTCGAGATTGAAACATGTCATTGAAAAGTTCAATGAATCTCAAAGAATCTAGGAGTTTCAAAACCAATTAAAACCTAATAATTTATTTCGTTTTTCATGTTGGAAATTGGTGAATCGTCATTCACCTACCATCAAATATTTTATAGATTGGATTACGGCATCCCTCTTCTAAGTTATAGAATATTGTGTTGGGTCCTAGCCTTAATATTACATTTGGGTGTCTTATTAAGGACTATCTTTATATCTAATCTAAACTTATCTTTCTTCTTTTCAGATGTCTTCCAACAATGCTGCTTCTGGCTCAAACCCTACCGGCTCCTTCTCTCTCATGAACCTTTGTGGGAGAGTCATCTTCGATGGATCCAACTTTATGGATTGGATTAGGAACATCAGGATGGTCACTCGGTATGAGGACAAGGAATATGTCTCGACAAGGAGCTTAAGGAACTTGAGTCGTCTGCTACTCCTGAGGAGATCGCTGAATACCAGGCACATGAGAGAGATGCTACCAAAGTGGCATGTATCATGTTGGCCACAATGACAGCCGAGCTCCAAAAGTCCTCACTACAAGAAAAAGACCCTTTTACGACGCGCAAATCACGACACTCATTGATTTATGTTAGGCAAAAGAGAGTGATATTAAAAAAAGTGACATCTCTTCAAAAAAAATTAAAGATTTAGGTCACGCATTATTGCGTGCCCTTAAATTAGTGTCGTAAGAAAAAAATTTAAAAACACGGAGGGCGTTGTATCTTAAATGCGCGTCCTCTGTAAGTGTCGCTTTATAATTTTACAAACGTGCGTCTCTTTATCACAAAATTTAAAGGATCTAGGGCTTTTTTCAAGAACATTACAAAAACTCACTCACTCATTGCTCTCTACAATCGATCTGTTCCGCGACCTCAAGTCGCCTTGCCGGCAAACTCAGCTCACTTCTCCTCCGATAAGCGCGACTCCTCTTTAGAAACCAGCCTTCCTTGTTTCCTCAATTTTGCCCTAGGTGTGTTCTTTTCCCCAAAAAAATTATCGCCGCTCTTCCTCCCCCTTCCTACATCGAGCGTTGCTTTCTTCAATCCCTTGGACTCCGACCGCCGCCACCTGTTTCTTCCCTAAAAGACAACCCTACATCTTTCTTCCTCATCTGCGCACCACTCCTCCTTCGTCTGTCTCTGTCGATGATAATGACATCTTATGTTCAAAGCCGGAAGTTGAGGTATTAATTCATCCCTCTTCTGCTAAATTACTTGTTTAATTAGTCTTCCATAATATAGCAATGATGTGAACTATTTTCTTTAGCTTCGTTTGAATTCAGATTCTATTCCAATATGTATTTTGCAAACTCATATACACTTAAGTGTGCATAATTACCTCTTTCATTATTCACTTCTTCATTGCAGCTTGAATTGTTTTTGGAGTTTACGCTCTATTTGTATATATGCACGCAAAGTGTTTGTTAAAATGCTTAAACGTAATATACCCCTGTTATGTTTTGTTCTTCTTCTTGCTTCTTGTCATATTATTTTATTGTGTTTTGGTGTAGTGTTATGGTTGTATATAGTATGTTGGTCCCCATTTCCATATGTTGATACCCTTTATTTTACTTAAATCTACATCAAATTAAATCTCATATTATTCTTTTTTTGCTTATTTCATTTTTGCCCTTTTGCTTCTACAACACCTTTTGATAGTGCATTGCTTCTATCAAGTGTCCTAATTGTTCAACATCTCAAACGGTATACCACTCCTGAGATTAGTTGATTTTTCATAACATTTTTTTGTAATATCAAGATTTTAGATATTCTTTAATGAAAAATTATATCCATTTGTAACTATATATGTTTTTATAGGAGCAAAAATGAATTGTGTCAGTTCTCTTTGTGGTTCCTATCCTTGCCACAGACTCAGTAAATTATTTATTTCAGTATGAGTTTGAATAAACTTGCATATTCAATTCACATTTTTAGGACCAAAATTTGATAAGTTGTTAATCAGATTCGCCAATTTAGATTCCCCAAAATTTGATCAAACTTGCATATTCAATTCAAATTTTTACCAATTTTGTGGTAGCAAGGATAAAAAAATTGACAGAATCCTGGAAAAATTTGCTGAAAGATATTGCAAGTGAAACCCTAATTCCTTCACTAGTGCTGTCACAACATATATTCTTGCATATTCTGTGATTATGCTCAATACGGATGCCCATAACAGCATGGTCACAGATAAGGTCAGGATTTTTTAATTATATATAATTATCAGATTTGCTTTAACAATAAATATTTTTTTAGGAAAGCTGTGAACAGGCTAGTTAATCTCACAGAAACAACAATTGCTTCTGGAGGTGATGAAGGGCATATAAAGGTTTCTTATTTGTTATTATATTTTTCCTTTATTTAGTAATATCTTTTTCTTTTATTATTATTATTATTTCATATTTTGATTTTTTAAATGTAGGTATGGGATACAAGACAGCAGACATGGTGCAATTCATTTAAAGTTCATGAAGAGTATATTACTGATATGACCTTTGAGCCTGATTCCATGAAACTATTGGGAACAAGGTAGGAAAAAAAATGTCCCTTTTTTAATATTTATTTATAAATTTCTTACTTTTTTATGGAAAATTCCATGTAAGCCATTTTAACAATGAAATCATTTTTGTTTTCATTTATTTTTTTGTAGTGGAGATGGCACTCTATCTGTTTGTAACGTACGAAGTAGCAAGGTAATTGGTTTTTAATGTTTTGTCTGTACAAAAGACGTAAATACCCTCATCATCAAAAATAGCTATAGAAAGCATGTCTTTTAGTACTATTTTTGACGAAGAGGGCATCCATGTCTTTTGCACAAAGAGAGTTTGTTGGGTTGGAAAAAAAATAAAATTATGTTCCATTGATGAGATAAATATAATAATTAATAAGTCTAATTTTTTTTTTTTTTTATCATTTTTTCAGGTTCAAACCCAATCAGAGTTTTCTGAAGATGAGCCATTATCAATAGTGATAATGAAGGTATGTTTTTGAGACCAACTCTTTTAGTAGAGAGTGATAATAGAATGTAGGGTAAATTACACTTTTGGTCCCTGTGGTTAGTTGAAATTTACAAATATGGTCCTTTTTTTCATTTTTAACCTTTTTCGTCCCTAAAAAGTCTTTTTGTCACACTTTTAGTCCCTGAAATTGATGCCTTTTGAAAAGTGTTATCAAAGATGCCATGTGCGTTTTTACATGAAGGTAGTATTAGTCTTTTTCATATTAATATGTGGTTATTTTTGGTTCTCAGAATGGTAGAAAAGTTATATGTGGGACTGAAAGTGGGGCCATGTTATTATACTCATGGGGCTTTTTCAAGGATTGCAGGTAATCCTCAATGCAAATTTGGTAATTTTTTTTATATTAGCAATGTACTTTTGGAGGGCATTTACGTCTTTTGCACAAATTTAACTCATTTATTTGTAATTTCCAGCGATCGCTTTACTGGTCTTTCTCCAAATCCAGTAAACGCCTTGTTGAAGGTGAGAATGATGTTTTCGTTTGTATTTAAATGATTACAAATTATCAATATCCATTTATTAATTACAAATTACTGATTTACCCCTTTCCGATATTGTTTAGCTTGATGAAGAGAGGGTTATCACTGGAACCGAAAATGGCCTCATCAGATGCTTCATCAATACCACAAAGCAAACAGACAAACAGTGTTAATAGATTATAAGGCATATCCAAGAACAATTCAAGGCAAAATTAGGAAAATCAGAGTAAAATAATAATTCTACTTTTAGGATTGGAATTGGAATTCGCTATTTCATTCCATTCGATTCTAATTTATTTGTATGTTTGTGCAGATCTACTTACTATGATGTAACAGATGCAGCCATATTGAGGTTTATGGTGGAAGTCTGTTGGGGCCCAATGCTTGATGCCTTCAGTGTAATACTTGACCAGAGTGTTGACAAGGCAGCAACTAATCATTGCTTACATGGCATTCGCCATGTTGTGCATGTGACAGCTGTCATGGGTATGCAGACACATAGAGATGCATTGGTTGCAACTGTTGCCAAGTTCACATACGTTCATTATGCTGCAGATATGAAGCAAAAAAAAATGTTGATGCTTTCATGGTATTCAGTATTCCCTTTTTATCCAATTTGGTCATTTTTACCGGGTTTTGTTTTTCAATTTTTGTAATCTGTCCCACTTAAACAAAAATAAAAGCAATACACTGATGTAAATGTGAAACTCTTAAAACAAGAAGTATAATTTTTTTTGCTAAAAGTAGTCATTTTGACCATTTTGCTCAATCTGATCATTTTGACCATTTTGGTCAATTTGATCATTTTTTATACAGGGACCATTAATGTTAATTTTGTTAAACATGGGCTATTTATACACTATTTTTATATATGGAACATTTTTGTAAAGTTATTTTAATAGGGACTATTCTTGCAGTTAAATATATTTAAGGGAGGGACCATTCTCTAATTTTAAAACTGGTAATAATTACTTTCATTTTTTAAATTTAGCAATGTACTCATAAATTACTTTGTAAGTTAATTTTGAAAATTTAGTAGTAATGGAACCGAATGATGCTTTTATATAGATACAAACCAAATGAAACTACTATGTTATTAAAAATTCCAAGATTTTTTCAATTCTAACTCTTATTAAAAGTTTTGTAAGTAAATGTTAAAAAAATAACTTGTTTTATTTATTAATATGTTTGTATTTTTAATAATTTCTTTCTTATTCTTTTGTTGATTACTCTACAGTTTTTAAACCAATTGGTTTTCTTTTCTGATTTGAACTACTAGACACTCTCCTGCAAATTCAAAAGGAAGATGGCACATGTAAGGAGTATCCTTTGGAAGCTGTCCTTGAGGCCACCAAAAATACTTTGATTCAAGGCAGTACAAAACTCTTATTGGTAGATCATTTTGATTCCACTCTCATACATACCATGTGTATTATTAATTAGTTGATACTGATATTGTACAACTCACATGATTATTGTGTAGGATTTCCGTGTTGTTCTTGATCAAGAGTTGGGATTGATATTGAAGCTAAGAGACATGATGATTGGTTGTATACATGAAGGGTTTTAGAGCTTCTTCAGACAGCTTAATGACGAGTTACTGAAACAAGAAGGTGCCCCTTTATAGCAATGTAGTATTAGGTTATATAGTTAGGGAAAACCTCTTATTAACAATGTATAATTAGATTCCTTTAATATCAATGTATTACATTTTTTTGACATGATGTTATTGGATGAAATTGATTGTTTTCGGATATATGTGTTTCTATATTTTTGTATTATGTGTAAAAGAGTATCGTAAAGGCACGTCGTATATGCATATCGTAAATGGTTGCTGAAGTTTATGACACGCAAATGCGTGTCATCTTCATTTATGACAGGGGCTTTAATGATACGCAATGTGTGTCCTAAAAGGCGCATCGTAAGGTTACGACACGCAAATACGTGTCGTCTTCCTTTATGAAAGGGCCTTCCTTGATACACATTGTGTGTCGTAAATGAGCGTCGTAAATGCGTGTCGTAAATACGCGTCATAAATGTGCGTCGTAAATAGACGACGCGCAAAAGCGTGTCATCTCTCGTTATGACAGGGCCTTTCTTGACACGCATTTGCGCGTCGTCTGAGCATTTTACGACACGCATTGCGCGTCGTAAAAGGATGTTTTTCTAGTAGTGCCTATGAGGACTACTACCCTTTTGAGATGCACCAGGACTTGATGGACAGCTACCATCAGAGTGCTCTTCAAGAGCGATATGAAATCATCTCCTCCATGATAACAACCCGGATGAAGGATGGTGAACCCATCACGGGCCACATGCAGAAAATGCAAAGGTATGTGGACCGTTTGCTGAAACTGAATGTGAACTTCCCCGAGGAGTTGGCAATTGACATCATTTTGCACTCCTTTACCTTCGTGTTATGATCAATTCCGAATGACATACTACATGAACAAGGAGGAAGTTACACTTAGCAAACTTCAAGGACTCTTGAAGACCGCAGAAACTGGTCTTAAGAGTAAATCTGTTGTTACTACTCCTACTCCTACCGCGGCCCCTGTCTTGGCAATCGGGCAAGGCAAAGGAAAGAAGAGGAAGAGCCCTTCGAAGGGTACCAAGGGAAAGTCCCTTTATGGCTCATCTTCAAGTGGAACCAAGAAAGGTTTTGTCACTCCTTCTGCTAACCCTAAAGAGGCTGAACGCTTCTATTGCCATGAAAAGTCACAGTGAAAGCGAAACTGCCCAAAGTACTTGCAAGATGTTAAGGATGGGAAAGTGAAACCCAACCATGCAGGTATTTACACTATATTGTCTAATAACTCAACCTATTCTAATTCTTGGGTCCTTGATACAGGTTGTGGTATTTACATATGCTGTGATTTGCAGGGACTAAGAAGAAGTGAGAATGTGGAGCATGGGAAGATAAACTTGATCATGGGAAATAGGAAAGTTACACCTGTCACCAAGATTGGAGTTTATTCTTTGTTGCTAAGTAGTGGGTTAACATTAGATTTGAATAAATGTTGTTACTTGCCTGAAATGGCAAGAAATATTATTTCCTTTCATGGTTTGTACAAACAAGGTTTTACCTTTGCGTTTGATAATGAATGTGGTGTTATTAATGCTTTCTTTAATAATATTCTTTATTTTAAAGCATTACCTTGTGATGGTGTGCATGAAACTGTTTCGGTTGTAGATAACCTAGGAAATAATGTGTTGTGTATCGATTCTTCCACTAGCTTGGATAAAGCATCATTATGGCACTTTCGTCTTGGACATGTAAGCAAGAAACGCATAGGCCAAGTCCAAAAGGATGGAGTCTTAGAGTCATTTGACCTGAAGTCAGATGATAGTTGTGAATCTTGTTTGCTTGGGAAAATGACAAAGTCACCCTTCACTGGTTCATGTGCTAGGGGTGAAGGTTTGTTGGATCTTGTACACACAGATGTGTGTGGACAAAGTCTTGGAGTCAAAGTCACCCTTCACTGGAGTCATTTGACCTAAAGTCGGATGATAGTTGTGAATCTTGTTTGCTTGGGAAAATGACAAAGTCACCCTTCACTGGTTCATGTGCTAGGGGTGAAGGTTTGTTGGATCTTGTACACACAGATGTGTGTGGACCCTTCAGAACCGTCACAAGGGATGCTAACCGCTTCTATGTGACTTTTACTGATGATTTTAGTAGATATGGATATGTCTACTTAATCAAGCATAAGTCAGAAACCTTTGAAAAATTCAAGGAGTTTAAACAGGAAGTGGAGAATCAATTGGGCAGGAACATTAAGATGCTTCGATCCGATCGAGGTGGTGAGTATCTTAGTACAGAGTTCCTTGACTATCTTAAGGAATGTGGGATTGTCTAACAATTGACACCTCCGAGGACACCACAGCTTAATGGTGTGGCTGAGAGGCGCAATCGAACCTTGTTGGATATGGTTCGTTCCATGATGAGTCGAGCTTCGCTACCAATCTCATTTTGCGGGTATGCCTTAGAGACTGTCGCCCATATCCTTAATCTAGTCCCTACCAAAAAGGTTGCCAAAACACCTCACGAGATGTGGACTGGAAAAGTTCCCAATCTGGACCACATCAAGATTTGGGATTGCGAGGCATTCGTGAGGCGCGAGACTCACGATAAGCTCGAACCTCGAAGTGAGAGGTGTATTTTCATCGGCTACCCACAGAAATCCTTTGGTTACCTCTTCTACAGACCCAGTGATAATGTGGTCTTTGTAGCAAGAAGAGGAGTCTTTCGCGAGAGAGAGAGAGTTCATAAGCCAAGGAAACAGTGGGAGGCAAATTGACCTTGAAGAAATTCAAGAGTCAAGTGGTGAAGGAACCTCAAACCCTAGCAATCAACCTGAGGAGGAAACTCATGTTGATCCGACAGATGAGTCTGTACCATTGAGGCGTTCCACGAGAGTTAGGAATGCACCTGAGCATTACTATGGTTTCCATATTACTGCGGAAGATGATACACTTATCAGTGATAACACACTGGTAAGTCTGGATGAACCTAACAGTTACACGGAAGCCATGGCAGGCCCTGAGGCTGCTAAATGGAAAGAGGCTATGGACAGCGAGATACAATCCATGTATGACAATCAAGTCTGGAACTTGGTTGACAATGTACCAGGTCGTAAGACAGTTGGGTGCAAATGGATCTTCAAGAAGAAGACCGACATGGATGGTAATGTACACACTTATAAGGCGCGACTAGTTGCAAAAGGTTTTTCTCAAACTCTGAGAGTTGATTATGATGAGACCTTTTCACCAGTAGCGAAGATTAAGTCTATTAGGGTTATGTTAGCCATTGCTGCATTTCATGACTATGAAATATGGCAAATGGATGTCAAAACCGCTTTCCTTAATGGGAAGTTGGCTGAGGATGTTTACATGAGTCAGCCAGAGGGTTTTGTCAGTACAGAGTACCCTAATAGAGTGTGTAAGCTTGAGAAATCCATCTATGGATTAAATCAAGCACCTCGCAGATGGAATCTTTGTTTCGATGAGAAAGTCAAAGAGTTTGGCTTTTCGAGGAGTGAAGATGAATCTTGTGTATATGTCAAGGCTAGTGGGAGTATAGTTAGCTTTTTGGTACTGTATGTGGATGACATACTACTCATAGGAAATGACATCCAAACTCTGCAGGAAGTAAAGTCCTGGCTTGGGAACTGTTTCTCTATGAAGGACCTTGGAGAAGCTGCCTATATCCTAGGGATAAGGATGTTGAGAGACAGGAGTAAAAGACTAATTGGACTTAGTCAGAGTACCTACTTGGATAAGGTGCTGAATAGGTTCAACATGCAGAATTCCAAGAAAGGAGAGTTACTGATCCAGAGTAACGCCAGACTGAGTAAGACTCAGAGCCCGAGTATAGAGGCTGAAATAGTTGAGATGAGTCGAGTACCGTATGCTTCTGCTGTAGGCTCGATCATGTATGCTATGACTTGTACTCGTCCTGATGTGGCATTTGCATTAAGCATGGTCAGCAGATATCAGGGGAACCCTGGCAAGGCTCACTGGACTGCGGTAAATAACATTCTCAAGTACCTGCGGAGGACTAAGGACTGGGTCCTTACACTCGGTGGGAGTGATGACTTGAGAGTAGTAGGGTATAATGATGCTAGCTTCCAGACTGATAGGGATAATTTCCGCTCTCAGTCAGGCTGGGTCTTTACCTTAAACGGAGGAGCAATTTCTTGGAAAAGTTTCAAGCAGGAGACAGTGGCTGATTCAACTTGCGAATCAGAGTATATAGCGGCAAGCGATGCAGCAAAGGAGGCTATATGGCTAAAGAACTTCATTGGAGACCTTGGAGTTGTACCATCTATGAAGGAGCCTATAGAGATTTTCTGTGATAATGAAAGTGCAGTTGCCTTAGCCAAGGAACCAAGGGATCACGGGAGATCCAGACACATCGACAGAAAATACCAATTCATCAGACATCGAATAGAAGAAGGACTCCTCGTGGCAAAGAGGGGTATCATCGGATGAGAACCCGACAGATCCCCTCACGAAGGGACTGGGCAGGGTTAAGCATCTCCAGCATGCGAGGCGCATAGGGCTGAAGGATGATATTAGTTTTAGTAGTTAGATAGCTTTGAAATGTGTAAAGTGTAATTGACATTTGACGATGAATAAAAGTTGTTGTTTATTTATGAGTAAAGTGTTGCTATCTTTTGTCAATTGTTTACTATCGTTTCATTTTGCATGTTTTGACTTCCAGAATAATTATGTTATGGTATTTCATATTATTCAAATTCTCCACAGTCGGTCATATTTTGGAAGTAGATATGAATCAAGACTGTCATGTAGTTGGTTGTAGATGTCTAAGATGTTGGACATAGCAAAGTGTTGCTACAACACTCATGAGTGCTCATAAGTTCTGAGTATTGGATCCAACCCACACTCACTGGTATCACTTCATGGAATTTATCTCGAGTGATCGTGAGACGGTAATATCATATAAGTCTTCAAACCTAGAGATATGAGTCGTTGCCTATGAGTTGGTTATACATTGATTGTATGGAAACGCATTGGTAACTCGATGTTTTAAATGTGCCTTTGTGTATAATTCAAAAAGTAGTAGAACAAGCATATGAGTCGAAGTTTATCTGTTCCTTCTTGGATTAGAAGTGATATCTGGGCCCCTCGATGATTTTGTGTTGACCCATGTACCGGGCCCGGTCAGAACAAAGTTGATGTGTTCAATTAAGTTCTATGTCAAACAAATCGGAAATCGGGAAACAAACTGATGGACAATAAGTAATACATTGTTCCATGTATTTATCCGGCTGATATCTAGAATAGAGGATTATATGATCACTTATCTTAAATGGCGTATCATCATCATCTCAGTTCCGCGAGACCTTGAAAGAGCTACGATTGCTGATCGGTTCCTGAAGTCATTCTTGCAGTTATAGTTATTAGACTTATCCAAGTGGGAGACTGTTAGATGAGGTGTCTAAGTTCATAACTATTTCTGGAATGTACTTGACCCGGTTGGCATGGTCCATTTGGGTTGCATGGCATTGCAACACTTGGATAAACTAAATGAGAGAAAGGACACTTAAGGATTATTAATATATTATAAGTTCTTATATATTAATAATATTATTTAGTTAGTATTGATCAAATAATTAATTTGGAATTAATTAAGTGATCAAAAAGAAACTAATTAAATATATGGGGTTGATTATGTAAATCATCTTTTCTTGTATAGTGGGCTAATGATCCATGGTTTGTATGGATTGGGCTAAAACGCATAAGGTGCTCCATGGATAGTCCATGGAGGTTACAAACCCATGGATCATGGAATATGGAAAGCCATGACAATTAGGGTTTACATGGTGTAACCCTACTTGTGTCACAACTATATAAAGACCCCTTGTCTAGCAAAATTGGGACTATTACAAGCAAGTAAAGAGGGCTAGCCGATTTTTAGGTGTTAGTGAACTTCTCTCAAGGTTATTCCAAGTATTGTGGTGTTGTGTGAGACATTTGAGACATCACACTTGAGGTGCTAGGCTCACAAGGTTCTCAAGGAATCCAAACAACAAAAGGTATGTTATTCTTCTAGCATTTATGTTTAAAAGTTCCCCATGCTATGCTAGATAGGTTAAGAACCTTGGAAATCAAATTTGCATGTATCATAGTAAAACATAGATCCAAGGTTTCTAGGGTTGCATGTACACCTTAGGAGTGTTAGAATGCTCAAAACCCTTCAAAAACTGCACCTCGCGTAACCAGAACTCACACTTGGATAACTTTGTGAAAAGTCTCTCCCTCCTTAGAGTCCCCAACACCTCCCTCAGGCGCTCCTCATGCTGCTCCTCGGTCTTGGAGTAGACCAAGATATCATCAATGAAAACGATCACAGACCGATCCAACATCTGTCTGCACACGCGGTTCATGAGATCCATGAACGCGGTTGGAGCATTGGTGTGTCCAAACGGCATCACCACAAACTCATAGTAGCCATAGCGAGTCCTAAAAGCTGTCTTTTGCACATCCTCATCCCTAACTCGCATCTGTTGATAACCCGATCGCAGATCAATCTTGGAGAACCAAGATGCACCATGTAGATGGTCAAACAAATCATTGATCCTCGGGAGGGGGTAACGGTTCTTCACAGTTACCTTATTCAGCTCCCGGTAGTCTATACACATGTGATGTGACCCGTCCTTTTTCTTCACAAACAGGATCGGGGCTCCCCATGGATAACTGCTCGGCCTGATAAATCCCTTGTCTAGCAGCTCCTGCAGCTGCATAGACAACCCCTGCATCTCGGGAGGAGCCAACCGATATGGTGCCTTGGCTATCGGAGCTGCACCAGGGACTAGGTCAATCCTAAACTCAACATGTCTCTCTGGAGGTATCCCAGGTAAGTCCTTCGGGAATACATCCAGGTACTTACGCACTACCGGTACGTCATCGACTGTCGCCTTACCCTTATCCCGGGTATCCATGACATAGGCGACATAACACGTGCAACCCTGCTGAAGGTATCACCTTGCTCTCTCTGCTGAGCATAGAGTCAATCCACCCTGTGGTCTCTCGCCCTGAATCACTAACCTTCCCCCCAGTGGCGGATCCTTATGGGGGCCAGGAGGGGCCATGGCCCCCCCGTTTTTTTGTCTGCTAAGTACTAGTTTTTCTGTAATCAAGATATTCTTTAGAAAAAAAAAATATGTACTCTACTGCTTGGTGATTGCCCCGTGAAAATATAACAAAATCGAAAAAAAAGGAAGCAAACGTTTATGCCTAAAAAAGAGGAAGACTTGCCTAAATGATGGGAAAATACAAACAGTGAATGAGGTAGAATCCCATAAGGACGTATAAGAAGAAAATGCAGAAACAGACAAAAATCAAGAACCCTAGTAACAACCGGAATCTGTCATTGTCTCCGGTTACAAGCTACTGGTCCGCCTCTTTCCGCCTGTATTCATGTAGTCGTTTCACCCTCTCCGCCTCTTGCTGTCTTGTCACAACCTATCTCACTTCTTTGACATCAACTCAGCCTATGTAGTTCTCGTTGTATGTATCCCCCCCCCCCCATGTTCATACAATCTCATTGTTTTTCCCTTTATTTTTCTTATGGCTCTTTTCTTTCTCTCTTTGATAACGAAAACAAGCATAAGATTTTGGCATGAAACTTGATTCAAGTGTTATCATTAATATAAGGAAAGACCTTTGTTTGGCTGTTACATGATAACGTGTGACTACGTGAATACCTTTTGCATGTCTCCAAGATGTCAGATGTAAATAACATTATTTATCTTTTTTTTAAACTAAAAGTACACTAAACATTAATGTGTTAATTGTTTGTATTTTGTTAGTATCATTCATATAATGTTTAATTTTCATAAGAAGTACATACAAAATAGATTGTATAATGCTTATGACTACGATTGCTTTTATTTGATATAATCAGTTTTCATGTTAAATCTTTGGTCTATAAACTTTCTGATTCATAAATCTGTCAATTTTTAATTTAGGGATAATGTCACTGTAGCACAACCAACTTTTGTGATTTGTCCGACTTGACCAATTAAGTTTTTTTCTTGCGCATTAGGTCATCAAACTTTTACTGTACATGTCAATTAGGTCATTATCGTTAGTTTTTAACCATTCCTCCGTTAACTAGTTATCTAAATTACACGAATGGCCCCTATTGTTTAAATTTCATTCGTAATTGGTCGTTATCAGCCATGTTTTAAATCACACAACTAAAACTACCACAATTCTGAAACTCTAGGGGCCAAAGTGTAACATTTAATACCCTGTAAGCATTGATCTGTTGGTCGAGTTCTTTCTTAGTTCCCTCTTATTTGAACTTGAGCTTGCTCTTGAATTTGGTTTTTTCGGTAAATTGGGTTTTCAAATTGTCGAAGCTTGAATTTACCCATCCTGTAGCTTGACTACTCCTTTCTCCTTCTACTTCGAATTCTCCATCAGGAGTACGAACTCAGATTTACTTTGGATCTCCATTGATGGGACTTTATACTTCACAGTTTCAGCGTTTAAATTTGTATGATCCAACAAGAGATGTAGATTTGCATCGATAAGCCAAAAGGAGATACTATCAGCAACCTGAAGCCCGATTGGATGGTTTTTGTTATCTAAAAGAATCCCTAGAAGCGGAGATAAATCGATATCATAAGTAGGAAGATCAAAAGCTCCAATGGAGACAACAGGCTCCCAAAACAAAGGATTGATTCTGCCGGTGAATATCACCGGGAAAGGAACCACTGATCCGACTAATTGACCGTCAATCGTCACCAATACTTCACGGTATGCCTCGTGAGCTCTTCCGGTGGCCAAATGGTTGGTTTCTATATACGAATCCTTCAGATTCATGTACCAAAATTCATCTTCTCCATGAAACGAAACATATAATTCAAGCACCGCTTTGTAAGTCTTCTGAGAAATTTGAAGATTGACAATTCAGGTACATGAATCGTTCAGATTCGGTAGAACCACATCTGCTGGCTTATTATACGGATACAACGAATTTAAAACTCGACTGAACTCAACCTGGTAAATGCAAACGACGAGACCTGAAACTGAACTTAACCTCCTTTCGACTGTATGATCAAAGTCGAAATCAGGTAGCAGGATTTCGACGATTTGATCCTTCAAGTTCCCGTAGGTCCTCCTTTCGATTGAAGATATGAAAATTTTGGAAAATTCTCTCAACCTTTCTAATCGATTTTGAAGGAGCGTCAGGTAAGTTGGGATACGAAAGAATTTAGGGAAGACGATAACAATGTTACATTTTGGTCCCTAGAGTTTCAGAATTATGGTAGTTATAGTCGTGTGATTTAAAACATGGCTGATAACGACCAATTACGAAAGAAATTTAAACCATAAGGGCCATTCGTGTAATTTAGATAACTAGTTAATGGGGGAATGGTTAAAAACTAACGATAATGACCTAATTGACATGTACAGTAAAAGTTAGATGACCTAATGCGCAAGAAAAAAACATAATTGGTCAAGTCGGAAAAATCACAAAAGTTGGTTGTGCTATAGTAACATTATCCCTTTAATTTAAGGTGTAATTTTTCTTTAAAATGGTTACTTCTTTGTTAATATTTTGTTGTTAATTGTTGTTTTTCTTTGTTAATTAGTTGTATTATAATGTAAACTAACATTCAAAACAATCCATTATTGACTATTAGTTGTTTGGTTAAACTATTGGCTTGTCATCTTTTAACAAAAACAAACTGTTTTGTGTTAAAGTTTGGTTTCGGCCCCCTTGCTTCTAGTATACGTGTTCCGCCCGTGCTTCCCCCACTAGGAGTCTGAACCCTCACTAGCTGCTCGCAGTCGATCACTGCCACATTAAGGCTCAACCAATCCATACCCACTATAACCTTATTCCCTCGCATGGGAAAAGGGACTAGATCCATAGAAAACTGCTCATCAAATAACTGTAGTGTACATCCTCGGTGAACTCTCGCAACCCTGACGGTCCTATCGTCTGCTATCTCTACATCAAGTGGGCACTCCAACTCCCCAAGAGCCCCTGTGAATCGCTTGCTGAGCGCGAGCGACACAAAAGATCGGGTGGCACCCGAATCAAACAGTACCAAGGCTGATATACCGTTCACTAAGAACGATCCTATAAAAAACACATAGACATAAGCAATAGTCAATACAAATAAAGAGATAAGGAGAAGATACATACCCATCACCACGTCGGGGGCTGCTCGTGCCTCCTCTACTGTCAACTAGAAGGCTCTGTGTCACACCCCCAAACCAGAATGGTGGAAACATTCGGGGGCGGAGGACGTCATGTACAATATCATAACAATGCACAATAGTAAAACAAGCAACAACATTATCCATTGCATTAATAATATAATTTAATACAAGTGTGTTCTGTATAAAGTTTGAAACACACCAAAATATGAATCAAAATAAAATACGAGTCTTGAACATGCTCCGTCTTTTCAAAACCTGGTCATCGGTACCTGTCTACTGGTGACCTGAGAATACAAGTTATTTTGAAAGAGTAGATCAGCATTTAAGCTGGTGAGTTTATAAGTATTTTAGTGTCAATTGTTTGTATAAGTTTGATGAAAATGTTTGTAAGTGTTTGATGTAACGTTTGTAAGTGTTTGTTGTAAATGTTTGTATGCTTCCTAGAAAATCCTATATTTTCTACTAAAAATGGATAGTAGTCTTCTACCAAGACCCAACTGTTTTGTATGTTTGTTCTTTTGTAAAAATGAGTGTTTTCCCAAGTATATGACTATCATTACCAGAAAATAGTTTACATTACCGTTTATGTGAGAAGATCACTATATGAATGTAATGGGAAAATGAAGATGTACATTAGTATTGTATAAAGTACCTACAGATGTACTAACTACCTTAAACCAATTATTTAATTAAGGTAAAATGTGATGAGGTTATAACCATACTTGATTGACTAGTAAAACACGACGATCAAAGACGTCAAAATGGTATGACATTCGTCACCCGTAGACCTGCAGGTCCCAATGTAGCTAGCAGCAAGGTGTAGGATGGTCAATCCCGTATAGATCTATACACAAAATAACGCTCTCCCTCCAGGAGACTCTGGTTACAAAACGTGACACAACAGTATATTGCCATGCCATGAAGTAGTGGCTCACATTAATGTTATCTTTGTTATTGTATTAGTATGTTCCTTCCTATTCTAGTTATAGTATGTTCCTTCTGTTCTAGTTGTAGTATGTTCCTTCTGTTCTAGTTATAGTATGTTTGAACTGACTCATGTATGAACTGACTCTTGTAAGTTTCATTGTTCTATAAATAGTAAGTAGTATTCTCCTAAACTATACCTATTATAGTTTACTATTATGATTGTTTGACTGTTACTGATGAATAGAAACGACTCAATTACTTACCAAGCAACTAAGTTAAGTATAATCCTTAAAAATGAGTTTAATATCCACATATGTATTTAATAAGTATAACTATGATTTAACCGACATTCGGACTAGTGATCCTACCCCGAGCCCACAACCAAACAAGGAACAAGATTCAAGGTATCTAGCAATAGTCCTAAGTTTGTTAAAGCATACTTATACGTAAATAGATAGACGGATATGATTTCATATAAAAGAAGTTTATAAAATGATTTGAAACAGTTTGTTTGATAACACAGTTTTGAAGTCTAAGAAATCCTTTTATTTGATAGTTATAAATCACATGTGATTGATACAATAACTATATTGTTTTCTACTTGTATCCCTCCTCCCCCCCCCCCCCATAAAAGCATTTAAAATCATTAAAAGATAAGTTTAGGGGTATGAACTCACCTGTAGTGAGTGATTCGAATGAAAGATCGATATAGGATGCTAAGTATACCAAGTGAAGTCTCGAGCACAAACGGATCCTATTAAGCATATAATGACACATATATGTATACAATTAGTGTATATAACAACTAATAATGTAAGGGAACAACCTTAGGTACTAGGAAACACTTGTAATGAAGTGTTACAATCACATATGATTGTATGAAAGGGAGTTTACGGCCACACATGAAGTGTTTACGGCCCAAGACTTGTTCTCGTGAAGGGTTTACGGCCATGGATGAAGGGTTCACGGCCCAACCTTCAATCTAAGAAGGGTTCATAGCCCTATGAAGGTTTCACGGCCGTGCACTCTTGAAGATCATGCAAATAAGGTGTTTGTTTCTGTAACACCGGATTCCTGGTATGTATTTTATTTAAGAATTTTATGTATTTCCTCTAGGACTCGACGAGTTGATGGCCCAACTCGTCGAGTAGAGACGGGATCCACGGGAAGTTTAAGTGACCTACTCGACGATTCGGAGGCTGACTCAGCGAGTAGGCGCTGTTTGGACAAAACCCTAAATATGAGGGATTGCACCCTATTTAAACGTCATTATAGCCCCAAACCAGCCCCCATCACCCCCAAAACGTTCTTTCCAAAACCCTAGTTTCCCCATAAGTGTTCTTGAGTGTTCCTCACCTTTGTGAAGGATTTTTGGTGCATCTAGAAGCTAGAAGAAGAAGAGAGAAGTTGAAGATTCGAAGGGGGAAAAGTAGATCCATAAGCTATCTTCCTTTTTGCACCTTTTCTGGTAATCAGGTTATCAACTTGATCCTTTTATGTGTTAGATCTTAAAAGTCCCCAAATTGATGGTTTTGAGCTCAAAAACCATGAATCCTTAGGGATGAAGCAGTTTTATCGATTCATATCTCAGATCTAGGTCTTAGAATCGAATGCATGGCATAAAGATGCAAGCTTTATGGCCATGATAGGCCATGCACCCCCTTTAGACTCCATTTTTGGATCCTTTGAGTTAAATGTACCATGCATGAACGTAAAGTTCATAACTTTACATGTTAGATCAACCCTAGAAGCCCAGATCTACCTTGTGGATGAGAGTTGTACATCAGAAATCGATTTATGAGCATGGACATTAGCCGACTCGGCGAGTCGTTCTTGGGACTCGACGAGTCAAGGACTTAGTTTCCCCATTATGTTATGGTTCCAAAGGAACCCAGTTGAGTGTTAGCAGAAGATTAGAAAAGTCCCAAGGAGTGTTGTGACGTTTTAAGATAGAGCTATGATCTGGAAATCATAGGACTCAGCGAGTGTATGAACAGACTCGGCGAGTCCAAGGCAATCTCCCAACTTTTGAAGATGAACTCGACGAGTTGTTCATACAACTCGGCGATTCGTAGACTGGACATGTTTATAGGATGAAGATGAACTCGACGAGTTGTTCATACAACTCGGCGAGTCGAATGAAGATTCATTCGATGATATTATAGAAGGAGAACTCGTCGATTCGTTGCTAAATTCGACGAGTAGAGTCGGGAAGGGGTCAAAAGAAAGGGAAGGGACTCGACGAGTTGGCGGCCCAACTCGGCGAGTCAGGTCAACTGGAAGTTGACTTTGACCAAGGCTTTGACTTTGACCGGGGGTAAATTAGTCACTTTACCCAAAGATTAGTTAGCAGTGTTTGACTAAGTGTCTTTATGGGAATTGTAGCCGGGGAGTTACCGGAGCAGCAGTCAGACATTTCCCGATCAGCATTTCAGCAGTCAGCCTTACGAGGTGAGTTACCTTCCAGTAGCGGTGGGTCTACGGCCACAATGCCAGCCCACCAGTAGGAGTTGTATGTTAGATGATTGTCTTTGTTATATCATCTAGGTTTGCTACTACCTGATATGTTATATGTTGGCATGATATGTTATATGTGATAGTAGTAGAGTTCTGTTGTTAGGAACGAAGAGTAGGTCAGGCACCCCAGATATGTCTGACAGTATGTGATGATATGTTTATATGTTGGCATGATATGATATATGTGATAGCGGTAGTAGGAGGGGAATAGTCCCCAAGTTCGGTTGTTAGGACCGAAGGGTAGGTCAGGCACCCCAGATATGTCTGGCAGTAGGTTATGCTATGATATATACGTTAGTAGTAGTGGGGGTGGAATAGTCCCCGAGGTTCGGTTGTTAGGACCGAAGGGTAGGTCAGCACCCCAGAACGGCTTGACACGGGCAGGTCAGCACCCCAGAATGGCTCGACACGGGTAGGTCAACACCCCAGAACGGCTCGACACAGGTAGGTCAGCACCCCAGAACGGCTTGACACGGGTAGGTCGGCACCCCAGAATGGTCGTACCGGGTAGGTCGGGCACCCCAAAATTGCCCGGCAGTAAGTATGTTATTGTTGGGTTTTGAGCATTCTAACACTCCTAAGTGTACAAGCAACCCTAAATACCTCGGATCTATGTTTTCTTTATTATACATGCAAATATGAATATTCCAAGGTATTACCCTATCTAGCATACAATCTATGATACTTGGGTAATAAAAACAAGTTTGAAGACATACCTTTTTATGTAGCTTGATTCCTTGATGCTTAAGAGCCGAGTGCCCCAAGTGTGACACCTCAACTGGTTCACACAACATCAAATACACTTGGAATAACTTAGAGAGAAATGAACCACTTCATGAAATCGGCTAGCCCTCACCATACACACATAGTTCTCTCATGTTCGCCAATTTTGACAAGAATAAGATGCTTATATAGTGTGTCACAATTAGGGTAAACCCTAATTGTCATGGCTTTCCATTTCCTTGGATCCATGGGTTCAAATACACCATGGAGCATCCATGGAGCATCCTATGGGTTTTAGCCCAACTTGATAATCCATGGAGTCTTAGCCCACTATACAAGTATGGATGATTTACACAATCAACCCATATATTTAATTAGTCTCCTTTTGATCACTTAATTAATTCCATATTAATTCTTGATCAATACTAATTAAATAATCTTATTAATACATTAGAACTTATAATATATTAGTAAACCTTAAGTGTTATTTCTCTCATTTTAGTCTATCCAAATGCATGATGTCATGCAACCCAAATGGACCATGCCAATCGGGTCAAGTACATACCAAATATAGTTATGGAATTAGACACTAATCCAATTGTCTCCCACTTGGATAAGTCTAAAACTATTATTGAGTATGACTTCAAGAACCGACTGGAAATCGTAGCTCTTTAAGCCGCTGTCGAACTCTGACGTTGTAACTGAACTCTGATCTCGTCAATAACTTGTCCATTAGATAAGGGATCATATATTCCTCCATTCTAGATATCATATGGACTGAGACATGGATTATAAATCATTCTCTCTGTCCATTTGTTGTTTCCCGATTTCCGATTCATGATGACTGACTGATTGAACAAATCAAATCAGTCCTGGCTTGGCCAAGCACTCACATGTGTCATCATTAAATCATCGAGGGGCCCACATATATCGCTTTTATCCCGAAGGTAAAAGGAATGGATAAACTTCGACTCATATGGCTTGTTCTACTACTTGTTGAATCATACACAAAGGCACGTTTTAAAACATCGAGTTACCAATGTGTTTTCGTGCAATCAATGTATAACCAACTCATAGTAACAACTCATATCTCTAGGTTTGAAGAATATAAGATATTATCGTCTCATGATCACTCGTGATAAAATCCATGAAGTGATTCAAATGAGCGCGGGTTGAATCCAATACTCAGAACTTATGAGCACTCATGAGTGTTGTAGCACCGCTTTGTCCAACATCTTAAACCTCTACAAGCCAACCCATGACAGTCTTGATTCATATCTACTTCCAACATATGACCGACTGTGGATGGTTTGAATAACTTAGTCATTCAGGAAGAACGACCTAGTTATTCTGGAAGTCAAAACATGCAAAGTGAAACACAAGAATAATCGAATCCAATATGGTATCAAAACTTATGAATATAAATAGAACACCTTTTATTTATCACCATATTGATCACACATTATTCATTGCATACTGTTTCAAACTATCAACTTTATACTTGAATTAAAAACAATAGTTTTCCCATGCTCCAAGCATGTACACTATGTTTTCTAAACACTAGTCATGCCATACACCAAGTATGCATACTATGTTTGTCTAAACATTAGTTATGCCATACACCAAGTATGCACACTAATTTTGTCTATGATCTTTACTCTGTGAAATAGATCTATTGAACATAATTCCAATGATTCTCATTTCACAATCCCAAATCCTTACCGTAAATGCAAGAATTCCAAATTCCTGCCATTTACCTAAATCTGTTAGATTCTAAACTTGTATGCATTGATCCTCTTGTAATGATTATGCACAAAGTCACAAATACTTTTCAACAGACATTACAGAGTATTCCAATGGAGATCAACTCCATGGAAACATCCTTCTTGCATTAAGTTTTTCTAATGTTACACAAATTGAATAACTTCCACCTATGGAAACATTTCCATATTCCCATTTTGACTATCACTTCTGAACAAGAGTTGCCTCTTTTCAGAACATGTCAATATGGTCCTTCCAGAAACACTATACTTCCAACTGTCCCTGAGCAACCAATCTTTGGTAAACCTTAGATTGTCCTCGACAATTGCTTAATCATTTTAGTCGTATCCAATTCTAGACCTTTTCCCCTTCTTAATGCCTTAGGCATTTGGAAAATTTAGAAAGGATAAATATTATAGCAGATGCAATCGATCCTGTACCCAAAGCAAATGGGACACGATTCATGATGTCTCACATAAAGACATGATTCTAGGTCAGTCTTTTTGCTATAATATCTCTATTTCTATTTTCCAAGTTCTCATAATTCAGATTATGAAAAGGGATGCCGTAATCATAATCGAATTTTAGAATGCAAATAATGGGCCTATATATAGAATTTCCTTATGTTGAGCCATTCCAACACAAAATTCATATATACCCTTGACTAAAGATGATTAAAACCTCAATCTAAGCTTTTAGAATTGAAGTATAATTTCCTCTCCCTTAACTATAGCAAAACAGCTTTTCAACCCCTGCAACTTCCGGAATTGAAACATTTGTTTTCTATAATTAACATTGCTATCTTGCAATACTAATAATAATTATCATGCTCCCACTAACATGATGATTATTAGCATAACACTTATGCTCCCACTAGCTTTGACATGTACTCAGAAATCAGTTGGACTTCTAGAAATCAATACTTTATTGACTTTCTTACCAAAGTTCAGACTTCTGATACGAGATGCTTTGATAAAACTTTATCAAGATCATACACGTTTCCTTAGATAGCATACATGTGTGTCTAATCAATTTCAGAACTATGAAAAGGGATGCCGTAATCATAGTCTTAATTGTTTAGACCTTTGCCATTCTTCACAAGTCCATGTTAGTGTGCCGGTTAACCACACATGCTCCACTAACGACTTTGAGAATGCAAATATCACAACTGTTATCTACTTAAAATCTACTTAGTGAAAGTGTTTCCTCACCATCATTTTCATGAATCGGAGAGAAACCTTATGACACTTAGATTGTTTATGGTGTAAGTGTTCTTATCCAAACCATATGGACTGAACTCAATCTTACTTTCTTGCCACCTGGCAGCACAAGGGCCTGCCATTGCTTCCTAGTTGTTATGCAACCAATTGAGAACTCTCAGAACTCATATGCATAGCCAACTTTAACTAGAATGGGCACATAAATAGAGATATGTCAGCACGATAGGTTATAAACCTCACGTCGTGTGCTAGTGATGAACTACAAGTTTTTATTCTTGATTAGATCTTGAAGCTTTTCCAAGATCTCTAAGACTCCCACTGTCCTCTTGACATATAAGACTCACTTGTCAAATATTCAAGAGATAGTGCGGATTCTTTATCAAGACAAACACTTTACACAATTGGCCTAAGTTGGTCTTTGTTTTATCCAAAACATCACAACTTACCAATTTCAAATGTACAAGAGTAGGCACTTTTACTCTTACATTTGACAAGTGTTATAAACCTTTCTTTAAGATATGTCACTCATCTTACAGTCTTGGAGTATGACTCTAAGACTTGTTTTGGAACGAAGTATGACTCATCTTCTTGATTTAACCATTCCAACAATTCAAGATTCCTCTTCTTAGTAATAAGAATGCACTAAGATGTCCTTAGAGGACTAATTGTGACATGATTTCTAAATCATTAAGATGATCACGAAACATGATACTAAAGTACTCTCCCATCTTTTCAGATTTGAGAAACTTTTATCCTTCTGCCTAAGTTGATTCTTCTCATGCGTTCTGCCATATATTGAAAATTTTCCAATGTTTTAGAATTATACTTAAACTGGTAAGTATAACCATATTTACAAAACTTTAGTAAATCATGACGAATAGTCTTATCGATCTTTTGTTGTGGACTTGATCAGTGCACCAGAATGTGTACTCGATCCCTTAGTCCTTCACTTGACTCACATATACATGTGAACAAGGAATTAATCTTAATTTTCCAAACATGAAAATTCTCATTCATCATAGTATACAACTTGTATGATTTCCAAGTTTCTATCCAACTGAAACCTTGGGTGATGAGAATCTTTCCTTATTTGGTAAATTATGACCCTACCACAAACGAAAGAATCAAGTCCATTTTTTCAATATTGCTATCAATGGAATCATATAAACAACCATTTTTCACAAATGCCACTGTAAGGATATTTAAAATAAATATAAAATAAAAACCTTTTTATTTTATTCTAAAACTTTGTGGAAAAAACTTATCCTTACAGTGCAAATGCATATGAAAAACTTGTTGTTATCTATTCCTAAGCAATATAGCATAACTCCTAATCAATAGCTCAAAAATTCTGATCACCGAACCATGCGATCGAAATCCATCTTCGCGATCAGAATCAGCATATACTTCTTTTAAGTTTCTTCATTTTTTCTTTGATTCTTAAAACAAAAATATGTGACCCAGTCACATCATGTAATGAGAATCTTATAATAGAAACTTAACAGAGTTAGATAGTGGACTTCACCTGAAGTAGAATCAAACATCTTGACTTGATCAACCCTATGATCCTTCAGGTAAATAGGCAGTTTTGTAAACAATGCCCCTTCTTTTGGCAATATAAACATATGGACTCTATGGAAATGGTACACGGGACTATCACAGACTTAGACTTTCTCTTTACCATTTGGTCAACCGAGTTGACTATGGCCGATCCATTTCCATTGGGAAGAGAAAGCCTTTTCTAGATATCTAATGTTACCATTGTCAATGTCCATTGGGAAGTTGACCTCCTAATCAAATTTGCTTTACTAGTCCTCAAACCATTGCTGATTTAGCAGCACCAAGCAAATAGATAAGATCATTAGGGGTCATGTCATAGTCCGTTTCATAGTAGTCCCAAAGGAACTCACTATGTGACTAATCCAACAGTTATGTGGTTGTATGGTATGTGGTACGATGGGGGAACTCACTAAGCTTCGTGCTTACAGTTTTCAGTTTTGTTTCAGCCACCTCTTCAGCGAAGGGGGGGGGGGAGCCGGCGCGGTAGCTGCACATCATACACACATTGGATTCCGCATTACGAGATTTCTTGGGATTGTCCTATGACATTGTCACTACTTTTATGATATGATTTCAAACATGAGATTATGGTTTTTACGAAATGATATGACTTCATGATATTTTCTTATGAATGTTTTTCTATGTTGTTATATCAAAATCGAAATTTTTGGACTCGAAAAATGGGATGTTACAGTTTCATAGGGATTCAAGAGCTTCTAATGTATAACAAGTGTATGGAAAGGATACTTACTTAATGGAAGTCTTGAAGGTGTTCACGGCCCAAGAACAAGTGTGTGTTCTTGGTGAAAAGATGACGATTTGAAGATCTAAACCAAAAGTGTGGAATTCATGGATGAAATCAAAGAGCTTCACATGAATAAGAAGGATATCGAGTAAGAATGGAAGAATCACTTACACTTTTGAAGATCAAGGAGGATATCCTTGATGATACTTGAGAGAGAAAAGAGAATTCTTGACTTGAATATGTGAGAAATGAGGAAATAATGAAGGAACACCATTCATATGAAGAGGGGTTCACGGCCAACATGGGTTCACGGCCGTGAACCCTAGTTTGCGGCCGTGAACTCCTTGTGAAGGTGGTTCTGGCTTGATTGCAACTCAATTATCTTAAGTTAATACTTCGTAACACACAATCCTTGAGTGTACTAGGCTTAGAACTCTCAACAGACCCTTAACAAAGCTAAAAGTTAACAGAAACAAGTCTGACTTTTGATTGAATTGATTGGCTTTACAAGATAGAAATTTCGGGTTGTCACACTCTGCTCTTCGCCACTGGCGCATCCGCCCGGCCCTGATTGTTGGGTTTTGAGCATTCTAACACTCCTATGGTGTACATGCAACCCTATATGTTTTCTCTATTATACATGCAAATATTAACTATTCCAAGGTTTCATCCTAACTAGCATATTATGAAGCACCTATACTACAAAGTTCTAGTTAGATGACATACCTTTTGATGTAGCTTGATGTCTTCAAGCTTTAAGAGCTTAGCCCCAATAGTGTGGAAGCCTCAAATGGAATCACAAATCACCAAAACACCTTGGAAGAACTTGAGAGAATATGTATGCACACTAAAATCGGCTCACTCTTATTTTCACACACTTGTGCCAATTTTGTGAGCCAAGGACCCCTTTATATATTATGGAGGATTAGGGTTACATCCATGTAAACCCTAATACCCATGACCTTTCATTTACATAGGATCCATGGGTTAAAAGCTCCATGGACCATCCATGAAAGCTTAGCCCAACCTAAATGAACTTGGCCCATTCCATATATATAAGAGTCCATATTTAATTAGTTCTTTTTGATCACTTAATTAATTCTAAATTAATTCTTGATCAATACTAATTAAATAATATGATTCCATATTAATATATTAGAACTTATAATATATTAATATAAATCATAAATATACTATTCTCAAAAGAATATATCCATATAAATTGTGTCGGTGAAGTGCAACCCAAATGGACCATGCCGGGTCGGGTCAAGTACATATCAAATATAGTTATGGACTTAGACATTAATCCAACAGTCTCCCACTTGGATAAGTCTAAAACTATTATTGAGTATGACTTCAAAACCTAACTGGCAATCGTAGCTCTTAAAGCCGCTGTCGAACTCTGACCTTGTCAATGACTTGTCCATTAGATAAGGGATCATATATTCCTCCATTCTAGATATCATATGGACTGAGACATGGATTATAATCATTCTCTCTGTCTATTTGTTGTTTCCCGATTTTCGATTTATGATGATTGACTGATTGAACAAATCAAATCAGTCCTGGCTTGGCCAAGCACTCACATGTGTCATCGCTAAATCATCGAGGGGCCCACAGATATCGCTTTTATCCCGAAGGTAAAAGGAATGGATAAACTTCGACTCATATGGCTTGTTCTACTACTTGTTGAATCATACACAAAGGCACGTTTTATAACATCGAGTTACCAAATGCGTTTTCGTGCAATCAATGTATAACCAACTCATAGTAACAACTCATATCTCTAGGTTTGAAGAATATAAGATATTATCGTTTCATGATCACTCGTGATAAAATCCATGAAGTGATTCAAATGAGCGCGGGTTGAATCCAATACTCAGAACTTATGAGCACTCATGAGTGTTGTAGCACCACTTTGTCCACCAACTTGGACCTCTAACCAACCCATGACATTCTTGATTCATATCTACTTCCAACATATGACCGACTGTGGATGGTTTGAATAACTTAATCATTCAGGAAGAGCGACTTAGTTATTCTGGAAGTCAAAACATGCAAAGTGAAACACAAGAATAAATGAATCAAATATGGTATCAAACCCTATGAATATAAATAAACACTTTTATTTATCACCATACTGATTACTCATTATTCATTGTTTCGGTTTTATCAACTTTATACTTGAATTAAAAACACTAGTTGTCCCAAGCTCCAAGCATGTACACTATGTTTTTCTTAAACAATAGCTTTGCCATACACCAAGTATGCACTCTATGTTTGTCTATGATCCTTACTTTGTGAAATAAACCAATTGAACATAATTTCAATGATTCTAATTTCACACTCCCAGATCCTTATCGAAAAATGTGAGAATTTCAAATTCCTATCATTTATCGAAATCTGTTTAGATTTTAAACTTATATGCACTGACCCTCCTGTAATGAATATGTACAAAGTCACAAAGACTTGTCAACAGTCATTATAAGGTATTCCAATGGAGATCAACTCCATGGAAACTAAGTCTCATATTCAAAGTACATTGCTTTGGACATGCTTCTTGCATTAAGTTTTCTAATCTTACACAGATAACTTCCACCTATGGAGACAACTCCATATTCTCATTTTGACTATCACTTCTGAATAAGAGATGCCTCTTTTCAGAATATGTCAATATGGTCCTTCAAAAATTAGCACTATACTTCCAACTGTCCCTGAGCAACCAATCTTTGGTAAACCTCAGATTGTCCTCGACAATTGCTTAATCATTTTAGTCATATCCAATTCTAGACCTTTTCCCTTCTTAATGCCTCTGGGCATTTGGAAAAATTTAGAAATGACAAATATTATAGCACATGCAATCGATCCTGTACCCAAAGCAAATGGTACACGATTCATGATGTCTCACATAAAGACATGATTCTAGACCAGTCTTTTGCTACAATATTTTTATTTGCCATGTTTTCAAAATTTGACTATGAAGAGGGATGCCGTAATCATAATCGAATTTTGAGAACGCAATATATAGAATTTCCTTAAGTTGAACCAATCCAACATGAAATTCATATATATATTTTTGACTAAAGATGATTAAGGTCTCAATCTAAGCCTTTAGAACTGAAATGAAGTATATCCTCTCCCTTAATTATAGCAAAACAACTTTTTCAATCCCTGCAGCCTCACGAATTGAAACTTTTGTTTTCTATAATTAACATTGCTAACTTGCAACACTAACAATAATTATCATGCTCCCACTAACATAATGATTATTAGCATAACACTTATGCTCCCACTAGCTTTGACATGTACTCAGAAATCAGCTGGACTTCTAGAAATCAATACTTTATTGACTTTCTTACCAAAGTTCAGATTTCTGATACGAGATGCTTTGATAAAACTTTATCAAAATCATACACCTTTCCTTAGATAGCATGCATGTGTGTCTAAACAATTTCAGAACTATGAAAAAGGATGCTGTAATCATAGTCTCAATTGTTTAGACCTTTTGCCATCTGCTTTAAATCTACTTGGTGGAAGTGTTTCTTCACCATCATTTTCATGAATCGGAGAGAAACCTTATGACCCTTAGATTTTATGGTGTATGTGTTCTTATCCATGTGAATCGTCAAAACCATAGTCACAAGACAAGGATAATGACAAATCCAAACTCATATGGACTGAACTTATGCAATCTTAACTTCTTGCCACCTGGCAGTACAGGGCCTGCCATTTCTTCCAAGTTGTTATGCAACCAATTGAGAACTTTCAGAACTCCTATGCAAAGCCAACTTTAACTGGAATGGGCACAGAATATGTCAACACGATAGGTTATAAACCTCAAGTCGTGTGCTAGTGAAGAACCTCAGGTTTTATTCTTGATTAGTTCTTGAAATTATTTTTAGGATCTTTAAGACTCCCACTATCCTCTTGACATATAAGACTATCTTGCCAAATATTCAAGAGATAGTGCGGATTCTTTATTAAGACAAACACTTCACACAATTGGCCTTAGTTGGTCTTTGTTTTATCCAAAACATCACAACTTACCAATTTCAAATGTACAAGAGTAGGACACTTTTACTCTTACATTTGACAAGTGTTTTAAACCTTTCTTTAAGATATGTCACTCAAGTTACAATCTTGGAGTATGACTCTAAGAATTGTTTTGGAACGAAGTATGACTCATCTTCCTGATCTAACCATTTCAACAATTCATGACTCCTCTTCTTAGTCATAAGAATGCAGTAAGATGACCTTTAAAGGACTAATTGTGATATGATTTCTAAATCATTAAGATGATCACAAACATGATACTAAAGTACTCTCCCATCTTTTCAGATTTGAGAAACTTTTATCTTTCTGCCTAATTTGATTCTTCCCATTCGTTCTGCCATACATTGAGACTTTTCCAATGTTTCAGAATTATACTTAAACTTGTAAGTATAACCATATTTACTAAACTTTAGTAAATCAAATAGTCTTAACGAGCTTTGTGGTGGACATGACCAGTGCACAAGAATGTGTACTCGATCCCTTTAGTCCTTCACTTGACTCACACATCCATGTGAACAAGTAATTAGTCTTGATTTTCCAATGCTTGAAAGTTCTCATTCATCATACTATTCAACTTGCATGATTCTAAGTTTCGGTCCAATTGAAACTTGGGTGATGAGGAACTTTCCTGATTTGGTAAATTTAGACACTACCACAAATGAAAGAATCAAATCCATTTTCCAATATTGCTGTCAGTGGAATCATATAAGCAACAATTTTCCACAAATGTCATTGTAAGGATACTTCAAATAAATAAAATTAAACAATTTTCTTTTATTTTAAAACTTTGCGGAAAAACTTATCCTTACAATCCACATGGAAAATTGTTGTTATCTATTTCTTAGCAATATATCATAACTTCTTAAGCAACTGCTCAAAATTCTGATGCGATCGAAATCCACCTTCGCGATCAGAATCAGCATATACTTCCTTTAAGATTTCTCTCTATTCTTTGATTCTTAAAACATCAACATGTGACCCAGTCACATCATGTAATGAGGATCTCAGAATAGAACTTAACAGAGTTAGATAATGGGCTCTACCTGATGTAGAGTCAAACTTATTGACTTTAACATCCTTAGGTAAATTTGGCAGCTTTGCAATCAACGCCCCTTCCTTTGGCAAAATAAACATATGGACCCTTTGGTAATGGGACTATCTCAGACTTAGCCTTTCTCTTTACCATTTGGTCAACCGGGTTGACTATGGCCAATCCCTTTCCATTGGGAAGAGAATGCTTTTTCTGGATTTCCAGTGTCACCATTGTCACTGTCCATAAAGTTTTTGGGAAGTTGATCTTCTAATCAAATTTGCTTTACTATCGTTCCAAATCATTGCTGATTCAGCAGCACCAAGCAAATAGATATGATCATTAAGGTTCATGTCATAGTATGTTTCATAGTAGTCCCAAAGGAACTCACTATGTGACTTAGAAAGTGATTGAACATCCAACTTTCTCAAGACTTTGACACCCAACTCTTCCGGCTTGTCAATATGTGACTTCATCTCTAAGATGTGATCACACATAGACCTTGCTTGCCATTAGGGCTTGAGTGACCTTGAACTTGTGGGTTAGGGAGAATAATTGGAGGAGGTGGAGGAAGAGAAGTATGACTTCCATGAGCCAAACTCGGGAAGTCATATTCATTAGGAAAGCTTGGTTTGGGAAGATCATTGTTGTCTAAACCAGACATCAACAATGGGAGAAATTCACGTAAAGTTGATTTAAGTCCTTAATATAACACCCAATATGATATATTAAGGCTAGGACCCAACAAACTATTTTATAACTTGGAAGAGGGATGCCGTAATCCAAGCTATAAAATATTTGAAGGTAGGTGAATGACGATTCACCAATTTCCACCAAGATAAACGAAATGTATTATTAGGTTTTAATTGGTTTTGAAACTCCTAGATTCTTTTGAGATTCATTGAACTTTTCAAATGCATGTTTCAATCTCGAGTGTGCCCTTCAGGTTTTGTGACTGGGATGCCGAGGATCACAAAACAAGGTGTGAATAACCATGCAAATATACTTGGTACCCTTAATATTTACCCCTCAATCGATGTGTCGGTTAACCACACACGCTCCACCGATACTATGATAAACATTAAATTACCCTTTGCCTACCTTGTTAAATCAAGCTAGTGTGCCGGTTAACCACACACGCTCCACTAACTGACTTAAGCAAAGTGCAAAGTGTAATTTCATGGGTTAGCACCAAATTCTTATTTTCCTAAGTAACTAAGATTGGGTATTATTAAGAGTTTAGTTACTTAGTATTTATCATTAATACTTTTAATGAAGGGAGAATTATAGTCCTTGTCCTAACCGTTCGGCTAACGACCCTCCACCGGTCAAGGAAGCGGTAGGTGAGAGTAGACACCCATTAAACTGTCATTTTATAGGCAGTAACCTTATACCCCCCTTATAGACCGGCTTCGTGAATGAGGCGTACTATTGGTAAGACAACTTGCTCTTATACATATAATATATTAAACTTTTAATATTATAATAATATAAGGGTGTATTTTAGACATTTAAAATACTTGGTGGTTTAATCTATTAATTAAACTAAACTTTTAATTTTATTAAACTCAAACCATATCTTTATTTATGGATTTAATTATACTCTTTTAATTAAACGCTTTAATTAACTATTAATAAAGTCCATAAGAGTTAATTTAAATTATTCAATAAAACATCATAATTCCAATTATTAAATTCAAAATTAAAACCATTTAATTAATTGTTTAAGTTATGAACCCAAGAGTTTTAGAATTCAATTCTTTTTTTTTCATAAAAAGCTTTTTCCAAATTCCAAAACTTGAGGGCAAGTTTTGTAACTCTTGAAAACCTTTGGATTCCATAACTTATGGAGTTAAATACTTGTTTTATGATGAAACTTTTCATGTTCCATAACTTAAGAACAAGTTATGGAATTCTTTAAAACATTAACTCCAAATTTTGTAAATCCATAAAAACTTTAAATCAAATTTTTTTTAAAAAAAAAAAACTTTCATATCCATAACTTATGGAGGTTTCAAAACACTTAAGATCACAACTTTAAAAAAAACTTTTGAGCTCCAAAATTTTATGACAAAATATGTAACTCCTTAAAACATTTAGATCAAACTTTTAAAACTAATAAAATAATCATATCATTTTATCTTTTACTAAATTTGACCTAATTCAACTCACATAACAAATGATTCAAATTTTACAAATAATTCGTTTTTCATAATACAAGTAATTATCTTAAAATTTGACAAACGTCATGTTTTTTTTTTCCTTTTTTTCCAACTTGAAAATAAAACATCTGCATCAATTTAACAGAAAACAACCCATGTCTCTGATACCACTGTCGTGTTTTGAGCATTCTAACACTCCTATGGTGTACATGCAACCCCATAAACCTTGGATCTATGTTTTCTCTATTATACATGCAAATATTAACTATTCCAAGGTTTCATCCTAACTAGCATATTATGAAGCACCTATACTACAAAGTTCTAGTTAGATGACATACCTTTTGATGTAGCTTGATGTCTTCAAGCTTTAAGAGCTTAGCCCCAATAGTGTGGAAGCCTCAAATGGAATCACAAATCACCAAAACACCTTGGAAGAACTTGAGAGAATATGTATGCACACTAAAATCGGCCCACTCTTATTTTCACACACTTGTGCCAATTTTGTGAGCCAAGGACCCCTTTATATATTATGGAGGATTAGGGTTACATCCATGTAAACCCTAATACCCATGACATTTCATTTACATAGGATCCATGGGTTAAAAGCTCCATGGACCATCCATAAAAGCTTAGCCCAACCTAAATGAACTTGGCCCATTCCATATATATAAGAGTCCATATTTAATTAGTTCTTTTTGATCACTTAATTAATTCTAAATTAATTCTTGATCAATACTAATTAAATAATATGATTCCATATTAATATATTAGAACTTATAATATATTAATATAAATCATAAATATACTATTCTCAAAAGACTATCCATATAAATTGTGCCGGTGAAGTGCAACCCAAATGGACCATGTCGGGTCGGGTCAAGTACATACCAAATATAGTTATGGACTTAGACATTAATCCAACACTGGTGACCGTCGGTAATCCTCAATGTAGCATGGGCGGGTGTTGTCACCTGCCCTGCTGCTGCTAAACTCGGGCACTGGGACCGCTTGTGTCCCTTATGATTGCACTAAAAGCAAATCAGATATGGTACTGTCGTCGTGGTGGTACTAGCTGTACAATCTGTACTCACATGTCCAGTTCGGCCGCACTTGAAGCAGCCTGAACTACCCGCCTTGTACGCCCCATCGTTCATCTTGCCGCACTTTCCACAGCGGTTGCGGCCCTGCTGGCTCCTCGATCGGTGATATGATACCTTGGGCTTCTCTCCCGCACTCCCTGAATGAACCCCATCGGGTTTCCTCTTCCTCTCCATCTCCAAATCCAACTCTCTCTCTCTCTCTCTCTCTCTCTCTCTCCCGAGCCCTAGCAATCATGTCCTCCAGCGTCTTGCAGCTGGAGCGGCTCACAAACTGGCGGATATCACTCCAACATCTCATGATATCTGGCCTTTTTCATCTCCTCATCCGCCACATACTAGAGAACGAGAAGGGCCCTCTCCCTGAACATAGCAGTGATCTCGGTCACCGTCTCCGTAGTCTGCTGGAGATCCTGAAACTCCCTCGCAAGCTGTTGCACCTCTATCACAGGTGTGAACTCGGCCCTGAACCTGACCGAGAAATCACTCCAAGTCATCGCGTCTAGAACTGCATCATCTCCAATGGCTGTCCCAACCTCCTCCCACCAGTCACGTGTCCTGTCCTTCAGAAGACAGGACGCAAGTCTAACCTTGTCCCCCTCGGGAAATCTGCTGGTGCGGGATGCGTTGGCGACATCCGCCAACCATCTGGTACTCGCAATGGGGTCCCGAGCCCCATGGTAATCAGGAGCTCCACAAACCCTGAACTCCCTGAATGTCAATGTGCGCGCCCCTAGCATGGTCGCCATCTCGGTGAGGAAGGCACCCAACCTCTCATCAAGTATCTCCAAGATGCTCTCCTTGACCGATCCAAAGATCACAGGAGTCTGGTCTAGAATGTTGCGTGTGATCTCAGACGAGATGAACTCTCTCGTCTGGTTGTCAAGCTGCCCGGCTCCAGAGCCCGAGCCTGATCCCTGACCAGTGCCTGAAGTGCCGCCTGGCCTAGTGCGTAGCGTCACCATACTGAAAATACACCATAAGAAACATCAGTATACTAATCATAACTCGAGGGATCTCACATACTACAAGTTTCTTGGGTTCATCTCAGCCTTCCTTAATTCAAGTACGAATCCTCTACTTTTAGTAGTTCGGGCCCATACTACCTTCCACATCTATCCGTACTTTCCTCAAGAACTACCTCGACTCCACCAAGTCCCTTCTACTACTACGGCTGATCTCATGCTAATCTCATCCTAGGCTTTCCCTAGGGTAATCACCAACCCACTCTCCGCCATCAGCTGCATAAGAAGTCCCTGCTATCTCCCCCTAACTAGCTCGCGAATACCATTACATATCACTAAGACTAGATAATTCTTCGAATGAGAGGTCCTACCCTACAACGGTTGGACTCAGACAAGAGCTGTGAAATAAAGCTAAACCTAACCTTCTGAAATTATTTAGTCCTCGCAATATGTAAATTAACATATTCATTTACTAGTTAGTAAAAGATAACTAAGACTCCTAAAAGCACAAAGCAAGCAACATTCGAGCATCGAGTAAACGTAATCAAGAATATCCTAATCAGACCATCATATCACTAACTAGTCTGTACAAGCATGCGGTTCATAAAGCTGATACACATATAACAGGCACATAAGGCATCCTTCCTAGATCCTTAGTCCTAATCTAGCATGCAGTTCTCATAAACATATCATAACATAAACTTGTATGGGTAATTTGGGAGTACTTACTTGAGCTCGGCTAATTTCATGCACCACACCCTTTTCTATTTTCAAAATTCTTTTCTCTTTTCAAAGTTCTTTTTATAAAAATGATTTTCATTTGAAAATTTTCATACCAAGTCCTCAATTTGAGTCCAGACACACCCGAGAGTGTGCCCGAATCCCTCAAACCAAGGCTCTGATACCAACTTGAAACATCCCAAAAATACGGTCCAAAAATTTCATTTTAAAATCATTTAAGAAAGCCATAATTCATCAACATCATAATAAAATCACGAGTCATGTATTCCCAAAACATCATATCAAAAGACTGTATCAAAACCATGTGTCAAAACGTCTGACTCTAAAACATCCCAGGCTATAAACTGTGGTGTGTGTCATGCAGTCATCCCGAGCTCTTCCCCTTGCTAGTGGAAGTACCTGAAACTAAAACTGAACACTGTAAGCACGAAGCTTAGTGAGTCTCCCCAACTACCACATACCATACACATAATCACATAATAACATACATTGGGCCTTGCCCGCTACATCGGGCCCCGCCCGGCATCGGACCGAAGTCTGGCATCGGCCCCGCCGGCATCGGCCCCCGCCCGGCATCGGACCGAAGTCTGGTATATAGATATCATATCAACAAGCATATAACATAAACACATAACATAAACATATAAACATTCCTCAGGCTTGCCCCGACATCGGACAGAAGCCCGGAACACATAACACATAACATATAAGCTAAACATTCCTCGAGCTTGCCCCGACATTTGACCGAATCCCGGAACACATAAACAAACACATGCAAGAATCACGAAGACATCAAGCATACAAACATTCCTCGGGCTTGCCCCGATATCGGACCGAAGTCCGGAAGCATATAAACTACATCGGGCTAACCCCAACATCGCTAACATACATAAACGGGCCGGCCTTGGTGCCTTAGACCCGTTCCTACTGGAAGAGGACTCACCTCGCAAAGCTGAATGCTGAAATCTCGAGTGAGGAATCTCCGACGGCTGCTCCAACGACTCCCCGGCTATTAATATCACAATAACACTTAGTCAAAACCTAATAATCCTCCTTAGGGTAAAATGACCATTTTACCCCTGGTCAAAGTCAAAGTCAACCATCTGAGTTGACTCAACTCGTCGAGTCATCCCCCTGACTTGTCGAGTCCTATAATCCAGAAATCCTGAAATCGCGATCCAACTCGTCGATTCCCTTAGCAGACTCGTCGAGTTCTACCTTGCACAAAATCGGGACAGAACGTCATTAACTCGTCGAGTCCTTTTATGGACTCGCCCAGTTCCTTAGTCTGTTTGGGTCAACTTAAAGTATTAAGCCCCTACTGTTCAGATCCCAACTCCATACTCTATCTACATACTAGAAATGCCTTCTTAAGGGTAAAGTTTCTAACTTTACCCACTATTAGTCCTTCCCAAAGAGTTAAACTCAAACCCTAGCTCTCTAGAATATGGATCTTGGTCCAAAATCCATAATACTCCAAACTAAGTCATTCTAACACAGATCTAGGCCTTATACATCACTTGAATATGTAAAGTCTCGGACTTTACTTCAATGCATGGCCTTTTGGGGCTTAAAAGGCCATAACAACGTCTTAATGCTTCCATGGGGCTTCCATGGTCATAAAGTTTGCACCTTTATGCCATGGAACCCTTACTAGACCCCAGATCTGAAAGGTAAACCACTTGGGACGTCTCTGGATCTAATGAAATAATAGCCAAGCTAGAAACTTGATTACCAGAAAATGAAGAGGATGGAAGGAAGTCTCTGGATCTACTATCTTCTCCTTGAACCCTCTAGCTCCTTCTTCTTCTTCCAACTTCAAGAACACACAAAAGTTACTCAAGAATGGTTCACACACTCACAAAATGCTTTAGGGTTTCATGGATTAGGGTTTAGGACTTGGAGGCTGGAAATGAGGCCAAAAGGTGGGGATTAAGATGCTTAAATAGGGTGCAAAACTCCGAAATTAGGGTTTCCTCAGGCAGACCTACTCGCCGAGTCAAGGGCTCTCGACTCGTCGAGTAGATAGCTTAAAACCCGCGTCCAAAACTCGTTTCTACTCGACAAGTCTGGGGCTTCCAACTCGTCGAGTAGCTCTAATAAAATGAATAATTCATGAATAAAAGTGTACCAGAAACCAGGCGTTACAACTACGCCTTAACACCTTAGCCTTTCAAAAGACCTAAATTTAAATGACACTACGTCTTAGTTCAGTTTTATAATCCTGGTGACTATAATAATGATAATCAAGATTCTTCAATAATCTCAATGTCTACATCAAGATCTATCAAATAAGGAATACCCATGTAGGATCGTATCGGAGGTAGAGTCCATTTGGTATACAACGTATGCTGTTTGGAAACCCCATTTTAAACACCTTACTAAATCCATCCTAGACATCACTCCCGTAAGTAAATCGATCGGTATTACGACATGGAATCACTGATAAATATTATTTATAAATTCATAATAACGACTATGAATATAAATATAAGTTACGTTGAAAGCAATATAAGTGTAGCTTAACTTACAAAGATTTTCCTGACAAAAGTCCGAAAATTGACTGGCAGAGCTCCGACTTGATAACTTCAAATTGTCGGACTCTTAGATACTTCAGAGCCTAGCTAAATACCCTAAAACTTAAAGATATTTTGGGCTAAATATTGAATATTTTTAGAGGAATTATTATGAAATGGTGTGAGGAGGAATGGGCTGGAACCGGCTATTTATTGGCGAAATTTAGGCAGGGCGCGCCACGCCTTTTAGTTTGTGCGCTGTGTTTTCTGGTGGTTCCGGGTGGTGCCGCATGTCAGGTCAAGATTTGTCTGCGTGGACCCCTTCTAGAAGCGCGTGTCGCGTCTCTTGCAGGTGGCGTAGATGAGGAATTTTCAAAAATTCATATCTTCTTATACACACTCTGTTTTCAACGTTCTTTATATTCACGCGTAGCTATCGACGAGATCTACAACTTTCGTTTAGACTCCGTTGGCTAATTCTCAATTTATTTTTATTGTTATATTTTTACAGGATTAGACTGTTAAAGTTCGTATAAAAATCATAAATCTCTCATGCAATATCCGTTCTCGACTGTCTTTATATTGATGGATTCCTAATCACGAGATCTTCTACTTTCGTTTAGATTGTTTCCGCTAACAATCAACCGATTTGAATTTTGATATCTGTGTTAACACAGTTGTGCTGAAACTTCGAAAAATCATAACTTCCTCATATGAAGTCAGATTTAGACGTTCTCTACATGCATGCTCTCGGTTTTATGATTACCATGACTTTCATTTAGATTACGTAGGCTAATAAGCAACCGATCTTTGATTCATATTTTATGATGCGTGTAGCCGTGTCGGTTTAATCGAAAAACTTCGAAGAAACATAACATTTTCATATGATGTCGAATTTTCAGAGTTATTTGTATGTACGGAATCCTTGTTACACCTACTACAACTTTGGCTAAGATTATTTATCCTAAATAACATTCTATCAAAATTTTGTTTTATCGCTTACCGATAGATTTCCTAAAAGACTTATAATATATAGTTTGCAACGCGCAATACTAGCGATATTCTTATTCGAGGGTTCAAATTATAATTATTATTACTTATTATATCGTAATTATCTAGCCCGAAGTTGCGTGCGTTACAATATAAAATACGAGACACTTAACTGATCGAATGTAATTGTTCAATTTTCCAAAAAAATTATCGTATCCAGAAGAAACTTAGCCTAATTCTCCTCCATATGCCTGAAAAGGTACATTTCCAACAAGTAACCTTAAAGCACGCCAATTGAATACATTACCAATAAGTAACCTCAAAGCATTCCAGTTGAATACATATAGATCTATAATCCAGATATATGTGTAACACATAACTAATTGGTACAATGATAAATTCGATGAAGATGGAAATTCTTTAAACATGCTTGGGTAGGATTTCCACTCATTAGAAAATAACTTTTCATATAACTTAACCAAATTTTTTTGGGTTCTTAATTCGATACAACGTGTATTATTATTTTGCTTGTATACAACAATTCTTGATGCATCAAAAAGATACCTCATAGCATTGTATAATTGAGGAATCTGAGTAGGCATAATCTTGTCCTAACTCTCTTAAAATATGATCAAGCATAACATATATATTATCATTCATTGTACCATGTTCCATTGTAATAACTCAAAGTCAGAATCCGTACAAGACAATATAAATTCAAATAATACCATGTTAAGTCTCATGATCTTATTTTTATTCTATGAAAAGCTTAACAAGGTGAAGATCTCATACGGTCAAAGCCAACCCATATAAAATTATGTCTTTATCCTTCTTTTATTATTTGAGTTGAGTTTAGGGTTCAAGGTGTTTATGAAAGGTTCATTGTTTAACATTCTAATTCATAAAAATGGTTCTTTATTGTTGATTTATTGGATGTTTCTTGGGAAAGGATATATTTCATGATTTGACTTAATTTCTAAAATTGGATTTAGAATAATTTAGTGTAATTTTATGGTTCATGTAGTGTTTCTTAGATACATTATAAGGATCTTTATGTTTGTATGTGTGCTAAGAGCTTCCTACATATGACTTTCTCGTTGGCTTATTGCTAGACTAGTAAACTGATTGTTAAGGTTTGTTATTTACATTTAGAGATTTAGGATAAAACCTTTTAGGGTTTAGGGTTTAAGGTTTGTTTTAGGAAAAGAGTTTTATGGTTTAGGGTTTCAGGGTTTTAGGATTAATGGTTTAGGGTTTTAGGGTTTTAGTGTTTAGGGTTTTAGGGTTTAGAGTTTAGGATCGTGGGGTTTTAAGGTTTTCGCATTTTAGGGGTTTAAAGGTTTAGGGTTTTAGGTATTTGGTTTTAGGGTTTAGGATTTTCGAGCTTTTTGGGGTTTAGGGTTAAAATTGTTTAAATTTTTTGTTGATATTGGAATTATGAAATGAGACTTGGAGTCGGAGTAGATTACCTAAAATCATGTTATAAAGATCAATGTGGATCATTAAGCTATAATAAAGCAAACTAGAGATGATCATAAAGTCAGAACCATCAAATTTCTGGGAGAGTTTTAGTGTGTATCACATCAGTTAGACAAAATCCTATACGTCTTTATATGTGTTTGAGTCTTTATCTCTCCATAAGGGCTTTCTTGGAGAGATTATGTTGGACTCCACATATATCATACCTGTCTAAAATCATGCTAATCAAATCACTGAGGTCATTAAGCTATAATAAAGCAAACTAGAGATAATCATAATGTCAGAGCCACTGACTCTTAGGGAGAGTTTTAGTGTGTACCATATCAGTTAGACACAATCATGTACATGTTTATATATGTTTGAGTCTCTCTCTTCATAATGACTTTTTTGGAGAGACAGTCTTGGACTCCACATATATCTTATATGGTCTCATAGTCGATATGTCCCACCTTCGTGGCTTAACATATCATTTTCTATCCTTATCGAGCCTCCGTCTCTGAGGGGAGTGGTAGTGTGTCCCTTATTGGTGTGCTTATATATGTTGAAGTCTCCTCTATCGGGCTCTTTAGAGAGTAAACCAAAGCCTCCATATATATCTTATAGTTAGATCTACAAACGATTCGTGAAACACATTAACAAACAAACTATTACATTTACATAAAAAATGAAAGTACTAATAATCATTTGTTACATATTACCTACTATGTTCTGAAAAACACAGGCTTCGTTAATATATGCATCTGTTAGGAAATGGAAATGAACAACTTCATCTACACGTAGAATTGATATTACTAATATGATACGGAAACACATATGCTTCTTTAATGTTTCATTTGGCTTTCAAGTCTCAATTTTGGTATAGTCATTGAAAAACATTATGGAAATGTAACCGTCAACACTAGAAACTTATAATTCATCATTATTCAATCGTTCTTTTACTATTAAGGCTTGATTAAGCTCTTCCACGTATTCGGGCTCCACTTCATTTTGTATTCGGGTTCCACTTCATTCACCTCCAGATCTTCTGGAATAGACTACTTTATTCTTTGCTTCAATATTCCCAACACTAAGGTTTTTCATCACTTATATGTATTCGTTCATCTTGTTGATTTCTAGTTCCAAACGAACGCTTATTTTCAAGATTTTTTAGTAGCATAGTGATTTCTTTTTTCGTGAATTTCGTCATGTAATTTGCTCTATTCACTTTGAAAGATAATCGTTTTAGTTGCTTGTTGGCTTTTTTGGTTGCATCACTTAAAAGTTATTGTTTTGCGAAAAGTAAAATCTAACAGTTAGTTTTTCAATAAATACTTTTAGTATGCGAACAGTAAAATATTATATTTACAAAGCATTTATAAAAATTAGCAGTCATTTTTCTATAAATGCAAATTATAAAGTATACTCTTAGTTCACAAACTGCTATAAATATGTAAGCATGTAAAATGATACTATTAGTTCACCAAGAGTAACTATAATATTCACTAAACAATTATAAATTGTATTGCTTATATTTTCGCAAAATCAAACTATAAAGTATACTCTTAGTTTGCAAACTGTTGTAAACATGTAAAATAATGAAAACATAACTTGTAAGAACTAATAAACGCCATTTTGCGAAATGTCTCTGTGTGCACGAAACATACGTAAACAAGAGTTAAGTAGAAATTAGAAAATATTGACATTTGTCCGGTTTTTATTGTGTGATTGATTAGCATATTGACCTAACATATAAATTGTTAAAACATAACTTGTAAAAAGAGTGTTAAACGGCATTTCATAAAATCTTTATATGTGCACGAAAAACAGATATGCAACAAAATCACAAAGCATTTTCAATAGTTTGAAGAAATTAAAGATTAAGAACTTGTAAATAGTTTGAGAAATATGTCGGAAGAGATTACATAATTATCAATTATGTGACATAGTGAGATCATTGGTCTTGCCTCACAGAATCTTAAATTCATTCACGAAATAATGGGATTTCATTAAAAACTTGGTAAATGTGGTGTTTTTATAATATTTTATTATTCCTTAAATATTTTTGGTCATTTTTTTTTATTTACCAGAAATAATTTGGGGATGATATTTGCCGTTTTACATGAATTTGGTGGAGATGATGGTGATCAAAATGGATTTAAATTGCTTTCAAGAAAAAAGTTGTATATTTACTAAATTGATTCCATGATGCTAATGTTGACACATTTAAAGTTTATTGACTACATTTACATGTTAAGCCATGGTCAAGGGATAAATTCCTAATCATACACGGATCTCAACGATATGGAGATGGACAATAGGAAATGGATCTGGATTACTTTATAAGAAAAAAACAAAAACCAAGATTATAAGTATCGCATCAGATATTGAGATTCCATCGCCGGAACAATGGATAAAAAACAAGTGGCGATCGTCGGAGCCGGAATCAGTGGCCTCCTCGCCTGTAAATACTGCCTCTCCAAAGGCTTCAACCCCATTGTCTTCGAGTCAGAATCCGACATTGGTGGCGTATGGGCTAAAACCTTCAAAACCACCAGGCTCCAGGCTCCAAAACCTCTGTACCAGTTTTCCGACTTCCCATGGCCGCCTTCAGTCACCGACGACTTCCCTACCCACCAACAAATGCTGGACTACTTCCGGTCCTACGCCACCCATTTTGATCTCATACCCCACATCAAATTACACGCACGAGTCAAGGGAATCAGCTACGACGGACCATCATCGGAGCCATGGTCCCTATGGAACAGCACCGGCGAACCATTTCCACCCAACGGAAAATGGAATGTCACCGTTGAAAACACTGAAACTGCCACAACCCACGTATGGAATTCAATAATTATCTGTATTCTGCATTCATTGATATACATAACGAAATTGAACTCTTTTCATGTGAAATCACCAGGTTTACACCGTGGATTTCGTGATTCTCTGTTTAGGAAGATTTAAAGACGTTCCAAACATACCGGAATTCCCCGCCGGAAAAGGCCCTGAAGTTTTCCGAGGCCAGGCGATTCACTCCATGGAATACGCTGCCATGGATAATGAAAAAGCTGCTGAATTCGTGAAAGGGAAGAGCGTCGTCGTCGTGGGGTTCGGGAAAACAGGACTCGACATTGCAAGAGAGTGCTCCTCAATCAACGGTTAGTTGCAGACTTGCTCACCGGCGCATTTATACCTTCTCCGGTGATTTTCCTTAACTTTTTAATGTTGATTTTCAGGTCCAGAACATCCATGTAAGATAGTATATCGACGTGATCACTGGAAGCTCCCGGACTGGGCTCCATGGGGAATCCCATTCACATATTTATACTTCAATCGCTTCTCGCAGCTTTTGGTTCATAAGCCCGGCGAAGGTCTTCTCCTAAATCTCATCGCCACTTTACTTTCACCTCTAGTAAGTCCCTCCACATCTTCATTATTAAACCAACGAAGCAAGATCAAGATCGTTCTTTCTTTTCTTTTTTTTTTTTCCTAATCACTAAATGTAACAGAGTTGGGGAATCTCGAAACTTGTGGAAAGCTACATCAAAAAGAAACTTCCGATCAACAAATTCGACATGGTGCCACAGCATAGCTTTTCGAAAGACACCCGTGCATGTTTAATTACGTATATGCCTAATCCAGATGACTTCTTCGATGAGGTTGAGAAAGGAAGCATCAAGTTGAAGAAAACACAAAGTTTTAGCTTCTACGACAATGGTATTTCGATTGAAGACGACAAAACACGTATAGAAGCAGATATTGTAATATACGCAACTGGATTCAAAGGCGCAGAAAAGCTTAAAAACATTTTCGAATCATCAACGTTTCAGAAATTCATCTCTGGTTCACCACGAGTCCCTCTTTACAGGTTAACCGATTTTTTTTTATCTCTTTTTTTTTTTTTTTACAATAAAACCGAGAACCACAGAGGAGACCTTATACTGTTTGTTAATGATGTTATCAGGGAATGCATTCATCCACGCATACCGCAGTTAGCAATAATTGGATTTTCAGAGGGTCTTTCGAATCTGTACGTATCAGAGATGAGGTCGAAATGGGTGGCAGCGCTTCTTGAAGGTGCGTTCAAGCTACCGAGTGTTGATGAGATGCAGAAGGATATTGCAAGATGGGATGAATATATGAAGCAAACAACTGGGGAATACCATTATCGGTCGTCAGTTGGTGCTTTAGAGATATGGTACAATGATCAACTGTGCAGAGATATGGGTATGAATCCTATGAGAAAGAATGGAGGGTTGGCTAACCTTTTTGAGCCTTATGGTCCCATGGATTACGCCTAATGATGTGCCCGAAGAGTCATGCATCATGGTCCATCTATCTTTTTTCTCTGAATCAAATCAATAATATTAACTTTTGGTAAGAATTTTTCAAATTTGTGGTTACTTTTTTAAATGAGAAATTTTATCAAATTATCAAAAGGAACGGGGTTTTTGAACATTTTGACCATGAAAATTTGAGTTTTGTAGAATGACCAAGGGATCCTCAGAGGGGTTTGCGGAAGCCTTTTACCTTATTAGGAATGTGAATAGTAACAAGGAATTGAGGTGGCAAGAGAAAAAGATAAAAAAAATAAAAAATAAAAAGGGTTTGTTGCATAGTTCCTCAGAGGGGGGCTCTGAGGAAAGGTGGTTGAGGCTCTGAGGATCTGTTCTTCATCAACACACCTCTGAGGAACTGTTCTTCAGCTAATGAAATCCCGATTTTTGTCATGGTTAGCCGAAGAACAATTCCTCAGAGGTGTGCTGATGAAGAAAAGATCCGTAGAACCTCAACAACCTTTCCTCAGAGCCCCCTCTGAGGAACTATGCAACAAACCGTTTTTTTTTTGTCTTTTTCCCCTGCCACCTCAATTCCTCGTTACTATTCACATTTCTCCGAAGGTAAAAAGCTTTCGCAGAACCTCCTCTGATGATCCCTTGGTCGTTCTACAAAACTCAAATTTTCATTGTCAAAATATTCAAACACCCCATTCTTTTTGGTCATTTGATGAAATTTCTCTTGTTAAATTTGTGGTTAACTTATTTTGTTAAATTTGTGGTCTTATTGTTAAATATGTATCAAAGATGATGTTATTCTTAGTTTATGATTACTTTTGTGTTATAAGTTACCCTGTCTGTCTGCTTCTTACGCTGACCGTCGATTGATCTAATAGATCCAATGGTTAGCGTTTAGTTGGTACAAGTAGCTTTACTGACGACAATATGACGACTAAATTGATTCTAATTCCACATAAATATGACATGTTAGTTTAGTAATTTTGATACTCATTCATTATTTGTTATATTTTTTTGGTAATTGGAAGTTTGGTTTATCTACTTACTTTGGTATTTTAGTTTATGTTAGTTTTGTATCTTTGGTAATTGGAAGTTTGATATGTAGTTTGATGTATTGATAACTTGGTAATTTGGTATCTTGTTAATTTTTGTGATTAATTGGAAGTTTGATATGTAGTTTGGTTTATGTTAGTTTGATATTTTGATATCTTTGGTAATTGAAGTTTGATATATATTTTGGTATTTTGTTATGCTGATAATTTGTATATGATATGTTGGAAATTTTGATAATTAATAGGAAGTTTGGTATCTAGTTTGGTTTATGTTTATTAGTATTTTGGTATGTTGACAATTAGGATGATATTATTAATGCCCATATTTATTTTGTAGGCGGACGATCATGTCTATGCTATTGTAAAAAACCCGATATATAGCAAGAAACTTTTTAAGTGGTTTCGATCGAGTAAAAAAAAAGGTCAGGGCGAAGATGGTGAGGATACCCGGTGTGATGATGATGAGAATGATGGGCCCGAAGACAGCGGAGACGGCGAGGATGACTAGTTAGTTTATGTTTAGTTGTTTTGTTAATGTTGTATGTTTGTTAACGACTTTAATTTTATGGATTTTTATTAACTATTTTAGATTATAATATTTGGATTCTTCATTTATGCAATTTTAACACTATTTTTTATAGATTTAAATAGTGCCTTTATAGATTAGCGGAAATATTTAAAAAAAAATGTTTTATCGGCAACATACAGTAACGGTGATTGGCATTACCGTCGACATGGAGTAGTACCGGCGACAGGTATTACTGGCTACATAATGTCACGGGTAAAAGTAGTATTGGCGACAAATGGGGCATTTACCGACAACATAATGCCTCAATTTTTGTAGTGCTCCTAGCACCATCTCTTGATAACTTCATCACCTTCTCCTTCCACACCAACATTCTCCCATTAGCCGGTGGGGTTCCACATATATAGTGTTCCACAGTGGCATCGTTGCCGCATAACTTCCGTGTATGCTGTGCAAAAATATTTAAATTTTTTTTCTAATATTGTGCCACTACTATTTTTTTTTCTCGTGTCACCCTTAGTATGAAATCATGCATCCGTCCCTGTCCATTAGTCGTGGTCCGTCATGCCACATAACAGGATCGTTGCACGATGGAAGAAGGGAGCGGTTTGCACGATCATGCTAGCCTTGTCACGTGATCATAGAGCACTCTCATGTCTGGTATACCCGAGGGCCTTACCATATGGGAAAATTTAGGGCATGGCCTATAGAGGGGCATAGTGTAGTTGTGCGAGACCCGATGCCACATCAGCACGCTAAGCATGCATGGTCGGCGTAAGTCGTGTGGTTTTATGCATCATTATTAAGCATGTGAATTTGATGGGTTTTCTCTTTTCAATGGTTGTGCAATTATCATAAAAAAAACAATACAATGCCTTAACGTGTGTATCTTGTCTTGTACGGGTCAAGGAGCAGACCATCATGTTTAGATTTTATTTGGTGCAAGTATGGGACATCATTTCTAAACAAATTCTAACATTGACACATTGACACTATATATTATATTAATTTTGTATAAAACTTACATTAAAACTCTTTTTAACTCCAAATACGATACTAATGTTTACACTAAAAATATATGGGGAAATTACTAATCTAGCCTAAAACACTAATTACCTATTTAAAAATAGCCAAAAAACACATTAGCCAAAAGTAGCCCACGAAATAGTAGATTGACCAGGGTTGACTACGGTCAACGCAAGTTGACTACGGTCAACGGTAGAAAACTACTCTTTCGTGGCAATGAGCTATTGTTTTCCGGTCCGTCAACTCTTTCGCGGCCCATTGGCCATAGTATATAATGTATAATTTTTGAGATTTTGTTATTTTGACTATTGTTTTCTTGGTTTTACCTACTTTTTTCTCTCAATTGAGCACCCAAAGAACAACAAGGTGCGTCTATTTTTTATCAAAATTTTACTGTATTGTTGATTAGGATTAGTTTTTGTATATGGGGATAACTTTTTTTTTTTAAAAAGCGAAAAAATATATATATTAAAACCGTAGGTTTCATACGAAACCTACGGTGTACAAGCGCACAATGCACAGATTGTGCAGTGTGGACTTGTACACCGTAGGTTTCGTATGAAGCCTACGGTTTTGTTTTATTTTTTTATCGTTTTTTTTTAAATTTGTTGTAACCTCGTAAGCCATCATATATACGTTATGATTTCAAGATTTTTTTTTTCCAAAAAACTTTAAAAAAAAAATTAACGAAACTGTAGGTTCTTGAGAGGAAATCGTAGGTTTCCAAAAAACCTACGGTTTTACGGGTTCAAAATGAATTTTTTTTTATACTTATCACGAAACAGTAGACCATTTGGCAAAACAGTAGCCCACTTTAATTATCTACGGTTTTGTGGGCTATTTTGCGATAATTCCTAATTTTTGGCTAAAAATGGTTAATTACTTCCTTAATTAGGCTAGATTAGTAATTGCCCCAAAATATATTCTAAAAGTATTATCATAAAATTTCATATTCTTTATCATCAGTGGCAGCCCTAGCCCTGGGATGTGCAAGCGGCGCGGTCGCATAGGGCTTTCGAATTTATGGGACCTCTGAATTTTAGGACATATAGTTATGGTGTTGGTATTTTGTAAAATACATTTTTATGTGTTATCATTAAAAAAAATAGTCGTAGTTACTTATATACACAATGTAACATTTGTTTCCAATCTTGAAGCCATTTTAATTATGAAAAAAAAAATCAAATAAAATCTAAAAGTTAAATCTAATCTTAAATTCTAAAATTTATACTAATTTAAGGAAAATACATTTATCCAAAGAAAAATAAAAATACTTTTCTGATATGAGTTCTAGAAAATGATTTCATTTTTTATAAAAGACATTTTACTCAAAAAAATCTAATACAAAAAAATCAAATTCTAATCATAAATTCTAAAAGACATTTTTCCCAAAGAGAGTATCGCTTTAAAATAGTTGTCAACTACAACGTGAGAGAGTAGGATTGAGAGCATTAAAGTAATATTGACTCAAATATAAAGATCAAAAGTGAAGTTATTTGTCTAGTAGAGTATGAACTTGAGACTTTATAAATGGTATGGTTATATTGTATCATATATTTGTTAAAGTAAATAACATGATCAAATAACTTCAATATGAGATTATGCATATTGATGAGACAATGAGCAGTGTGAGAAATTATTGACTTTTTAAAGACTACTGAGAGAATGAGTTTGAGAAGGCTTTGATCTGGTTTTTGTTGGGAAAAATAATAGGAGAAGATTTTTTTTTTTTAAAAGACATTTTGACGGGAGTGATGTTGGTTCATCAAAACCGGTACAAGAACTTTCACCTCAAAAGTCATTCATAATTTAGTATTTTGTGTACATAGTTAATCAAACTATTGGTTCATTGGAGCGAATGTTTGAACAATGCAAACAATATGAAGACGTTTTTAGTTTCTTATTCACAATAGAAAATTTGAAGTCACTAAATACTAGTGAGCTAAAGGCAAGTTGTAAAATCTTAAAAATAGGTTGCAAAATGGTCATATCTCAAACATCGATGCTAATGATTTTACTCAAAGAACTGAATTTGTTACAAAAACGTTTACCAATTAAACATAATACAGCTAACAGAATACTAAATTTCATAAAAATGATAAACACTTATCCAGGTTCTTGCCTAACATACAAATTATTGTTGACTGTTTTCATTACAGTTGCATCAACAAAAAATAGTCTTTTCAAAATTAAAGCTTTTAAAATCTTATTTACGTTCGACCATGTCTCAAGAGAAATTAACTACGTTGGATTTAATTTCAATTGAGAACGAATTTCTTAATAATATTATTTATGAAAGTATAATAGATGAACTTGCTTCTAAAAATGTTAGAAGGTCAATGTTTTGAAATAGTAATCCGTTGACTTTTTATCTTTTTATTTTGAAAATTTGGTTGTAACAATTACAACTTATTACTAATGAGTGAAAACATGATGTTGTGGTAGTGAATTTATTTGTTAGCAGCTTTAAGTTTTGAATTCAACGGTAGAAAAATTACTTAATAATATTTTACAAAAAAAATTATTGGACTTCACTTTGATTTTCACACAAAAACTTCGAAATGTTAAGGTCGGGCCCGTTTATCATTATATGAGTTTAATTATTCCCATTAGCTCTTATTATATTTTTAAAATATAAATAGAAGTTATGAATAACACACTATAAAAATAATTACTGTATCTTAACAAAGAATTGATGTTGGATATAGGGTTTGTTAGGGATGGAACTTTCAAGAAATAACTCGGAAAAAATGTTCGTTTGATAGTATAAGCTTTTTTTTTTTTAAATTGAATCCAAAATCTACTTCAATTAGCTTTTAGAGCTTTTAACTCTTGATTTTTATCTAATTTTATATTTTTAAAAGCTAACAATTACTTTTGCTGAATTTTAGCAAAAATAAAAGATACAACTTCCAATTTCCGGCTACCAACTTTCAAATACAAGTTAATTTTGTCAAACAGATCCATATAAATGTATTGTGACTCTTTTGAACTCTATTTTCGTGTTTTGAAGGTTCCATTATAGATGGTCTAAGTCATACCTTAATTAACTGTAATAAACAAAATATGATAACACATGAGCATACAGAAAATAATAAATCAATGGAGATTTTCAAAATAAGCTAAACATTAATTGATAAGTTAAACATGTTACTTGAAAAAAGATCTTAAATTTTAATTAAGAGTCTGTGTTTCTTTTTGGTAATATTGCTAATGAGAGTTTATCGCATGGTGTAAAGAAAATAAAATTATAGTTCTAGTTATCCTACGAATCTCCAATTTTGTAATACCATCCTTAACGAATAATGGGTGTTAAAAATATGGATCCAATATTAAGAATATAAGAAGATATTAAGAAAAATAATTTATAACAATCTCAAATTAGATACATCAAATCAAACTATCATACCAAATGACAAATATAGATCATAATATCATCATATCAATCTTATTTTTAAAAATATCATTATTATCATGCTTTTTTAATATAATAATTTATTTATGATAAAAATCAAAATTGAGAAATTGAGAAATTTGTCTTTTATTTTGTGTTTTGATAAGAAAGATGATTTATCATTTTCTTATTATTGAACTTTAAAGTTAAACCCGATAATTAATTCACCTAAAAACCAAATAATGAAAATAAATGAAATTTTATATTTAAGACAAAATTACAAAAATAATCCCTATGGTTTCTCATTTTATGTGGTTAAGGTCCAAACCTTTGAAAAACTGCAAATTTAGTCATTTTCAACAAGTTTTGTTGTGGTATTGGTCTCTCTTCTTGTAACGCCCGTACATCAGGGCTAGTCAATTTAGAGACGATAAGCATCAAAAATGACTTTTTGATGGAAGATTAATTTAGAAGGATTAATCTTAACTAAGTTATAGTATATGTTACAAGGATTCTGTACATATAAAGAACGCTGAAATCCGAGTTATAACAAAGAAGTTATGACCTGTCGAAGTTTCGCGACAGAACCGGCACGACACAGCGCGACATAAATAGTGAATTTACGTTAGAGCAATATTTGGCCTTAGTGATCTAAATGAAAGTCGTAGAATACGTTAAACCGAGAGCGTGCATAAAAAGAACGTCTAAATCTGACTTCGTATGAGGAAGTTATGATTTTTCGAAGTTTCAACATTAGCAGTATGCAGCCCGAAGTTCGAATATGAGATCGAGTGATTTCTAGCCGAAAAGATCTAAACAAGAATCGAAGATCTCATCGATAGTAGTCCAACGGTAAAAAGACAGACGAAAACGGACGTCAGACGAAGAAGTTATGGATTTCTAACGGAGTTTTCCTGTCCCGGCCTACTAAAAATAATATAATAAAAATAAAGTCAAAATTAGCCGACGAAGTCTAAACGAGAGTTGTAGAGCATAATCTCACATACGCGTGGATATAAAGAACGTCGAAAACGGAGTTCGTATGCGAAAGTTATGAATTTCTGAAGTTCGGGGCGCGCAACCCCAAAATTGTCAGAGTTCACGACGTGAATACAGTGTTCACGACGTGAACTCAGTATTTATGACTTCTGGAGCCTGACAGACGCAAGTTGCGATGACGCACCTGATGACTATTGAACTCACGACGTGAATATTTGAGATTCACGACGTGAATCCAGAAAAATGGCCTTATAAATAGAATTCAAGGGGCAGCCGAGTTTGGTTGCTCAATCTCTTCTCTCCCACTCCCGATACTCTCTCTAAGCCCTATTTTAACCCCCGAAGCCCCGATATCATCCCGAGACACGAAGCAAGTCCCGAAGCCCGAAGATCCCGAGAAGAAAAGAGTTTCCGAGCCGAAGCTCTGCCTGCGAGAAGCCCGGTGTGTGCAGATCTTCCAGTTTCACCGAAGAAGTACTACTCTTAGAGCCGTAGTGTTGTCCGATCATCTTCTGATCAAGTGAGTGTATAGTCTCTTTCATAAACACGATTTTAATACAAGTATTGTTTGAATGTATTAAGTATATGTTTGGTGTGAGTGTGTAGTTACTTTCTTCTACCGCATAGATATGAAGTATTTACTATGAAATACGTGCTATGTGTTTATACGTTGTTTGCTTACTTGAGATGGCTGTTGAATGAATGTTTTATACAGGTTTTTAAATGATTTAAACTATATATGTAATTTATATCTACAAATATGTTGGGTAGAACATGGGTAGATGAAATAATTGGTGTGTGAGGAAAGATGAGTTTGAGGATGAGACTTAGTGCCTAAACCCTGGTGACTATGCAGACTTAGAGCCTAAACCTTGGTGACTATGGAGTTAGCGCCTGTTAAAGTGAACCTTGGTGACTATGGAGTTAGCGCCTGTTAAAGTGAACCTTGGTGACTATGGAGTTAGCGCCTGTTAAAGTGAACCTTGGTGACTATGGAGTTAGCGTCTGTTAAGTGAACCTTGGTGACTATGGAGTTAGCACCTGATAGCTATGGATTTAGTACCTAATAGATAAACTTTGGCAGCAATGGACTTCGTGCCAATTCCTTAGGTCAATCCTTATGAACGAATGAATAAAGGATAGTTGATTCTTAGGGTAAAACCTTAAGAAATAAAGAAGATAATGGGGATGGGTAATTGGGTTGATTGTTTGATGATTAAATATAATAATTATATTATTGTGGGTTGAAAACCCTATATGCTCACCAGGCTCCCAAGTCTGACCCACTCAGTTTTCTTTGCATTACAGGTAATGGCACAAGAGTATAAGTTGGTGGACTTGACGAGAGATTTTGGATTATAGATCAGTAGTTATAAATAACTGTTGTAAGGTCTATTTTATACTGTTTATGCTTTTGGTCTGTATCGGAACATGACATCCCGAGATTTTGTTATTTAATGAAAATACATTTCTTTAAAGAAATGCTTTGATAAATTCTTATCACATTTTGTTTTGGGAACAAATTCCGCAACTGTTTTCTGTAAACGATTACTCTGATTTTAAAACAAAGTACAAACAAATTGGTCTTTTCTGGCCGTGAAAATGGGGATGTCACACTTCTGTTAACTTTAATAACTTGGTTGTTAACTTTTTTAAACTGACTGTTTTTAGCTTTAGAGACCATTTATACAACGAAACTATAAGGACCATTTCGACATATCTGCTTTTTAATTTTCTTAAATTATTATATATTAATAAATGTTATTTTTAATATATAATATTTATATATTAATAAATATTATTTTATAAGATTATTAATTTATTTTAATTAAACTTTTTCATTTCTTTGTTATTAGATTTTTATTTGGATTAATATATATGAATAAATATTATTTTTAATGTATAATATTTATATATTATTAAATATTTTTTTATTATTAATTTATTTTAGTTAACTTTTGTATTTGATTAATTCTTTTTATTAGATTATTATATATTAAAAAAATATTATTTTTAATATATGATATTTATATCCTAATAAATATTACATTATTGGATTATTAATTTCTTTTGTTAAGAATTTAAATTTTTTTTTTGGAATAATTTTTTTATTCTATTATTACTTTTAATGTATTATTTTATTTATATAATAAATACTATTTTGTTGGATGATTAGATTATTAGTTTATTTTTAATATATACTATTAATTTTTTTTTTAATTTTTTAGTTCCACCACAAAGTCGTCAGAATACGCAAAAGCATTGCCTCTCATCATCGAAAATCGTCAGGATCACCACAAAACATCTTCATCGGAGGTCGGACAGAAACCTACCAACCTTTCCAACCAACGATGGTGGTAGTCACCTGCGATAAGACCACTACCATCACCCGATCACCACCACCACTTTTTATGTTTATAGGAGTTTGTTGCACATTGTGTGAGATATGGAAGATTCAAGCGGATTGTGACGAGGTTGTCGTAGGTGGCTACCAGTGATGTTCGGTGGAAAAAGTTAGTAAGGTTTACGTCGAACCTCCGATGCAGGTGTTTAGCGGTGATCCTGACGATTTTCATTGATGAGAGGCGGTGCTTTTGCGTATTCCTGCAACTTTATCCTAATAAAATTAAAAATAAATTAATAATATAGTAAATAATATTTATTATATAAAGAAAATATTAAACTAAAAGTAATATTCCAATAAAAAAATTAATCGAAAAAAAAGGAATTAAAAAATTTAACTAAAAGTCTGATAATGTATTATTTATTAGGATATAAATATTATAAATTAAAAATAATATATATATATATATATATATATATATATATATATATATATATATTAATTCAATAAAAAAAGAATTACTCCAATAAACAAAATTAACTAAAAAAAATTAATAATCCAATATAATATAATTTATTAATATATAAGTGTTATATATTAAAAATAATAAATATTATTCATATATAATAATCCAATTAAAATATCTGACAACAAAGAAATTTAAAAAAATTAATTAAAAGAAGTTAATAATCTAATAAAAAAATATTTATTAATATGTAAATAGTATATATTAAAAAATAACATTTAATATATATTAAAAAAATAGTACATATTAAAAAAAATTAAAAAAAAACATTTATTAATATATAATAATTTAATAATAAAAAAAAAAGATATGTAGAAATGGTCCTTCTAGTTTGGTTGCAGAAATGGTTCATGAGGGTAAAATAGTCATTTTAAAAAAGTTAACCAGTCAAGCTGTTAAAGTTAACGAACGGGTGACCAAAACCGTAACAAAACATGTTGAAAATGACTAAATCTACAACTTTTCAAAAGTTTGGACCTTAGCCACATAAAATGAAAAATGAAAATCCACATGAACCATTTTTACAATTTTGTCTATTTAAAACTAAGTTTTTTTATCATCTAGTTATAATATCTTTTCAAATTTAGCATTAAAAAGTAAACAGATATTAGTTGAGTTCCAGTTTGTTTTTACTTTTTGCGATTAATCAACAATCAAAAGATGAATTCATGTTGTCATTATTTTCTCTCTGTTGCGTTGATAATAATTGATGGGTGAAATGGGCAATTATTAAAAGAAAATGACAAAATAGAACGAATATAATTGTACGATGATATCATATGGTTGTTTGGCCAATTACGTGTTCTATTTGAGTATTTGGTCCAAATAAGTGGTCTCGTCTCGGCTAAGGCTATCCGGTATGGGGTTAATATCACGCGTCTTGGGCTGAGGCGACGCGCCTCCCCACGCGTGAACACCGCCCCCAATTCTGGTGGGGTGCGTGTAACGTGGTTTCGGAGACGGGACGAGACGACGAATGAGAAGCCTTCTTTTTTGTAACGGGTGGATTTTGGTGGGGAACGGTCTTTTGATCGTTTAATAAAAAAAAATATTTTTTAAAATTTAAACACACTCAACTTCACCTATAAATTACATACTATTCTATTTACAATTTCCACTTCAAAAAACACTTTCTGCATTTTATTACCATCTACAAAAAACACTCATCTCTTTCATATTTTTTTTCTCTCTATATGGATTCAAATCAAAACACTCCAAACACTCTAAATGCAAATGTTAGCTATATGCAATTGTTAACCTCCACAATCCAACAATAACTTCTATTCACCACTTCATACCCTCAAACTTCCACCAACAACAACCATAACAATTCAATCAACCTCAATTCCAAGCCTTTCAATAACAACATTCTCAACAATTTCAACAACCATCTCAACAAATTCAACAACCTTCTTTTATACCTCATCAACCATCTCAAGTCTCATTATCTCAATCTCAACCTATAAATATCGACAATGACAACGACGACGAACAGGTCCAAGAAACACAACAACTAACTCGTCGAAGGCAAAAAAAAAAAACAAAAGATCCAAAAAAAAAAGAGAACTACTGCATGGAACGAAGACGATGAGGAAGCTTTAGCGAAAACTTGGATTTTTATATCGCAAGACGGGGATGTCGGCAACTCGCAAACGGGTCAAAGTTTTTGGTGTCGTATTTTAGATCATTTTCACGCGTTATTAAGAAAGAAAACGGAGCGGACGTACGACTCGATCAACGCAAAATGGCGTGATTTACGAGCGGCTTGCATCAAATTCAATGGCATATTTGACAAGCTTAAAAATATGCATAGAAATAGTAGCAACGATTACAACATTTTAACAACCACGGCCTACGAATACAAAATTACCACCAATGGTAAACTGTCCAGCCACCAAAAAGCGTGGGAAGTTTGTCGTAACGGTCCAAAATGGGTTCTATATCCAGAAATGTCGCATTCGGGATCTACCACCGGTTCCAACAAAAGGGCAAGAACGTCCGAGTCGGACGTGGGTTTTGGAATCGACCTCAACGATGACTTTGACGCCACCGAGGGGGAGGGCCCACCGGACGTCCAACTTCGTCGACCACCGGGAAGGGACAAAGCGAGAAATGGAGCGTCTTCAAGCGGAAAAGCACCGACAACTAGCGAAGGCGAGCTTGCGACATCCATAGATTAAGCTCTAGTTTTTCTAGAAAAAAATACGAATCAACGGAGGAAGCTCGTCGCCAAAAAATAGCTCTTACCGATCTTCAAATCATAAACACAAAGCCCTAACCGGATATCGATCCAAAAAATCTTGCAACGTTTCTTAAAATTCAACGACAAGTCAGGGACAAATATGAAATCTAGGTTCTAATATTTATGGTTTTAAGTAATTTATGATTTTTATTTATGGTTTTAAGTAATTTAGAATTTTTATTTTTGTTATGTTTTTTAAGAATTTTAAGATTTTATTTTGTGTTTTTTATATTAATGTAATGTGTTTTTAATTTTAGTGTAATGTATGGTTATTATTTAAATTTTGGTTTTTATTTAAATTATGGTTTGTATTTTGTTTTTTATTTAATATAATGTTAAAAAAATAAAAAAAATAAAAAAATGAATTTGTGGAATGGTAACCATTTGTCCATCTCTATTGTTTAGTGAGTTGGTAATGAAGCTGATGTAACGCATTAAATAACAACATTTTTTCGGTGGATTGATCGTGACAACCAAGGGCTAACTTGGTCCTCATTGAGATTTGTCCCATATTTTCAACCAACCAGATAAACAAAAACTTTATCAACCGAAAAAACCCACACAACATTAAAACTGTTGTTTTCTTTCAAACTCAAATGATAATCAATAACTAAAATATTTGGAAGAGATAGGTGGTGGAAATAAAAATGAGTCCCCTTTTTTACAAGTAACAAGAGCATATGTAGTACACAAATAGATAACTGATCGAGATTGCATTGTCTGAGATAATGGAGAAAAAGCAAGTGGCCATCATCGGAGCCGGAATCAGTGGCCTCCTCGCCTGTAAATACTGTCTCTCCAAAGGTTTCAAACCCATCGTTTTCGAGTTAGAATCCGACATAGGTGGCGTATGGATGAAAACCATTAATACCACGAGGCTCCAGACGCCGAAACTTGTGTTTCAGTTTTCCGACTTCCCATGGCCGTCTTCTGTCACCGATGACTTCCCTAACCAACAAGAACTTCTAGACTACATCCGGTCCTACGCCACCCACTTTGATCTCATACCCCACATCAAATTCAATTCTCGAGTCAAGGGAATTAGATATGACGGACCATCGTCGGAGACATGGTCGCTCTGGAACGGCACCGGCGAACCATTTCCACCGGAAGGCAAGTGGATTGTCACGGTGGACGACACTCAAACTGCCACCACCCAGGTATGGATGATTCATGATCATGAATATGTCATCATCTTCAGAGTTCTCGCATGATTAATCTACCTAATTTACGGTGGAATCACCAGGTCTACACCGTCGATTTCGTGATTCTCTGTTTGGGAAGATTCAAAGATGTTCCAAACATACCGGATTTCCACGCCGGAAAAGGCCCTGAAGCTTTCCAAGGCCCGGCGATACACTCCATGGACTACGCAGCCATGGATAACGACACAGCTGAAGAATTCGTCAAAGAAAAGAGGGTCGTCGTCGTGGGATTCGGAAAAACTGGACTCGACATTGCAAGAGAGTGCTCCTCCATCAATGGTTAGTTGCAGGTGGTCATCTTCACACTTTCAACCTTCTCCGGTCATCTTCCATAACTTTTCGATGTTAATTTCAGGCCCAGAACATCCGTGTACGATAGTATACCGGCGTGATCATTGGAAGCTCCCTGAATGGTCTGCATGGGGAATCCCGTTACCGTTTTTATACTTGAATCGCTTTTCCCAGCTTATGGTTCACAAACCCGGCGAAGGTTTTCTCCTTAGTCTGGTGGCTACTTTGCTTTCACCTCTAGTAAGTCCCTCTACTACAACTTCATTTTTTTTTTCAAATTTTACAACCATTTGAAGTTTGATCACCGACTGTAATTAATAGGGTTGGGGAGTCTCGAAACTTGTGGAAACCTACATCAAAAAGAAGATCCCACTCGCAAAGTTCGACATGGTGCCACAACAAAGCTTCTCAAAAGAAGCCCGCTCATGTGTGATTTGCTACATGCAAGATCCTGAGGAATTCATCGAGGCAGTTGAGAAAGGAAGCATCAAGTTGAAGAAAACTCCAAACTTTAGCTTTTACGACAAAGGTATATCGATTGAAGAAGACAACACGCGTATAGAAGCGGACATTATAATATTCGCAACTGGATTCAAAGGCGTTGAGAAGCTCAAAGACATTTTCGAATCATCAACATATCGTGACTTGATCACTGGTTCACCACGAATCCCTCTATACAGGGAATGCATTCATCCAAGGATACCGCAGCTAGCGATAATTGGATTTTCTGAGAGTTTTTCCAATATTCACACCTCCGAAATGAGGTCGAAATGGGTGGTTGCGCTTCTTGAAGGTGCGTTCAAGCTGCCGAGTGTTGATGAGATGCAGAAAGATATTGGGAGATGGGATGAATATATGAAGCAAACAGCTGGGGAATACCATAATCGATCGTCAATTGGTGCTTTAGAAATATGGTACAATGATCAACTGTGCAAAGACATGGGTATGAATCCTATGAGAAAGAATGGACTGTTGGCAAACCTTTTTGAACCGTTTGGTCCCATGGACTACGCCTAATCAGAAAAAGCTGAATTGATTCTATCAGATTTTGGTAGCATTATTCTGTCCATTATTTAATTTAGTAACTTTATGTACTTTGGGGTGCTTTATTTTTTCTCCATTAAGTTGTTGAATACTGAAAGGCTAGTAATTTTTATTTTTTGAACTAAATCAACTGTGTATCCGAGGAAATAACTATTTTATCATTACGTTTGAAAATGTTTTTCATTCCAAATAGAGCATAGTACGAACCAATCAATTCAAAAGACAAAGGGAAAACACAAAAGAAAAGAAAAAAAAACAATAAAAAACAAACTATCATATGGAGGGTACAACAAACAATAAAAAGGTAATAAAATCACCATTTAGGAATTAATATAAATAAAAATAAAATAACAAGCCATTTACAAATAAACAATTCACCAAATCACTGCACGTGTCATTGTACGTGTAAACCACGGTCGGTATATTTAAAATTTCTATATAAATAAAAATAATAATAAATGTAAAAAAAACCAAGATATTGTCGACTGTAAGTAATTATGAATTAATTTGTTAAGCAAAATAAAATAATAATGTTATTAGGATAAGATTTTGTATTTTCAAAATTTGGATTTAATTTGATTTGTTACCCAAAAAAAAAGGAAATAATAAAAATCATAAAAAATAACGCGTGTCAAAAAGGCATTCTAAAAAACTGACACGTGTTATTTTTAGGTTTCATTTATTAGAAGAGGTAGATATGTTCATCCGCAACATTTAATCAAAAAATAACTTTCAAATAATGTTGGAAAAACCTTTTCCAAGTGTTAAACGGTTTACAACATTGCCTGAGTTGATCTATTTGTATATTTGTGAACAAAACGGAATACTCACACAAAGAGATAAGAGATATTTCATTATTTACATGCATGTTTATTTGTTGCGATTAAAAGACAAGCTTTTCATGCATTGAAACTATATAAGGCTGATGTAGAATATGAACATGCAAAACACATAAAAGTTTTTTTGCTGAGACAATCAAGAGTTTGACATGTTATCCAAAGAGGATGGTATAGTGGCGTAGCCAGGATTTTGTTTTAGAATAATATGAACAAGTAGCAAAATACTGGAAATGATAACAAAATGTAAAAATATATGATTTTAAAGTAAATTGTTCGTTTAAGTTGGAAGTAACTGATTAATTAAGATAATAAAAAAAATATTAATATACAAATCTGATGAAAGAGGAGTTCACTATGGAGATTGAAAGACAATTTGATCTATTCAAAAAATTGTTGACTTAATTCTTTAATCGACATGTCTGAACATGTAAATTATTTCCTTCATTATGAATTTAAGCTTAGAATGGAATGAGTCATGTTACAATTTACAGCCTTAACATTTTTTACTAAAAAGAAATATAAAATCTATATATAATATATTTCACTTCAAATTTGATCAAAGCCCACTCTTACACCCATCTAGCTACACCTATGGGATGGTATCAAATTGTATATGTATATGTATGTCTCTGTGTATGTGTGTGTATATGCGTGTGTGTATATATATATATATATATATATATATATATATATATATATATATATATATATATATATATATATATATACTAGGTATGTGTAAGGGTCGTGCTAAGCACGGCCCACGAAGATTTTCTTCGAGAAATTCTAAAAGTAAACGAAAGTTCAATGCTATAATAGACAATTAAATAAAAGCACATTGTTATTTCTCGCCGTATTTAGCACTAATCACAGCAACCTTATTTCTCAATAGTACACAAAGAGATTAAGTATATAACTCCTTATCAGGATCGTTGTCTGTAATTGTTTTGAAACATAAATAGGTACCTACAAAAAACTTGAAACAAAATCTAAAATTGCAGAAAATAGCAACATATTTTCTTCTTGTTACCAATATGCTACAAATTCTTGACAACTCATGGTCTGCATCACTTGGTCACTTGATGGTGGTTCTTGAGCCATTAACGACAATAACTAAAATCATGCAACAGTTTGAAGTGTTCATTTTCTCAAAAAGTTGTCCTTGTAAATTTAATTTATATTGTTACAGGAAAGTTGATAAGTCAAAAAACTCAATACTTAGTGCATCTAAGTCGTAAAATCGAGCTACTTTCTATTTCGTATCATAACCCCCTATTGCTACTTAATTACAATATCATTTTAAAATCTTTACAAACACGAATACTCTTAAAAGTTCAATGAATTGGATGAGTTTGAATTTAACAATACTTACCAAGATAAACCGAGAGATGGAGCAAGATTGAACATGAGATAGAATATAGCTAGTAAAATTAATGGGAAAAACTGAAATATTTATTACACGGAAAAAAGATAAAGGACAACAAACTGGAACTAAATTTAAAGGTTAACCTTGTATTCCTTCTTTTCTTTGCCTTTCTTTCTTGCGACTATTATTGCATAAGTGTTCTTCATATCTTTTAGTCCATCTATGCCCAATGATACCAAAGTAAACAAAGTCTTTGTTATATTGTCAGCTTAAAAGTGGAGTGATAAAAGCATAACCTGGTGACACCTCTAACCTGAGTTCTTTGACCAAAAGTGTCAAGTGATTTACTACAAACATATTTCCTCTCAATAACTTTAGTAATTAATATACTGTCTCTTCTTTGTTTCCACTGTCAAACATTGATCTAATCTGAATTGTCAAAAACACGATTGACTAGTAAATAGATTAAGGTGTCATGTAAGTAAATTGCATAACATATAGCATACTCTCTATATAATTAGCATTAAGAGTTGAAAATCGCTTATTTAACAAATAAACACAAGTTAGAAGTGATGACTCTTAAATACAATAGTTAAATTATGCCACGACCTAATATGTATTTAATATTAATGCCTCTAGCTATAGTTATCATTACAATAATATATAAATGAAAATCACAACATAATAATCGACAAAGGGTTAGCCTTTATACTCTATAGATCAACATATCACTAAAAATACCCTCAAATATATTCTTGATCTTTTCTTACCAGTGAATTGATTGTATTTTATTTACATCTAACTACCAAATGATGGGACCATGAAGTAAGCAAAACATGGCAGCTACCAATGTAGTTAAAGTAACTTAGCTTCCTGATTATTACATGCAAAATAAGTACTTGACTCGGGATTGATAGAATTATAATGCCTCCTTCCATCAGTTTCGCTAAGAGCCAGACAAGAACATTCAATGTCAACTTGGTTTTAACTGGAAAAAGAAATAGGACAGTTCTTGAGAAGTTTAAAGATAAATATTATGTGATTTCTATAGCATGTAAATTAATAATATAGGCAACCAACTTTTATAGATGGGAAATTTGCATTAGCATCCACAAGTAAGACATGAACTTCACAAGTTTGATCTTGCGTAAATAATAAAAAGAAACATCATGATGAAAAAGTAATAACAATGTGATATTTATATACAACTAATTACTTGCAGGCATGAAAAATAAGGTAATGAGTTGATACAAACCGAAAAAGAATTTATTGAATTTGTTCGAAAGAGTACGTACCTTGATTAGTGTCGAACCTCCTATCATATAATATATATCTAGAAGCGACTTTGCATCTTTGACAGAGCCTTTAAGCATTTATGCAACACCTAAAATGCAAAACTGTAACATCCCAAAAAAAAACAAGGGTAAAAATTTCCTTTTTATTATAGTCTAAGCACTATTGTAAAATTGGTCCAAGCATTGACAAGCATTTCAAATAAAACAATTATCAGAGTTCATTCCCAAAGTTCACATATTGCGAAAAACACGGGTATATGCGCTGCGATCGTCCCGAGCTCATTCATTTGAAAACTGGAGTACCTGAAACATAAACTAAAAACCGTAAGCACAAAGCTTACTGAGTTCCCCAAATACCACATACCATATAATAAGAATACTGCCAAGCATATCTGGGTGTTGGCCTCCCATTCGGTCTATTTCAACCGGATACTGTCGAGCATATTTGGGTGTTGGCTCCCCTTCGGTCTATTTCAACTGAATACTGCCGAGCATATCTGGGTGTTGGCCTCCCCTTCGGTCTATTTCAACCGGATACTGCCGAGCATATCCGGGTGCTGGCCTCCCCTTCGGTCTATTTCAACCGGATACTGGGTCTATTTCACCTCTCCCACTACCACATAATAACATACGCAAATAATCACAGAAACATCAACAAATACTGGCAAACCAGATAATTATCACAAAGACAATCATCTTACTATAAACATCAACTAGTGGGTCGGCATTGGTGCCTTCGACCCACGAATTCTGCAAAGGGAGACTCACCTCGAATGCAGAAGCTTCCTTAAAGAATTTCCTAGTTGATGCCCTGACGACACCTTCGAACTATCAGATCAAGAATAACACCCAATTAGCAATTGGGTTCCAATAAATAACCAAAACTTCATACCTGGGGTAAAAAGACCATTTTACCCCTATCCAAGCCTTGTCCAAAACTATGGCCCAAACTACAATCTGGAAGACCCAAAGGCCCACCAATCAACCAGTGGTCTAATTTTCTAAATTGGGCCTAACCCCAACAAGAACCAAAACTGAGGCCCAACTTCATTAACCAAAAAGGCCCAAACCAAAAGATCCACAAAGGCCCTCTAATGGCCCAATTTTTCAAATCGGACCCAATCCCATATGGGCCTTATCCTAAGCCCCGTACTTCCCTTAATTACAATTCAGATTACCTTAATTACGACGAACTTGTTCAAAGTCATAAATCAAAAGTCAAAGTCAACGATCCAAGTTGACCCAACTTGCCGAGTTGTCCTTCAACTCGTCGGGTTACTTCATTAGACTACAAAGATCAGACAAAACCCCATCAACTCGCCGAGTTCACCCTTAAACTCGCCGAGTTCGCCAGAAATCCAACATCTTAATACATTAAGCCGACCTATTCAAAACTAAGGGTTTCACAACTCAGATCTAAACTGAAATGGCCTCAAGAAGGGTAAAGTTTCCAACTTTACCATAAGAATCACCAAAATGGGTTCTAAACCCAAACCCTAAACTTAAAAGGGTAAGGACTTAATCATTAAGCACTTATTCAACAAGGACACAACTCCAAAATGCAGATCTGACCGCATAAGGCTAAATGGTCATGTAAAGTTTCCAACTTTACACTTATCCATGACTAGAAGAAGCTCAAAAGCTCCAAAGAGGCCAAAAGAAGGACTTAATGAATGCATGAAGCCCTTAAAACCAAAAAGTTGGCACCTTTATGCCAAAAGAGCTCTTAAAGATCATAGATCTGAAAAGGATAGACACTTGGGACTTCTACTTCCCCAACAACCACCCATCCATGGCTAAAAGCATACAAATAGACCCAAGAAGAGATCTAAGCCAATATTGAGCAAGGTCAGAACTTTATACCCGAAATGTGCTGGAAATGGAGCAGAGAATCACGACCTGAAAGCACCTACTTGAACCACCACCTTGCACCAAGCTTTTCTTCCTTCAAAGAGCTACAAACACACCAAAGCACACCCACAAAGAGCTCACAACACTAAAGGAGGCTCTAGGGTTTCGAGATTAGGGGTAGGGGCTATAGAGACTAGGAATGAGGCCAACACCTGAGACTTAAGGTGTTTAAATAGGGTGCAAAACCCCAAAATTAGGGTTTCCTAAACAGCGTCCAACTCGCCGAGTTGGCTCCTCCAACTCGCCTAAACCTCGCGATCAAAACAGATTCTACTCGTCGAGTAGAGGCTCCTCAACTTGTCGGGTAAACCCATTAATCCCTGTGAATCTTCATCTTCAACTCGCCGAGTTGGCTCCTCCAATTCGCCGAGTTCATCTTGAAATTAGCATAATTCCACAATTAACCTTCTAGATTCCGGTTGTTACAACTCTCCCCCACTTACATCAAATTTCGTCCTCGAAATCGCTCCTTACAAATACTCATATCAAAACGAACAACCTGCGGGACACAATCAAAGATTCCGCGCATAGAACAATCTTCCCAAGGCAACCAAAACCCAAACCGAAACTTCCCAAAGAACATTAAAACCTTCAGCCCCTGCAACCCACTTCTACCTTTCTGAGACCTGAAATATATGATGGTCCGACTCCCTGACAGACCACTCACGCGGAGACAACTCCATACCAAGCTCTCAATGAATAACTGATTAACATAACACTTCTGACTCTTATCATACGACGACCTATCCAAATCTACTGAAACCATCATTAGAATAGTTCCTCAAGCCCGATGAAGAACGAATCCCCAATCTCTTAAATAAAACCAATCCTGTCTTACCTAAAATCTGAAGCCTAAAATCTCAATGTTTTGACTCCCTGTCAGGCTTCCCACACCGAACCGCCACCGCCAACCTCATAGAGTTTCATGCCAAACAAAATGCTTCCAACCCCTGATTACATTGCGGCTTCGAAGGGAAACAAAGTCACTGACCGTAAACCACTACAGATAACTTATATTCGACAGAAGGCTCAGATAATCCTTCGAGTAGAAAATTCATCCCTGCAACGGTTAGACTCAGACGAGAGCTGCGCAACAGGATCAAATCAATTACTCTTAGATTATTTAATCCCATTGTGAGTGACTTAGCAATTTCCCAAACAACCAGTTACTCTACTCCCACACGAAACCTCAAATCATAACTACTGCCCGAAGCACCACGCTGCCTCCTGGCTGCTTCCCACAAGCAGTCGAGACCTCCCTGGTCCCAACTTGTCTGCCAACTATCTGAAATACTGAATTTCCGCCTGGCTGCTGATCCAAACGACACTCCCACAATCGCCCCACGCGACTTCCGAAAGAAAACCTCGACCGACAATAATCAACCGAACCATCACGACATCGAACTGATGCTAAACTGAACGCTACAGGACCAACTGTAGCCTTATCTCATACCCGGTCTCCCGCGACCTACCAATTCTTGATTCCAAACATGTTGTGGCCCTCCTACAGCCTTGCGAACAGACCAACCTTGGCCTAAACCATCTGAAGAAATACGCGAGCAAATTACAAATTTTCCTCATTCTCTTCGTTTCACAGGGACCGATGAACGCTACGGTCCACCCTGCAGCCTTACAACACCCCCACCTTGCCACAACTGTCACCCAAAGCCTTACCGCTAATCTATCAATTTGAACATATCTAAAGTCGAACACACACTCGACCCAACACCTGAGCTAGACACGAGCCATACCTGGAACCACAACCTCGGTCCCCCAAAGCCTGCTATTAAACACCAAGAAGATGCGAACCCAATGTTGGGAAGTTTACTGAACCCCCAACTCACAAAATACTCAATCCAGGCAGCCACTTGGTCCGCCATTTCCCCCCGATGGGGATGCGAAACTCATCCTAGTCTCATACCTACTCCTGTCCTGAATACCTGAACGGTTCTCCCCCACTTTGATTCAACAAAGCCCTCACAGTACACGAGAATCGAAGGATTCTCAATCCTTCTTACCCTCCCAATGATCGATCTGCCGATAAACGGTGCTTACTAATGCTAGTGTTCCATCACTATCCAGCCCAAAGACCGCACAACTCCTAAAGACCTGGTGAACACTTCCCAAATCCCAACAATTCGGATAATCCTGAATACTATAAAATGATACCATACTCTAATCCTGGAGTTCAAAGAACAGATGCTCAGACCAAATCCTCCACAATAGACGACTCCCTTTGGTACACCAAGAAGCCAATCCGCACACTAATACTAAAACCACTGAATCCTGGCAATGCTGGAGAATCACCCTACCGAACCCGGACCATAAACCTTCCACACCATACCTCTGACTGATCCCGACCAAAACCAGAATAATACCCGAACACTTGGAACCCGCTATACCATATACGACCCTTACTAATCCACTAAAGACTCATGGCATGCATATGACATATAACATTTCTTGAAGATATAACCCAAACATAAGCAGAGAAATAAACCAGAGATGCACTTACCCAACCCGCTACAGTATTCCAAACCAATGCAAAATTACTGATAAAACCATGAAGAAAGCAAAAGAAAACATATCTGCAATGTCGCCTGATGGAGTCCTGACCTCCCCTGTCTGACACAGCAAAGCCTTACTTCTTTCTGCCGGGGCTCCTTCCCTACCCTCTCGACCATCAGAGATTTGCAAAATAGCCGGACCAGGTGCACTCGCTGCTCCTCCCCTCATCCTTGGACATACGGACCTCTTGTGGCCCACTTGGTTGCAGAGAAAACATAACGGGCTTGCCCCTTGAGGACAATCCCTGCTGACATGATCAACTCTGCCATACTTGTAGCAACCCATACCTCTGGAACGACAAACTCCATCGTGACGTTTCCCGCACGTGTTGCACTGTCCTCGGCCCTGCTGGCCTCTCAAACGATGATCAGAAATCTTGGGTCTCTTCCTGGGACCCTCCACTGTATGCACCTGATCTGATCCCTTCTTCCCGAGGTGCTCCAAATCGATCTCCCGCTCCCAGGCCCTAGAAGCCATATCATTCAGGATCTAGCACCCTGACACGCTCACCAGCTCACTTGCCAACGACTGAACTGCGATAACTGGAGCAACCTCTTCCCTAAACCGGGTCACAAACTCCTCCCAAGACATTGTCTCCAATTCAGAAGGCGAAGAAGATCGCACAATCAATTCCCAACAACTCCTTGCCGCCCGATACAGGAGATCCAAGGCGAACCGAACCTTGGCTCCTATGGGTTAGGGACTAGTGAACACTTTCCATCTCCTCAATCCAACGCGAAATCAAAAACCTGGCAGTCCTTCCACTAATTGGCTCATCACCTGAGCCGAAACCAAACCCTAAACTTTCCCCATGCGTGCTCATCACCAATCTGAAATACCACAAGCCAACGATCAAAACATGCTCGAAAATTCCTTCCCACAAGCTCCTTCGATTCTCTAAGGCTCTCGCTAATATGAGTATGTAACTTGTGCTTTCAGTAGTACGGTCCCAATACTACCTTCCACACCTATCCATACTTTCCTCAGCAATCCTTCTGAATCCTCTAATTCACTTCCTCAAACCAAAGCACAAAACTCACTAAACCGCATCACTAACTCACTGAAGCATATCCTAGGTTTTCCTAGGTTACCGAACTCAACCAGCCCTCAGCTGCTAAAAGATTCCCACCAATGTCGACCAACTACCTCATGAATATAGTCACATACAACAGAGGTCAAATAATCCTTCGAGTAAAAGACTCAACCCTATAACGGTTGGACTCAAACGAGAGCTGCACAATAGCGTCAAATCCACTACTCTTAGATTATTTAACCTGTGCCGCATATGACTCAACATATTTACTTAGTAGTTAACGCACATCACTAAGAATCCCACAAATCACAAAGCAAGCAGCATTCAGGCAACGGAAAATCTAACCAGCATACACTAATCAATCCATTCTATCCACTGATACGAAAACCATACTATCATGCAATTCTAAGAGCTCATATAATAAGACATATAAAGGCATCTCTCCTATCATATAATACTGAGCAGATCCTTATCCCTAATCTAGCATGTGATTCACATAATCATATCACATAATAAACATGCATTGGTATTTTGGGAACCACCTACTTGAGCTTGACCGCTTGCACGCATCACACCCCTTTCTTTGATTAGAAACTCATTTTTAATTAAATGTTCATTTTATAAAAATTCTCACCATACCCTCAGTTTGAGTTCAGGCACACCCGAGAGTATGCCCGAATCCCTCAAACCAAGGCTCTGATACCAACTTGTAACATCCCAAAAAAAACAAGGGTAAAAATTTCCTTTTTATTATAGTCTAAAAACTATTGTAAACTTGGTCCAAACATTGAAAAGCATTTCAAATAAAACAATTTTCAGAGTTCATTCCCAAAGTTCACATATTGCGGAAAACACGGGTGTATGCGCTGTGATCGTCCCGAGCTCCTTCATTTAAAACTGGAGTACCTGAAACATAAACTGAAAACCGTAAGCACAAAGCTTAGTGAGTTCCCCAAATACCACATACCATATAATAAGCATACTGCCAAGCATATCTGGGTGCTAGCCTCCCCTTCGATCTATTTCAACCGGATACTGTCGAGCATATCTAGGTGCTGGCCTCCCCTTCGGTCTATTTCAAACGGATGCTGCCAAGCATATCTGCGTGCTGGCCTCCCCTTTGGTCTATTTCAATCGGATATTGTCGAACATATTTGGGTGTTGGCCTCCCATTCGGTCTATTTCAACTGGATACTGGGTCTATTTCACCCCTACCACTACCACATAATAACATACGCAAATAATCACAGAAACATCAACAAATACTGGAAACCCAGACAATTATCACAAAGACAATCATTTTACTATAAACATCAACTAGTGGGCCGACATTGGTGCCTTCGACCCACGAATTCTGCAAAGGAACACTCACCTCGAATGCAGAAGCTTCCAGAAAGAATTCCCTAGTTGATGCCCTGACGACACCTCCGAACTATCAGATCAAGAATAACACCCAATTAGCAATTGCGTTCCAATCCATAACAAGAACCAAAACTGAGGCCCAACTTCAATAACCAAAAAGGCCCAAAAACAAAAGATCCCCAAAGGCCTACTAATGACCCAATTCCCCAAATTGGGCCCAATCCCATATGGGCCTAATCCTAAGCCCATACTTCCCTTAATTACAATTCAGATTACCTCAATTACCCATTGGGACAAACTTGCTCAAAGTCATAAATCAAAAGACAAAGTCAATGATCCAAGTTGACCCAACTCGCCGAGTTATCCTTCAACACGTCGAGTTTCTTCATTAGACTGCAAAGATTGGTCAAAACCCCATCAACTCGCCGAGTTCACCCATAAACTCGCCGAGTTCGCCAGAAATCCAACATCTTAATACATTAAGCCAACCTATTCGAAATTAAGGGCTTCACAACTCAGATCTAAACTGAAATGGACTCAAGAAGGGTAAAGTTTCCAACTTTACCCCTAAGACCCACCAACATGGGTTCAAAACCCAAACCCTAAACTTAAAAGGGTAAGGACTTAATCATTAAGCACTTATTCAACAAGGACACGACTCCAAAATGCAGATCTGACCACATAATGCTAAATGGTCATGTAAAGTTTCCAACTTGACACTTATCCATGACTAGAAGAAGCTCAAAAGCTCCACATAGGCCAAATGAAGGACTTAATGAAATCATGAAGCCTTTAAAACCATAAAGTTGGCACCTTTATGCCCAAAGAGCTCTTAAAGATCATAGATATAAAAAGGATAGATACTTGGGACTTCTACTTCCCCAACAACCACCCATCCATGGCTAAAAGCATACAAATAGACCGAAGAAGAGATCTAACCCAATATTGAGCAAGGTCAAAAACTTTATACCCGAAATGTGCTGGAAATGGAGCAGAGAATCACGATCGGAAAGCTCCTACTTGAACCACCACCTTGCACCAAGCTTTTCTTCCTTCAAAGAGCTACAAACACACCAAAACACACCCACAAAGAGCTCACACCACTCAAGGAGGCTCTAGGGTTTCGAGATTAGGGTTAGGGGCTATGGAGGCTGGGAATAAGGCCAACACCAGAGACTTAAGGTGTTTAAATAGGGTGCAAAACCCCAAAATTAGGGTTTCCTAAACAGCGTCCATCTCGTCGAGTTGGCTCCTCCAATTCGCCGAGTTGTCTCATTAAACCTCGCGATCAAAACAGCTTCTACTTGCCAAGTTGAGGCTCCTCAACTTGTCGAGTAGACCCATTAATCCCCGCGATTCTACATCTTCAACTCGCCGAGTTGGCTCCTCCAACTCGCCAAGTTCATCTTGAAATTAGCATTATTCAACAATTAACCTTATAGATTCCGGGTGTTACAACTCTCCCCCACTTAAATCAAATTTCGTCCTCGAAATCGCTCCTTACTAATACTCATATCAAAACGAACAACTTGCAGGACACAATAAAAGATTTCGCGCATAGAACAATCTTCCCATGGTAACCAAAACCCAAACCGAAACTTTCAACCCGAAAACAACTTTCAAACCTTCAGCCCCTGCAACCCACTTCTACCTTTCTGAGACCTGAAATATATGATGGTCTGACTCCCTGACAGACCGCTCACGCGGAGACAACTCCATACCAAGCTCTCAATGAATAACCGATTAACATAACACTTTCGACTCTTATCATACAACGGCCTATCCAAATCTACCGAAACCATCATTAGAATAGGTCCTCAAGCCCGATGAAGAACGAATCCTCAATCTCTTAAATAAAACCAATCCTACCTTACCTAAAATCTGAAGCCTAAAATCTCAATGGTCTAACTCCCTGTCAGGCTTCCCACACCGAACCGCCACCGCCAACCTCATAGAGTTTCATGCTAGACAAAATGCTTCCAACTCCTGATTACATTGTTGCTTCAAAGGGAAACAAAGTCACTGATCGTAAACTGCTACAGAACACTTATACTCAACAGAAGGCTCAGATAATCCTTCGAGTACAAGATTCATCCCTGCAACGGTTAGACTCAAACGAGAGCTGCGCAACAGGATCAAATCAATTACTCTTAGATTATTTAATCCCATTGCAAGTGACTTAGCAATTTCCCAAACGACCAGTTACTCTACTCCCACACGAAACCTTAAATCATAACTACTGCCCGAAGCACCACACTGCCTCCTGGCTGCTTCCCACAAGCAGCCGAGACCTCCCTGGTCCCAACTTGTCTGCCAACTATCTGAAATACTGAATTTCCACCTGCCTGCTGATCCAAACGACACTCCCACAATCGCCCCACGTGATTTCCAAAAGAAAACCTCGACTGAAAATAATCACCCGATCCGTCACGACATCGACCCGATGCTAAACTGAATGCTACTGGACCAACTGTAGACTTATCTCATACCCGGTCTCCCGCGACCTCCCAATTCCTGATTCCAAGCATGATGTGGCCTTCCCACAGCCTTGCGAAAACAGACCAACCTTGGCCTAAACCATCTGAATAAATCCGCGAGCAAATCACTAATTTGACTCAATCTCCCCGCTGCACAGGGACCGGTGAATGCTACGGGCCACCCCGCAGCCTTACAACACCCCCACCTTGCCACAACTGCCGCCCAAAGCCTTACCATTAATCTATCAATTCGAACATATCTAAAGTCGAGCACACACTCGACCCAACACCTGAGCTGGACTCGAGTCATACCTGGAACCACAACCTGGGTCCTCCAAAGCCTGCTATCAAACACCAAGAAGATTTGAACCCAATGTTGGGAAGTTTCCTGAACCCCCAACTCACAAAATCCTCAATCCAGGCAGCTACTTGGGCCGTCATTCCCCCCAATGGGGATGCGAAACTCATCCTAGTCTCATACCTGCTCCTGTCCTGAATACCTGAAAGGTTCTCCCCCACTTTGATTCGACTAAGCCCTCACAGTACATGAGAATCGAAGGATTCTTAATCCTTCTTACCCTCCCAATGATCGATATGCCGACAACCGGCGCTTACCAATGCTAATGTTCCATCACTATCCAACCCAAATACCACACAACTCTTAAAGACCTGGTAAACACTTCCCGAATCCTAACAATCCGGATAATCCTGAATACTATAAAATGATACCATACTCCAATTCTGGAGTTCAAAGAACAAATGCTCAGACCAAATCCTCCGCAATAGACCACTCCCTTTGGTACACCAAGAAGCCAATCCGTGCACTAATGCAATTCTAAGAGCTCATACAATCAGGCATATAAAGACATCTCTCTTATCATATAATACTAAGCAAATCCTTAGCCCTAATCTAGCATGCTATTCACATAATCATATCACATAATAAACATGCATTGGTATTTTGGGAACCACTTACTTGAGCTCGACCGATTGCACGCATCACACCCTTTATTTGATTAGAAATTCGTTATTAATTAAATGTTCATTTTATAAAAATTCTCACCAAACCCTCCGTTTGAGTTCAGGCACACCCGAGAGTATGCCGGATCCCTCAAACCAAGGCTCTGATACCAACTTGTAACAACCCAAAAAAAACAAGGGTAAAAATTTCCTTTTTATTATAGTCAAAACACTATCGTAAACTTGGTCCAAACATTGAAAAGCATTTCAAATAAAAAAATTATTAGAGTTCATTCCTAAAGTTCACATATTACGGAAAACACGGGTGTATGCGCTGCAATCATCCCGAGCTCCTTCATTTGAAAACTGGAGTACCTAAAACAGAAACTGAAAACCGTAAGCACAAAGCTTAGTGAGTTCCCCAAATACCACATACCAAACAATAAGCATACTGCCAAGCATATTTGGGTGCTGGCCTCCCTTCGTTATATTTTAACCGGATATTGCTGAGCATATCTGGGTGCTGGCCTCCCCTTCGGTCTATTTCAACCGGATACTGCCGAGCATATATGGGTGCTGGCCTCCACTTCGGTCTATTTCAACTGGATACTTCCGAGCATATATGGGTGCTGGCCTCCCCTTCGGTTTATTTCAACCGGATACTGGGTCTATTTCAACCCTACCACTACCACATAATAACATATGCAAATAATCACATAAACATCAACAAATACTGGCAAACCAGACAATTATCACAAAGACAATCATCTTACTATAAACATCAACTAGTGGGCCGGCATTGGTGCCTTCGACCCACGAATTCTGCAAAGGGAGACTCACCTCGAATGCAGAAGCTTCCTGAAAGAATTCCCTAGATGATGCCCTGACGACACCTCCGAACTATCAGATCAAGAATAACACCCAATTAGCAATTAGGTTCCAACTTATAACCAAAACTTCATACCTGGGGTAAAAAGACCATTTACCCTTATCCTAGCCTTGTCCAAAACTATGACCCAAACTACAATCTGGAAGACCCAAAGGCCCACTAATCAACCCATGGCCCAATTTTCCAAATTGGGCTCAACCAACTTCAATAACCAAAAAGGCCCAAAACCAAAAGATCCACAAAGGCCCACTAATGGCCCAATTTTCCAAATTGGGCCCAATCCCATATAGGCCTTATCCTAAGCCCATACTTCCCTTAATTACAATTCAGATTACCTCAATTACCCCTTGGGACGAACTTGCTCAAAGTCATAAATCAAAAGTCAAAGTCAACGATCCAAGTTGACCCAACTTGCCGAGTTGTCCTTCAAATCGTCGAGTTTCTTCATTAGACTACAAAGATCGGTCAAAACCCCATCAACTCGCCGAGTTCACCCTTAAACTCGCCGAGTTCGCCAGAAATCCAACATCTTAATACATTAATCCGACCTATTCAAAACTAAGGGCTTCACAACTCAGATCTAAACTGAAATGGCCTCAAGAAGGGTAAAGTTTCCAACTTTACCATAAGAAGCACCAAAATGGGTTCAAAACCCAAACCCTAAACTTAAAAGGGTAAGGACTTAATCATTAAGCACTTATTCAACAAGGACACAACTCCAAAATGCAGATCTGGCCGCATAAGGCTAAATGGTCATGTAAAGTTTCCAACTTTACACTTATCCATGACTAGAAGAAGCTCAAAAGCTCCAAAGAGGCGAAAAGAAGGACTTAATGAATACATGAAGCCCCTAAAACCATAAAGTTGGCACCTTTATGCCAAAAGAGCTCTTAAAGATCATAGATCTGAAAAGGATAGACACTTGACCCATCCATGGCTAAAAGCATACAAATAGACCCAATAAGAGATCAAAGTCAATATTGAGAAAGGTTAGAACTTTATACCCGAAATGTGCTGGAAATGGAGCAGAGAATCACGATCTGAAAGCTCCTACTTGAACCACCACCTTGCACCAAGCTTTTCTTCCTTCAAAGAGCTACAAACACACCAAAACACACCTACAAAGAGTTCACAACACTCAAGGAGGCTTTAGGGTTTCGAGATTAGGGTTAGGGGCTATGGAGGCTGGGAATGAGGCCAACACCTGAGACATAAGGTGTTTAAATAGGGTGCAAAACCCCAAAATTAGGGTTTCCTAAACAGTGTCCAACTCGCCGAGTTGGCTCATTAAACCTCGCGATCAAAACAGCTTCTACTCGCCGAGTTGAGGCTCCTCAACTCGTCGAGTAGACCCATTAATCCCCGCGATTATTCATCTTCAACTCGTCGAGTTGGCTCCTCCAATAACTTTATTAATTAGGGATTGTGATATTTTTATGACTTTGAAAAAAAATCTTAAGATAAAGAAAATAAGGCAAAAAATAGATTGAAGCAGAGATAAAGGTACAGTCGTACAACCTTATCAATCAGTGAATGCGGATTCAAGCTAGAACCCACTCCATGAAACAAAATATTATAAAAGTGTTCTAGGAAAATACGCTTAAACACACAACCCACAAGCACACGAGGGATTCTGAAATTAGCAGATAAAAACCCCCAAATATGTTCCTTCTGCAAATTCAATAATATTGGGTGAATTGTCAGAGTGTTCCAGTCCCAAATCGCTATAGCAGTAAAACCTTGAACATTTCTTGCAATCTAGTTCCTAAAGGAATTAAAAAAAGGTGTCTCTTAATGACTAAAATAAGTTCATGAATTTGTTAATTTCGAAATCCCTCAAGAAAAAAAAGGACAACAAGAAGTTAAAAAAAATCAAAGAACCCATATTTTGTAGGTTTTAACCCCAAATCCAAGATATAAACAATAATTCTTATTCAAAATGGTAGCTCTAACGTTTCCAAACTTTCAAAGAAAATCAAACCTTATGTGTATTTTATACATCAAATTCATGACACAATTGTCTGGGAAAGGAACACACCTTAGGTATAGGCGCCTCCAAAACAGTGGAAGAAACTGATTAGGGAGAAAAGGAGGTCCATGCTTGCTGTCCAACGAAGTGGAAGAAGGTAACTGGAGTAAATATAATACTGGGAAAAGAAATGCCTCTTAGGTATACGCCCATCCTGTCGGATGATGCAATAATCCAAACCTAGTTGAAAAAAAAACGATAGATGCTATCGAATGCCTCTATTTGAAGATCGTCTGTTGGCAATTTTTTTTACTTTTGAGCACTTCTTCACTCAAAATTTTGAATCTCATCCTTCAAATTGGCCATGGTAGCCCTATTGCAAATGAAAAAAACAATTCAACGATAAATAATCCAGTGGGTATTAAAACAATGTTTGACAGAAGGTGTGAGAGTAAGGTGCTGTTTGTTTTTTCTAAAAAACCTCTTCTGGCCTCTTATTGTTGCGTCGCGCAGCACACGTGCAGCACTTGACCATTCGCAGCTGTTTGTTTTTCAGAAGACTTCTGACTTAAAAACTGTTGTGCGTATGCTGCGTGGCGCAGCACTAAACCAGCTGCTTCAAACCTCTTCACGTCTTACTTTAACTTACTGCAGTAGTCTGCAGACGTTAAAAAACAAACATACTTTTTTTAAATGCTGCAGCCGTTTGTTCCACCTCTTATGCTACAGAGGGTTGCAGAGGTGGTCTGCAGACTTCAGACATTTTCGCTTTGAAAAAACAAACAGCACCTAAGAAACAGAGAAGAAGGTGGAAGGAGCCGGAGCAGGGAGTTGCTATAGAAAGTGAAAGAGAAAAGTTGAGATGATTTGTGATGTTATCTTGGGGAGAAGCCTATTCTTGAATGTGAAGGGCTTTTTGGGAGATGGGAGAATCGGTGGCGGTGGAGGACCGTTTTTTCCAAGCGTCCTAGCAAGAAAGCCACATGTATAGTTCCGTGGAAGACATGCATTGGCGGAGAAGACTTTCAAGCAGGCGATTGAATTTCACAGAAACGATGCCAAGCTCCTTTTCACACTCAAAAAGAAGCTATGCGTGAAGTACACGAACCCTCTTTAAGAAAAAAAAGGTTTTTGTATACAAATTCAATAGAGAACTATTATTGGTTCATTGGTTACTTGATTAATAATAGTTCATTGGTTACTTGATTAATAATAGTTCTCTATTGAATTTATATATATATATATATATATATATATATATATATATATATATATATATATATATATATATATAAATTCAATAGAGAACTATTATTAATCAAGTAACCAATGAACCAATCCAAAGCGTCGGAATTTAAAGCGATCAACGACAAAAGAAAGGGTTGTAGACTTTTACAATGGACGCACATGCACCGGATTATAACAAAACTCACTTACTTCTTTTTAGTTTAATTTTTTTAGGCAACGTTTATTATAAAAAAAAACGAATATATCGTTGTTCATGATTTTTCATCCTCTTTCCATAGTGATCCATATTGATATATAAAAAATCAAGTTTTTTTAAATAAAAAAAACTCACTTCATTTTTTTTAAAGTTAGGGTCTATTTTTATCGAAAAAATAATAAATATATCAAAATTCATATTTTTTTGTACTATTTAAACATAGATTCATATTGATGTTTAAAAAAATCGAAATTTCAGTTCAGATTAACATTGTCAATCTGCTCAGATTAACATTGTATTAACATTGTGAATCTGCTCGGATTCACATTGTAAATCTGCTCAGATTCACAATGTGAATAATAGTAAGTCAGATTCACATTATGAATTGTGAGAGTTTTTGTCTATAATAAGGTGATTGAAAAACTAATTTCCATTCTAGTGTACTTTCAAAACTATTTACCATATTAGTATTTCTTTTAATTTTTCTTTACTTTTTTTTTCAATCCCATTTTTCTCATTTTTCTCTTTTATTTCACATATTTGCTGTTTTTTTATTATTTTTTAAATAACAATTTTTATTTAAGGTTTTTTTTTACCTTTTTTTACTATTTTTTTAAATACATTTTTTATCTTTTTTATTTTAAATATCCGTTTTTCTTATAGAAACTTTTGACCATCAAATTTTAGCCATCATAAATTAAACATACAATATATTTTAAGGTACAAAAACTCCAACATTACACATACAATATTTTAAGATAAAAAAAACTCCAACATCATTTGTTACAAAAAAAACCACAATTAAAAAAAAATCCAACATCGTTTGTTACAAAAAGAAAAACATCACAATTAGCTTGAACCTGAACCGGTAACAAATCCTTACCAGTAGAAAAGAAAGAAAGAAAAAAAATAAGAGAATAGCCATAACAATACCTTAAAAAATATCGTCCTTTTAATTACATTGGCTTAGACGGACATCGTTTTTTATTATGACCCGGTTGCCTACATATTCCACAAAGAGTGACATTTCCTCCTTCTTTAATATCCATACCATTTTTTAGTCTTGTTATACGAGGAAGACCTTTTTTATTATGTAATAGTTCTAAATTTGAAAGTAATGCATTAAATGGTAATTGTGGCCAATACGCTTCATGAGGAAGCAGGTAGAACTCGGATGCCCAAGTAGCACAATAATATACAATTGAGTAATATTTATCAACATATTGCCAACTATTCAAAGAGAGTTTGGCACATGCATAGAAGACATGAGAACAAGGATATGTAAATGTCTCCCACTTACCACATGTGCAAGTTTTTTGTTCCAAATGAACTACTTGCACATTTCGACCTCTTTGAGTTCTCAACTCAAATATACCTTTTTCTCGGTTAAAAGATCTTAACGAATGTGCACTTGCTTTTGCCATCAAAGCTACTTGTTTTGTAACAACATGCGAAGTATGTGCATCTCCATTAGCTTGAGAACTAGATCCTAAAGGACGTCTCACCTCAAAATAATGCACCATTCTATAGAATGTAAGTTGCATACAAGCTGTGATTAGTAAACAAAAAAAAAACAAGCACCTATAAGTACACTGTTGAAAATCTCTGATAAATTTGTTGTGAGCAACCCATATCTCCTTCCACCATCATGTGCAAGTGTCCATCTATTAAGTGGATGACTCTCCAACCAAAGTCGAGCACGTGGATTTAGCTTTCCAATTTCTTCCATGATGGATTTGAACTTTCGAATTTGATTCTGCCTCCCGGAACGATAAGCTAAGGCTTTCAATTCTGAATTACGAAACTTGTCATAAAAGTTGTTGATGAAATGTCGTAAACAATACCTTTAAAATAAAAAAATAATGTAAGTTAATGAAGCAAGTTATTGAAATGTAATAAATAATACATAAGAAATATAACAATACCTATGAAAACCATGTTGCTCTAACCATGGAGATCCATGCTCATTGACAGCCTTAAGGATTCCACCATGACGATCAGATATTAGACATATGTCTTCACGGCCTTTCACCATATGATTCTTGACATGATAAAGAAACCAATTCCAAGTATCATAAGATTCATTTTCTACAATAGCAAATGCAAGTGACAAAATTTGATTATTACCATCAACTCCCATTTCAATCAGCATCTTACCCGTGTACTTACCATACAAGTGTGTGCCATCAATGCTAATCATTGGTCAACAATAGTGAAACCCTTTGATAGAGGGAGAAAAAGCCCAAAACACACGCCTAAATTCAACTTCATCCATATTGGTTGATCTTGAAACACACCATTCAACTATAGTTTAAGGATTGAACTTTTGAAGTGCGCCTAGATATTTTGGTAAAGCGACATAAGATTCTTCCCAGTTTCCAAACACATGTTCAATTGTTTTTCTCTTTCCAACCCAAACCTTCTTATATGAAAGAGTATAGCCCAGTGTTTCAATTATTTCATCTCTCAAAGCAGGAATACTGATAGAAGGTTGCTCTCTTATAAGGTGCCTAGTTTCCATAGCAATCAAGCTTGCATCTAGGTTCGGATGGTATTGAGAAAGCTTATAATGTAAACAAGCATGCAGAACGATATAAGTTGTGATTTCAAAAGATTCACTATGTTTACGTTGACTTGCATGAAGTTTCCATTTGCAACGAGATTGTAAGTATAACTTGCATCTTATAGTCCAAATAGTTGGGCGTGAGTCACTGACCTCAAATTGTCTATGTGTCATAATGCAATAGGTCTTGATTGCTCTAACAATTTCCTCTTTATCCTTGAAAGAATCTTTTCCCAACTCTCGCGTAAAATCATTCTTACTCGTTAATTGTGACACAATCCAATTTTCATCATTATTCAAATTCGTTCCTTCCATATTAATAAAAGTTGAAGGTACTTGAACATTGTTGTCAAAAGATGTTCCTTCATCATCTTCATCTCCAATTTAATCTTCCAATATTTCATTTAAATCAACTTCATTGTCTATATTCATCACATTAGTCACAACAACAACTTGAGAGATTATAGAAAAATCATCATTTTCAATCATGTCTATAATAGACTTCATCTACAAAACAAACAAAAACTAATCAAAAGATGATCATACCAATCTGTGATAACAAGAAAAAAGAAACATAATGACATGTTTGTAATATCTTATTCATGATTCCATTGATTTTGACTTCACCAAGTCCATATATACTATTGCTATTATTACTGCTTTATCAAACCAAAAAACCAAAAACAAATAAATAAAATGAAAACCAGTGTAGTTTAACCTAAAAACCGAGAGAAAACTTAACAAAATCAGGTTTTTGGAGCTAGAAACCGAGTTTTCAAGCAAAAAAACGAACATAACAGTCAGGGGCGGAGCCAAAATTTTAGATTAAGGCGGGCTTACACAATAAATAAGATGTCACTTATGTTTTTCGTTTACTATAACATATCATGCCATTTGATAAATACACTAAAATACTTTCAATGAAAATATTATGAAATAAAAGTCCAAGTAATATAATTTTTTTCAATAGTCTGAGTTATAACTTAAATGGTTGTTGTAGTTATTTTAGAACAAAACTTAATTTGTCTAACAATAAATAACATATACAGTACATACTTGAGTTGATACTTAAATGGTTGTTGTAGTTATTTTATAAGATTTATACTATATTTACTATTACATTTTTACATAAGAGTCCTATATCTTTATATTACTGTTCCCAATAACATTTATCAGGGAAAACAATAAATTTTAGATAAGGACAACACATAGGTAAAAGCTATAAACATAAAGGCTGTCAAAGTCTATAATCACAGGTATTAATATTTGCAAATAACCAAAGGATACTCGTTTGAGAGACTTAAATAAATAATGATGCATGTATCAAAGAAAGAGGGATAACAGAGAACATGAGTTCGGAATGAGAAAATACTCACAGTATCAAAGTGAGAGACTGAGGGTTGTAGACGACGAGTTGGCGTCGACGATACCTTGAGACGGCCACGTGAAGAGCCCGTCAAAAGAGCACAACGGTGAGCGACTGAGTGGTGTTTCCGACGGACTTATGTTAGGAGGCGATTGCAGGAGGAGGAAGATGATCATAGTGGCGGTTAAGTTTCTTAGATTTAGGTTGTTTGATATTTATTTTGTGAATTTTATGTGTGTTATAAAAGTTTTAACGAGTCCAAAAGGTTTATGCTTATTTAGATTACAACAGCTAAAATTTTGGATATTGATATTCAAATTAGCATTTTTGGGGGTTTACTTAACTAAAATACGTAAGAAAACATTGGAACTTATTTTGCATACTGTCACTCTTAAAACCCTCAAAATTGAGGGGTGTTATTTTATATTTTCACTGAAAAATTGAAAGTTTATGTATAGAACGGAGATCCCAGCTACATTGAGTTTGTTCATTCAAAAGTTGGGGGGGGGGGGGGCAGAGCACCTGCCAGCCCCTGTATTGGCTCTGCCCCTGATAACAATGAAATAAAGAACTGAGCAGTTATGAATCATGCATTTGGGGCCGAATCGAGCATACCTTTAACCAGGAAGAATCAGAATCGAAACAGGAAGAATTGAAATAGGAAGGATTGGAATCAGAAAAAAAAAGAACAAAATTTGAAACAAGTTGAAAGAATCAGAGAGCATACCTTTAACCAGGTTGGAGATGAATCGGCAACAGGTGGAGGAGGCCACAGGTGGCCAAAGGTGGGTGGAGGAAGCCGCAGGTGACCAGCAATGGGCAGAGGAGTGAAGAATGGAGCCCTGGCTGTCGTTTTTGTGTTTTTTTTGTTCGTTGTTTCGTTCCAGGGGTTACTAACGAATGTGTTTTATTTTTATTTTAAAAAACAATAATATTATTTTAATTTTAGAAAAGTAAAGAAAAAGGGAAAAAATATTAATATGATAAATATTTTTGAAAGTCCACTAGAATTGGAAATAGTTTTTTCAGTCACCCTATTATGGATAAAAACTCTGAATTCTAAAAACTAAATGATATACAATTCAGATTCACAATGTGAATATTCACTTGTTGATTTTACAATACTAATTTACGAGTAATCAAAATGTTAAAATATTATAAAACTACATAGAAATATATTTTGATTAATAGGTAAATTTCACTTAATTTGTGAATGATCAAAGAGTTGAAATAGTAAGTCAGATTCACATTGTGAATGTTAAAACTGAAATATTTACAGTTTAGATTCGCATTGTGAATCTGAAATAATCGAGTTTTTTTTTAATCGATGATGATGTTTATTAATAGAGAACAAAAAAATTTGAGATTTATGGGCCACTAATTTTTTTTTTCCATAAAACCCTCCTGCGTACCGGCACGACGGAGGAATGTAATATTCATATGTGAACATAAAGGTATGTATATTCTCGTATATTTCAAATCTGCCGCTTTAGCGTTCCAGCATATCGGGACAAAAGAACACGCGCACACACACACACACACACACACACACATATATATATATATATATATATATATATATATATATATATATATGTGTGTGTGTGTGTGTGTGTGTGTGTTCTCAAGTGATTATTCATATATGAATCTGGTGATTGGTGGCGAAGGTGGTGGCGGTGGTAGGGGTAGTGGTAGTGGGGATGGTAAACATGAGAATATACTTATCTTGATAATCACATATGGATACACATTCCCCAGTCGCGTCGGTACGCAAGTGAGTTTTGTGGAAAAATAAAATATGTTGCCCAGTGGTGGTTACGGTGGTGGTGGTTTATATTCATATATGAATATTACATTCCTCCGTCGTGCTGGTACGCGAGAAGGTTTTGTGACAATATTAAATATGTAGTCCAAATTTGTTCTCGCATTCTCAATTATATAATTGTTCTCATTTGAACCTAAGTCTCTCTCTCTCTCTCTCTCTCTCTCTCTCTCTCTCTCTCTGTAACATCCCAAAAGTTTCAACAATTTTAAACTTTTCAAAACGATCCTTTTACTAATAAAAATGTTTAAAAAAATAGTGATCTCAAAACATTATTTGAAAATCAGAGTCTCCCAAGATCAATGACAAAAAATCAGGATGTGTACAGTCACGCCTTCGCCTTGTCATGGATCTCTGAAACACCTGAAACCATAAACCAAATACTGTAAGAACAAAGCTTAGTGAGTTTCCCCCAAAGTACCAACACATAACATATAACATGTATAACAAACAACATGCATACATGGCCTTCAGCATGACTGGAACGACCCACCGACCTACAGTTCATCTGGGACGCCCATAGGGCCTTCAGTCTGACTTGAACTCCCCACCAGCCTAAAGTCTATCTGGTACGCTCACAGAACCTTCAGCATGACTGGTACGCCTCAACGGACCTTCTGCCTATCTAGAACATTCTCCGGGCCTTCGGCCTGACTGGTACGCCCTACTGGCCTTCAGTCTATCCGGGACGCCCTGGGTTTGTTGGCCTTCAGCACAAAGCTAGACCGCCTTAACCCAACCACACATACATTGTGTCGACACATATATACAACAGACAATCATACAAATAACCAGCCAATAACAAGCAGACAGATCCTACGTATCATTAGGCATAGCATCATCCTATCTACCAGAATACATATATAACAGATCACTACAATACTCGATCATACGATAATCAGGATAACAATCCAAAGGGTCGGCCTTGGTGCCTTCGACCCATAAATACAATGAGTAAAACTCACCTCGCACTGCCGAAACACACAGACGATCCCTGGCTGCTGGCTGACAGATTCCCCGAACTGTCAATATCAAAACAACACCCAATTATCAATTGGGTTCCAAACCATAACCATAAATCCATCCTCGGGGTAAAAAGACCATTTTACCCCTAACCTAGCTTGGTCAAAGACCAAGGCCCAACTCACAACCTGAGTGGCCTAAAAGCCAAATAACCAACCAAGGCCTAATTATGGCCCAATTTTCCAAATTGGGCCCAAACCCCTTTACCTGGGCCTTATCCTAAAGGCCAACCAAAATTCTGATCCCAAGACACTTATACTCAGATGGCCCATTAAGAACTCAAACACCCAAGCCCTAAAAGAAGCCCAACACGAAGCCCAAAAGCCAAAACCCTCCTGACTGAGTACGCAGGGCGTACTCAGCTGTACGCTAAGCGTACATGCAATTTGGCTTGTACGTTGCGTGTATAGAGTTGTACGCCCAATGTACTCATCCATTAAGCCAAAACTCAATTAAGCACTTAATGCTAAAGACCAGGAGTCCAAACCACAGATCTACTTCTTAAAGAACGTCTAGAACCATAAAGTCATTGACTTGATGACTTTGCATGCTTCAAAAGAACCCAACATCAAAATAAAGCATTATACTTTGACCAAATGGACACCATCTCATGCATGGGGGGATTCCAAACCCTAAAGGAGACAACTTTAAGCATCTAGAACCTCAGAAACACCAAGAGTGGCAACTCATAGCTCCTGGAGTGGTACCAAACCACTAGATCTCATTCTTAGGACCAAAATGAACAAAAAACTCATACAAACTAGATCTAAGCTAACAATGAACAAGATCAAAGCTTTTTAACTCAAACAAGATGGAAATGAAGCACATAATCCAGATCCATAAGCTCTTCCTTGATTCACAACCTTGCATCAAACTCCATCTTCTTGGAAATGACCCAAAAACACCAAAATGTACATCATGAGCTCAAAATTACAACCATGGAGGCTTAGAGATGATTTCTAGGGTTTTGGAAACTTGGAGGCGGTATAGGGACCAACCAAAAAGACTTAATGAGATTATATAGGGTACAACTCCAAGAATTAGGGTTTTCACTTTTCCTTTGTACGCCCTGCATACTCCTCGTACGCCTAGCGTACGAGATCTGGCAAACCCGATCTGACCCTCGCAGTACGCTAAGCGTACTCAACATTATGTGCAGAGTAATGCCCTTCTCATGAGTACGCCCCGCGTACTAGGGTTTCTCCACAAACCCTAACATATTCCGAAGACCATAACTTATTCGTTATATTTTTTATTCCGACGATCCTTGTATCCATAAAAAGGTAACGAGAAGCTCTACACTTCCATCAACTCGTACTTGCCTTACCAAATCCCGAACAAACATCCATTTTCCATAGAAGCCCGAGCTGCAAATTACCGAAATACCCTTTGACTCCAAAACACAAACCGAATACCCGAATCATCCAAATTACATAATCTACCCCCAAATGAGTCCAAATATCAATTCTTCAAGGGTCCCAAGCCCGCTAATACCCAATCCCTGATCACTAATCCAAAATGGGAAATGATTCGAAACAGGGTGTAACAACTCTCCCCCGCTTAAATTAGATTTTGTCCTCGAAATCATTCCTTACCATTCCCGACACACCAAACAACCTGAGCAACACGGCCACAACCTCAATCATACCCCAACCTTTCCCAACGCAACCGAAACCAACCACCGTAGGGCTCTACAACCCGATGATGAACGAATCCCTTGCCACATAATCACATTTACTCAATCTGAAATTTGAAGTCTCGAGATAATTTGATTCCCTGACAGACCACCTACACTGAATCATTTCTAAATCCCAACCACTTATCACCCAACTGACTATTTAACTCCTGATAACTTGAGGTTCCCATTAGAAAATAGAATCACGGACCAAATATCCCTTCGGAGCACTTATACTTGACAGATGGCTCAGATAATCCTTCGAGTAGGAGACTTATCCCTGTAACGGTTAGACTCAGACGAGAGCTGCGCAACAGGATCAAATCATTTACTCTGAGATTATCTAATCCCGACTGCAAGTGACCTAACATCTCCTCTGAATAACAAGCTACTCCCCACACAATTTCCAAATCAATAATACCGCCTTTAATTATCTGGATGCCCTTCACCAGAAGAACCAATCCATGACACAATCACAAGAGCGTGATCTATCATCAAAACTGAATCCAATCATAACCCTTGAACCATTTGATTGATGCCCTCGGCATATAGATACCCCAATCGTTATTCCACTGAAACGAAAATCCCACACAAAACACTCGCAATACCCGAATCGAGATCTTTCCCAGAAACAAACCCGATACTTAACTCATAACCTGAGATCTACGGATCTGCACTTTTATTTCACCCAAATCCTTCTGATAACGATAACCCACTGCTAGACTAAGATATAAAGGTTCCCAACCATCTCTGAGATCACCAGCCTCGTACCTGGTCCAACCATCAGGTTCCCAAGAGTCCGATTAACAAGGTCACCCCGCCTAAAACCCATGTGCGTCACATACTGACCACCCACTTAATCCTGTAACTCAAGATCCCAAAACCTTGACCCAACGGTCTCTACCAGGTCCCGCCTGTATTGCCACAATCACACAGGCCTCTCCCACGGGTCCCACCCTCCTAGAGCTATACAGGCCCGAATCCGCCTCGGACCCCAATGGTCCCCAAACCAAAACAGAGAAATACTCCTCGACAATCCTGGCCGGCGTGTCCAAGGCACGAACTGATTCCCCCTTTACACTCATGACCACCTCCAACGATTGTCTACCTTGAACTGGTGAATACTACGATCCCATCGCAGTATTACAACACTCCTAACCAACCATGGTTACCACCCATGGCCTTACCTCACCCAAACTATCACAACCCCGCTCATCCTAAGCTGAAACCTGCATCCATTACATCCGATCAGGTGTTCGGGTCACACTTCGAATTCTAAAGCCCACAACCTATGCTCAACCACAAGCCTGCTATACATAATAAGGAAGACGCCGACCAGCGGTTGGAAGTTTCTTGAACTCCCACTTACACCACCTCAATATAAATGGCCACTTGGGTCGTCTCTTCTCCTGGCCATGATGTGATACTTGCCCTAGTTCACACCCTTCCTGCCTTCTAGAAAAACCTGGTCCATTCTCCCCCACTTGGATTCGATGAAGTCCTCTCATCCCTTAAATCCGATGGATTCCCAACCCATCAACCTTATATTGAATGAACCGACTATGACCTGTGCCTATCAATACTAACGTTCCATTGTTAGCCAAACCCAATGATCGCCCAGTTCCTGAAATCCTGAAGAATACCCTTGAAATATTAACCCGTCCGATAATCCAAATCACTTCCCATGATACCATACCAATTCCTTAAGTTCTTATGTTGGCGACTAGAAACCACAACCCTTGTCATGCACTAACGAACATCCACTGCAAATTCCAATCTCAAAGAATCACTGAGCTCTAACTGACTACAATACATGCGAAAATCCAGCTCCCCTGACACATCCAATAATCAAACAACTCACGCAACTTACACCACCTTCTTCCTGCTACCACTCCTCTTCAAGCAATGGTAGTGCTGGAACTCAAAAGTTCTTCCATGGGCAACCACCGATTATACCGGAACAGATGATAAAACCACCGAACCCTGACTTCACTAGAGAACTAACCCGCTAACCGTGACCAAAGATCCTCTAAGAAATACTCCTTAATTGATCCCAACAAAGACCCAAAACTACAACGGGACACGCTGAACCCACTCAACAAGATACGACCCTCTGAAGATTCAACGAAGACTCCCGGCATGCAGAATGGCATATCACAATCCTTGATAATATAATCCAGACACTAGCAGAGAACAAACCTGAGATATAACTTATCCCAAACCATCAAAATTTCAAAGCAATACAAATTCCCGATACAACCCAGAAGAATACAGAAGATGACATACCCGCAAAGCATCCGAAGAAATCTTGACCTCCTCCTCATGAATTACCCCAACCAACCTGAGGACATGGTGCAAAACTCCCTTTCGATCCAAGATTACAAGAACTAACAACAGGATCCTCCTTCTTGAAGGATTCTAGAGATTCACAAGCTTTGGGCTCCAAACTAGCCCCCAATTGCCCTAATACAACCTCGGCCCGAAAGGCCCCAAGATGACCATCCAAGAGCTCCAAAATCCCTTCCTTGGCTGAACCAAAGACCACCAAGGTCCAATCTAAAACACCATTAGTTATCTCCAATGAGATGAACTCGCACAACCGCGCATCGATCGGATTAGTACCTGCTCCTGAGCATAATATGAACCCCATTCCTGAGTGCTCAACACCATACCGAGACAACATGCACAAGATCCGAATATACCCATGAATCCTCATCCCACAGGCTTCCTAGATTCTCTAAGACTCTCCCCAATTCGAGTATGGATCCTGTGCTTTCAATAGTATGGGCCCAATACTACCTTCCACACCTATCCGTACTTTCCTCAAGAATCCTCCTGAATCCTATAAGTCACCTTCTCAAATCCATACACCAATACTCGCTAACTAGCGCAACAAAACCTACTGAAGCAATCCCTAGGCTTTCCTAGGTTCTGTTGGATTAATGTCTAAGTCCATAACTATAATTGGTAAGACTTGACCTGACCCGACATGGTCCATTTGGGTTGCATGGCATCATGCATTTGGATAGACTATAATGAGAGAAATAACACTTAAGGTTGGTTAATATATTATAAGTTCTAATATATTAATAAGGTTATTTAATTAGTATTGATCAAGAATTAATTTGGAATTAATTAAGTGATCAAAAGGAGACTAATTAAATATATGGGTTGATTGTGTAAATCATTCATTCTTATATATGTGGGCTTGTGATCCAAGATTCCTTATGTTGGACTAAGTCCATGGGGTGACCCATGGATACTCCATGGAGGTTAAAATCCATGGAGCATAAGGAATGGGTAAAGTTATGAGTTACATGGTGTAACCCTAATAGCCACCATATAAAAGAATCCCATGGCTCAAGAAATCGTGCACTAATGTGTGAGTGTGAGGGCTAGACGATTTCAAGGAGTGTTCAAGTTTCTCTCAAGTTATTCCAAGTGTATTTGGTGTTGTGTGAACCATTTGAGGTGTCACACTTGGGGCACTAGGCACTCAAGCTTCATGAAGACATTCTACATCAAAGAGGTATGTATTCTATCTTGTTATATTTATTATTTTGTATGCTAGATTAGGATAATACCTTGGATGTTCATAATTGTATGTATAATAGAGAAAACATAGATCCAAGGTATTTAGGGTTGCATGTACACTTAGGAGAGTTAGAATGCTCATAACCCAACAGTGGTATTAGAGCCTAGGCTTGTTTTCTTGTTATACTTGCAAAAGTAGCTGAAAAATCGAGTTGAATGCATATATTCGATTGTTTTGGCTGGAATTGGACTAGGAACATTACCCTAAGATGTTTTTGGACTTATAAACTTGTTTTTGATGTGGTAATGTTCATGCTAATCCAATTTCTAAGATAATTGTCATAATTTCAAGATTTGTATTAGTTTGTATGTTCATGCTAATTTCTTGAAGATTGATGATTTGAATTATCTTGTTCTTATGAGGTTCTTAGATTAATAGAAAACTTGTGTGAAATAGTTGTTTTCAATCCATTTTAATCTAAGAGTTGATTCCAAAGTGTGTTTTTGTAACTTGTCCTCAAGTTATATGAAAAGTCACATTTAAGAATCATAAAACTCATAAAAGTTGGCAAAGGTTACAAAATGAAGAGTCTCTTCATTAAATTAAAAAAAAGTGTAACCTTAATTAGTTCCATAAGTTACAATAAAAAAAAGGTTATTTTTTTTATTAATTAGTTTAAAGTCTTCCATAACTTGTCCTCAAGTTATGGAACTTGAAGATTTTTTTTTTAATTAAAACTACTTTAAACTCATAAGTTATGGAATTAATTAGTTTTGAATAGTTTCAAAACTAGCCCTCAAGTTTTGGAATTTGAAAAGTTTTCACTTATGAATACTTTAATTCCAAGTTAGCCCTTAGAATTTTAAAAGTTAAAATCCAACCCTTATACTTTATAATATTATAAGTTAATAATATTTATATATATGTATAAGAGTAAAGTCAGTCTTACCGTTAGTAGGCCTCATTCACGAAGCCGGTCTATAAGGGGGGTATAAGGTTACACTTTGCACTTTGCTTAAGTCGTTAGTGGAGCGTGTGTGGTTAACCGGCACACTAACCTGGACTTAACAAGGTAGGCAAAGGGTAACTTAATATTTATCATAGTATCGGTGGAGCGTGTGTGGTTAACCAGCACACTGATTAAGGGGTAAATATTAAGGGTACCAAGTATATTTGCATGGTTATTCACACCTTGTTTTGTGATCCTCGGCATCCCAGTCACAAAACCTGAAGGGCACACTCGAGATTGAAACATGCCTTTGAACAGTTCAATGAATCTCAAAGATCTAGGACTTTCAAATCTAATTAAAACCTAATAAATTATTTCGTTTTTCATGGTGGAAATTGGTGAATCGTCATTCACCTACCTTCAAATATTTTATAGCTTGGATTACGGCATCCCTCTTCTAAGTTATAAAATAGTTTGTTGGGTCCTAGCCTTAATATTTCATATTGGGTGTCATATTAAGGACTTTAAATCAACTATCTTGAATATCTCCCAAAAAGATGTCTGGTCTAGACATTTATGATCTTCCCAAATCTCTTGAAACAAGCTTTCCTAAATGAAGATGATGTCCCATGGATATCATACTTCTTTCACCTCCTCCAATTATTCTCCCTAACCCACAAGTTCCTAAAAAGTTTAAGGTCACTCAAGCCCTATTGGCAAGGCAAGGTCTAGGTGTGATCACATCTTGGAGATGTAGTCACATATTGACAAGCCGGGAGAGTTGGGTGTCAAAGTCTTGAGAAAGTTGGTGGCTCAACTACTTTCTAAGTCACATAGTGAGTTCTTTTGGGAATCCTATGAAACAGACTAAGACAAGACCCTTAATGATCTTATCTATTTGCTAAGATCAACTTCCTAAAACGCTATGGACATTGACAATGATGCCATTGGATATCCAGTAAAGCTCTCTCTTCCCAATGGAAAAGGATCGGCCATAGTCAACTCTGTTGACCCAATGGTAAAGAGAGAGGCGAAGTCTGAGATAGTCACATTATCAAGGATCCATAGGTAACTATTGCCAAAGGAAGGGGCATTGGTTACGAAGCTGCCAAATTTACCTAAGGATGTTAAAGTCAATAAGTTTGGCTCTACTTCAGGTAAAGTCCATTGTCTAACTCTATTAAGTACATGCTGATTCTGATCGCGAAGATGGATTTCAATCGCATGGTTCGGTGATCAGAATTTTGGGCTATTACTTAAGAGTTATGATATTTATATTGCTTAGGAATAGATAACAACAAGGTTTTCATATGGATTGTAAGGATAAGTTTTTCCGCAAAGTTTTAAAATAAAAGAAAAAAGGTTTTGATTTTATTTATTTTAAGTATCCTTACAATGGCATTTGTGAAAAGTTGTTGCTTATAAGATTCCATTGATAGCAATATTGGAAAAATGGATTTGATTCTTTCAGTTGTGGTAGTGTCTAATATTACCAAATAAGGAAAGATTCTCATCACCCAAGGTTCAATTGGACCGAAACTTGGAATCATGCAAGTTGTATAGTATGATGAATGAGAACTTTCAGCTTGGAAAATTAAGACTAATTCCTTATGTGAATAAGGAAAGAACTAAGGGATCGAGTACACATTCTTGTGCACTGGTCAAGTCCACCACAAAAGATCAAGAAGACTATTCGTCATGATTTACTTAAGTTCAGTAAATATGGTTATACTTATAAGTTTAAGTATAAGTCTGTAGCATTGGAGAAGTTTCAATGTGAGACAGAACAAATAAGAAGAATCAAAGTATGGCAGAAAGATAAAAGTTTCTCAAATCTGAAAAGATGGGAGAGTACTTTAGTATCATGTTTATGATCATCTTAATGATTAAGATACCATATCACAATTGGTCCTCTAAAGTCAAGAAGAGGAGTCATGAATTGTTGAAATGGTTAAATCAAAAAGATGAGTCATACTTCGTTCCAAAACAATTCTTAGAGTCATACTCCAAGATTGTAACTTGAGTGACATATCTTAAAGAGGGTTTGTTAACACTAGTCAAATGTAAGAGTAAAAGGTTATCTACTCTTGTACATTTGAAATTGGTAAGTTGTGATGTTTTGGATAAAACAGAGACCAACTTAGGCCAATTGTGTAAAGTGTTAGTCTTGATAAAGAATCCACACTATCTCTTGAATATTTGACAAGGGAGTCTTATATGTCAAGAGGACAGTGGGAGTCTTAAAGCTCTTGAAAGTTTCAAGACTTAATCAAGAATAAAACCTAAAGTCCTTCACTAGCACACGACTTGAGGTTTATAACCTATCGTGTTGAAATTTTTGTGCCTATTCAAGTTGGCTTTGCATAGGAGTTCTGAGAGTTCTCAATTGGCTGCACAACTACTTGGAAGCAATGGCAGGCACCTGAGCTGCCAAATGGCAAAAATTTAAGATTGCACAAGTTTAATCAATATGAGTTTGGATTTGTCACTAACCTTGTCTTGTGATTATGCTTTTGACAAATTCACATGGATAAGAACACATACACTATTAAATCTAAGTGTCATAAGGTTTCTCTCCGATTCATGAAAATGATGGTGAGGAAACACTTTCACTAAGTAGATTTTAGCTAGATAGCAATTGTGATATTTGCATTCTCAAAGTCGTTAGTGGAGCGTGTGTGGTTTACCGGCACACTAACATGGACTTGTGAGAAGTGGCAAAGGTCTAAACAATTGAGACTATGATTACGACATCCCTTTTCATAGTTCTAAAATTGTTTAGACACACATGTGAGCTATCTAAGAGAGGTGTATGATTTTGATAAAGTTTTATCAAAACAATCTAGTATCAGAAATCTAAACTTTGGTAAGAAAGTCAGCTGATTTCTGAGTACATGTCAAAGCTAGTGGGAGCATAAGTGTTATGCTAATAATCATCATGTTAGTGGGAGCATGATAATTATGACAAAGGTTGCAAGTTAGCAATGTTAATTATAGAAAACAAAAGTTTCAATTCGTGAGGTTGCAGGGGTTGAAAAAGTTGTTTTGCTATAATTAAGGGAGAGGAAATTATACTTCATTTCAATTCTAAAAAGCTTAGATTGAGATTTTAATCGTATTTAATCAAGGATATATATATGAATTTCATGTTGGAATGGCTCAACATAAGGAAATTCTATATATGGGTCCATTATTTGCGTTCTAAAATTCGATTATGATTACGGCATCCCTTTTCATAACCTGAATTTTGAGAACTTGGCAAATTGAAATGGAAATATTATAGCAAAAGACTGGTTTAGTCTTTATGTGATACATCATGAATCGTGTCCCATATGCTTCGGATATAGGATCGATTACATGTGCTATATTCATCCTTTCTAAAATTTTCCAAATGCCTGGGGCATTATGAAGGGAAAAGGTCTAGAATTGGATATGACTAAAATGATTAAGCAATTGTCGAGGACAATCTAAGGTTTACCAAAGATTGGTTGCTCAAGGACAGTTGGAAGTATAATGTTAATTCTGGAAGGACCATATTGACATAATCTGTAAGGAGGCAACTCTTGTTTATAAGTGATAGTCAAAATGGAATATGGAAATGTTTCAAAGTTAGAAATTATTCAATCTGTGTAAGATTAGGAAACTTAATGAAAGAAGGATGTTTCCAAGGAGCTGATCTCCTTTGGAATGCTCTGTAATGATTGTTGTCAAGTCTTTCTGACTTTGTGCATAGTCATTAAGAGGATCAATGCATATAAGTTTAGAATCTAACAGATTTCAATAAATGGCATGAATTTGGAATTCTTGCATTTGCAGTAAGGATTTGGGACTGTGAAAAGAGGATCATTGGAGTGATGTTCAATTGATCTATTTTACAAAGTAAAGATCATAGACAAACATAGTATGCATACTTGGTGTATGGCATGACTAGTGTTTAGAAAACATAGTGTACATGCTTGGAGCATGGGACAACTATTGTTTTAAATTCAAGTATAAAGTTGATAAAACCGAAACAATGAATAATGAGTAATCAGTATGGTGATAAATAAAAGTGTTTATTTATATTCATAGGCTTTGATACCATATTTGATTCATTTATTCTTGTGTTTCACTTTGCATGTTTTGACTTCCAGAATAACTAAGTCGCTCTTCCTGAATGATTAAGTTATTCAAACCATCCACAGTCGGTCATATGTTGGAAGTAGATATGAATCAAGACTGTCATGGGTTGGTTTGTAGAGGTCCAAGTTGGTGGACAAAGTGGTGCTACAACACTCATGAGTGCTCATAAGTTCTGAGTATTGGATTCAACCCACGCTCATTTGAATCACTTCATGGATTTTATCACGAGTGATCATGAGACGATAATATCTTATATTCTTCAAACCTAGAGATATGAGTTGTTACTATGAGTTGGTTATACATTGATTGCACGAAAACGCATTGGTAACTCGATGTTATAAAACGTGCCTTTGTGTATGATTCAACAAGTAGTAGAACAAGCCATATGAGTCGAAGTTTATCCATTCCTTTTACCTTCGGGATAAAAGCGATATCTGTGGGCCCCTCGATGATTTAAAGATGATACATGTGAGTGCTTGGCCAAGCCAGGACTGATTTGATTTGTTCAATCAGTCAGTCATCATGAATCGGAAATCGGGAAACAACAAATGGACAGAGAGAATGATTGATAATCCATGTCTCAGTCCATATGATATCTAGAATGGAGGAATATATGATCCCTTATCTAATGGACAAGTCATTGACAAAGGTCAGAGTTCATCGACAAGGTCAGAGTTCGACAGAAGCTTTTGAGAGCTACGATTGCTGATCGGTTCCTGAAGTCATACGCAATAATAGTTTTAGACTTATCCAAGTGGGAGACTGTTGGATTAATGTCTAAGTCCATAACTATAATTGGTAAGACTTGACCCGACCCGGCATGGTCCATTTGGGTTGCATGGCATCATGCATTTGGATAGACTATAATGAGAGAAATAACACTTAAGGTTGGTTAATATATTATAAGTTCTAATATATTAATAAGGTTATTTAATTAGTATTGATCAAGAATTAATTTGGAATTAATTAAGTGATAAAAAGGAGACTAATTAAATATATGGGTTGATTGTGTAAATCATTCATTCTTATATATGTGGGCTTGTGATCCAAGATTCCTTATGTTGGACTAAGTCCATGGGGTGACCCATGGATACTCCATGGAGGTTAAAATCCATGGAGCATAAGGAATGGGTAAACTTATGAGTTACATGGTGTAACCCTAATAGCCACCATATAAAAGAATCCCATGGCTCAAGAAATCGTGCACTAATGTGTGAGTGTGAGGGCTAGACGATTTCAAGGAGTGTTCAAGTTTCTCTCAAGTTATTCCAAGTGTATTTGGTGTTGTGTGAACCATTTGAGGTGTCACACTTGGGGCACTAGGCACTCAAGCTTCATGAAGACATTCTACATCAAAGAGGTATGTATTCTATCTTGTTATATTTATTATTTTGTATGCTAGATTAGGATAATACCTTGGATGTTCATAATTGTATGTATAATAGAGAAAACATAGATCCAAGGTATTTAGGGTTGCATGTACACTTAGGAGTGTTAGAATGCTCATAACCCAACAGTGGTCCTGACCTCACTCTACCATCAGCTGCTGAAGAACTCCTCATAATGTCAGTCACCCACCTCATGAATACAATCACATGCGACAAAGCTTAGATAATCCTTCGAGTAACAGACTCATGCCTACAATGGTTAGACTCGGACAAGAGCAGCGCAATAAGGTCAAATCCATCACTCTGAGATTAATCAACCTTTGTCACATGTGACTTGAAATATTCACTTAGTAGCTAACTCCCATCACCTAAGAGTTCTACAAAGCACAAAGCAAGCAGCATTCGAGCAGAGGAGTTGATTGGCACTAAACACAACAAAATCTGACAGATCCTCACACGAAACTCTCGACCTCTATTTCCCAGCATCTCGGGTGCACCTTCGCCCTGCCCTCACTCTCTCAGGAGTGGCTAAACATTTCTCACACTGACCTGCTATGAACCGCACCTACTCTAAGGAAACCACAAACTCCTCATCTGATAACGCAACTGGCCGGCTGACCCCATACACTCACCCTACCATAAACTGTCGTGCGACCCTCCATTGGTGACAGATACCTATCACATGAATACAATCACATGCCCCACAGTTTTAACAATCTTAGGCTAAAAGATTCAATCCCACAACGGTTGGACTCAGACAAGAGCTGCGCAACAGGACCAAACCCCTTATCCGAAGATCATTTAAACCATGTAGCATGTGACTTAGCACATTCACTCAATAGCCAGGTCACATGCAAAAGAGTCATACAACAATCAATCAGGGATCCTATACGAGATAAGGCTTCATATATCAGGAATTTCTATCATACAACTCCTGAAGATCCCTATCCTAATACTAGCATGTGTTCTAACATATCAAAGCATAATCTCAAAATAATTGTGTGGTAATTTGGGGTGAACTTACTGGCTCCGGTTCATCGTACACATCGCATCCTCATTAATTATTTTGAAAACTATTTGAAAATCGTTTGAAAACATCTTTTTATGTAGTTTGTGTGACAACCCGAAATTTCTATCTTGTACAGTTATTCAAATCAATCAAAGCCAGACTTATTTCTGCTATCTTTTAGCATTGTTTAGGGTCTGTTTGAGTGTTCTAAGCATAGTACATTCAAGGATCGGGTGTTAGGAAGTATCTGCTTGAGTCCATTATGCACTAGCCAAGCCTTAAACTTCATCATGTGGAGTTTACGGCCACATCACCATGAGTTTACGGCCGTAAACTCAAGGTGGCCGTAAACTCATGCCTTATACATGATGTCTTCCATTTCTTCCTCATTATTCACCATTTCAACCTCAAGAACTCGATTTCTCTCTCAAGTATCATAAGGATCTTCATTTTTATCTTCAAAAATGTAAGTGTTTCATCCTTTGTTTTGTTGATACATCTCATTATCTAGTATCACCCTTTGATTTCATCCATTAACTTCATCTTTTGGGTTTGATCTTCAAGATCACCAAGAACACCAAGAACACACACTTGTGTTTTGGGCCGAAATCAACTCTTTTTGCTTCCATATTGTAAGTATCTCTTTCCTATACTTGTTATCTAATAGAAACCCTTGATTTGCACCTTGAAAACATCCATTTCCCAAGAACAATAGGAGTTTACGGCCATGAGCATCTCCCTTGGCCGTAAACCCTTGTTAAAGGTGCATTTGTTGGCCATAAACTCCCTAAAGCTAAGCATTGAACCTAGAACACTTCCTTGATGCTTGAAAAGACTTTAAATGACTTTTTGGCACAAGACTTCATGAGTTTACGGTCGTAAACTCATAGGGCCGTAAACCCTATGGCCGTAAACTCAAGGGTCGTGAACACCTTGGCCGTAAACACCATGGTGTGGCCGTAAACCCCTTAGATGCAACCCTTTGTACTTCTAACACTTCAATCTAAGTGTTTCCTAAGTCCTAGGGTGTTTTCCTTACATGATTAGTTGTATAAACACTAATTATATACATATATGTGTCATTATATGCTTATTAGGATCCGTTGTGCTCGAGTCTTCACTTGACACTTAGCATCCTACAATCGATCTTACATTCGTATCACTCACTACAGGTGAGTTCATACCCCTTAACTTATATTTTAAATGATTTTAAATGCTTTTATGGAGGGGATACAAGTAGAACTGTTATAGTTATTATATCAATCACATGTGATTAATAACTATCAAACAAATGGATTTTGTTACATTTCAAACTGTGTTATCAAACAAACTGCTTTAAATCGTTTTATAAACTCTTTTACATGTTAAATTCTTTCTATTAAACTCTTTTAAACTTATACGGATATAGTTATATAAGTAGGATTGAGAGGACTTAGGACTGATAACTCGCCTTATTTCCTGTTCCTTGTTTGGTTGTGGACTTAGGGTATCGGTTGTTTGTCCAAAGGTCGTCTGAATCTTAGTTATATATTATGTATATGTATATAGATATAAATGTTCTTCGTTCAGTTCAATACCTTTAGGTAGCAAAGGTATACAAACATGTTCATTCATACAAACAACAATGCTAGTAAACTATAATAGGTATAGTTTAGGAAGTCACTAATACTATTTCCAGAACAATGAAACATACAAGAGTCAGTTCATACATGAGTCAGTTCAAACATACTATAAAGAGATACAGATAGAGCATACTATAACGAGAGACAATACTCACTATAAAGAGAAACAGATAGAGCATACTATAACGAGAAACAATACATACTACTCACTATACACTAGAGAACATACTACATACTAGACAGAGAGAACATACACTACACTAGAACATACTATACAAACACAAGAATACTATAACATTAATGTGAGATACTACTTCATGGCACGACAATATACTGTTGCGTCACGTTTTGTACCCAAAGTCTCCTGGAAGGAGAGCGTGAATTTGTGTATAGATCTATACGGGACTGACCCTCCTACACCTTGCTGCTAGCTATAGTGGGACCTGCAGGTCTACGGGTGACGAATGTCATATCATTTCGACGTCTCGAACATCGTGTTATACTAGTCGATCAAGTATGGTTACAATCATATCACATTTTACCTTAATTAACCTAACAAGTTTAAGGTAGTTAGTACATTGGTAGTTACTTAGATAAAGCTACAGTACATATTTATTTTCCCCATTTCATTCACATTGTGATCTTCTCACATAAACGGTAATGAAAACTATATTTTGGTAATGATAGTCATACTTTGGGAAAATGCACACTTTTACAAAAGAACAAACATAAAGTACAGTTAGGTCTTGGCAGAAGACTACTTTAGTAGAAAATATAGGATTTTCTAGGAAGTTTACAAACATTTACATCAAATACTTACAAACTTTTACATCAAACATTTACAAGTACATTCTTCAAACTTATACAAACAATGACACTAAAATACTTATGAACTCACCAGCTTTAATGCTGATCTATGCTTTCAAAATAACTTGTATTCTCAGGTCACTAGTAGACAGGTACTGATGACCAGGTTTTGAGAAGACGGAGCTTTCAAGACTTGTCTTTATTTTGATTATTCATTTTTGGTGTCTTATAAACTACAGAACACACTTGTATTAAAATTATACTATTAATGCAATGGATGACGTTGTTGCTTGTTTACTATTATGCATTGTTGTGATACTGTACATGACGTCCTCCGCCCCCGAACGTTTCCGCCGTTCTGGTTTCGGGGTGTGACAGATTGGTATCATAGCATTGTTTATAATGAATTGAGTATATCAACCCATAAAAGATATACAACTATGAACACAACGAGATTAAAATACTCTAACCAAGAGTTTATACTTTTAAATAATAAAATATTTTACCAAAGTATACATACATGCATTCATACTAAAATCAGTGTCACTAGGACAGAACAAAAGTATTACGATTGTTGGACAGCACGAGTAGGCTTGGGGACATATAATCAGATCTGGGAGTGATCGATATAGCCTGATCAACTATATCTTTCCAAGAAGTGATTAGAATGTGCCTAGGAATGGTCGTGATTTTGCAACAAGTCTAAAAACTTACCAACACTACTACAATGAAAACATTAGAACAGAACATAGACTTAAAATACTATAGGAGTATTTTGTGTTACTATAATTACTTATGTGCAAACTAAAAAGATCTTTATTAGTATGTCAATAGTTACTGAGTGGATATGCTAAGGTTATATGTGACTAGGGTGTTATAGACTTAGAATTTGTGATCTTTGCTTTACTTCCTGTTCCTTGTTTGGTTGTGGGCTTAGAGTTAGGGTCACTTATTCAAAGGTCTATCCTGTTTTGGTTACATATGACTGGTATGCACTACGCAAATGTTGGAGTAACTGGTAAAGATCATCTTATAATTATTTTAATTAGTACGTCTATTAATTTCTTTACCCCCATTCTCGCACAGATAACATGGCTGGATTCCATCCCCATGGCGACCCATACTTCCCCAACCAAAATAACGGAGGATGGCTCGATGATGAGCCAGAAGAGAATCATCCAATCCCTTTGGATGATGACTTCGCTGAGAACTTTCCGGAGGATTCTGACTCCAAGCCAGAAGTCAATGACCTACCTCTGGTGGCTCAAAACCCAAATCCTAACCCTCGTCCGGCTTTTCAAGGCCCGACGCCTCTGTATGTGGAAAACTTGGAGACATGGAGCCAAGAACAGGGTCAACCCATTCCATACAATGGAGACCGAAGCTTCTATAACTTGAGCGAGGGAGGCTCAGCGAACAGAATCCTACCTATTTTGGTCCACAGAGTTTCTCGCAATGAGATTCAGGGAAGGACAGCCCTCAACCGAGTCGCGGAAGTTGACGCCAATTCAGGAGTCAATACTGTCCGCATTCTTCGTCTGGAAGATGCTAGTGAGAGAGTTAAAAGAGACAATGAGTCTCTACTGCAAGCACTAGCTGAGACTAGGGCTGAAGTCATAGAGCACCGCGTACGCCAACGAGTGTACGAGCGATGCCTTCTTGACATGTAGCGACAGCTGGCTGACTTAAGAGTTCGCCCAAGGGGTTCCCGTCGCCAGTAGGGAATGCTCTGCTCAAATTTCCTTTTGGCTAAGGATTAGCCTTCTTATCTATGCTCTAAGTAGCACTTCTCCCTGTAATTTCCTGTTATTTTAAGACCTTGAACTTTTGGTAGATAGGTCTTTATTCTGTCAAAATTTTCTTATCTTGGTTTGATGTAAGACCTACTCCTAGGTTATTTTTCCCGAACTTGTTACATCTGTAATACCAGTATTATTGACAGATATCTAATCTCATGGAAATTAATATCCAAAAGCTTTCATCTTTCTAGTACTAGATTTCTATTCACTCATACCTTCATTTGTGTTGTTGGGCTATGGAGAGTTAGTCCATGAGTTACTCTCATCATTCTCTCTATTAAATTCTTATCAATGTCTTCATCTTTGCGATCTTATAGCTACGAGATGCCTCCACGTCGATCAACGAGGCGCGCTACTCCAATAACTCTGAATCAAACTCCACCTCCTCCTCCTCAATACAACTCAGCAGCCATCCAAGCTACTGTGAATGCGGCTGTTATGGCAGCTCTAGCCCAATTCACCTCGACCGGTACTAGTGGGAGTGGTACTAATGTGCCTCCCACTATTGTCGAAGCTCCAGTGCGCTCTAGGGAGTGCTCGTATAAGCACTTCACCAGCTGCAAACCCAGGGCCTTCAATGGAACTGGCGAAATCATTGCCCTCTCGCAATGGTTCGAGAAAACGGAGTCGATCTTTGAGATCTGCTCCTGTCCGGAAGGGAGCAAGTTAAATTTGCTGTCTGCACCTTCGCGGATCGAGCCCTAACGTGGTGGAATAGCCATGTCAAGTCACTATCTCTTATAGTGGCAAATACTATCGGCTAGGAAGCTCTGAAGGAGCTCATGATCGAAGAGTACTGCCCAAGGGGCGAAGTTCAGAAGTTGGAGCAGGAGCTCTGGAGCCTAACCATGAAGGGCTCCAACATAGTCTCCTACACTGCCAGATTCAGCGATCTGGTAGCACTATGTCCGGGAATGGTCCCTTCTGAAGCAAAGAAGGTGGAGAGGTATATCTGGGGGCTAGTGCCTCCATTTCAGGGGAATGTACTAGCTTCAAACCCCGCTACCTTCGATAGTGCCAAGCGATTGGCACAACGACTCATTGACCATGGGGTCCGTACCCCGTCAACGACAACAACCCTAGCCATCTCAGAACCCTCCAAAGCCGCTGATAACAAGTGGAAATTTTGGGATGACAAGAAGAAGAAAGCTACCAAAAAGCAGCAGGTCGTAGCGGTTCATGCTGCGATAGCACCTGCCGCTGCTGCACCGGTAAAGCAGTGCGCTGGAAACTTGCCGAAGTGCAACAAATGCAGCTTCCACCACAATGGACCCTGCCGGGAAATGCAGTGCTCTAACTGCAACAGGAAGGGGCACACTGCCCGTTTCTGCAAGGCTCCGGCAAGGCCAGTCACTCAAGTCCCCGGCGCTGGTGTGGGCCAGGCTTGCTACGGTTGTGGCGAGGTGGGCCACTACAAAAGGAACTGCCTGAAGGCAGGGAATGCCGGTGGAGTGGGACGAGTTTTGGATATAGGCCACGAGGAAGCAGTTGCCGACCCCACAGTGGTCACGGGTACGTTTCTCCTCGATAACTCTTATGCATGCATTCTGTTTGATAGTGGAGCGGAGAGGAGTTTCGTGAACCAGAAATTTGCTCACTTGCTTAAACATAAATCTCATGCACTTAAAGAACCGTTCACTGTAGATATGGCTAACGGAAAGACAGAGAGTACTAGGTGCATATACATAGGATGTACACTAACACTAGATAGCCATTCATTTCCAATCGACCTCATGCTGGTCTCAATTAAAAGTTCCGATGTCATAATCGGCATGGATTGGTTGAGTTCTCATCATGCCGACATTATGTGTTACAAAAAGGTTGTTCGCCTTAATCTGCCGTCTAGCGAAACTCTAGTTATCTACGGCGACAAACCCGGCACGAACCTTCGTATCATCTCGAGCATTCAAGCCCAGAAATTCTTGCGAAAGGAATGTCGCGCATTCCTTGCTCATGTTGTCGATGTGAGCCAAGAGTCAAAAGACATAAATAACATTCTAGTAGTATGCGATTTTCCCGACATCTTTCCAGAAGAACTCCCAGGATTACCTCTGCAACGTCAAGTCGATTTCAGAATCGACTTAGTTCCAGGGGCTACCCCAGTAGCCAAATCGCCCTATCGTCTAGCACTAGCCGAGATGCAGGAACTATCTAGTCAACTTAACGAACTGCTCAGCAAGGGCTTCATTAGGCCAAGCTTCTCACCCTGGGGAGCACCGGTCTTATTCGTCAACAAGAAAGACGGATCGTTCCGTATGTGCATCGACTACAGGGAACTTAACAAACTAATCGTCAAAAATCGTTACCCTTGTTGGGTTTTGAGCATTCTAACACTCTTATGGTGTACATGCAACCCTATAAACCTTGGATCTCTGTTTTCTCTATTATACATGCAAATATTAACTATTCCAAGGTTTCATCCTAACTAGCATATTATGAAGCATTATACTACAAAGTTCTAGTTAGATGACATACCTTTTGATGTAGCTTGATGTCTTCAAGCTTTAAGAGCTTAGCCCCAATAGTGTGGAAGCCTCAAATGGAATCACAAATCACCAAAACACCTTGGAAGAACTTGAGAGAATATGTATGCACACTAAAATCGGCCCACTCTTATTTTCACACACTTGTGTCAATTTTGTGAGCCAAGGACCCCTTTATATATTATGGAGGATTAGGGTTACATCCATGTAAAACCTAATACCCATGACCTTTAATTTACATAGGATCCATGGGTTAAAAGCTCCATGGATCATCCATGAAAGCTTAGCCCAACCTAAATGAACTTGGCCCATTCCATATATATAAGAGTCCATATTTAATTAGTTCTTTTTGATCACTTAATTAATTCTAAATTAATTCTTGATCAATACTAATTAAATAATATGATTCCATATTAATATATTAGAACTTATAATATATTAATATAAATCATAAATATACTATTCTCAAAAGACTATCCATATAAATTGTGTCGGTGAAGTGCAACCCAAATGGACCATGCCGGGTCGGGTCAAGTACATACCAAATATAGTTATGGACTTAGACATTAATCCAACAGTCTCCCACTTGGATAAGTCTAAAACTATTATTGAGTATGACTTCAAAACCTAACTGGCAATCGTAGCTCTTAAAGCCGCTGTCGAACTCTGACCTTGTCAATGACTTGTCCATTAGATAAGGGATCATATATTCCTCCATTCGAGATATCATATGGACTGAGACATGGATTATAATCATTCTCTCTGTCCATTTGTTGTTTCCCGATTTTCGATTTATGATGACTGACTGATTGAACAAATCAAATCAGTCCTGGCTTGGCCAAGCACTCACATGTGTCATCGCTAAATCATCGAGGGGCCCACATATATCGTTTTTATCCCGAAGGTAAAAGGAATGGATAAACTTCGACTCATATGGCTTGTTCTACTACTTGTTGAATCATACACAAAGGCACGTTTTATAACATCGAGTTACCAATGTGTTTTCGTGCAATCAATGTATAACCAACTCATAGTAACAACTCATATCTCTAGGTTTTAAGAATGCAGTAAGATGACCTTTAGAGGACTAATTGTGATATGATTTCTAAATCATTAAGATGATCACAAACATGATACTAAAGTACTCTCCCATCTTTTCAGATTTGAGAAACTTTTATCTTTCTGCCTAATTTGATTCTTCCCATTCGTTCTGCCATACATTGAGACTTTTCCAATGTTTCAGAATTATACTTAAACTTGTAAGTATAACCATATTTACTAAACTTTAGTAAATCAAATAGTCTTAACGAGCGTTGTGGTGGACATGACCAGTGCACAAGAATGTGTACTCGATCCCTTTAGTCCTTCACTTGACTCACACATCCATGTGAACAAGTAATTAGTCTTGATTTTCCAATGCTTGAAAGTTCTCATTCATCATACTATTCAACTTGCATGATTCCAAGTTTCGGTCCAATTGAAACTTGGGTGATGAGGAACTTTCCTGATTTGGTAAATTTAGACACTACCACAAATGAAAGAATCAAATCCATTTTCCAATATTGCTGTCAGTGGAATCATATAAGCAACAATTTTCCACAAATGCCATTGTAAGGATACTTTAAATAAATAAAATTAAACAATTTTCTTTTATTTTAAAACTTTACGGAAAAACTTATCCTTACAATCCACATGGAAAATTGTTGTTATCTATTCCTTAGCAATATATCATAACTTCTTAAGCAACTGCTAAAAATTCTGATGCGATCGAAATCCACCTTCGCGATCAGAATCAGCATATACTTCCTTTAAGATTTCTCTCTATTCTTTGATTCTTAAAACATCAACATGTGACCCAGTCACATCATGTAATGAGGATCTCAGAATAGAACTTAACAGAGTTAGATAATGGGCTCTACCTGATGTAGAGTCAAACTTATTGACTTTAACATCCTTAGGTAAATTTGGCAGCTTTGCAATCAACGCCCCTTCCTTTGGCAAAATAAACATATGGACCCTTTGGTAATGGAACTATCTCAGACTTAGCCTTTCTCTTTACCATTTGGTCAACCGGGTTGACTATGGCCAATCCCTTTCCATTGGGAAGAGAATGCTTTTTCTGGATTTCCAGTGTCACCATTGTCACTGTCCATAAAGTTTTTGGGAAGTTGATATTCTAATCAAATTTGCTTTACTATCGTTCCAAATCATTGCTGATTCAGCAGCACCAAGCAAATAGATATGATCATTAAGGTTCATGTCATAGTCTGTTTCATAGTAGTCCCAAAAGAACTCACTATGTGACTTAGAAAGTGATTGAACATCCAACTTTCTCAAGACTTTGACACCCAACTCTCCCGGCTTGTCAATATGTGACTTCATCTCTAAGATGTGATCACACATAGACCTTGCTTGCCATTAGGGCTTGAGTGACCTTAAACTTATGGGTTAGGGAGAATAATTGGAGGAGGTGGAGGAAGAGAAGTATGACTTCCATGAGCCAAACTCGGGAAGTCATATTCATTAGGAAAGCTTGGTTTGGGAAGATCATTGTTGTCTAAACCAGACATCAACAATGGGAGAAATTCACATAAAGTTGATTTAAGTCCTTAATATAACACCCAATATAATATATTAAGGCTAGGACCCAACAAACTATTTTATAACTTGGAAGAGGGATGCCGTAATCCAAGCTATAAAATATTTGAAGGTAGGTGAATGACGATTCACCAATTTCCACCAAGATAAACGAAATGTATTATTAGGTTTTAATTGGTTTTGAAACTCCTAGATTCTTTTGAGATTCATTGAACTTTTCAATGGCATATTTCAATCTCGAGTGTGCCCTTCAGGTTTTGTGACTGGGATGCCGAGGATCACAAAACAAGGTGTGAAGTAACCATGCAAATATACTTGGTACCCTTAATATTTACCCCTCAATCGATGTGCCGGTTAACCACACACGCTCCAACGATACTATGATAAACATTAAGTTACCCTTTGCCTACCTTGTTAAGTCTAGGTTAGTATACCGGTTAACCACACACGCTCCACTAACAGCTTAAACAAAGTGTAAAGTGTAATTTCATGGATTAGCACCTTATTCACATTTTCCTAAGTAACTAAGATTGGGAATTTATAAGTGTTTAGTTACTTAGTATTTATCATTATACTTATAATGAAGGGAGAATTATAGTCCTTGTCCTACCTGTTTGGCTAACGACCCTTCACCGGTCAAGCAAGCGGTGAGTGAGAGTGGACACCCATTAAACTGCCATTTTATAGGCAGTAACCTTATACCCCCCCCTTATAGACCGGCTTCGTGAATGAGGCCTACTAATGGTAAGAAGACTTGCTCTTATACATATAATATATTAAACTTTTAATATTATAATAGTATAAGGGTGTATTTTAGACATTTAAAATACTTTGTGGTTTAATCTATTAATTAAACTAGACTTTTAATTTAATTAAACTCAAACCATATATTTATGGATTAATAATACTCTTTTAATTAAACGCTTTAATTAACTATTAATAAAGTCCATAAGAGTTAATTTGAACTATTCAATAAAACATCATAATTCCAATTATTAAACTCAAAATTAAAACCATTTAATTAATTGTTTAAGTTATGAACCCAAGAGTTTTAGAATTCAATTCTTTTTTTCATAAAAAACTTTTCTCAAATTCCAAAACTTGAGGGCAAGTTTTGTAATTCTTGAAAACCTTTGGATTCTATAACTTATGGAATTAATGGTGTTTTATGATGAAACTTTCCATGTTCCATAACTTAAGAACAAGTTATGGAATTCTTTAAAACATTAACACCAAATTTTATAACTCCATAAAAACTTTGAATCAAATTTTTTTTTTTGAAAAAAAACTTTCATATCCATAACTTATGGAAGTTTCAAAAACCCTTAAGATCACAACTTTTAAAAAAAACTGTTGAGCTTCAAAATTTTATGACAAAATATGTAACTTCTTAAAACATTTAGATCAAACTTTTAAAACTAATAAAATAATCATATCATTTTATCTTTTACTAAATTTAACCTAATTCAACTCATATAACAAATGATTCAAATTTTACAAATAATTCGTTTTTCACAAAACAAATAATTATCTTAAAATTTGACAAACGTCATGTTTTTTTCCTTTTTTTTCCAACTTGAAAATAAAACATTTGCATCAATATAACATAAAACAACCCATGGCTTTGATACCACTGTTGGGTTTTGAGCATTCTAACACTCTTATGGTGTACATGCAACCCTATAAACCTTGGATCTCTGTTTTCTCTATTATACATGCAAATATTAACTATTCCAAGGTTTCATCCTAACTAGCATATTATGAAGCACCTATACTACAAAGTTCTAGTTAGATGACATACCTTTTGATGTAGCTTGATGTCTTCAAGCTTTAAAAGCTTAGCCCCAATAGTGTGGAAGCCTCAAATGGAATCACAAATCACCAAAACACCTTGGAAGAACTTGAGAGAATATGTATGCACACTAAAATCGGTCCACTCTTATTTTCACACACTTGTGTCAATTTTGTGAGCCAAGGACCCCTTTATATATTATGGAGGATTAGGGTTACATCCATGTAAACCCTAATACCCATGACCTTTCATTTACATAGGATCCATGGGTTAAAAGCTCCATGGACCATCCATGAAAGCTTAGCCCAACCTAAATGAACTTGGCCCATTCCATATATATATAAGAGTCCATATTTAATTAGTTCTTTTTGATCACTTAATTAATTCTAAATTAATTCTTGATCAATACTAATTAAATAATATGATTCCATATTAATATATTAGAACTTATAATATATTAATATAAATCATAAATATACTATTCTCAAAAGACTATCCATATAAATTGTGCCGGTGAAGTGCAACCCAAATGGACCATGCCGGGTCGGGTCAAGTACATACCAAATATAGTTATGGACTTAGACATTAATCCAACAACCCTCTGCCTCGCATAGACGATTTGTTCGACCAACTTCAAGGGGTGAACTTCTTTTCAAAGATAGATCTGAGATCCGGGTATCACCAGTTACGAGTGCTTGGGGAGGATGTTCCGAAAACAGCCTTTCGAACACGTTATGGACACTACGAGTTTATAGTGATGCCATTCGGATTGACCAATGCGCCCGCAGTATTCATGGACTTAATGAATAGGATGTGCCGTCCTTACTTGGATCATTTCGTCATCGTCTTCATCGATGACATAATTATCTACTCTCGTAGTAAGGAGGAGCATAGTCAACATCTGCGTTAGGTCTTAGAAACGCTGCGATCAGAGAAGCTTTATGCGAAGTTCTTGAAATGCGAATTTTGGATCCGAAGAGTCGAATTCTTAGGGCACGTGGTTAGCGAAGAGGGAATACACGTGGACCCTTCCAAAATCAAAGCCATTGAGAACTGGTCAGCACCGAAGACGCGTACAGAAATTCGTCAATTTCTAGGCCTCGCTGGCTACTATCGCAGGTTCATTCAGAACTTCTCGCGGATTGCGAAACCTCTTACAACATTGACCAAGAAGGGCGTGGCCTTTGACTGGGAAGAGAAGCAACAGAAAGCGTTCCAAACGCTAAAGCGAGCCTTATGCACCGCACTGATACTAACCCTCCCAGAAGGGATAGAAGACTTCGTGGTCTATTGCGATGCATCCAATCAAGGACTCGGTTGTGTTCTGATGCAACGAGCTAAGGTCATCGCCTATGCCTCAAGACAGCTAAAGACACACGAGGTCAACTACACCACACATGATCTTGAGTTAGGAGCAGTAGTGTTTGCTCTGAAGATCTGGAGACACTACCTGTATGGTACGAAAAGCACTATCTTTACAGACCACAAAAGCCTACAACACATATTCGACCAGAAGGAGCTCAACATGAGACAACGACGGTGGGTCGAGCTACTTAGTGATTACGAATGTGAAATTCGTTATCATCCCGGCAAGGCCAACGTAGTAGCTGACGCCCTGAGTCGGAAAGAATACTCTGGTCGTAGAGTCAAATCATTGACTATGACTATCCATTCACACTTGTCCACACAAATTAAGGAGGCTCAGCTTGAAGCTTTGAAACCTGAAAATGTGGCGGGTGAATCCCTGAGGGGGATGGATAAGAACTTGGTTATCAAGGGTGGCGGAGCTTTATATCTCATGGATCGGATCTGCACACCGAAACACGGTGGTTTCAGAGACTTGGTCATGATAAAAGCACACAACACTTGATATTCCGTCCACCCAGGTTCAGATAAGATGTATCTGGATATTAAAAAGTTATACTGGTGGCCTAACATGAAAGCAGAGATTGCTACCTTCGTGAGCAAATGCCTTACTTGCGCCAAGGTTAAGGTCGAATACCAAAAACCATCCGGTTTACTTCAGCAACCGGAGATACCAGAATGGAAGTGGGAGCGGATCACGATGGACTTCATAACCAAGTTTCCCAAGACAACGGGTGGTCTCGATACCATTTGGGTGATCGTAGACAGGTTAACAAAGTCCGCACACTTCCTGCCTATCAAAGAAACTGACAAGATGGAGAAACTCACTAGAACATACATTAGGGAAATCGTACGGCTGCATGGTGTTCCCATGTCCATTATCTCTGACAGAGATAGTAGATTCACTTCGAGGTTCTGGCAGTCGCTACAAAGTTCCCTAAGAACTAGGCTGGACATGAGTACAGCCTACCATCCGCAAACCGACGGACAAAGTGAGAGGACTATTCAAACTTTAGAAGATATGTTGCGAGCCTACGTGATAGACTTTGGGAAGGCATGGGATACTCATTTACCCCTTGTCGAGTTTTCCTACAACAATAGTTATCACACAAGCATAAAGGCTGCTCCATTTGAAGCCCTCTATGGCCGTAAGTGCAGATCCCCTTTGTGCTGGGCCGAGGTGGGCGACACTCAGTTAGCTAAAGGACGAGTTCCTGACAGCACTCTCACAGGTCCGGAGATCATTCGGGAAACGACAGAGAAGATCGTTCAAATTCGTGAACGATTGAAAGCCTCTAGAGACCGACAGAAAAACTACGCAGACAAGAGAAGGAAACCATTGGAATTCCAGGTGGGCGATCGTGTTCTATTGAAGGTCTCACCCTGGAAGGACTTGATACGCTTCGGAAAGTGTGGAAAGCTAAATCCAAGATACGTAGGGCCTTTCTAGATTCTCGCTAGAATCGGCCTTGTAGCTTACAAACTCAATCTACCTCACGAACTCAGTAACGCACATTCTACCTTCCACGTCTCGAACTTGAAAAAATGTCTGTCCGACGAGACACTTGTAATCCCTCTCGACGAGATCGAGATCAACGAGAGCCTCAACTTCGTGGAAGAACCAGTAGAGATCAAGGACCGAGAGGTCAAGCAAACGAAGCAAAGTCGTATCCCGATAGTGAAGGTTCGCTGGAATGCCAAGCGTGGACCTGAATTCACTTAGGAGCGTGAGGATCAGTTGAAACTGAAATATCCTCATCTTTTTGCTTAGTTATTTGTAATAGCTTAACTGTTTAAACTCTAATTTCGGGACGAAATTCTCTCTAACGGGGGGATGATATGACAACCCAAAATTTCTATCTTGTACAGTTATTCAAATCAATCAAAGCCAGAATTATTTCTGCTATCTTTTAGCATTGTTTAGGGTCTGTTTGAGTGTTCTAAGCATAGTACATTCAAGGATCAGGTGTTAGGAAGTATATGCTTGAGTCCATTATGCACTAGCCAAGCCTTAAACTTCATCATGTGGAGTTTACGGCCACATCACCATGAGTTTACGGCCGTAAACTCAAGGTGGCCGTAAACTCATGCCTTATACATGATGTTCTTCCATTTCTTCCTCATTATTCGCCATGTCAACCTCAAGAACTCGATTTCTCTCTCAAGTATCATAAGGATCTTCATTTTTATCTTCAAAAATGTAAGTGTTTCATCCTTTGTTTTGTTGATACATCTCATTATCTAGTATCACCCTTTGATTTCATCCATTAACTTCATCTTTTGGGTTTGATCTTCAAGATCACGAAGAACACACACTTGTATTTTGGGCCGAAATCAACTCTTTTTGCTTCCATATTGTAAGTATCTCTTTCCTATACTTGTTATCTAGTAGAAACCCTTGATTTGGACCTTGAAAACATCCATTTCCCAAGAACAATAGGAGTTTACGGCCAGGAGCATCTCCCTTGGCCGTAAACCCTTGTTAAAGGTGCGTTTGTTGGCCATAAACTCCCTAAACCTAAGCATTGAACCTAGAACACTTCCTTGATGCTTGAAAGGACTTTAAATCACTTTTTGGCACAAGACTTCATGAGTTTACGGTCGTAAAGTCATAAGGCCGTAAACCCTATGGTCGTAAACTCAAGGGTCGTGAACACCTACCATGGTGTGGCCGTAAACCCCTTAGATGCAACCCTTTGTACTTCTAACACTTCAATCTAAGTATTTCCTAAGTCCTAGGGTGTTTTCCTTACATGATTAGTTGTATAAACACTAATTATATACATATATGTGTCATATATGCTTATTAGGATCCGTTGTGCTCGAGTCTTCACTTGACACTTAGCATCCTACAATCGATCTTACATTCGTATCACTCACTACAGGTGAGTTCATACCCCTTAACTTATCTTTTAAATGATTTTAAATGCTTTTATGTGGGGAATACAAGTAGAACTACTATAGTTATTATATCAATCACATGTGATTAATAACTATTAAACAAATGGATTTTGTTACATTTCAAACTGTGTTATCAAACAAACTGCTTCAAATCATTTTATAAACTCTTTTACATGTTAAATTCTTTCTATTAAACTCTTTTAAACTTATACTTTGTCAAATCATGTCTATATGGATATAGTTATATAAGTAGGATTGAGAGGACTTAGGACTGATAACTCGCCTTATTTCATGTTCCTTGTTTGGTTGTGGACTTAGGGTATCGGTTGTTTGTCCGAAGGTCGTCTGAATCTTAGTTATATATTATGTATATGTATATAGATATAAAAGTTCTTCGTTCAGTTCAATACCTTTGGGTAGAAAAGGTATACAAACATGTTCATTCATACAAACAACATTGCTAGTAAACTATAATAGGTATAGTTTAGGAAGTCACTAATACTATTTCTAGAACAATGAAACATACAAGAGTCAGTTCATACATGAGTCAGTTCAAACATACTATAAAGAGAAACAGATAGAGCATACTATAACGAAAGATAATACTCACTATAAAGAGAAACAAATAGAGCATACTATAACGAGAAACAATACATACTACACACTATACACTAGAGAACATACTACATACTAGACAGAGAGAACATACACAAGAATACTATAACATTAATGTGAGATACTACTTCATGGCACGACAATATACTGCTGCGTCACGTTTTGTACCCAGAGTCTCCTGGAAGGAGAGCGTGAATTTGTGTATAGATCTATACGGGACTGACCCTCCTACACCTTGCTGCTAGCTACAGTGGGACCTGCAGGTCTACGGGTGACGAATGTCATATCATTTCGACGTCTCGAACATCGTGTTATACTAGTCGATCAAGTATGGTTACAATCATATCACATTTTACCTTAATTAACCTAACAAGTTTAAGGTAGTTAGTACATTGGTAGTTACTTAGATAAAGCTACAGTACATATTTATTTTCCCCATTTCATTCACATTGTGATCTTCTCACATAAACGGTAATGAAAACTATATTTTAGTAATGATAGTCATACTTTGGAAAATGCACACTTTTACAAAAGAACAAACATAAAGAACAGTTAGGTCTTGCTAGAAGACTACTTTAGTAGAAAATATAGGATTTTCTAGGAAGTTTACAAACATTTACATCAAATACTTACAAACTTTTACATCAAACATTTACAAGTACATTCTTCAAACTTATACAAACAATGACACTAAAATACTTATGAACTCACCAGTTTTAATGCTGATCTATGCTTTCAAAATAACTTGTATTCTCAGGTCACCAGTAGACAGGTACTGATGACCAGGTTTTGAGAAGACGGAGCTTTCAAGACTTGTCTTTATTTTGATTATTCATTTTTGGTGTCTTATAAACTACAGAAAACACTTGTATTAAAATTATACTATTAATGCAATGGATGATGTTGTTGCTTGTTTACTATTATGCATTGTTGTGATACTGTACATGACGTCCTCCGACCCCAAACGTTTCTGCCGTTCTGGTTTGGGGGTGTGATAGTTTGAGACTAGATTCACAAGATTGTACCTCCAATTCACTCAAACCAAGGCTCTGATACCAACTTGTAACATCCCAGAAGTTTCAACAATTTTAAACATTTCAATACGATCCTATTACAAATAAAAATATTTACAAAAATAGTGTTCTCAAAACATTATTTGAAAATCAGAGCCTCCCAAGATCAATGACAAAAAATCAGGATGTGTACGGTCACGCCTTCGCCTTGCTACGGATCTCTGAAACACCTGAAACCATAAACCAAAAACTGTAAGCACAAAGCTTAGTGAGTTTCCCCCAAAGTACCAACACACAACAAATAACATGTACAACAAACAACATGCATATAGGGCCTTCAGCATGACTGGAAAGCCCCACCGGCCGACAGTCTATCTGGTACGCCCACAGAGCCTTCGGTCTGACTGGAACGCCCCACCAGCCTACAGTCTATCTGGTACACTCACTGAACCTTCAGCATGACTGGTACGCCTCACTGGGCCTTCAGCCTATCTGGAACGTTCTCCGGGCCTTCGGCCTGACTGGTACACCCTACTGGCATTCAGTCTATCCGGGACGCCCTGGGTCTATTGGCCTTCAGCACAAAGTTGGACCGCCTCAACCCAACCACACATACACCGTGTCATCACACACACACACACACACACACACACATATATATATATATATATATATATATATATATATATATATATATATATATATATAACATACAAGCATACAAATAACCACCCAATAACAAGCAGACAGATCCTACAGATCATTAAGCATAGCATCATCCTATCTACCAGGATAACGATCTAACAGATCACTACAATACTCGATCATACTATAATCAGGATAACAATCCAAAGGGCCTACCTTGGTGCCTTTGACCCATAAATACAATGAGGAAAACTCACCTCGCACTGCCAAAACACACATACGATCCCTAGCTACTGGTTGACAGATTCCCCGAACTGTCCATATCAAAACAATACCCAATTATCAATTGGGTTCCAAACCATAACCATAAATCCATACTCGGGGAAAAAGACCATTTTACCCTAACCTAGCTTGGTCCAAGACCAAGGTCCAACTCACAACCAAAGAGGCCCAAAAGCCAAATAACCAACCAAGGCCCAATTATGGCCCAATTTTCCAAATTGGGCCCAAACCCCCATACATGGGTCTTACCCTAAAGCCTAACCAAAATTCCTAGTCCAAGACTCATATGGCCCATTAAAAACTCAAACACCCAAGCCCAAAAAGAAGCCCAACATGAGGCCTAAAAGCCAAAACCCTCATGACTGAGTACACGGGGCGTACTCAGATGTACGCTAAGCGTACATGCAGTTTGGCTTGTACGCTGCGCGTACTCATCCATTAAGCCAAAACACCATTAAGCACTTAATGCTCAAGACTAGGAGTCCAAACCACATATTTACTTCTTAAAGAACGCCTAGAACCATAAAGTCATTGACTTGATAACTATGCATGCCCCAAAAGAACCCAACATCAAAATAATGCATTATACTTTCACCAAATGGACACCATCTCATGCATGGGGGGATTCCAAGCCCTAAAGGAGACAACTTTAAGCATCTAGAACCTCAGAAACACCAAGAGTGGCAACTCATAGCTCCTGGAGGGGTACCAAACCACTAGATCTCATTCTTAGGACCAAATTGAACCAAAAACACATACAAACTAGATCTAAGACAACAATGAACAAGATCAAAGCTTTTTACCTCAAACAAGCTGGAAATGAAGTACATAATCCAGATCCATAAGCTCATCCTTGATTCACAACCTTGCATCAAACTCCATCTTCTTGGAAATGACCCAAAACACCAAAATGCACATCATGAGCTTAAAATTACAACCATGGAGGCTTAGCGGCAATTTCTAGGGTTTTGGGAACTTGGAGGCTGGTATAAGGACTAACCAAAAAGACTTAATGAGATTATATAGGGTACAAATCCAAGAATTAGGGTTTTCACTTTTCCTTCGTACGCCCCGCGTACTCCTCGTACGCCTAGCGTACGAGGTCTCACAAACCCGATCTTACCCTCGCAGTACGCTAAGCGTACTCTGAATTACACTCAATGTAGTGCCCTTCACATTTGTACGCCCTGCGTACTCCCTATGTACGCCCCGCGTACTAGGGTTTCCCCACAAACCCTAACATATTCCGAAGACCATAACTTCTTCGTTATAATTCCGATTCCGACGATCCTTATATCCATAAAAAGGTAACGAGAAGCTCTACACTCAAGGGCGGACCTAGCTAGGTGCCCGGTGTGGCACCGGCAACACCTAGCTTTCGCACACGTAGCAGAAAAAGTTTCGTTTTTTTTAAATTTTTACCTATTGTGCCACTACGTAAAAAAAATCGTGCAACTACTAAAAAAAATTTGTGCAACTACATAAAAAAAATATTGTCACTTTATCGGGAATTACCAAACGAAAAAAAATAATAACGAGCCCAAATGTCCAATGTTTTAATCAATTATTGTCTAATAGTCCAATTGCCCAAAGCCCAAAATAAAACTTAATTGGATAAATTAGCAATTGGGCTAATTGCTTGTAAAAAAGATAGCCCAATCCTAATTAATTTAGTGTGTAATTATCTATTATCGGTACAAGTAAAAAAAACACGATTACAACAATTCGACTACTCGACTTCTGTTCCTCTGCATCCAAAATTACGTCTGATACTTCATACTTCGATGTTCAATCGTTAGGCCTACTGTCGGACTCGTCCTCACAATCCTTCATTGTTGGATCGATCACAATCCTTGATCGATTTCAACAATACTCAATCACTCAATCGATAGACTTCTTTCAATTTCTACTGTTTTGGTTTATTGGTTAACAAAATCCACTTCAAAGTTCAAACTTCAAAGCCCTACAATACAATGAAACAAGTAAGTTTTACTACCAATTCATTTAGATATTTGAAATTGATATGTTTTTTTGAAGTTATTGATTGACTTGGGTGTAGTTGATTTGTTTTATTGAAGTTATATTGTTTGCTTAGGTTATATTGCTATGTTTTTTATTGAATTGATTGTTTGATTAGGTGTAATTGTTATGTTTTTATTGAATTTATTGTTTGATTAGGTGAAAGCAACTTGTTTTATTGAAGTCATTGTTTGATTAGGTGTAATTGTTATGTTTTTATAGGTTAAACTAAGTGTTTTTTTAACAAAAGACAAAGACCTAATCCTAATGAAAGTGGTGAAGAATGTTCCCAAATACCAATCACCAATCAATCAATCTCATCCGTTTCTAATTCTAATGCAACTCCACAAACACCAATCACCAATCAATCAATCCCTTCGGTTTCTAATGCAACTCCACAAACACCATGCTCTAACCAATGTAATGATAATGTTGACTTGAAAGATCTTCCAAAGGACCCGGCGGATAGGCCATTGATTACAAGTTACAAACCAAATATAAGAGATGATGTAAGAAGAGCATATTTGCTTCAAGGACCGTGTCAAGTAAGGGCACATAAGTTTCCTAAAAAAAATAGGTGATAGATTTAGAAGATTCGTTCCTTCATGGTTTGATGACTTTGATTGGTTGGAATATAGTGTGAAAAAGAATAGTGCATATTGTTTATATTGTTATTTGTGTGGGGACCTCATGGGACAAAAGGGAGGGAGAGATGCATTTGTTTCCCAAGGTTTTGATACTTGGAATAAAAAAGATGCATTTCGGACTCATGTGGGTGGTGTTGATAGTTTTCACAACAAAGCAAAAGAAAAGTGTGAGTTTTTAATGAAGGAAAAACAAGCTATTAATGTAGTCTTGAGGAGGCAAACCGAAGCAGTGGACCATAAATATAAAGCTCGATTACGTGTTTCTATTATTGTTGTTAGACTTTTATTGAAAACCGGTTTACCGTTTCGTGGTCATGACGAGTCGGTTAACTCGTAAAATAGAGGGCTTTACTTTGAAGTGTTAAAAGCCATTCGAGAGACTAGTGAAGATATTTTCAACAATACTTTAGAAAATGCTCCTAAAAACAATCAACTAATTTCCCCTAAAATTCAAAAAGAACTTGTGCAATGTTTTGCACAAGAAGTACTTTTGAGTATTCGTGAAGAGATTGGTCAAGATGTTTTTGCTTTACTAGTTGATGAATCTAGTGATGTTTCAAAAAAGGAACAAATGGCTATTGTTTTGCGTTATGTCGATAGTCTTGGCTTTGTGAAAGAAAGATTCATAGGACTAGTGCACGTGAAGGATACATCTTCTTTGACACTCAAAAACGCCATAAATGAAGTCCTTACAAGTAATAAGTTGAGTTTTAGTCAGGTAATTTATTATTTACTTTTTTGTTATTTCAATTTAATTTAATATATATATATATATATATATATATATATATATATATATATATATATATATTAATTGTTTTAAATTTTAATAGATAAGAGGACAAGGTTACGATGGGGCTAGCAATATGCGAGGGGAATTCAATGGTTTGAAAGCTTTGATATTACAAGAGAATGACACGGCTTTTTATGTACATTGCTTTGCACACCAACTTCAATTAGTAGTTGTGGCTATAGCAAAGAAGCATGATGGTGTTAGTGACTTTTTTGAGCAAATTTCGTTGGTGGTTAATGTTGTTTGTGCCTCGTGTAAAAGAAAAGACTTACTACAAGAGCAAGCAAGAGAAAGGGTGAAAAAAGGCTTATGTAATGGTGAACTTGAAACAGGAAGAGGGTTAAATCAAGAGACTACACTTGTTCAAGAGGGAGAAACAAGATGGGGTTCACATTTCAACACACTCACAAGTTTGATGAAGTTGTTTGTGGATGTTCTTGTAGTTTTAGATTTTGTGAAAGAGGAGGGAGGGTCATTGGCAAACCGTCAACAAGCATCTGGAATCTTAGCATATTTTAAATCATATGAGTTCGTGTTTTACTTATATATGATGTATGACATTTTACACCTCACGGGTACATTGTCAAAGCAACTTCAAAGAAAAGATCTATACATTTTAGAAGCGGCTTCGATGGTTAGAGGGACAATGGAGGCATTGCAATCTTTTAGAAACATAGGGTTTGCTAGCATTTTGCCAAAAGTATCCTCTTTTTGTCAAACACACGAAATTGATACTTTAGATATGGAAGAGTTGTATATTGGTGCGAGAAACCGTAGGACTACAAAGACTAATAGGTTTCATTTTGAGGTTGAAATCTTCAACACGGTGGTAGATATGCAACTTACAGAATATCGGGATCGATTAGTGAAACAAGCACCCAATTACTAGAATACATGGGTGCTTTGAGCCCTTGTGATTCATTTGCACAATTTGACAAATCAAAGTTATTGAAGTTGGGTAAGTTATACAAGTATGACTTTGATGATTCATATATGATAGACCTTGAAGGACAACTTGAGATATTTTATCACTCTTGCATCAAAGATGAGCGCTTCACTAGTTTGAAAGGAATTTCCGACCTTTCTCGTTTGATGGTTAGTACGGGGAAGCATCGGTCTTATCCTTTGGTTTATAAGCTTTTAAAGTTGGCTTTGATATTACCCGTAGCGACCGCAAGTGTAGAAAGATGTTTTTCAAAGATGAAGCTCTTGAAGACCGACTTGCGTAACAAAATTGGCGATGAATTTTTGAACGATGCATTGCTTTGTAATGTCGAGACCGATGCACTTGTGAAAGTTGATAATGAAAAAGTAATGGAGCGGTTTCAAAAGATGTCTGCACGAAGAGGACAAATTTAAATTCTAATAGATCGTTGTTATATTATGTTTAACCAAAAAAAAAATTTGTATTAGATGTTTTATATTATGTTTGACCTGATTTTTTTTAATGTTTTATATTATGTTTGACCGGAAAAAAAAAATTGTGCAACCCCTACTATTAATTCCTGCGTCCGCCCCTGTCTACACTTCCATCAACTCGTAATTAAATCAATAACTATAAAATAATATTCACATAAATCAAGAAATAGTTAAAAGCAATTTAAAAAACCACTAACCTATACCGCTCACCACCAAACCAACACCACACACAACCACTACCTACCACCCACCAACCACCCATCACCACCACCTACAACCCACCAACCACCACTACCAACCACTCATCACCACAACCAACAACACATTACCACCACCTAGCACCACCACCCGCCACCACCACCATCACCACCACCCGCCTCCACCACTCGTCATCACTACCACCACCCATCACCCATCATAATTACCACCACCATCGCCCGCCACCACCACCACCCATCACCACCACTCACCTCCACCACACACCCCCATCACCCATCACTACCACCCACCACCACCACCCAACCTTACCACCCACCACTGTCACCCATCACCACTACCCGCCACCATCACCCCTACCACCATTAGACCACCACCAACCACTATCCCCCACCACCACCCACCCATCACCACCAACCACCACCACCCACCACCACCTACCGCCACCACCAACCGCATCACCCACCCACCCACCACCACCAACTACTCATCACCACCCCACCACTACCCACCACCACCACCTGCCACCACCACCACTCATCACCACCACCACCCATCACCACTACCCGCCACTACCACCCATCTCCACTACCAGCTACCACCCATCACCACCACCACTACCCCTATCACCACCACCACCACCACCTGCCACTACCACCAACTACCACCCGTCACCACCACCACCCACCACCACCACCACCTACCCACCATCACTACCACCACCCGCTACTACCACTAACTACCACTCGCCACTCCCACCCCTACCCCCATCACCACCCACCTATCACCACTACCAATCACCATCACCCGCCTCCACCACCCATCATGACCACTCCCTACTACCCACCACCCCCCAACACCAACCATCCCACCCATCATCCACCATCCACCTCAACCTCACTCCTACCACCACCCTCCACTACCACCCGCCGCCACCACCAACCACCACCCACCACCCTCTCATATGTGGTTAAAATGAAAAGATAACAATTATTAAACCGAAAACACGAAAATAAATATTGTCCACATAAATCATATGTGATTGGATACATATAATCACATGTGATTATATGTATTTAATCACATATATATGATTTCGATTTAATCACATGTGACCAATGTGGACACGAATCATTTTTGCGTTATTGATTTAATAGTTGTTCTCGTGTATATAGTTACATGTGATTATATGTACGATGCATCTAATCATATGTGATTACATGTATTTAATCACATATGATTAAAGTTTACAAATACCAATTATTGAATCGAGAATCTGAAAGTGAATCGTGTCCACATAAAACATATATGATTGGATACTCATAATCACATGTGATTATATGTATTTAATCATATATGATTTATGTACACAATATTTATTTTTTGGGTTTTGATTCAATAATTGGTCTTGTGTATTTAATCACATATGATTATATGTATCTAATCACATATGATTTATATAGACAAGATTCGTTTTTTTTCTAAATTAGATACATATAATCTCATGTGATTAAATGTATTTAATCAAATATGATTAAAGTGGACAAAGAACAACTATTAAATACAAATATTTTTTATATAAATCATATATGATTGGATACATATAATCACATGTGATTGAAAGTATCATAACAAAAAACATATTCAAAACCAACGACCCCCAATTGTCTTCTATGATATTACTCTTTATAATAAACTTGAGTTCTTCGTAATCAAATAAAAATAGATAAATGCATCTTTAATCTTAAACTCGACTATATGCTTTGAAACTCTAAAGAACCGAAAAGAAACGGAAAAAATGGATTGTTTCGTACTTTTTTTTAAACTTAAGGGGTTGTTTGGTATTTTTCTACACTAAGGGGGTATGTTTGCGTTGAATTAATTATTGAAACACAAAGAACTTTTCTACAAGTCGAATTTCTTTAGTATAAGTCCACAAAAAATTCCAATTTAAAATATTTTTTTATATATAAATGTAAGTATGAAATCTTCATATGCATCCAATTTTATTTGACAGCACCCATAAAAAGTTACAAAAAATATTTGATTTACCATTTCAAAAGCTAATGACATGCATAAAAACAATGTTATCAAATCATATGCTAATCATAAAACAATCTAAACCGATTAAGCCTAAAGAGTTGATAATCGGACCAAAATACCCGAGAACCGAATAAGACTAATTTACAAAACTGAAAATCAGGCCAAATGGCTTAACTGATCCTAATCCGTTTCCGGTTCAGTTTTGATTACGGTTCGGTTATTCGGTCCAAACGTTCATTCCTAATAAGGATCATATATACATAGAGAGGTAAACTCCACTTGTTAAAGCTGATTATTTGTTAACTTGTTTTGATACATGAAAGGAATAGACAGAAAATGAATCATTGGTGTCAAAATCCTGAGTTTAAATGTTGAATTTGGAACTTATTTGCAATATAAAAAATGTTGAAAATGTGCTCTTTGTATAGAATCTTTGTTTTCTAATAAGGCTAAGGGGTATGGTCACACCCAACCTACTCAAAAAGTGACGCGACATCAGCGCCACACCACCTCCACAACAAACTCACTACCAACCCACTAGCCATTGGAAATAGTTACCATCCCACATCATTTTTTTTTTGTCAATATTAGATTAAATTAAAAAAAGTAATTCAAATAAAACAAACATTAAAAACACTAAATTAAAACACATTGCATTAATTTAAAAACACACAAAATCAAATCCTAAAATATTTAAAAAACAAAAAAAAAATCCTAAATTACTTAAAAAAAACACAACATAACAACTAAAACATAAATATTAGAACCTAATCCTCGTACTTAGCACGGACACGTTGTTGGTTTTGAGAAATGTCGCGAGATTTTCGGGGTCGAGATCCGGTATGGGCTTCGAGTTTATGATTTGAAGATCGGTAAGAGCGATTTTTTGGCGATGAGATTCCTCTGTGGATTCGTATTTTCTTTCTAGAAAACTTAAAGTTTTATCTATGGATTCCACAAGCCCGTCGTCACTAGTTGCGGTTGCTTTCCCGCTTGAAGACGCTGCCCGTTTTGCTTTGTCCCTTCCCGGTGGTCGACGGAGTTGGACTTCAGGTGAACCCTCTCCCTCGGCAACATCGACGTCATCATTGAGGTCTAGCCCAAAACCCGCGTCCGATTCAGAAGTTCTTGTTCTTTTGTTGGAGCCGGTGGTCGAGTCCGAATGCAATGTCTCCGGATTAAGGACCCATTTTGGGCCTTGACGAAAAACTTCCCATGCTTTTTGGTGACCAAATGGTTTACCGTTGTTGGTCACTTTGAATTGGTAGCATGTGGTTGATAAAATGTTGAAATCGTTGGAACCAATTTTATGCATATTTTTTAGATTTTCAAATATGCCATTAAACTTTGTGCAAATCGCGCGAAGATCACGCCATTTTCCGTTGACCGCGTCGTAGGACCGATCCGTTTTCCTTCCAAGTAGCGCGTGAAAGTGGTCCAAAACACGATTCCAAAAACATTCTCCAGATTGCGCGTTGCCTCTCCTCGAGTCACAGGATATGAAAATCCAAGCTTTTGCTAAAGCTTCTTCTTCTTCTTCTTCGTTCCAAGCCGTTGATTTCTTTTTCCCTTCCTTTTGGTTGCCTTCTTCGAGATGGTTGTGGTGTTTCTTGGACCATATCATCATCGTTGTCGAGGTTGACGGTTTGGGATTGAGTTAATGGGACTTGAGATGATTGTGTTTGGAGTTGTGGAGAAACTTGTTGTTGAAAACCTTGGAATTGGGGAATGATTTGAGGTTGAGTGAATTGTTGTGGTCGTTGTTGTTGGAAGAATTGTGGGTTGTATGGAAGGTTAGTGAATAAAGGTTGTTGTTGGATTGGAGAATTCAACAATTGCATATATGCTTGATAATTACTTGGAGTGTTTGGGGTGTTTGGAGTGGGTGGAGTATTTTGGTTTGGATCCATTTTTTGGAAGAAAAGTGAAAGAAAGTAGAAGTATTTTTTTGATTTGGAAGTGTAAGTGTGAAAGTGTAGGTGAAAGTGTAGTGTGTATATATATATATATATATATATATATATATATATATATAGGTAAAAGATGTTATTTAAATTTAAAATTAATTTTTTTTTTGTTTAATATGCAAACGGTCAAAAAAGAGACGTTACACTCTCTCTCTCCTTTTCATTCGCTGTCTTCGTCCGTGATACGCACCACGCCACAAGGCACCTACGCGCACCTAGGGCGGTGTTCACGCGTAGGTGACCTTGCCACCTCAGCCCCACGCGTAGCCAACCAAACTCGATGTCGTTTAGCCTAAGATGAGGCCATCACATGTTCCCCAAATTGGCTTTCCCATTTTTACAAACTCATGGAGCAGGAAACGACAACCAGATTACCAATTTAGTCCAGAGAAAGCCTCACATAGGACTTTTTTCGAACATATAGACTACAAATTAACCATCTACAAAGTTTCAATACAACTTTTGAATTTCGGTTGTATAAATCATATGGGCATCGAATGTAGATAGATAGATTAGTAAAAGTTCACCAGATTGAACCGCTGTTCATCTATGTATTTGAATTAAAGTTCAAACAAGTTTAGACTACAAAAAGATGTTTCAAATATGCATTTTTGAATTAGCTGAGTGGATATTTGGTCAGATTCTAAAGAGAATTGCATAAATTTGTTGCAACTGATTGTTGATGTTAGAGATAGTCGTACAGAATTAGAGAATAAAACCTTTTGATTCGTGAATTGTAGCTTTCTGAGTGAGAAGAGAAATTGAAAAGAGAAATTTATCCCTAAAAGACGCACACACATAACCACGAAAACTTCAATCGATGGTCAGAAAGGCGTGATTATCTGCTCTCATAACCATTACTAGGAATGACTCTTCGTCTTCTGTGTTACACTTTTCATCCCAAAACTTATCCCATCTGTGGTGTCAGAGCAGGGACTGACGACGGGATATTCAAAATCCCACTAATGCGGCTTTTCTCCCTCTAATCCATGCTTATCGGTGACCATAAAATAAATTCAATTTTTTCCATCGTTATCGGAATCCGACCACAAATCGCTGTCACAACCTTAGTTTCTTCTTGCTGATTGGAACGCCCACACATATTTACAACCTAACCAAGATCTAGATTCTTCCAACACCAGTTAATCTCAAAGTCGCAGTTAGGGAGAAGGTTGCCGGCAATTTCATGGTGGATCTCCGGCACACCAACACAGTAAATCACAAAGAATTTCTCAAGCAAAGCTCCAGCTAACAATAACTAGAAAGAGTTCTACAGATAACAAACAATTATGTATAAAACGACACGATAGTGGTTACCGCAGGTTCGAGGCAGTGAAAACCGGCGGCGAGTAGTGGTGGAGGGATCAAAGCGATGCTTTTATGTTCTTAGATGTAGTTCAATGATGGTCTTCTACTTCAAATCCAGATCCGATGAAACTGGATCTGGTGAAAACGAGATCGAAGAGGAGACGAGAAGAAGTTGGCTTCTGACGAGTGAATGGGTGGTGGTGAAGCAAGGAAGTGACAAGAAGATCCATTGAGAGTGAAGAGGCAACATTGCGGCGGTGTTACGGTGGTTCTGGCGATGGCGTAATGGTGGTTCCGACAATGGTTTCGTGGTGTAGATCTAACTTAAGATGAGAGAGAATATGTGTGTGACGGATATAAACATTTTTATTAAATATAAAATATATTTTTTTAATAAAAACCTAAATTTCTAATAATTAAAATTAGTGGTTCAAATTTTTTATATATGTTCTCAATTTAAAAATGTTCTTATTTGAATATATATATATATATATATATATATATATATATATATATATATATATATATATATATAGGCTTAGGTTATTCTATTCAAAGTAATTATTGTGTTATTGTATGCATAAATGTGGGCCAATCAAATTTATTTATTTTAAGAAAGTGATTAATGTATATTATTGAATTAAATATAATTGAAAATATCATCTTAATTAATTACAAGGGTAATTTAGTCAATTAATATAGATTTAATAAATGAAAATTGCATTTTTTAAGGGATAATAAATTCTATTAATTTTAAAAATCCGAGTTTACGAATTATAATTCTTTTAATTCGGACATTCTGACAGAATATGTTTATGAGTATATTCAAAAATAAAAATATTCTTGAACCATAAATAATAAAAATATTCTTGAACCTATTTCTTGATCATGAATTTAAAAACTTGTAACGCCCGTGGATCCGGGCTAGTCAATTTAGAGATAATAGGGGTCGAAAACGACTTTTCGACAAAAGATTATTTAGAATAAATAATCTTAACCAAGTTGTAGAATATGTCTCAAGGGTTTTGTACATATAAAGAACGCCGAAATCCGAGTTATAACGAAGAAGTTATGACTCGTCGAAGTTTCGCGACGGAACCGACACGACACCGGGAAGCGTAAATAATGAATTTACGATAGGGCGACTTTTAGCCTTAGCGATCTAAACGAAATTTGTAGAATACGTTAAACTGAGAGCGTCCATAAAAAGAACGCCCAAATCTGACTTCGTATGAGGAAGTTATGATTTTTCGAAGTTTCGGCGTAGTAGTGTACAACCCGAAATTCGAATATAAGATCGAGCGGTTTTTAGCCAAAACAACCTAAATGAGAATCGAAGATCTCGTTAATAGTAGTGTAACGATAAAAAGACAGACGAAAACGGACATCGGATGAAGAAGTTATGAATTTTTAACGGACCAACCCTGTCCCGGCGTGTTAAAAATATAACTTTTATAATAGAGTAAAAATTTGCCGATGGAGTCTAAACGAAAGTTGTAGAGTACGTTCCCGCCTACGCGTGGATATAAAGAACGTCGAAAACGGAGATTGTACGCGAAAGTTACGATTTTTAGAAGTTGAGGGTGCAATGTGCGAAATCTGATGCGAAGTTGATGACGTGGCCGATTTCCAGCCGTTCGATGATGATCTAGCCTCGCTTCGGATTGTGACACGTCGCCTCGCCTACGACCCGCGTCCGAAGTCGAGTACGCCTCGCGTACTCCGGTCTTATCCGGTTCCGAGTGCTAGACAGCTGGAGGCTCGCTGGCAGCCTCATCCGAACTACGCCCAGCGTAGTGCTGCTGAACGCGCAGCGTAGACCGAAGGCTGAGGCCTATAAAAGGGAACCGAAGGTAGCCTCATTCTTCACCCATTTTCCACTTCTCTTTCTAAACACTTTCTCTCTCTAAGTGTCCTAACCCCCCTAAAAGCCTAGGTAAACCCTCTAGCACCCGAAGGAAGCCCCGAGGCTCCCGGAGTCCCGAGAAAAAAGGGTCTTTCGGTTCGGAAACGCTGCTCCAAGCGAAGCCCGGTTTTCTTTAAAATCCGTTGTAAGTGAGCTACGCCTATGAAATTTTTAATATAGCTTTTAAATAATTATAGTAATGTTATTAGGTCCTTAAAATAATTATTTGGGCTATTATTATGAGTTATATAGAGTGTTGTTTAACGCTTATATAATAATAATAATAGCTAGACTATTAATTAGTCGTGGTTAACGTTAGACTAAACCCTAGTGGTATTGATACTAGGTTTTGTCAAGAGAAAATTGTTTTGAGATAACGAAGTGTTGTCCGAGTTCCGAGTCACCACCTTAACAAGTGAGTGCATAGTTACTTTCATCTTACACATAGATATGAAGTATTTTATATAAATTACGTGCTATGTGTGCATATTATTTGTATACTTGTTATCTATGTTGTATGAACGATTTTATACATGTTTTAAATAATTTAAACTGTATATGTATTTTATATCTACGAATATGTTGGGTAAAAATGGGTAGATGAATGATGAGAGATGAAAGATGATATGAGTGAACATTGGCAGCTATAGACTTAGTGCCTAACAAATAACATCGGCAGCTATGGACTTAGTGCCTATTGAATAAACGTTGGTAGCTATGGACTTAGTAACTGTTAGATAAACGTTGGTAGCTATGAACTTAGTACCTACACTGGTAGCTATGGATTTAGTACCCGATGAATGAACTTTTGCAACTATGGAATTAGTGCATTGGCAGCTATGGACTTAGTGCCGGTCTTATAACCCTGGAAGTAAGGGACTTCGGAATAAACGAATAGATGACTCTTAGGGTAGACCCTTGAGAGTAAGGAAAATAATGGGGATGGGTAAATGGGGTTGATTGTTTGTTGTTTAAACATAATAATTATATTATTGTGGGTTGAAAACCCTATGTACTCACCAGGTTTCCCAACCTGACCCACTCAAGCTTATTTATATCACAGGTGTCGATACGAAGCTACTTTACACTGAGAGATTTAAAAGAGATGTAGATCACTAGTGTAAATAATGTAAGTTCTGTTTATGCTTATGTTTCTATATTGACAATGACATCCCAATGTTTTGAAAATGAATAAAAATACATTTCTTCGGAAACGCATTGATAACCTATTTATCATGTTTTCTGGGAACAAATTCCACAACATTTTTGTTAAAAGAAGTACTCTGATTTTTATAAAGCATAAACAAAATCGGTCTTTTCTGGCCGTGAAAATGGGGATGTCACAGTTGGTATCAGAGCATTAGTTTAAGCAAACTAGGAATATGGATTTATTTCTAGACTTAAACTTAGAATGCTAAGCGATGATTGTGAGGAGTGTGTCTAATAAAATTTAGGTAATACACCTGAATAGACACAAGCACTAGCTAATTTAGGGAAAATGCCTAACATGCTTTTATGTGCTAAATGGTTTATGATATGCATTATATGATCGGATCTATGGTCTGTTGCCGACCGGATCTGGAAACCTTATGTGTTTAGGATTCCAAACGTACGACTACGATATTAGAACTAGCATATAAACGTTTCGGAGTGATAAGGATTATTTAAAAGTCAATCCTAAATTAAGATCTAAATTCACCCTATTCGGTGTATAGAACAAAATGGCAAGAACCCGCAGTGGAGCTGGGGATGCAAATGGGAATAGGAATCAACCCCCGGTGATCCAGCAAATACCTGTTGTAGTAGAAGTTGCACCCGAGCCAATCACAATGACTGGAGTACAAGTCGTGATTCAAGCCATGTTAGCTGAACAAAGGGAAGAAATGAGGCGGATGTTGAAAAGGGACGAACCTACCATGTCCATGGAGCAACCTGAGCTGATTCCCGAGCAATCAGAGGAAGGGAACTATAGCCGCCAAACGAGTCAAGTTGAGACTCAAGGAGAACGAAGGAATGGCCCGGAAAAGGGAAACAACAAGGATGGGCGAATATATAAGAATTTCTTAGGTGCCAAGCCACCAAGTCTTTCTGGAAGCCCAAAGCCGGTTGAGATTATGGATTGGATCTCCGAGATGGAGATGGTGTTTGAGAGCTGCAGCTGTAGCGAGAAACAGAAGACTGTCTTCGTAGTAAGACAACTGAAAACTGGAGTCTTGAGCTGGTGGAAGCTATTGGCAGCTACGATGCCACGAGGAGAAGCCCTAAAGATGTCATGGGAAGAGTTCTTGGAACAGTTGAAAATGCAGTACTGCTCAGAGATAGATCTGATAGACCTAAACAACGAGTTTCAGAACCTGAAGAAAGGGAAGATGAGTGTTGATGAGTATGCCACCGCAGTCACCGAGAGGATGAAGCTATTTCCCTACTTGGTTCCTACTGAACTCTCCAAGATTGATAGGTTTGCTAACGGACTGCCCACCGACTTTGGCCCAATGGTCAAGATGACAACTACTTTGAAAACAGCCGTTAGAGCAGCTAAGAACGTAGAGACCCAGATAAGAGAAAAAGGTCTAGAAAAAGATAAGGCAGGAGAAAAGCGGAAGTTTGAAGGATCTTCAAGGCCCAATAAGGAGAGCAAATTATCAAAGCTTGGAGAAGGAGAAATAGGTGAAGCGAGATGGTGTGATAAATGCAAGAAGAAGCATTGTGGGAAATGCAACGAAGAAGTGACTTGTTACAAGTGTGGAAGGACTCGTCACTATTCCAAGGATTGTACACATAATGATAAGGTATGCTACGGATGTGGAGACAAGGGGCACCTGTCTAGAAATTGCCCAAAGAAAAACGAAGTAGCAAGGCCATAAGCACCACCAAGGCCAAGGGCATTCCACATGATCCTCGACGAAGCAGAAAACAACGCGAGGAATCAAGGATGAGGACTTCATATATGAAGATAGAGTTATGCAGTAGCCATAGTATCATATGATGTAACCTGTTAGAGGCATAGTCTAGGGTGAACTTGAACACCTATGTAATAGTTTCAAGAAATAATAAAGCCTTCGTTTTGTTATCTGGTGTGTTAAGCTGCTATGTGATTTTCTTGTATGGTGACTTGGGGACTGCGAGACAATACTTGGGACGAGTATGAGTAGGTGTGAAAGGTAGTAGATGCATATATTACCGGAATCACAGGACTCACGCTTGGATCAGGGAAAGTCACAAGGTTACCAAGGCACTAGTAATTGATTATGTTTTGTTCATGTGTGTCGTTACCATCGTTTCAGTAATGACTAAGAAGATGATTGTTATTCCGACCCTGGTGGTCATATCAAATCAAGTCCGACTAAGATGAATATGTTACGTGGTTCAAAGTACCAAGATCGATGTAGCATCTGACTTAAGTCAGAGGATTGAAGTAAAAGATAATCGAAGCGATCAATAGAAGTATCGCAACTGTTGTTAAGATAAGGAGCTTGTTGCTAGATGTGATACATGCTAAAATGTGAATATATCACGTTAGAACATGAAGGAAGGTATAGTCTATTTTGGAATTTGACTCTAAAAGACATGAGTCTAAGCATTACAACATACGATGAGAGGTCAATAGAACATGACCCATCAGTCTATTGTGGAAATCTAAGGACTTGTCTTAAGTGCATTAAGAAGAAGAAGGAGTCTCCAATAAGGATCGATATTGTGACTTGAAGATCATAAATTGGAGTCCAACGTGAGATAGGGAGCGGGTCCAAGATCGGGCACCGCGTGCAGTCAGGAAGTCTTAAAGTTAGATACTCGTTCGAAGAAACAAAGAAGTTATGATTATTACTTAGGATGAAGAGATAACGTATGAGCCCTGTTTCGTTGATGATTCCGGGACGTAATCATCCTAAGGGGGAGATAATTGTAACGCCCGTAGATCCGGGCTAGTCAATTTAGAGATAATAGGGGTCGAAATCGACTTTTTGACAAAATATTATTTAGAATAAATAATCTTAACCAAGTTGTAGAATATGTCTCAAGGGTTCCGTACATATAAAGAACGCCGAAATCCGAGTTATAACGAAGAAGTTATGACTCGTCGAAGTTTCGCGACGGAACCGACACGACACCGGGAAGCGTAAATAGTGAATTTACGATAGAGCGACTTTTAGCCCTAGCGATCTAAACGAAATTCGTAGAATACATTAAACCGAGAGCGTCCATAAAAAGAACCCCCAAATCTAACTTCGTATAACGGAGTTATGATTTTTCGAAGTTTCGGCGTAGCAGTGTACAGCCCGAAATTCGAATATAAGATCGAGCGGTTTTTAGCCGAAACAACCTTAACGAGAATCGAAGATCTCGTTAATAGAGTCAAAATATAACTTTTATAATAGAGTCAAAATTAGCCGACGAAGTCTAAACGAAAGTTGTAGAGTACGTTCCCGCCTACGCGTGGATATAAAGAACGCCGAAAACGGAGCTCGTACGCGAAAGTTACGATTTTTAGAAGTTGAGGGTGCAATGTGCGAAATCTGATGCGAAGTTGATGACGTGGCCGATTTCCAGCCGTTCGATGATGATCTAGCCTCGCTTCGGATTGTGACACGTCGCCTCGCCTACGCCCTGCGTCCGAGGTCGAGTACGCCCCGCGTACTCCGGTCTTATCCGGTTCCGAGTGCGAGACAGCTGGAGGCTCGCTGGCAGCCTCATCCGAACTATGCCCAGCGTAGTGCTGCTGAACGCGCAGCGTAGACCGAAGTCTGAGGCCTATAAAAGGGAACCGAAGGCAACCTCATTCTTCACCCATTTTCCACTTCTCTCTCTAAACACTTTCTCTCTCTAAGTGTCCTAACCCCCCTAAAAGCCTAGGTAAACCCCCTAGCACCTGAAGGAAGCCCCGAGGCTCCCGAATCCCGAGAAAAAAGGGTCTTTCGGTTCGGAAACGCTGCTTCAAGCGAAGCCCAGTTTTCTTTAAAATCCGTTGTAAGTGAGCTACGCCTATGAAATTTTTAATATAGCTTTTAAATAATTATAGTAATGTTATTAGGTCCTTAAAATAATTATTTGGGCTATTATTATGATTTATATAGAGTATTGTTTAATGCTTATATAATAATAATAATAGCTAGACTATTAATTAGTCACGGTTAACGTTAGACTAAACCCTAGTGGTATTGATACTAGGTTTTGTCAAGAGAAAATTGTTTTGAGATAACGAAGTGTTGTCCGAGTTCCGAGTCACCACCTTAACAAGTGAGTGCATAGTTACTTTCATCTTACACATAGATATGAAGTATTTTATATAAATTACGTGCTATGTGTGCATATTATCTGTATACTTGTTATCTATGTTGTATGAACGATTTTATACATGTTTTAAATAATTTAAACTGTATATGTATTTTATATCTACGAATATGTTGGGTAAAAATGGGTAGATGAATGATGAGAGATGAAAGATGATATGAGTGAACATTGGCAGCTATAGACTTAGTGCCTAACAAATAACATCGGCAGCTATGGACTTAGTGCCTATTGAATAAACGTTGGTAGCTATGGACTTAGTAACTGTTAGATAAACGTTGGTAGCTATGAACTTAGTACCTACACTGGTAGCTATGGATTTAGTACCCGATGAATGAACTTTTGCAGCTATGGAATTAGTGCATTGGCAGCTATGGACTTAGTGCCGGTCTTATAACCCTGGAAGTAAGGGACTTCGGAATAAACGAATACATGACTCTTAGGGTAGACCCTTGATAGTAAGGAAGATAATGGGGATGGGTAAATGGGGTTGATTGTTTGTTGTTTAAACATAATAATTATATTATTGTGGGTTGAAAACCCTATGTACTCACCAGGTTTCCCAACCTGACCCACTCAAGCTTATTTATATCATAGGTGTCGATACGAAGCTACTTTACACTGAGAGATTTAAAAGAGATGTAGATCACTAGTGTAAATAATGTAAGTTCTGTTTATGCTTATGTTTCTGTATTGACAATGACATCCCAATGTTTTGAAAATGAATAAAAATACATTTCTTCGGAAACGCATTGATAACCTATTTATCATGTTTTCTGGGAACAAATTCCGCAACATTTTTGTTAAAAGAAGTACTCTGATTTTTATAAAGCATAAACAAAATCGGCCTTTTCTGGCCGTGAAAATGGGGAAGTCACAAAACTTCTTGTAGTTTAACAAATTCTTGAAGAATAAAAACAAAAAATACATTATTTCTTATAAAATACGGGTAACAATTGTTAAGAAGTACATTTATTGTTAAAGAATAAAACTAAAAAAACTTTCAAACGGGAAAGAAAACATCAAAATCTAACAACGACTAATACATTCTAAAAGAATAATGTGGTCTGTTTCAATTTTGTGGTCCGTTTCTTCAAGCATCAACTTCTGTGATTCCAACAGAATTGGAATTCGTGATTCCATTCCAACAGAATTGGCATTCGTGATTCCATTCTAATAGAATTGGAATCTCACCAATACCATTCTGTGATTCCATTTGATTATGGTTTTCAGGACATTACTACACTCAAACCCAAAGGAAAAAGTGTTTCCCAAAGGAATTCACTGCTAGCCTCGGACCACCCAAACACCAGCTGTTCCCTCTTGTTCTTCCTTCTTCCTTCTTTCCTGTCAGACAATCAAACCCATAACTTGATAAAAATTAATAACTTATCACCAATGCTTGATTCACAATTGTATAAAAAGATCATAGCTCACAATTGTATAAAGAGATCATAGAGAAACCTGATCAAATATCTATCCTTTGCTGAATTCCTTCAAATGCCTCCTTCCTCTCTCTCGTTTCTGACCTGCTCACCGGGAAACACAGGAGCAACCGAAGTTGCTGCCTCCCCCAACACCACTTTGCACGATCACCACCCTACCACCATTCCACCCCTGTCGCTTCTTGTTTCGGTGACCAAGACCCAAATCAGAGATGAAGGAAAAAGTGTTTCCTTTTCACAATAGATGTTGTCACATGGATTACGGTCAAGAAATACAAGAACAATCTTGTTCTTGCCCTTATGTACCCAGCAAACCAACAAAAAAAAGAGGTCGACCCAAATCAGAGATTCCAGTCAAAAACAAGCTATTTGTTCAATTTCTGTTGAAATCAAAGCCAAGGATCCAAAATAGAAAGAAGATAGAGACAAAGAATTACCGGAGCAAATAACCCCTACTGTTGCCTTCATCTTTCATTCCTGATCAACCAAAGAAGTCGACCCAAATCAGAGATGAAGGTCTGCTATATTGGCAAATTACATAACTTGTGGATTAGTGTGTGTATTACGATGGAGAAGAATAAAACTTGCCGGTGGAGCTGGAGACGGCGGCAGAGACAGGGCGGCGAGTATGTGGTGAAGAAGCGAGTATGTTGAGAGGGTAATCGCCATTTTCGGTGGTGGGTATGAGATTTAAAGATGGGCCCTGCTCCCTTACGCTGTGCTCTGATAACACGACCCATTTCAAAATTAAAGGGATATTAACTAATATTCCTAAATTAAAGGGATATCAATTGATTTATATATTTACCATAATTAATTAAATGTAAGATTACATATTTACCCTTTTGAAATGATTGGCCTACATTGATGCATACAATAACACAATAATTAGTTTAAACACCTGAACCTAGCTCTCTCTCTCTATATATATATATATATATATATATATATATATATATATATATATATATATATATATATATATATATATATATATATAGGTTTAGGTTCTATGGAAAACAAAAAACCCTAAAAAAACCCTAAATATAAAAAAAAATGCATAAATAAAATACTTAGAGATTACAAAACTTTTTTTTGAATTTTTTTATAAAAAATCAAAGCTTTTTCTTAAAATTCGCTGAAAAATAAAATAAAAAATCAATTTTTTTTTTTTATAAAAAAAAAAAATTTCAAAATTTTTTTCAGCGAATTTGTATAGAAAGCTGCGATTTTTTATAAAAAAAATTCAAAAAAAAGTTTTGTGATCTTTAAGTATTTTATTTATGCATTTTTATGATTTTTAGGGTTTTTTGTTTTCCAAATAACCATTTCCTCTATATATATATATATATATATATATATATATATATATATATATATATATATATATAATAAAAGACTCCCTAAACTGCCACATGACACTCTTTTAAACCCTAACGTGTCACTACCACATAAATTACACTCTTTTAAACCCTAACGTGTCACTACCACATAAATTCTTTGACTATATCCTTCGTCCTTATTTCGTTCCCTAAAATTAGGAAACAAATTAGGGATTTAATTGCAACTTATATTCCATTTCAAACGTTCCAATTTAAAAAATCTCTCTCTGTTAACAAAACCCTACGTCGATCATCTTCACCACCACCACCATCTCTCCTTCATCGTTCTTTTAGTTGTTTTTCTTATTTTACCGGTCTCGCTCAAGAATTCTCCTTCGACCGTCTGTATCTTTCTTTCTTTGTCTTGCTGCTCAATTTTTCTTAATGGACGAACACTAAACAATGGCTTCGATGTGCAGGTTAGTCATTGCTTTTTATAGTTAGCTTAAACTCTTCCCCTCTCTCACTTCTTTTCTATTTATATTAACCTTTATTTGGATTTTTAGTTTCAAGGTTTTGTAGAACCTTAAATGATGTTTTTTTCTTCATATCCAATTAATCAGCGTTTTGTAAGTAGGCAAAAGGGGGTTGGTTTTGGTTTTTGTTGTATTCGTGTTCTTATGTCTTATTATATTGTTGTTTTACAGAGAAAGCCTCTTGGATGCATCTAAGATTCGAATGTCTCAAGCAATAATCAGAGGTAATATTGGCTTAATCTATTGGTTAAGATTTTAGTATGCCGTTTTATTATATTGTCCCGGTCTCTATTTTTTTTAAATAATTTGATGAGGATGATTCTCAATATGGATTCTTTTGTGACAATCCATGGTAAATGTGTAGATTTAGGGAGTGATCTAAATGTATTCGATGAAATGTCTAGGAGAAATACATTTACATGATCACCTGTGAGAGTCTTTATTTTGGTTTAGTAGCTAAATTGGTTGGTTTGGGTACACAATTTTCCTAGTGAGCAAGCTATTTTCGTTATAATTTTTTTTTATTAGTTTTTGCATTTTTACTGTCACGAGACAAAAATAAGGTTTAAGTAGAGGAGCAGAATATCACCAGACCTCTCCACTCCCACCTATTTTGATACTTTTTAGTATTTTATGTTAAAGCGAATGGTTTCCCATGGGAGATTGAAATTTATTTTAATTAGGTTGTGTGTCTTTATTTGGCATGTGGTGATCACTTCTCAACGGTTATTCAAGCTAAATGACATGGTATTTAAACTTTACACACTGATCTTATATGCTCTAAAAAATGAGCAAGATTAGTATCAATTTTTTTGTAATATATGAAGCTTTTCATCAATTTATCTTAAATTTGAAGCTTTGCTTAGTCTTTCTTTGAAATTTAAAATGATAACCTTTCCTTGTATTCTTAAACATGCTATAATATAATTCATGTTTCAATTTTTCTGCAATTTAATTTATTCAATTATAGGGAAAATCTTTATAGCGTTTTACTTTGTGTGTGTGTGTGTAACCAACAGGGACAATTTTTGTTTGTTGTATGTGTGTGTCATTGTGTGTATTTTTAACAGAAATGGTCCTTGTACTAACAACATACTTATGTCTATCAAGTGATAGTAGCAACTTAATTGTACATTTAATCTGGAGGACCATTTTTGTTATGCTATTTCTGTTAAATTATTAATTACTTTGTAATTTTCTGCACACAACACATACAATGACCATTTCTATAAATTTTTATGACAGGGACCAAATCTGTAAATAGAAAAAGTAGGACTATTATAAAATATTTTATAATAGGGTACATTTATGTGTTTTGATATATATGGACAATTTTTTATAGCATTTTATTTTTTGTGTGTTAGAGCTGTATTTTCAATTATTGTATGTTATCTTGTTAGGTCCCTCATTTGTATTTTATTGTTGATGCTAATGGAAATCTGATTCTTGCTCATCCAACAATCCAACAATTGCACAGAGGTAAGTTTAGGTTGCTACAGTGAACTTCTTTGTGTTATATTTTGCACTGTGTGAAATATAAGTCCATTTATTATCATAATTTAATGAATATTTTGACTATCTGTAAGTGTTTTACTGACAATCAGTCTGTCTATCTCTAGAGTCAAGTTGAACCCCTCATGAAGATGTTGCGCCTGATTTTGTCTGTCTTTGAATTATGGACTAAAATTTGCTACCAATTATGTAAAAAAGTGCAATTGCTAAAATGAGGTTTGTCATACCCTTGACAAAGAAACAACTTTTTTTATGGTTATTATAAGTTAAGGTCACCCATTTATCTATTTAGTCATTGAATTATTAAATTAAATATAATTATCATAACAATCATTTAAGTGGTTAAATCCACAAAAGTAACAGTTTTGTCATCTATTTTTTTAATTAGTGTTATACAAATGTCCATTTTGTCTTTATACCAAAATTTATAAAAGCAAAATGCCATAACGATTAAATTCCTAACTTTCTCATAATTTTAGTTTTAAAACATATTATATGTTACTAATGAAGCTGCACACGTAGATGTTAAAAATAAAATAATTAATTTTCTATAATATTAACATATAATATGTTTTAAAACTAAAATTATGAATAAGTTAGGAATTTGATCTTACTCATATTCAGGAATGTGATTCCTTACTTTAGCATTAGAACAACCACTAGACAATAACTTAGTCATTGATTATAATAGGTACCCCCAGTAGCTATTCACAATTTTTAATCATACTTTGTGTCTCAATGTTCAAATTACTTAACTTTGTAACTTGATGAAGCCAGGACAATGTTTAAAGTTTAAACATTAGGAAGGCAAGCACCAGTTCCATCATTAACAAGAATAACTTATTGTATCCATTATGAGTATATGTACTTGGTATGATATTTAAACCTTATATATAAAAAAACATGTATTTGCTCTTTTTGCATATATATTGCATTCAATGCAGGTCCATTTTGGCATAATGATTTTGACCTTTATATCCATTATGAGATGTTCCACTGTTACATGTTAAAGTTCCCATGAATGTTTGTATATACGATCCACCGGTATGTATCATGGGCATCTTATGTTTAATATTTTTGTTTGACAAAGTTAAAACAGTTTCAATTGTATATCCCACTTACAATTTTTTAAATTTGTATGTTTAATGTTTTTTTTATTGAAAATGTATATTGATTGACATGGATGATTTGCTAGAATTATTTGAATTTAATAAATAAATCATAAGTTACCAACATAAGTCTCTTATTATATAGAAAGAAGTGTTTGTAAAATTATTATTAAATGCTTTGTTTTTCTTATTATATGAATTATTTTAATATGTCAACCGTGTAGCACACGGGTTATAATCTAGTATATATATATATATATATATATATATATATATATATATATATATATATATATATATATATATATATATATATATATATATAGAGAGAGAGAGAGAGGTAGGTTCAAATGTTTCTCACATATATTGTGTGTTAGAATGCACCAATAGGATTTTAGTATTAATTATATGTATATTAAATGCTATCCATACTTATAACTCATTTTTATGGAAACCAATTAAATTCGTTATTAATGTCAACAATGATATTCTTTCAGAATGAATTCATATCTAGAAGAATGATAGTGTATTTAAGCAGAATGAGAGTGTATTCTAGTAGAATACACTCTCGTTCTTCATATTCCATGCAACTTTATTGTATTTTAAGTGAGTGAGTCCTGAAACAAAATACGAACTCATATATAAAAACATAGATGCGAATTCATTCTGAAAGAATGTTATTGCTGACATTATTGACGGATTTAATTAGTTTCCATAAAAAGAGAAGTATAATTATAGATATCATTTATGTAAATCATTTAATATCTATATTTATTTAATTAAATAATTATTTAATTTATTAAATTTCTATTGGTGCATTCTAGCACACAATAAATATAAGAAACAAAATAACCTAACCCTATATATATATATATATATATATATATATATATATATATATATATATATATATATATATATATATATATATTCAAATATTCAAATATTCTAACTAATTATTGTGTGGATGTAAGGCTTAATATGAGCCAATCATTTTGAAAACATGGATTAGGGTAAAATTATAATCTCAGCTTTTAATTAATTTTGGTAATTAAATATTCAAATCATTAACCCCTTTAATTTAGGTAAATTCGTTTACTGCTTTAAAACCCTACACAGAAGAAACGTCGACCTCCATCCTCACACAAACAACTCGTTCTTCATCTTTCATCTCTGTCGCCGGTCACATTGTTTCCTCCGCCACTTCGACATTTAATATTGTTTCCGATTCTGACTTGCCTCCACAACAGCCATCACGAAAGGTTTTTCCTTTTGTTCTTGCCTTAAACTCGTTCATGATGTTCGGAATTGTCGATTGGTTTCTGAAAAAATTATTCACATTTTTTAACATTTGCATTTGTAAGGTTTTTATTAAAAATTTTAAGCGATTTGCATAAAAAGGTTCTATTTCAATTTGAATTATGTCGTCATTCTTGGATGCAGATATGATGCACGTCACTTTTTCCTATGATGTCAACAAGAGAGGTTTATCATTTGTTAATTAAATATCTAGATTTCTTTTAAATTAATCATAAACCTCATTCTGTAATGTTTAGTGTCTAACGTTTGACTTTTATTCAATATTTTGATAACATGGAAACAATAGGGATGGTGTTATGAATCAAGTTCATAGGCCTATTATAAGGTTACAATTGGACTTATCTTACGTTTGCACCATAATATGAAGTTTTGAATCTTACTATTATCATTGGCTTTATTTTTTGTATCTATTAAATTTTTTCCAAGAGATATAATCTATGCGTTTCTTTGAACAATCATGACTAATTTTCTAAAATATATACTCAAATAATAAATTGATGATTATGATTGGTTTAATTGGTTTTAGGTGTGCAAAGAAATGCACGACAAGTGTTTGTGGAAATGCTTGAAAGAGAGTCTGATCATGTGGTATGCATTATATAAGAATTACTAAAGTTTTTTTTTTATTCAGGTATCAGAATTTTCGACGTGCCTAACTAAAAGAATGGTCATGAAATAAATTTATGTTACTTCATCTCATGAAAATTGAGTATGTAATTGTGGTGTTGATTTGTAACTTCCAGGTAAACCATTGAAGAAGCACATGAAAAGAAAATATATGCAATATTCTTTCAGAATCAAATATTTAGCAGGTAAACCATTGAAGAAGCACATGAAAAGAAAATATATGCAATATTCTTTCAGAATCAAATATTTAGCATATTCTTTTAGAATGAGAAAGATCAAGAATTACATTGAAGAAGATCAAGTGAATTTGTTCAAGAATTGTATATTTGAACATGTTATTTTTTAAGAATTTTATGCATTTTGATGACATTATGTTAGAATATGTATAATTATAGTAATATGTATTAAACTATTAGTCTGTAAGAATATTTATGAATTTCTATTTAAGTTCGGATATGTATACGTAAGAATGTTGTTATTATCAACCGTGGGTTCAAGAATTTAGTTATTCTTCAATAATGTTCCAATAGAATAATATTCTGACAAAACAATCTCATAGAACATCAGTATAACAAAATAAAATTATGAGTGAATTATAAATGAATTAATTAAAAAAATCAGAATTCAAAATTAAGATAATAAAAAATCCCTTAAAATCCAAAAATTCCATTTTTAAATTTGTGTTTCCTAATTTAAAAGTAATGGAAATATACAATTTTACCCTTCTTTTATATAAATGGTATTATTCAATTTATTTTTAATTTAATAATATGGATAGATGACTTTCTTAAAATAACTAAAATGATTAGTCCACTATCATTCCTATATCCACACAATAATTAGTTAGAATACAATAACCTAAGCCTCTATATATATATATATATATATATATATATATATATATATATATATATATATATATATATATATATATATATATATATATATATATATATATATATATATATATAGAGAGAGAGAGAGAGAGAGAGAGAACTATAGAACCATATTTATAATCCTAAGATTATTATATGAATTAGTTAGATTAAAAAGTGCAAATTAAAACTATACACTCTTATCAGGGTTGTTTCAAACATCTTTTGAGCCCAGGACGAAAGAGGAAAAAGGACCCTTAAAACACACAAATTTCATCAACTGTTTTTATATTAACTTACTAATTGAAAAAATTTACTTATACTAGCTTCTAAATATGACATTTTCGATTATAAAAACTCATATATTTAAAAAAAATACTTCTTCTAGCTTTTTGAGATGCAAAATCACTAATAATATCTTCAAAATCGATCATGTCTAACATTATATTAATAAATTCTATAAATTTTTTTGGCCCTGGACGATCGTCCCTATTGCCCACCCTTTGAGACGGGCCTGACTCTTATCTATGGAATCGCATACAGACGAGTGTATATTGGGGATTCTGTATATCCACATCTATATCTGATTGCCTTCTCATTCTCAACGCAAGCCACCAAAATCGATTGAGAAAAACATCATCAATATCTCTCCTTCGCCAAACCACCCTACAACTTTCAATCATCTCCACCATTTTACTAGGAAAACATCATTAACCCATCGATATGTATTTACATAGCCACCACCAGCCATCATCATCCTCCTTATTTCTCATTTTCTTTAATAAAGACTTGCAACCAAGACTAACAGATGAGATGGATTGTTATTTTCGCACATGCAACACAAAAGATCACACATAAACAGAAAAGATGAAGAATGGGTAGGTCACCATGCCAGCAAACCCTACAGCCTCTCAATCCGCCACCATCTCAACCACGATTGGCCAAATCAATGAAAAATCAAGTCATGTCTTTATAGGGTTGTTTTTGGACTTGAAGTCGGCATTACCCAATAAGGAATCAGCGGAATTACTAATGAATCTATGCCATTACAAGTGATGTTAGGGTTGTTTTTTGTTGTTAAAATCGATTAGACAAGGTTGGATATACACAATTTTAGCATGTCAACATTAGATAACGGGATGTTATTAACCGATTTTAGATTTATTTAATTTTAATTTCTCCACTTAATTTTATGATTATGAAGTTTTAAACCATGTCCTTATTAAAAAAAAAGAAATTGATTTTAATGTACACCATGCCAACAGCCCTACAACCCATCACTTGGTTTATCTTTATCAACATATTCATTATTTTCAAAATCGTTAGGAATATTAACCAAATCATTAAAATTCCCAGATAGATTATTAAAATTTTGACCGGATGATTAGAACTATTTTCAATTACATTTTGACTTCTAACATACATATTTATTCAAAGAGTATTAAAAGAGCATCTTCAACCCAACCCAAACTCTATTTTTTCCTATATTCTCTCGAACCTACCCCATTTTCATCTCCATTTTCGGAGATATGAACAATATTTACCCATGTTTGGATGAATACTATTTATATCTCCAAAAATGAAATTGAAATTTTAGTTGCCACTTTTAGTCCCCCTTTTTTCTATTTTATACATTTCTAGTTTATTATTATCTACTAATTATAATTTAAATGCAATATTTAATATTTGTAATATCATGTTATATATACTAATTTATATTAATTAATCATAAATATAGAGTTTAGTATTTATTTATCGAATTCATATAAAAAATTAAATATATACTAAAGATTTGAAATACGGTAACATAATTTATAAAAGCCTATAATTGAAATATATCTTACAAACACGATAAAATATTCTAATAAAACATTCAGTACAACACAACATGACATAATGGCTACATGCATTATTTTACATAATATAGTAATCAAATATAATCGTGATTTTGACATATTTATTATAAATATAATCTTATTTATTTAATAATTATTTATAATAAATTAATAATTAATTCAAATTTATTATATATAAACATTTTATTTATGATAATATAAATTTATAATATTATTTTAATGAAAAATATAATATATATTCGTTAAAATCTGATTAGTAGAGGAGTGTATTTGACAACATATATAAGTTATAAAAATGGAATATTCTAAGAATATATTTTTTGGGAAAAAAGTATTATTTACCCTATTTTTTTCTCCATTTATGGGGAAAAAATGAAGATGTGTTGGAGATGGTTTAAACCTGGTCATATAAACAACACAAAAGTTTAGAAAGAAACTCCATAAGATTAGATTAGGGATAATGACTTAAAATGACAATATATTTTTGATTTGTACACATTTAGTCACTAAGTTTTTTTTCGCCCATATTTGCCCTTCAACTTGTTTAACTATACACAATCAGTACTTATGACTGGCTACTTCAGGTAAGTCCGAAAAAATGACTTAATAGGGTAATATATTTCTCACTTTGTACATATTTAGTCCTTAATATTTTTTTTGTTGCAAAATAAGTCATTTGTTTTTTTTTTGTACACATTCAGTACTTATGAACATGAACAGTTTCTTTAGGTTTTTCTCATGACATCCTACATAGGACAATCATTAATGACTTGTTTGGGGTTGTTCATATTTATGGTCATGGTGACCTCGATTGCTTGGTGCTTAGGTTTTGTCTTCTGAACCTCGTAATTTCTTCATATGATTTCAGATTTTAACGATCTTTATATCCACGCATTCGTATTTGAGTCTATTACAACTTTCGTTTAGATTATTCCCATTAAAAAGTAATACATATTTTTTAGTGATGATATTTATCTACATACGCTCTTTATGAATGTATGTATGAACATTTTTTTATAAAATCGTAAGTAAAAATATATCATTTTTTAACGAGAGTAATCTAAACGAAAATTATAGTAAGTCAAATACGAACGTGTGGATATAAAATCATTAAAATATGAAATCATATGAAAAGTTACGATGTTCAGAAGACAAAACCTAAGCACCAAGCAATCGAGGCCACGATGGCCATAAGCGTGAACAACCCTGAACACCTCATTAATGATTGTCCCATATGAGATGCCGTGAAAATAAAACTTAAAAAAACCATTAATAAATACTAAATGTGTACAAAAACAAGGACTTATTTCACAACAAAAAAATATTAACGACTAAATATGTACAAAGTGAGAAATATATTACCCTATTAAGTCATTTTTTCGAGCTTACCTGGAATAGCCGGTCACAAAGTCTGAATGTGTACAGTTAAACAAGTTGAAGTGAGAAATATATTACCATTTAAGTGATTATCTCATTAAATTAACAGATTTCAAACTCAACAAATTAAATAAACATATTTGGAACTCAACAAAAATCAAACCTAAAGCATTGGGTATGGGACTACACAACGGCGTTTTTGCCTACGTGGACATGCCTTATCGGCATCATAACATGGGAAACACCGTTTCCCCCTTTGTGTTATGGTGCTTCTCGTTGCCGTTATGACATTTTGCAACGAGAGATTAAGCCAGTAAAATCATTTTTCTTCCCTTCTCTCTTTCTCTCTCTCTACCTCTTAACTTATTATAACATGTGGAACATCATTTCCCTTTGGTGTGATGGTGATGTTATGGTTGAGGTGGCTTATAATATTTGGTGTTATGACCCATACTGAATGCTCTAAATAAACGGATTTTGAAATCAAATAAAAAAATCGAGTCTGGTCATTCACTTGTAATCGTGTCGTGTACTTTAACAGCAAACAAGAAACAATACAATTCCTAAAAAAAACGGACATAAATGGGAAATTAGAATGTGAAAAAGGAAATTAGAAGAGGACGAGGAGAAATCGAATCCATTCACGCACCCTGTCACCCCAATCAGAAATCGAAAACCACGAAACTCTTCAGACTTTCGGTCTTTGTCAGTTACAAGGAAGGTTATCAGCTATCGAATTCTAACTTGACCACAACAAACACCGAGCACAAATCGGATTAGAGGGAAGAAAATGTAATCAGTCAATTAATATAGATAAAGTGCAGTAGGTTTAAGAGAGAATTAGAGAATATGGAATGAGAATGAAATAGAAATCAGATTTAAAAGAATGAAAACACAACCAGTCGATTATGGTTCATCGATCTCAACAACTTACATTTTTCTAGATGTCGATACCGTCTTGATTAGGTTTGGCGATTGCGTTTTTCAAATGATACAATTATTTGGCGCCCACGCTCTCTGTTACCTTCCAACGCTGATGTATCATAGGATCACTATCAACTCATGGGCCGGGCCTGGTTGTTGGTCCTTCACATTTTGGTTCATATTTGGACAATTTTTTCCCTTTTACGATTGTGGTGTTATGTTTTTACATGTTGTTGACCTTTTCATAGTTGCTACTAGTCCCTTGTCTTTTGGTTCATATTTGGTTTGCTTTGCCCATGTTGCCAACGTGGTGTTTTTCTGTTTTTACATTGTTTTAATTTTAGTCGTTATTATATTTTAATAGTAATTTAGCATAATAAGCACCAGTTTCATTGGTTTTTTACTCATGTAACTAGTTATTACACCTTTAAGCTATCCTTTAATTTTGTTTTTCTTTATTTGTTTTTGGTAACATCCCCGTTTTTATGTAGTTATTTAAGTATTCGTTTTAGTTGTGTTTTTGCTTATTAATAGGAATGCAATGAATGAAAAATAATAATAATATGAAAATAAGTAATTAACTACATAAGAATGACGTTAAAGAAGTAAAGCTAAACGTGAGGGACTAAATTAGGATTTGGAATACTTAAAATGTTAAGTTTGTAGGCATGCGGACCATCTAGGCCATTATGGCAAAAACCTAGGGACATAAGTGTGTCAAAACCAAACTAGCATGGAAACCAAATTTCAATGCCAAGGAAGAGCATGGTCGACCCCTCCCCATGCCATATATACTCCCACATCAAACCCTATTCCCCCTAGTGTGTACGTACGATGAAAAAAAATAGGTGGAAATGAGACGAAGAAATCAACGAGAAAGAGAGGAAAGAAATGAGATGTGCAACATCCCAATTTTCACAATAAATTTTTTATTTTTAAATAGGATAAATATCCATTTTCATAAAACCATAATCAACATAAAATCTATTTGTTCATAAAAACACAATCTCAAAATCCAAGATCAGAGTATAAATAAAATTATCACGGAAGTTTCAAACATAAAAGTCCAAACTGCTTCCAGCCGAAAACTGGTCCCTTTTAGTCTGAATCATTATTCTCTTAGCCCAAAAACCTCATTCCTTTAGGTCTAAAACGTCATCCCTTAAAGACTGAGACCTTCTCTTGATCAAATTAAAGTCCATCTTTTGGAATAAAGAAACATCCTGAAACCATATGTTACAAGATGAAGAGAGGAGGTGGAGGAGAGCTGGTTGGCTGCCATTAAACCACCACCAAGTAAGTCTATGTGTTTTTCTCTCCTTCAAGGTTCCATGCTAAAGAGAGCACTCAGGCATTCGAACTATAACAACTCCATAAATACCCTAATCAAAATCATGCCTAAAAATGGCCTCAGATGCACATTTAACTTCTCGACGAGTCATAACTAACCTATCGCTCACATGAGAGTAACCATCAACGAATCATAACCTCACGTCGTAACTAATTTTTCATTCTGGCTCCGTCGCGTAACCACTTGTTAGATCATCCAAAGGAACTATTGCGAACTCCATGGTCCAAAGTTTCCAGAACCAATACTCCATCACCGGTAGCGAAACTCAAACGAATCGGTTCTCGTAAACAAACATGGATCCACTAAAGAATAAATGCAATAAGGAACTATCGATACATAACCATGACTTTCTAACAAGTCAACATTCTACCGAACATGTGACCTAAAACCAATCGGCTACTGGGTCCAATATCCTTTCCACAATGCTCCAAACAGCCAACTATGCCAAAAAGACTAGAGACCCAAAATCTAAGAGTCTCATCCACATAACTGTCGGGTTCCACCCACACAAGTTGTATACACACGGGTTTATAATATGTCGTGACACCATCTAACCATTGGAATGATAGGCTCACGGTACAACACCACTCTCGTGATCATTCCCCCATAGGCCTAAAGTGTAATGCCTTGTTTCTGATTAATTAATTCGAAATAATAATGTGAATAATTATATAATTAAAGACTAATTTTTAAGGTTTGGCAAGTAAATTATTTAAAAGAGGATTTAATAAATGAGAAGAATAATTAAACATTTTAAAGATATTTTATTAAGGTTGGTGATAATTAAATAAATAAATAATGTTAAATAAATAATAATAAATAAATAAATATATTATAGAAGTCCATGGGTATTTTGCTAATTCTGAAAAACCTATTTTGTTGAAGAAAATCAAATATGGGTTAAAATTGCAAATAATCCAAACTATAAGGGTTGTTTCTGCCACTTTTTGAAACTCTTGTATCCTTGTTCCCTACATCACAACAGCGTGGAGGTGGGAAAGAGCCTACAACTCTTTTTCTTGTTACTTGCATTGTATTCCTTCTTAATTAAAACCCAAACCCTAGGTTTTTGTGTGTGTGTTAGTGTTGTGTGTGTGTGCGCGCGCGCGAGAGAGAGAGAGAGAGAGAGAGAGAGAGGTTCGAAGAAGTAGAAGTAAACGTGAGGGGGAGTGGTTTGCATTGTCGTTTTGCCGAATTTTTTCTCACCAAAATTGTCACCAGAGGTCGACAGAAGAGGGAGAAAATGAGGAAAGAGTGGGTTAGTCCATTAGAATCTTGTGAGGGTAGACACTCTTCATATTTTCTTATCTAGTTCTTCTTTTTACTTCTTGAAACACATCACACAACCACCACCATCGGAGGTGGTAGCATTCGTCGGAATATAGCCAACCTCCACCTTGTCTTCATAAGGTGTTGGTGTGATCCTTAATGCTTTAAGATTCCATGGCTAGATATGATCATTTTAGAATCTTGTCTTCTTTCTTTGAATTTTCTTTTGGTGTGAGGGTTTTGAACACCCTAGGACCACCATGAATCCACCATGTCACCACTGCTTCATGGTGGTTGAATGGTGTTGTTTCTTTTCAGTTAATTTATTGAGTGTTAAGAACTTAATGAGTTTGGTTTGAAAACAAACTTATAAACCTCTTCTAATGAGCTTAATGTGAAGAAGTGGGTTCATATGTTGATTGTTTGATTAAGTTCTTAATCCATTAAGTTATTGTTGGGTCACAAGTCACAACAAAACAAGTTAAGCATTTCAGACAAATATCAAACAAGTGCGGTGAAACTCGCGGAAATAAAACTTCTGAAATAAACGTAAATAAAAAAGAACACAATATTTAACGTGGTTCAGTCAAGGTGACCTACATCTAGGGGTTGTTGTGCGAACATGTCGGACCCTACCATTTGGAAGCAGAAGTACCTGAAACATTTAAACCACAAAACCATAAGCACAAAGCTTAGCGAGTTCCCCAAAATACCAGATACTATACATAACATCGGGCCTCGCTCATATAATGGGCCCTGACCAGCATAATGGGGCCCGCCCAACATATCGGGCCCTGCCCAACATACATGCAAGAGTCACAAAAACAATCTAGCACTCTACATAGTATAGTGAGAAAATTCACCTCACACTTGAATAGAATCAACCACAGCTCGAACTAATCAAGGAACCGGTTCTACAACCCGCCTATCGAAATATTCATGATTAGTCCTTAGTCTACCTTCCACACTAACCATTTGTCCAAAACTCAACCAGGTAAATAAGGCAATGATCAAAGTTGCCCTAGATGATCCTCACGTCGTGACCATCCATTGGTCACATCGTGAGAGCCTAATGACAAAAACAGTCGCGACCAGGCTAATCACCACGTCGTGGAAACTGGGCAGAAACAGGTTGATGGATCAAGCTCTCATCCTTTTACACCAAGAGCTACAAAGATTATATACGAATCTCCTTAGGGTATTGATGGTTGCATTAATACACTCCAATAAGTCAAGATCTCTAATCCTAAGTCCTCAATGGTTGCACCAATTACATAGATACCACCCTAGGTCATGCAAGACCACTTTCCAACCAACACCATGGTCTAGAAGCTAGATAATGTACTCAAATGCTCTGGAGTTCACCCAAACTCCAAAGACAAGAAGATTGGATCCAAGACCACTTTATACCTCCACAAGGTCAAAAATTAGATAAAGATGTTAGATATAAGTCAAAACCAAGCTTCTAAATCACTAGATGGAATCCTTCTTCTTCCAAGCTTCACAAAATGGCTTCACACTCTTAGAGCATACACAAAGAGGCTAAGGTTTGGGTGGGGATCATTTTCAGAGGATGGAGGCTGCCAAATAAGGTAACCCTAGTATTTAGTGCCTTTAAATAGGGCACTAATCATGGAATCTAGGGTTTTGAACCCCAACCGCCGTCATGTCTTGGCCAAGACCTCGACACGTCGTGATTGTTCAAGGATGCGCGTTTTCTTGAACCGGGATTTCGAGTCGTGGTTATTCTATCACCACGTCTTGGCCTAGAAAAAAAATTTCAAAACTTAATTAATGAAACCAAATTTAGAAGAACCATACTAGGAAACGGGTGTTACAACTCTCCCTCACTTGAATCAGATTTCGTCCTCGAAATCCGTTATTGCAAATAACTCAGGATAATGCTCCCTCATCTCATCTTTGGGTTCCCAAGTCCATTTGGAACCCTTCCGGTGCTACCATTGCACCATCACCGAACTGACTACCTTGTTGCACAAGGTCTTCGTCCTCCTATCCAGAATCGTAATCGATCTCTCCACATAATTCAGGCGCTCATCAACCAGAATATCATATAAGGGAACCACTATGGAATCACCAGCCAAACATTTATGCAGGTTCGAGACATGAAATATGTTGTGGATCTGGCTAAGCTCGACGGGTAAATCTAATCGATATGCAACCTTGCCCAGCCGAGTGATAACTCTGAATGGACCGGTAAATCTGGGACTCGACTTTCTCCGCTTTCGAAACCGGATGACACCTTTCCGAGGTGACACCTTCAGAAGCACAAGACTCCCACCTGAAACTCAAGTTCAGATCGACGTTGGTTAGCATAACTTTTATGTCTGCCCTGTGCGGTAGGAAACCTATCCCGCACCTGCTGAATCAACTTCGTGGTCTTGAGCACAACCTCGATTCTACCCATCACCCCTGACTGACCTCACCCTAGCAAATCAGAGTCTGAAATCTCCTCTCATAAATCAACTTAAAGGGAATTATTCCAATTCAAGCATGATAATTATTATTGAAGGAGAACTCAACCAAAAGAAGGTAGGCATCCCAACTCCCACCACAATCCAACACGCACACTTACAACATGTCCCCAAGAGTCTGAATGGTCCACTCGCTTTTTCCATCAATCTGTGGGTGGTAAGCGACACTGAAAAGCAACGGAGTACCCAACTCCTCGTGAAACTTCCTCCAAAATCTGGAAGTAAAGCGGACGTCACGGTCAAAGACGACTGAAACCGGAACCCGTTGTCGTGCAACCACTTCCTTGATGTAGATCTCGGCTAACTTCTCTGCTGATGAACTCTTCAGAATCAGGAAGAAAGAGGCGCTCTTGGTCAAACGATAAACAATCACCCATATAGAATCAACCCCGCACGTCGTCCTTGGTAACTTCGTGATGAAATCTATAGTGATCTCCTCCAACTTCTACATGGGAATGGGTACCGGTTGCATCTTGTCGTGGGGTCTCTGATGTTCGACCTTGACTTTCTGGAAAGTCAAGCACCGTTCCATGTACCACACTATCTCCCTCTTCGTGCAGAGCCACCAACAGCCCAATCTTAAGTCTCTATACATCTTTGTGGCCCCTGGATGAATTGAAAACTTTGACTTGTGTGCTTCCTCCAATAATATCTTCCTAAGCCCGCAAGAAACTGGAACCCATACTCTGCCACACTGAGTCAGCAATCTTTGACTAGCTCTGACAAATAAAGGAATCTGCCCCTGATTCGCTCTTCCTTCCAGTTCTCCCTCTTCAACCCCTCCACATGTGCCTTCTTGATCAAATTTAATAGTGCTGAAACGATGACCATCCTCATGCATAAATCTTGGATGGGAGTACTAGACGTCTTGCAACTCAAAGCATTGCCCAAAAAATTGGCCTTCCCATGATGATACAAGATCTCACAATCATACTCCTTCAGCACATCCATATATTTGTGTTGCCTCATGTTCAGGTTCGGCTGATGCATCAAATATCCCAGGCTCTTGTGATACATGTAGATAGTACACCAGACTCCATAAAAAGAATGTCGCCAAATCTTGATGGCAAAAACCACATACCCCAGCTCCAGATCATGAGTATGGTAATTCACCTCATGAGGCTTCAACTGCCTCGAAGCGTAAGCAATCATGTGAACCCTCAGCATAAGCACTGCCCCTAATCCCATAATCGACGCATCATAATATACCATAAAATCATCCATACCCTCGGGAAGGGTAAGTATCAGAGCCTCACACAATCTCCGCCTTAAAGTCTCAAATGTTGTCTGTTGCTCAGGCCCCCTACCGAAAAGTAACATTCTTTTTTGTCAGTAGTGTTAAAGGGACAACCATCTTGGAGAAATCCTAAATGAACCTCTAGTAATAACCTGCTAACCCAAGCAAACTCTGAATCTCATATGGAGACCTCGGAACCTCCCACTGCATCACGTCATCAATCTTAGTCGGGTCGACCAATATATCATCTTGGTTAACGAGGTGGCCCAAGAACTGCACCTCGCGCAACCAGAACTCACACTTGGAGAACTTTACATAAAGCCTCTCCCTCCTTAAGGTCTCTAGAACCTCCTGTACGTGCTCCTCATGTTGTTGCTTAGTCTTCCAATAGACCAAGATATCATCAATAAATTCAATCACAGGTCGATCCAACATCAACATGTACACCTGGTTCATGAGGTCCATGAACACTTCTGATGCGTTGGTGAGCCCGAATGGCATCACCACAAACCCGTAATGACCATAACAAGTCTTGAAGGTCGTCTTTTGCATATCCCCATCCCCGACCATCAATTGATGATAACCCGATCTCAAATAAATACTGGAGAACCAAGACGCACCCTAAAGTTGGTCAAACAAATCGTCAATCCTCGGAAGTGAGTAATGATTCTTAACCGTAAAATTTTTTAGCTCCCTGTAATAAATGCACGTCTTGTGTGAACCATCCTTATTTTTCACGAACAGGATCGGCGCTCCCTACGGTGAACTGCTCGCCTTGATGAATCCTTTGTCTAACAGCTCTTGTAGCTATGTAGACAACTCCTACATCTCTGGTGGTGCTAGAAGATACGGTGCCTTGGCTATCAGAGCCGAAACCAGAACCAAATCAATTCAGAACTCTACCTGCCTCTCAGGAGGCACCCCTCGATAAATCCTCGAGAAATACATCTGGGAAATATCGAACAATAGGGACATCATCCATTGTCTTCCGCTTCACAACATGTGTATCCATAACATAAGCCAAAAATCCATAGCATCCTTGTTATTGATACCTCATATCCCTCACAGCTGAGCAAAAGGTCGGTCCCCGCTAAGTGACATCACCATGAATAACCAGTTCTCCCCCACTTGGGGTTCAAACTCTCACCAGCTGATGCTCATAATTAATCATAGCCCCATTCTAACTAAGACAATCTATACCCACAATAATCTTTATCCCTTGCAGAGCAATAGGAACTAGATCTATGAGATACCTCTTGCAGAACAACTCGAGAACACAACCCCGATGAACACTCAAAGCGGCCACAGTACGGTCATCAGAAATCTCTACCTCTAACGGGTAATCCATAGCTCCCGGAGCATCACTAAACTTCTTGCCAAGCGCAAGAGACACAAAAGTTCGAATAGCAACCAAATTGAAAGAACATGAGCAGTCATACCATTGACTAAAAACATCCCTATACATGATCAAATAAAACATAAAAATAAATAATGAAAGCAGGAAAATACATGATAGTGATACATAGTACTAACGACATCTGGAGCAACTCGAGCTACTTGGCCGTCAACTGAAAAAGCTCTAATTCTCACCACAGGAGCCTCTGCCTTTCCCTCATGACCATCAGTAATCCTCAACGTAGTTGGAGCGGGTTCCCTTGTCGCTCCACCTGATAATCTCACGCAATCAGCCTTCTTATGGCCCGTCTGATTACAATGGAAACATATGAGTGCTCCTCGAGTAGAATCCCTACTATAATGACTCGTTTGGCCGCAATTAAAGCAACTCCCTCCCTTCTCACGAAAGCTCCCCTCATGAGACCTCCCATACTTAGAACAACGGCCCCAGACCTGCTGGCCTCTCGATCACGAATCAAAAGTATTGGGCCTCTTTGCTGGACTCGTTGCTGTCTAAACTTGAACTGGATTGTGCTTCATCCGAAGATCCAACTCAATCTCTCGCTCTCGGGCTCTAGCAATCATATCCTCTAGGGTCCTACAACCCGAAATGCTAACAAACTCTTATATCTCATCTATTAGTATGTCGTGATATCTCATCTTCTTCATCTCCTCATGCGTAATGTATTGTGGAACCAACAAAGCCCTCTCCCCGAACAAGGTAGTGATATCTGCCACAGACTTCGTCGTCTGGCGAAGGTCCTGAAACTCTCTCTCCAAATGTTTCACCTTAATATCAGGTGCAAACTGTGACCTAAACCTGTCAATGAAATCGGGCCAGTTCATAGCCATAACTGTCTCCGCCCCTAAAGTATGACCAACCTCCTCCCACTAATCGCGAGCCATGTCCCTCAGAAGGCAAGCTGCAAATCTCACTCTTGACCCCTTGGGGCAGAAGCTCGTCCACTGAGCGCTCTCTATGTCTGCAATCCACCGTCTAATGGAAATAGGGTCCTTCTTCCCAAAGAACTCTAGGGATCCACAAGCCTAGAACTCCCGGTAGGTGAGAGTCTATGCTCCAAACTGACCAGTTGCATTCTCTGCATGAAAAGCCCCTAATCTTTCATCCAACAACTCCATAATCCCTTCCCTTGGTGGTACCAAACATCACATGAGTCTCATCAAAGATACCGTGAGTGATCTCTAACGTAATGAACTCGTGTATCCTCTCATCGATCGACACAACATCAACGTCTGAACCAGAACCAGAGCCAGAACCTTGGGTAATCACTACCATACTACAAGGCAACAATGCAAAAGATTAGAACATACCCGAAAATTTCCTCACGCTACAATCTCATTAGACTCTCCGTGACTTTCCTTGATTTGAGTACGGATCATGTGTTTCCAATAGTATGGGTCCGATACTACCTTCCACAGGTATTCGTACTTTCCTCAAGAATCATCTGAAATCCTCTAAGTCACTTCACTAAGGTAACTCTCATGAATCCTATGCTAAACAACATACACATCTTACCACAACACTCCCTATTCTCTCCTAGGAATCCTCATCTCACTTGCTTTTGCATTACTAGGAACCTCTGTTAACACCGTTGGTTGCCTTATGCATGAAAATTATATACAATAACAAATCAAACAGATTGTCGAATAAATGATTCTACCCTAAGCCCACAACCAAACAAGGAACATGAAATAAGGTTAAACCAATCATTCTAGGGCTATATAATCCAAATCATGTACAATTCTAAAACATACACTTAGCAATTAACTTTGTCAATCTAGACTTCAAGTAGCACATAACATTCATTTCCCATAGGCTATAAGGCATCACACAAATCAAGCAGTTCTATCATGCAATTTTTGAAGGTATCCCTATCCATATTCTAGCATGCAACTCATATAATAGATTACTAAAACATAATACTTATGTATGGGTATGTTGGGAATCACTTACTTGAGCTCGGCTGATTACATGCATCACACCCCTTTCTTTGTAAAAGATCTTTTTTGAAAATTTCGTTTTTCTTACAAAAAGATTTATCAATTCCTCATTTTGAGTTCAGACATACCCTAGAGTATGACTGATTCCCTCAAACCAAGGCTCTGATACCAACTTGTAACATCCTAAAATACTAGAAAAAAAATCATTTTCAAAACACTGAAAATAACACAACCAATTGTTCCAAAACTAGCCAAAGTATAAATATTCTCAACATCAGATTAAATCAAATAAACAATGTGGAATAAAAATCCAGTGGATGTTATGCGGTCATGCCTGACCCTTCCCTTTGGAACCAAAAGTACCTAAAACATTTAAACCACAAAACCGATGGGTTTATTAAGTTAAAACAAAATGTTCAATGCGGAAAACTACTTAACAATTAAGAATGGCACATGCAACCTAAAAGGATCTATGTCTTCACATTAAGGCAACATACTTTGAATAACAAAAACCTATATGCATCCTAGTAACTTCGAAAATCAGAAACTAAAGATACATACCTGAAACTTGTTATAGAAAACAAGTTACTTCAATCCTTCCTTTGAAGAGCTTGGAAATCTAGCACCAATGTAATACCCAAATTTTCAAATATTACATTTTTGACCCTTGGAATGAGTTTTGTTTGCAAAATGGCCCATAATGGCATTGTCGTAATTTTTGGGCAAATCAGAGTATGTTGGGCGTCCCAGTATGGTACGCGGGGCATAATGCTTTTAATGGAACGATGTCGTTTTGGGAGTACGTTGGGCGTACTCCTTCTGGGTGAAAATGCTAATCTTGAGGGTTTGGACCCTATTTATTGATCCTTAAGTTTCATTTCTTCACCCCATTCCCAACCTCCTTCCTTAGAAACGTCTTCTATTGCAAACCCTAGCCCCATTGTTGCACTTTGAAGCTTGAGTGTGTGTTTTGTGTGTTCCAAAGGAAGAGAAAGGTGGTGGTGAAGCTTGGAAGCTAGAAGCAAGCTTGGATATGGAAGTTTTACATCCTTCTCCATCTCTAGAAGGTAAAAAGTTCCCACCTTGATGAATAAGTTGCTAGATCTAGCTTGCATGATGAATATATGAGCTTTTGTCCCAAATATGGCCTTTCTTGTGTATGGCATGTTACATAACGTTTGGGCTGTCCTTTTGGACGTATTTCCATGTCTTGAGCCATAAAAAATATGACCTTCGCCCCTGATATTTCTTCATGCAAGTCATTAAGAGCTTTAGTGGTTAAGACAAGTTAGGGTTTTGTTGTTGGGGTTGATCTAGACATGTAGAACCATAAATTTGGAAACTCTATGGTATGGGATGCCATTTGGGGCTAAGACTGAAAGTAGACGTAGTGTCTTGAGGAATTAAGCCCTCAAAATGAAGTTGTTAAGCCATTGGATATGTTGGGCATAACTGTAGTACATCTGGTGTACGCATGAGGGGAGCCCGATCTAGATCGCGAGTACGTGGGGCGTACGAACCGAGTACGCGGGGCGTACTCGGTCTGGGTTGAATTTTCTTTATTTTGACTTTGACCAAGGTTGACCAAGTTTGACTTTAGGTAAAACTTGAGGGTTTTTGATTTGGTGATTAAGATTTTATTGGTTATGATGTTAGTGGATCCGCAGGAGCAAGCAGAGTAGCAGGGAGTGTATCATGGTGTTCTCTGGTTTCTTCATTTCATGTGAGTTTCGGCTCATTGTACCGTAGGTCGAAGACACCAATGTTGACCCACTAGTTTTCGGTTATCAGTAGTAGAGGGATGCCTTAGGGACTGTATATAGTCATGTAGGATAGACTAAGGACTCTTGATTTAGGCTCTCTTACTTGTTCCTTGTTTGGTTGTGGTTCTAGAGTAGGATCACCTATCTAGGTTTCTATCTCACCTATGATTATATACAATCATGCATTTCTTGGATTATTGCTATTTAGTATGCCACTATGCTGTAGTGATCGGTAAGATCTGTATTCTGGTATCGAGTATGTTGTTATGCTGTAGTGATCTGTTAGATCTGTATTCTGGTATCGAGTATGCTGCTATGTTGTAGTGATCTGCTAGATCTGTATCTTGGTGTCGAGTATGTTGTCATGCTGTAGTGATATGTTAGATCGGTATCCTGGTATGTAGGATGTTTCTATGTTATAGTGCACTGTTGGATCTGTATGTTATATGTACTTACTGGTTATCATCTAGTGGAGTGCCCTAGGGACTGTCTGTGGTCATGTAGGATATCCTGAGAACTCTTGGTCTAAGCTTTCTTTCCCGTTCCTTGTTTGGTTGTGGCTCTAGAGTAGGATTATATGTTCGGGTGGCTATCTCACCTATGGCTACTTATGCTTACGTATTTCATGGAGGTTAGCTAGTAGTGGGACTGTGTGCTGTGAGAGGACTAGTAGGCGGGAGTGAGATGTATGATTGTTGTTTGTATGTATTATGTGTCTGCTTGATCCTTGTTTGGTTATATGTCGACATATGGTGGTAGTGGGTTGAGGCGGTCCTGCTTTGTGTTGTAGGCCAAGATACCTGGTGCGGGCCGGCTGTAAGCCGAAGGCACGGAGGCTCTAGTAGAGCGGTTGGTTTGAGGTGGTAGGCCAACAAACCCTGGGTATCCCAACCCGATGGCTGAGTAGACCCGATGCACGCTTGTATGTTTATTGTATGGGGTATTTTAGGAGAAACTCACTAAGCTTTATGCTTACCCAGTTGTTTATGGTTTCAGGTATCATCGGTGATTGCGAGAAGGCGAAGGCGGGGCTGTACACACTCATCGGCAACATTGAGGATTCCATGATACTCTAATTTTTAATAAATGTAATTTGGAATAAACGGATTTCTTAACAATAGATTTATAAATTGTAAAGTTTTACCTTATTAAAAATGAAAATTTTTGTTGTGAAAATTGGGACGTTACAAAACATGTAAACAAGTAAATACAAGTTAAAACATTTTACATAACATACAAGTTCATGCATATATCATAATTATGGCTTGACAACATCACTATCATGCTTTGTCCTAATCATCATAGACAAGTGTTTCCAAGAAAACACGACATGCATCCATCACATAGAATCATCACAAAACACTCTTTTTATCATGACCCTAACGCACCACTCACATCAAAAGAATAAGAATCTAGCATTTAAGCATCATAAATTATCATACACATAATGGAACATAGTTACCAAAAATATATCACATAAAATAGGGTAACATGCAACTTAAGTAGCCTAAGTTCATTCTAATCCATCTAAGATATGAAATTCCCTAACAAAGTACTTTAAAAATCCACAAGATCAACTCACCTTTGTCAAAAATGTGTCCTCTCCACACTTCAAAACTTGTAGGAACTGAGGTATCAAATATTCCCCTAGTAAAAACAAATATATGGATTACTATAAGTTTACATGAACAAATAATGGCAATTTACTACCCAAACATGCAAATTAGTTATTAGGTCAAATTCTCAAATTTTGACATGAAACAACAGCCTGTTCAAGGCCACTTTAGCCCTACTTAAAATGCTAGAAGTTACAATTTTTTTTTCATATTCTAGTATATTGGAGTTTTATATTTTCATAAAGTACTCTCACAAGTCCATACGATTTTTCTATAATTTTTTATGAAGTTTTAAAGACAGCGTATCCGTGCAGCTAATTTCTGACCAGTCAGTGGAAAAAATGATATTTTCCTAGGTTAGGGACAATATCAGGTATTGGGAAAAATCCTTGACAAACTAGACTCAAAATAAAAACTTTGAGACTTGACGGATCACCAATCCGACTCTTGATGATTTTTCTATATTTTTTTCAAAACAGGGGGAGAATGAGAATTTTTCTGAATTTCCCAGCAATGCATTTTAAGGGTTAATTGACAACTTAACCCATTAAGCCATACCCAAAATCAACTATTAAGATGGAAATTGATTTCTTAATAGTAGCAACATGTCAAGAAGTTATAATAACAGTTTAAACCCCAATCCATGACTTAAAGTACATTGCTTTTATGGGAAAAACAAAGTTCATTGTTGAAAGAGAAAACACCATTAGGGCTTGAGGTTCCTTCACCACTAAGCCTCATATTAAGACCTTTAGAGACTATTTTGAAAGTATTTTGGATGGCTCAAAACATGTTCTTTTATAGATAAAAGTTACACACCAAAAACCACAATGATTGGGAATAAAAGTAACAAGAATTATGACACCAAGCCAAAAACAATTGATTCACAATTCCAACTAATTCTCATTCCTACCAATTATCATGACCTAAATGCAGAAAAAGAAGTTATGTATTGAGTACTAACCTCTTGTAAGTCGTGAAAAACCCAAGAATAACACAAGATTCTGAAAAACACCACTTTAGTGCAATATAATCTTCATTTCCCAGCCCGACCACTGTTCAGTGTTTTGAGTGTAAAACAGAATCTACAACTCCAAAAAGGTGTTATCGGACTTTCTGGAAACTAGACTTGATTTCCTACAGATCCATATCTATAGGGAATTGTCCAATTCGGATCAGATCGGGCCATACAGCCCTCACAAAACAGGTCAACAATTATGTTCAGATTTCTAACTTTGACAAACATCAACAAATACTTCAACGATTAAGACAAGGACTAGAAAAATAGAGACGGATGGTAAGAAATTCATTTATAACTCTAGAAATGTGATGAATTTCTAGGAGAAGAATCAAGGAAGAAGTCTTGAACCCAACAAAGAAGTATCTTCAATTGAAGACACCAAAATCACCACCACAAATTCTTAGATTTCCACCAACACTTCAAGAAAGGAAATGTACTCAAGAACTCACTTCAAAGTATTGTGGAGGCTGCCAATTAGGGTTTAATCCCGGATTTAGGGTTAGGGGTTACTTAAATACATCATAAATTTCATTATTGGCCCTCAAAGTATCACAAAATGACTCCTAGACCCATATACATGATCAAGGTTCATTTTATTACCCTTTAGCCCTTCAAAGATAAATTTAAACAAATGAAAATGTTAGTTTAAGAATAAAACTTAACGGGACACTAACACCAATGACGGATAGAAATTCGGGTCATTACGCCCACTTCTAAAACTAATCAACAATTGCCAGTCCTTTATAATAGACAATCGATCCCTGCTGCGAGCTAACCAAGTACTCTGAATCCAACATATGTCCGCTTCCAAAATGAACTACTTGCTAGAGTGAGTCCCGTGTCCAGCCGCTCTTATGTAGTAAGGAAAACTCATGCATCCATGTAGACATAAACCCATCGGCTACCCGAGATGTACCCACGATTTGATCAAATCTTGCGTTCTCCTAACTTCTGGAAGGAAAATCCAAAAAATTCTTGAGAATCATACAACAAACTTCATAATCATGAGCATTTTAGAGATAGACTGTTTTCCCTCCCTACTTGTATCAATATGTCGTAACTAATAATTATGTATACTTGAACCACAGATTCTTCTTACCCATCACGTTGAAACCGAAGATCGATCTGTCCCTTGAACCCCTAATCTGAATACTCAATTCTCCCCTACTTAGGGTTCATACTACCACCGACCATTCCCTAAATCCATAAAAGCCCTGAACCGGCCATACATAAAATCCATGATTTAAAAAAAACTATGCCTAATATAAAGTCACACATTCCTACAACCAACAACTCTTGATTGCTCTCCCAATGAAATTTATTCTCACAAATCAACAAAAATCCATGATAACAGCTGGCGATCAAATTGCATGCCTTGCTCACAGGTTGAAAGTCTACATCACGGTCAAAGTTGGTCAAATCATGCCACCCAACCTGAGCATCGACAAAATCATAACAGACCACCAAAACATAACAAAAATACAGTGGTCACAATGACGGGTGTTGGATCCCACACCATCCCTACAGTTCTTTAAAGAAAATCATCCTTGACATACTTCCAGCATATTGCAAAGAAAATATATACTCCCGTCCCTCATACTTAAATTCATGATTGTAACTATCTCCTTAACCACCTTAGTAACACCTTGTGACGTAAGCACGACAAAATCTTCCGTGCTTCCTTCCATACCTACTATAATAACTGCCACTTTCTTGAACTTAGGATGAGCATCAACATTCTTGACTCTTTTAGTGGCCGATGGTCCCTGACCATGCACAGGCTCCCTCTTCCTTTTCCGGTTCTATAGTCCAGACTCAATGATCGTATTCTCGATTTACATCAAAGACACTACTCCTCTCAAAAATGGGTCGAAGACTCGACTCGCGGTATGGTCTCCACCTCGGCTACCGAACCATCAAAACAATCAAATCCCTAACATCCCCTCGTTGTAAGACAAAGATGATTCACTACGAGTAGTACCTTGCCTCCTTGGGATAGAAACTGGTGCAAAAAAAACATCTTCCCTCTCTTCTATCTATTTACTGATAAGGATCCAATCTTTTCTCCTTCAAACATGGGAGGCTAGAAAATATAAATATGTTGTAGAAAATGACAACACCAACCATCCGTTGAACATCCTAACAAGGCTGTAAACCTTATGCCATTCATCATAATCATTTCCTTCTTGAATCCCGTGACTCAAACTGGTACGGACTCGAATAAGGCACTCGAGACCTTAGAATCAACCAACTCATGTAGGTCTACACCATTTAGACCCAATCCACCACGACCACTTAGGCTCGGGAAAACACCATAATAATTCTCTTTGCACTAAACCATAATCATACAAATAATAGAGAAACAGTCTACAACGAACAATAGTTCCATACCACACTATCTACCATCTACCAGCTCCTTAGTAACATTTTTGACTTTCATGGTCCTCGTACAGATCATATGCTTTAGTGCAGGCCCATATGACCTTCCACACTTATTCGTACACCTCCTTCTAGGATTCTTCTACTCTCTCTATCTCTCTCACACACACACACACTAAAAGAGATCTCTCATAATGACGATTGTTGCCACATTAATGCAGGTCGTACATAATCAAGGATAATATAGACATTTGAATGGATGTCTCTACCCTAAGCCCTTTATAAGACAAGAACATGAAATAAGGCTGAATCAAGAATTCTAAGGCTATCTAATCCTAATTATGTACAACCCTAAAGCATTCAATTAACAACTAGAAACACTAGAATAAACTTAAAATAGCATGTAGCAAGAAAACTCTAAGGCAAAAAGGAATCTCAAAGATCAGGCAATTCTACCAGACAATTCCTAAAAAGATCCTTAGCCTACATACTAGCATGTATTTCTAACATTTCGCATATCAACAAATATATAACAATCATGGATATTTTAGTAATCACTTTGCTTTTGAGCTCCGACTAACTGTATACATCGATCTTTCAAAGACAGGGACGAATTAGGAAAAATCATGAAATCACAACTTTGTCTTTTTAGGGTTAATTAGCTTCTTAACCCATTAAGACCCAATCCAAAATGGCCTATTTTCTGGAAATAAGTTCTTTACAGAAGTGATAACTCATTAAGTCAAAATTACAACAAAAATTCAATCCCAACACTCCAAAGTTCATAGCTTTTTACGAGAGACAAAGTAGATTGCCAAAGTTAGGATTTGACAACTAGGGTTAGGGTTTTGCACACCATAACAACCCCAAACGCCCCTAGATTTCCAGAAAACATTGAGAACCACCACCCACTGCCACCATGGCAGTGGTGGTTGACGGTGGTTGCCACCACCAATGGTGGTGGTGGCGATTTTAGAAAAAGGAGGAGATAAGAAGTGTTCAAGAGAAAAATGGCCTTACCTCCTTACTTATTTGATCTTCCCATCACCTGTATACCCTTTTCTTCTTCCTCTAGATCCTGGAAAACGACCTCCCTCCTCCCTCTCTACCATCACAGCCGATATCACCTTTCCTTCTTCCTTTTTCCCACTTCTTTCTTCTTCTTTTGCGTCGCACCAAAACAAAACACGCACACACACACACATTAACTTATTTAAAATTAAGTTAAGGACTAATATGGAATTGTAAGGATCATTCCTAAAAGTATTTGGGCTGCAAATTGGATAAAATCTCGTAACATTGGAGGCCCCCATGCATAAATTTCGAAATTAGCACTAATAGTCCCTCAATTTCCATAAAGTTGCCACTTTTGACCCAAAAGACAAAAAGGTTCATGATTTAGTTCTAAATGTTAGCAAAAAGGACCCCTTTTAAAATTATTTAATTATCTCTATATTAATAAGGTCCCAATAAATAAATATTTTTAATCTTCTTTGTTTATTTGTATTTATACACATTTTTTTAAACGGAAAAATGGGGCGTTGCTGAAGGCGGGCTGGTTAGTTGCACCTGATCCCACATCGACTGGCAAGGAGAACTAAGAATTCCTTAAAAGGATGTGGATACCTTCTCTGTCACAACGTGTTTCAAATCCTTGAGGGCAGCAGATCCGGTAAGAACTCTGCAGTTAAGCATGCCCGAGCAAGAGCAATCCAAGGATGGGTGACCCCCTGGGAAGTTTTCGTGTCGGGAGCCTAAAGCGAAAGATATTGTGATACGTGCCAGAGGGGAACGATACAAATGGTATCAGAGCTAGGGCACGGGCTGGTGTGTTCGAGTCGAACGTCGAAACCTATAATGGGGGGTGAGCACGGGCCGATGTGTTCGACGCGGACGTTAAAACCTATAATGGGGGGTAAAGGCAGGCGGGTTAGCTACACTTGATCCCACATCGGCTGCAAAGGAGAACTAAGAATTCCTTAAAAGGGTGTGGATACCTTCTCTGTCACAATGCGTTTCAATGCCGTGAGGGCAACAGATCCCATAAGAACTCTACAGTTAAGCGTGCCCAAGCGAGAGCAATCTCGGGATGGGTGACCCCATGGGAAGTTTTCGTGCCGGGAGCCCAAAGCGGACAATATTGTGATACGATAAGTCATAAATTCTGATTTTTCGTTTATGATAAATATTGTGATACCTGCCAGAGGGGGACGTTACAAATGGTATCAGAGCTAGGGCACAGGCCGATGTGTTCGAGGCGGACGTCGAAACCTATAATAGGGGGTGAGCACGAGCTGATGTGTTCGACGCAGACGTCGAAACCTATAATGGGGGTGAAGACGGGCAGGTTAGCTGCACCTGATCCCACATCGGCTGCGAACGAGAACTAAGCATTCCTTAAAAGGGTGTGTATACCTTCTCTGTCACAACGCGTTTCAAAGCCGTGATGGCAACAGATCCCATAAGAACTCTACAGTTAAATTTCCCAAGCGAGAGCAATCCAGGGATGGGTGACCCCATGGGAAGTTTTCATGTCGGGAGCCCAAAGCAGACAATATTGTGATACGATAAGTCATTAATTCTGAATTTTCGTTTATGATAAATTCTGATTTGTAAGAAGTAAAAAGTAAATTTGATATCAGATTGCATATTTTTTGATTTCTTTAGAAGCATAACATTGTTTTTCTTATTTGAAGAGTCGAAATTCAGAAGGTAATGTCCAGATTTCTGATATGATATCATTGTTCTTTTTTCCTGGTAATGATGCACTTGTACTTTTCTAATATGATATTGGATTTCTGATTTGGATTCTGATTTTTCGTTTATGATAAATTATGATTTGTAAGAACTAAGAAGTAATTTTGATCTCATATTGCATATTTTTTGATTTCTGTAGAAGCATAACATTGTTTTTATGATTTGAAGTTTCGAAAATCATAAGGTGATTTTTGGATTTCTGATATGATATCATTGTTCTTTTTTTTTCTAATAATGATAGACTTGTTCTTTTTTGATATGATATGATTTCTTTAACTTTTGTTTCTAATATGATACTGGATTTCTTATTTGGATTCTGATTTTTTTTACAGTTTTAATACCTTCTCTTGGTGATTTGAAGTGTGGTAAATCTGAACCATGAAGAAATCTACAGAGCTTAAGAGGAAAATAAGGTCGTTTCTTTCTTTTCTATAATTTATGATGCCTCCTAGAATAAAAAAATATGCATATGGATATGAAAAACGTAAGAAGAAACAAAAAAAAATTGAAGAAGATAATGAAACTCAAGCAGGATCTATGGATAAGTTTATAACAAAAAAAATACAAAAACTTTCCGGAAACTAAAACACCTACTATTAATGAAGCTAATCTTGATGATAATGATAATGTTGATGTTGATGTTAATGATAATGATAATGTTGATGTTGATGTTAATGATAAAGTTGATGTTAATGATAATCCTAATGTTGATGTTGATGATAATGTTGATTTTTACACTTTTGATATATTTGATCCAAGAAATTGGGATGCTCTTGATTCTAACATGATAAATATTTTAGCATTGAAAGGCCCTAAAAGAGATTTATCCATTATAAAAGGTCCTAAAGATAAATATTTAAGAAGATTTTTTGCAACATATTATACTAAAACTTTACCAAATGGGGAAAAATATGATATAGATTGGCTTTTTTATTCCAAAAGAAATTGATATATTTTTCTGTTGTTGTAAAATATTTCGAAAAGGGTGTGGAAATGGTCAATTAGCACATGGGGATTTTAGGGATTCGATACATCTTAACACTAGAATTAAAGAGCATGAAACTAGTATGGAGCATATTAAAATATAAATACTTGGTATGATTTGCGTTTAAGATTACAAAAAAATAAAACTATTGATAATGCGGCTCAAAAACAATTAGAAAAAGAAAAAGTTCATTAGAGACAAGTTTTGTTGAGAATAATATTTATTGTGAAATTGTTTGCTAAACAAATCTAACTTTTCGTGGTGCTAATGAGAACTTGTATGAAGATAACGATGGAAATTTCTTAGGCGTATTTGAAATGTTGGCTGAATTTGACATGGTTTCTTATGACCATATACAACGTATTACAAATGAAATTGGTATCCATACACATTATCTTGGGCATATGATACAAAATGAATTAATACTTTTGCTTTCTTCAGAAACAAAATCTATGATTATTAAAAAGATAAAAAATGCAAAATATTTTTCTATAATACTTGATTGTACTCCCGATATAAGTCACCAAGAGCAAATGACTATTATTTAAAGATATATGGATGTCTCGTCAAATGTTGTTTGCATTGAAGAATCCTTTTTAGGGGTTTTAGATGTAAATTATACAACCAACCAATAACTTTTTGATGTTTTACAAAATGAATTGAATTTGCTTGATCTTGACATTAATAATGTATGTGGACAAGTGTAACGTCCCAAAAATAATGACATAAAATTTTTGTTTTTAGATTAATAAATCGTTAATACATATCATTTCCATAAAACCAAGGTAATCAAGATTTAGCAAAACATCCTCGAATATGAGTAAATCACAGAATGTGGAAACACGTGGTGTGTTCTGCAATCATCCCGAGCTCTTCCATTTGAAAACCAAAGTACCTGAAACATAAACTAAAAACCGTAAGCACAAAGTTTAGTGAGTTCCCCAAGATACCTCATACCACACATACATAAAATCACATAATGGGCCGCACCCGACATCGGACCCCGCCCGACATCGAGCCTCGCTCGGTAAACAGATTTGTAAGTCATCAGGCCCCGCCTGGCACCGGGCCCCGCCTGATATAAGAATATAAACATATAAACATATAAACACACAACACATGTCATAATCACAGAGATAAATAGCATACAGACTAGCCTTCAGGCCCCGCCCGACATCGGGTCGTACCCGGTAATCATAAAACACATACAAATAACTAACATACAATATACTCATCAGGCCTCGGTTGGCATCGGGCCCCGCCCGGTAAACATAAAACACATAACACATGCAAGAGTCATGCAGACAACAAGCATACTAGGCATATCAAATCATGGGTCGACATTGGTGCCTTCGACCCACTAAACATAGTGAGGAGACTCACCTCGCACTACCGAATCATACAAAAAATCCATGGTTGTTAGCTGACAGATCCCCGAACTATCAAAAACAAAACAACACCCAATAAACATTTGGGTTCCAATCCATAACCATAAATCCATACTTGGGGTAAAAAGACCATTTTACCCCTAACCTAGCTTGGTCCAAGACTAAGTCCCAAACTCATAATCTGAAAGACCCAAAGACTAATTAATCAACCAAGGCCCAAATATGGACCAATTTCCAAATTGGGCCCAAACCCCTTACATGGGCTGTACCCTAAAGCCCAACCATTTTCCTAGTCCAAAAAACTTGTACTCAGATGGCCCATTAATAACTTAAACACCCAAGCCCGAACTTGAAGCCCAATATGCAAAATCTCATCTGACTGAGTACGCCCCGCGTACTCAGTGGGTACGCTAAGCATACGCCCAAGAAACCCAATACACCCCGCGTACGAGGAGGTATGCCCCGCGTAATGAACCTGCCCACAACCAACCTAGAACACGTCTTAATCCCTTAAGCCAAGACGTCTAATGATTAGATCTAAATCCAAAGCACGCCTTAATCCATAAAGTCGAAGGCTTTAAGCCTTTGCATGGCTTAGTGAAGCCCACCACCAAAGATGAGCTCCAAAGGTCAAAATCAGTCCAAAATGTCTTAAAACTTCTTAATACCTTAAGACCTCTGTCCAAACTTCCATATCTAATTCAAAGGGACTTATTAAGTCATAAATTTCCTGACTTTATGACTTAACATGACTTAATGGGACCCAAATCAAAACCCTAAGTCCCAAGCTTCACCAAAAGACTACCAAATCATGCATGGAAGGTTTATACTCATCAAGATCCAAACTTTATGACTCCATGACCCCAACAAAGACCAAATATGAAGCTCAAAGGTTCTGGAGCAACTTTTAGTCATAAGAACCATCACAAAGAGACCAAAATCATAACAAATACCACTTAGCTAGATCTATATGAAAGAGTTATCAAGGTTGAGACTTTATACCTCCAGAAGATAGATCTAAGTGTATAAGGCCTGGATACAAAAGCTCTAAATCAAGCAATGACTCTTCAAGAAGTTCCTTCTTCCTCCCCAAGCACCAACAACATGCAAAATCACAATGAAGCTCAAGAAAAAAAATACTCAAATGGAGGCTAGGGTTTCGTTCTTAGGGTTAGAGAGGGTGGAGGCTTAAGAAAATGAGGGTTGGAGGTGATTTAAGGTGTTTAAATAGGGTCCAAGACCCTAAATTAGGGGTTTCATCTGGCCTACGAACGCCCAACGTTCCCCAAAAGTGCCCGCGTCCACTTTGCCCATGAACGCCATGCGTTCCCTCCTGGTACGCCCTGCGTACCCGGTTTGGTCAAAAGCCCTTCTAACTTCAAATGATCATAACTTTTGCATCCCTTCTCTGTTTTCGACATTCTTTATATCCACGGAACAGTAACGAGAAGCCCTACACTCCTATCAACTTACTCTTTACTAAAAACCAGTCAAACTCAAATCCAAAATTCATAAAAGGCCCAAACCAACGCCTTTACTGATACCCTTGGGCTCTAAATCACAAACATAACCCTTTCATCACATAACCAACATTACCCACATCCAAATGAGTCTAAAACTTTCTTCCCCAAGGCCCTAAGCCTTATGATAACTGATGATCGGGCCACGGTCCCGAATAATGAAGCGATTCGAAACCGAGCATTACAACAAGGTTATGATAATGGATCAAATATGAAAGGAAAACATCAAGGAGCGCAAAAAAACTTTTAGATATAAATTATAGGGTGTAACACTTCATTCCAGGTATTCCATTGTCCACCTTCAAGTATTTTCATTTTGGCAAAAAGGGCCCTTCCGTACGTTGGGCGTACATTTGCTACGCTTAGCGTACGTGAGTGTTGCGCATCGGGTGGATGAGGCTCGTACGCTGGGCATACGAATAGGTACACAGGGCGTACGTGGTAGGTGGCTAAAACCCTAATTTCTTGACTTGCACCCTATTGAAACAACCTTATATCATTTCGACCAAACCCTATTCAGCCTCTATAACCTCATTTTGTCCCTTAACCCCATATTTTCATGAGAGTGTGATCCTTGAGCTTAAAGAGTGTTTTGGTGGCCATTTTAGACAGCATTCAAGAAGGAGAAGGTGGTAATCAAGTCTTGGGTTTCATTGAGTTTCTAGATCCTGCATCTAGTTCATCTTGAGGAACTTTTGGAGGTAAAAAGTCATAACCTTGTCATCTTTTTTGTTAGTTTGAGCTAGGGTTTTGTTATGAAGTCCCTTTTTGGTTCTTGGACCCTCTCTTGTGAGTTGAGAAACTCCAGAGACTAGGATTGTTAGATCTAAGCTCTTTGAGCATGCTTGATGCATAAAGGTGCCATCTTGAAGGTTGTATTGAGACCATGCATGAGTTTGAGGTCTTAAATGAGGTCTTAATGAGAATAATGAAGTATTGGGGTCCCTGATGGCATGAAAGGGCATAAAGTTGCCAACTTTATGCCCTAGGACATCTTAATGGACTCAAATATGAAGTTTAACGTTGAAATCCCAAGTATTAAGCACTTAATGGTCGTTGGTGCATATTCTGCTTGTACGACGGCGTAATATCGTGTACGCTGCACGTACATCCAAGGGGATCATTACGATAAGCGTGCTGGAGTGGTACGCTGGGCGTACGCACCCTAGATGGGTTTGGGCTTCGTGTGGGCTTGTAAGCTTTTTGGGCCTTATTCAGTTTTGGGCCTGGTCCCATTTATACTTAGTGGTCTGTTATTTTGATTTGGGCCATAGTTGTATTGGTTGGGCCTTATTAGGCCATGTGGCCTATTAATAACTTTTATCTTGGATCCTAGGCCCATTAGTAAAGGAAAGACTTTTGGGCCACCATGGAAGGACTTAGACTTAGGTTTTTGCACTCTTTGACTAGGTTGAGTTATAGTTCTAATTTAGGGTTATTTGTACCATTGTTCAGTGTGAGGTTTCAGACTGATAGACGAGCAGCTATTGTTCAGCAGACTTAGGTGAGTCTTCTCACTAGACCCATGGGTCAAAGGCACCAAGGTCGGCCCATTATTTGAGATGAGATGTTTAGTAATTGAGTATGTAATGGTTTGCTAATTGCATATGTGTAAACTTATCTGAAGACAATGGGGGGAGCCCATGGCTATGGGATATAAGACCATGAGGGTAGCCCATGGCATTCCAAATGAATACCATGGAGGGAGTCCATGGGAAACTTATATATGTGTGCATGGCATTATGTGGTTATGTGTTTCATGTGTTTTTGGGAAACTCACTAAGCATGTGCTTACAGTTTTGTTGGGTGTTTCAGGTACTTCTGGTTCTAAGGGCAAGGGCCCGGCTTGATGGCGCAGCGTGCACTCTCTAGTATTTCCGCACTTAGTATTTGGATATTCTGATCTTTTAAACAATGTGGTTATGTAATGGGATTTTCGGAAAACAAATATGGTTGATATTTCTAATTATTTAATGAAAAAATTTCTATGAAATTTGGGCTGTTACAAGTTGGTATCAGAGCCTTGGTTTGAGGGATTCGGGCACACTCTTGGGTGTGTCAAAACTCAAACTGAGGAAATAGTAAACCTTTTTCAAAAAGAAACCAAAAGTTAAAAATTTTCTTGAAAATTGTTTTTGTAAGTAAAAGGGGAGAGTGCAATGCGCGTAATCGTCCGAGCTCAAGTAAGTGTTCCCAATGTACTAGCCATGCTATAGTTATATTGGGAAATTGATGTTGAATTGATTACTTGCTATGTGTATGCTTTCAAAGTTGTATATGTCTAGGATTGCATAGCCCTAGAATGATTAATTATGCCTTATTCTTGTTCCTTGTTTGGTTGTGGTTTAGGGTAGAAGCTTATTTGACAGTCTATGTGATTATATTTGTGTATAACTTGCATGCATAGGGAAACCTGCTATGATTGGCTTAAGTTTCTGGTTCAGTAGGGATTGAGAAATCCTAGAATAGTCTACGATCTGAGTTGGTGTTGTGTTTTGTGGGTCATGATTTGTGGTTGGGTGAATTAGGGGTATCAGGTATGGCCTTAGGGAAGGTACATGTAGGTGTGGAAGGTAGTATTGGGCCTGTACTACTGAAAGCACAAGACTTGTACCCGAAATAATGTCAGAACTAGAAGCTCTAAGGAGTCCGGTGAGGAGGAATCCCCTTAAAATTCCTTATCATTTTTATCATGTGGTATTTTTCACTTGAGGATGGTGATAATCACGCGAGGTTCGGGTTCAGGATCAGGACCAGGATCAGGTTCAGGCTCTGGTCCAGAGCCCATTGATGAGAGGCTACACGATCTTATCGCGACTGAGGTTACTCGTGGCATCCTTGACACTACCCCAACGATCTTTGGTACCGTCAAGGAGGGCATCATGGAGATCATGGAGGAGTGGCTCAGGTCTTTCCGAGCCGAGATTGTTGCAGGCTAGATTGGGGCCCGAGCTCCCTCATTTCGGGAGTTTAAGGCGTGTGGTGCGCTTGAGTTCTTTGGGTTCAGGGATCCTATCACTAGTCGACGTTGGGTGGCAGACATGGAGAATGCCCAACACACAAGCTTTTGCCCAAGGCGACAAAGGTGGGGTTCATATCTTGTATGTTGAGGGACCGAGCACGATACTGGTCGGAGGAGGTTACTTGTGAGGTGGGATCAGTGGGTGTGGCTGAGATGACTTGGGAGGAGTTTGTGAGGAGGTTTGATCAGGAGTTTGCACTGGCCATCAAGGTGCAGCGTTTGTTGAGAGAGTTTCAGGATCTACAGTAGACCACAGAGACTGTGGCGGAATTCACTGCCAAGTTTTGAGAGAGAGCACTATTGGTCCCGCAGTACGTTGCGGATGAGGAGATGAAGAAGACGAGGTATCATTCCACGCCGAGGAATGATATCCGTGAGTTTGTGAGCTTTTCGGGGTGCAAGACCCTGAATGACATGGTGAAGAAGGCCCGGGAAAGGTAAATTGAGTTGGAGCTCCGGACGAAGCAGAAGTCGGAGTAGGTTCATGCAACAGTGGGTCAGGCTAAGAAGCCTAAGACCTCCGATCCTCCCAGCAGGGGCCAGCAGGGCCATGACCGATGTGCCAAGTGCGGTAAGCCTCACAGTGGAGCCTATCGAGCAGCAGGCTTGGCATGTTATGCATGTGGCCAGCTGGGCCACGTGAGCAGGGATTGCCCCAAGAAGGGCTTGACTTGTTTCCACTACAACCAGACCGATCATAAAAAGGTCGATTATCCGAGGTTGGTTAGAGGAGGAGGAGCAGTGGCGGCGCCTGTGCCCGATACAATGAGGATTACTGATGGCCGGCCGGCCAAGGCGGAAGCTCCTACGGTGAAGAGCCGCACATTTCAGCTAACTACAGAGGAGGCCCGAGCAGCGCCAGACGTCGTGACTGGTATGGGATCTATTTCTGTCTTATTTATTTTATTGTTTATGCTTATATGGTTATGATCTTGTATAGGGAACTTTTTGGTCAATGGTTTGTCGGCTCATATTCTTTTTGATTCGGGGGATACCCGATCATTTGTATCTCTTGCGCTCAGCAAGAAGTTTCGAGATGCTCCGGTGACTTTGGATTCCCCACTTGAGGTGGATATTGCGGATGATCGTACCGTGAGCGATGCGAGGGTATTTCGGAGGAGTGTTCTGAATATGTTCAGGGAGAGGTTTCTTATTGATTTGGTTCCGATTCCTTTGAGAGGATTTAAGGTGATCATCGGGATGGATTAGTTGGGGCCCAATGGGGCCATGATAGATTACAAGTGTCAGCTGGTGAGGGTTCGAACCCTAGGTAGGGGAGAACTGGTTATCCATGGGGAGAGAGCCTCGCATGGGCCAACTCTCTGTTCGGCTGCGAGGGCTTGGAGACTCCTTGAGCAGGTTTGTTCTGGGTTTTTGGCTTATGTCTCGGTTACGAGGGTGGAGGCCACGTCAGAGATGAGCAAGGTACCTATTGTGCGAGATTTTCCGGACGTATTTCTATAGGAGTTGCCTGGGGTGCCTCCCGAGAGGCAAGTAGAGTTTCATATTGATTTGGTGCCTGGTGCGGCTCTGATAGCCAAGGCGTTGTATCGTCTAGCTTCGCCTGAGATGCAGGAGTTGTCTACGCAGCTTCAGGAGCTGCTAGACAGGGGATTCATTCGTCCGAGCAGTTCCCCGTGGGGAGCACCGATCCTGTTCGTGAAAAAGAAGGATGGGTCACACAGGATGTGTATTGATTATTGGGAGTTGAACAAGCTAACGGTGAAGAACCGTTATCCGCTACCAAGGATTGATGGTTTATTTGATCATCTTCAAGGTGCATCTTGGTTTTCCAAGATTGATCTTCGGTCAGGGTATCATCAGATGAGGATCAGGGATGAGGACATACCTTAGACGACGTTTAGAACTCGTTATGGTCATTACGAGTTTGTGGTGGTGCCATTTGGGCTCACTAATGCTCTAGCAGCGTTCATGGATCTCATGAACCGGGTTTGCGGACCAATGTTGGATCAGTCTGTGATCGTTTTCATTGATGATATCTTGGTATATTCTAAGACCAAGGAGTAGCATGAGCAGCATTTTAGGGAGGTGATAAAGACCTTGAGGAGGGATAGGCTTTATGCCAAATTCTCCAAATGCGAGTTTTGGTTGCGTGAGGTGCAGTTTCTGGGGCACATCATCAACCAAGAGGGTATTTTGGTAGATCCGACCACGATTGAGGCGGTAATGCGTTGGGAGGTTCCGAAGAACGCATCCGAGATTCAGAGTTTCTTGGGTCTAGCGGGGTACTATCGGAGATTCATCCAAGATTGTCATACCTTTGACCCGTTTGACCAAGAAAAGTGTGACCTTTCGGTGGGGTCCAGATCAGCAATTGGTTTTCGAGACCTTGAGGCAGAAATTATGTGAGGACCCGATTCTAGCGCTACCCGAGGGATTGGATAATTTTGTAGTGTATTGTGACGCTTCTATTTCGGGTTTGGGAGCTGTTTTGATGCAGAGGGGGCATGTGATTGCTTACGCCTCGAGGCTGCTAAAAATCTCATGAGGCGAATTACCCCACTCATGACTTGGAATTGGGGGTAGTGGTGTTTGCCCTCAAGATTTAGAGGCATTATTTATATGGGGTCCGATGCACCATTTTCACCGACCACAAGAGTTAAATATTTGATGGATCAAAAGAATCTGAATATGAGACAGCGGAGATGGTTAGATGTGGTAAAAGATTATGACTGCGAGATTCTATATCATCCCAGAAAGGCCAATGTGGTGGCTGATGCTTTGAGTCGCAAGGCAACTAGTGTTCCAACCCGAGATGTTTGTTTGAGGATGACGTTCACCACACCATTGATGGATATGATCAAAGGAGAACATGTGGAGGGTTTGAAAAAGGAGAACTGGAAGATTGATCGGATTCGGGGGCAGATCCATTGTTCGTTTGAGACAGTCGGGGGTTATTGACTCAGTGTGGCAGAGTTTGGGTTCCATCATTTGGGGGAGTGAGGCAAAAGATCTCGGAGGAGGCACACAAGTCCAAGTTTTCTATCCATATGGGGGCCACGAAGATGTACCGAGACCTGAGATTAAGCTATTGGTGGCCCTACATGAAGCGGGAGGTTGTGTGGTTTGTTGAGCGGTGTTTGACTTGCAGGAAGGTCAAAGCTGAACATCAGAGGCATCACAACAAGGTTCAACCGCTACCTATTCCCATGTGGAAATAGGAAGAGATCACCATGGATTTTATCACCAAATTACCTAGGACGGCGCGGGGTGTGGATTCCATTTGGGTTATTGTGGACAGGTTGACCAAGAGTGCACATTTCATTCCGCTTTTTGAGAGTATCTCGGCCGAGAAATTAGCAAATATTTATGTGCGGGAGGTGGTGGTCAGGCACGGAGTTTCGGTATCTGTGGTATCGGACTACGATGTTCGTTTCACGTCCAGATTCTGGAGGAAGTTTCATGAGGATTTGGGTACTCAGTTGCATTTTAGTACTGCTTACCACCCCTAGACAGATGTGATGGGTTTTGAGCACTACAACATTCCTATGGTGTATATGCAACCCTAATGCTTTGGATATATATTTTTCTCAAGTTATACATGCAAATAATCATCCAAAGCATAAACCCTAATCTAGCATATAGTTTTTGAAATATGTAACATAAAACAAAGTTAGAAGAATACCTTTTACTTGTAGCTTGTAGATCTTGACCTCAAGAGCTTAGTGCCTCAATTGTTGCACCTCTAGTGAGTTACAAACACCAAATAACAAGTTGGAGGAATATGAGAGAGAGGAGAGGCTCTAAAATCGGCTAGGGTATTCTCTAGGAAGCAAGTGGCCGATTTTGGGAGTCCTAGGGGTTCCTTATATAGCTGAGCAGCTAGCGTTTCATGTCAAACCCTAATGTGATTGCTTAAGCCTTAAGCAGCCCACAAGATCCTTCCAGAAGGCCCCTATGGACGAAATATATGTGGCCTGCACAAGAGATTTCATCCACCCCTTCCTTAGGGATTCTCAGCCCAACTTTCAATTATCAGATAATTGCAATATCAGTCCCCTTTAATTTAATCAGTCTCTTTTGATCACCAAATTAATTTCTGATCAATACTTATTAAATAATATGATTTCTCAATTAATATATTATTCTTATAATATATTAATAAATCACAATTAACCTCTTTCTCTTTAATTCATCCTATCAAATTGCTATGGTGAAGGCAACCCAAAAGGACCATGCTACTATCACGTCAAGTACATACCAATTATAGTTATGGGCTTAGACACCTAATCCAACAGTCTCCCACTTGGATAAGTCTAATAACTATAACTGCAAGTCCGACTTCAAAATCCGACTAGCAATTGTAGCTCTCAAAAGTCGTTGTCGAACTCTGACCTAGTAAATAACGCGTCCTTTAGATAAGGGGTCATGTAGTCCTCCGTTCTCAAGATATCATGTGGACAAAGACATGGAATAAAGTCATACTCATTGTCTAACAGTTTGTTTCCTGACTTCTGATTCATTTGACATAAAACTTAATTGAACACGTCAATTTAGTCCTGACCGGGCCCGACACATAAGTCAACACAAAATCATCGATGGGCCCAAGATATCGCTTTTAATCCTCTTAGGATAATAGGAACAGATAAACTTTGACTTATATGCTTGTACTATTTACTTATTAAATTGTACACAACAATACGTTTTATAACATCAAGTTACTGATGCGTTTGCGCATTATCAATATACAACCAACTTGTAAACAACACACCATATATCTCGGTTGAAAGACTATATGATATTATCGTCTCACAATCACTCATGATAAATTCCATGAAGTGATTCATATGAGCGTGGGTTTAATCCAATACTCAAATTTTATTTCAAGAGTACTCATGAACGTTGTAGTAAACTTTTGCTATGTCTAAACACTTAGACAATCTACAAGCCAATTCATGACAGTCTAACCTCATAGCCTACTTCCAAAGTATGATCGACTATGGATAATTTGAATAATCCTATTATTCTGGAAGTCAAAACATGCAAAAGTGAAACAATAGTAAACAATTGACACAGGATAGTAACTTTACTCATAAACAAAACTCCTTTTATTCAATCATCAAATGTCAATTACATTTTATCTATTACAAGTTTCTAAAAAACTATCTAATCACTAAAACTAATATTGTCCTTCAGACCAATGCTCCTCGCATGTTGTAAGTGCCTAACCCTACTTAGACTCTTCGTAAGGGGATCCGCAGGATTCTCTTCTGACGATACCCTCTTTACTACGAGGAGTCCCTCTTCTACCCGATGTTTGATGAAGTGGTATTTTATGTCGATGTGCCTGGATCTCCCATGATCCCTCGGTTCCTTGGTTAAGGCAACCGTTCCTCTGTTATCACAGAAAATCTCCATAGGCTCCTTTATGGCTGGTACAACTCCAAGGTCTCCAATGAAGTTCTTCAACCATATCGCCTCCTTCGATGCTTCACTCGATGCTATGTACTCTGATTCGCACGTTGAATCAGCTACAGTCTCCTGCTTGGAACTTTTCCAAGTCACTGCTCCTCCATTTAGGGTAAATACCCAGCCCGACTGAGAGCGGAAGTTATCTCTGTCGCTCTGAAAACTAGCATCACTATACCCTGTCACTCTCAAGTCTTCACTTCCACCAAGTACGAGGACCCAGTCCTTCATTCTTTGTATATACTTAAAAATGTTCTTTACTGCTATCCAATGAGCTCTACCAGGGTTCCCTTCATATCGGCTGACCATGCTTAAAGAAAAAGCCACATCAAGGCGAGTACACGTCATAGCGGACATGTCACACCCCAAAACCAAAATGGCGGAAACGTTCTGGGGTGGAGGACGTCATGTGTAGCATCACAACCAATGAATAATAGCAATCATAGCAACACAACCATTACAGTGAATACTTAAATAAAAATGTTTACATCAGTGTGAAACTTTGTTTGAAACTTGTTTGAATTACATCAATTAGCTTTGTAAAGTATAAACATAAAACTCTTATTGCTCCAGCTTCTAAAATAAATCCAGCAAGTACCAGTCTACTGATTTCCTGAGAATACAAGCAGTTTAAAAATATCAGCATAAAGCTGGTGAGTTCATAAGCGGTATTTGGTAATGAAAACTTATTGATGAGCTCGTAAAGGTGTTCGTATAGTTTCAAGAAAATCCGATATTTTCTTTAGTGAAAATGTAGTGTTTTCAATTCTGTATAAAACCATGAATGTTCGTTACTGAAAACTATAGTGATATATGAAAATAATGCTTCATGTGACTAGCTAATGCTAATCATGATGTATAAGTATTTCGTACGTGAAACCATTGTATGATCGATTCTGTTTGAAAACCCTGGAAATTCTCCAGTTGTAGTGTGTATTAGTTCTATTTAGTAAAATAAAACTGCTGAAGAATGACAGTCTGTAAACCAAGAGCGATTTATACATATTGTGAGTCGTATAACCATGCTTGATATGACTAGAGACCTTTCCAACGTTCTTCAGACGTCGAGTTAAATGACATTTTTCACCCTAGGCATGCCTGCCCAACTGTAGCTAGCAGTTCGGGTGTGGGATTGTCAGTCCCGAATAGATCTATTCACAAATCTCACGCTCTCCCTCCAGGAGACTCTGGTTATACTATGATAGGATTTATCCCTGTACACCTAAGGGTACAGTATTGAAGTAGTGCCTCACAGTATCGTACAATCTAGTTTACATGTAATGTAGTAGCGTTCTACCATAGTGGAAATCCGTATGTATACCGTATGTAGTGATAATTTATAGTTATGAATGCCATGATAAAGTAGTGATGTAAACTGTAAACTGTTTCTGTCTTAGTGTATATGTTCAGTAGTGAAAGTTCTGTACTTGTTATGTTTATAAAATCCCAAACTATACCGATTATAGTTTGCATGTATAACGTAGTGAATAGCGAGTCCGGAAAACTATGCAATTTTAGTGAAAACGTCCCTTATGCTCAACACAGTACAAAAGGGTTAACGTATGAGAATTGCATAAGTTTTATTTTATTGAAAGCATTTATGTTTAGCTTGTATCCCCCCCCCCTGAAAACATTAAAAACATGAAAATATAGGGGTATGAACTCACCTTGAGCGAGTGGTTTTCACGAAAGTCCGGCACGAGATGTTGAGTGTCTAGTGAACCCTCGAACTCAACTTGATCCTAATACATGTAATGCCACACACATAGGAGTCAAATGAAGGTTTTTCACTACTAGATACCATTGTAATTCACTCTAGATACTTGAAACTATGTGCACCGAGTGATATGACCTTGTAGGATTGAGTATAGGGGGTGTATGGCCACCTTGAGTGTGTGTGCGGCCATGGGTGTGCGGCCCAATGGGTGTGCGGTCGTACACTCATGAAATGAGGTGCCTTCGAAGTGTTCTCAAGGTCCATACTCACATCTACGAAGTGTTCTAGGTCTATACTCAATTGTAGCGCAAGATAGGGGTCTTAGAAGTGGGTTTACGGCCCTATGATGAGTGTGTGGTCGCACACTTGAGCGTGTGGTCGCACACTAGGGTGTGTGGTCGCACAAGGGGTGTGTGCGGCCGTACACTGGTGTGTGTGGCTTTACACCCCACAAAATGATGCCCAAATTGTCCATTCCAAGGTGCAACAAGGCTAGGGGCATGTCTATCTCGAATATGGAAGTCAAACTCTCACTTTGGAGGGTGTTTTAAGGGTGTGCGGCCACCCTAAGAGGATGTGCGGCCGCACTCACTTCCAAACACGAAGGTCATGTCGATTTAGCACCCATAAGGCTTAGATAAGGTGGTCATTCATGGATTGCAAGTTAGAGAATGAAGTACTCACGTTCTTGAAGCTTTGGAAGGTTCAAAGTTGGAGAAACTTGAGAGAATAGAGTGGTGTGCTGCCAAGGAGTGAAAAGAATGAAGGGGAAAGGAGTCCACCCTTTATATAGGGGTGAGAGTGCTGCCCAAAAGTGAGTGTGCTGCCAAGGGAGTGGGTGTGCTGCCGCACACCCATGTGTACGGCCGTACACTCCTCCAAGAGGTGTGTATGGCCCGATTTTCTCACTATGGTACACTCTGACACATCCCTAAACTCAAACTTGGTCACATACAAGTTTAACACACTTAAATGAACCCTTAAATAGCACCAGAAATCAACAAAACAAGTTGATTATTGATTGATTTGACTAAGTGTACAAGATAGAAGTTCCGGGTTATTACATCATCCCCCCGTTAGAGGGAATTTCGTCTTGAAATTCAGGAATAGAGTACCAATCATGAACTTGGAAAAAGGTGAGGGTACTTCTGCTTCATTGAATCCTCGCGCTCCCAAGTGAATTCAGGACCTCGCTTGGCATTCCAGCGAACCTTCACTATCGGGATGCGGCTCTGCTTCGTACGCTTGACTTCTCGGTCCATGATTTCAACAGGTTCTTCCACAAAGTGTAGACCCTCGTCCAATTTGATCTCGTCGAGAGGGATCACAAGTGTCTCATCGGACAGACACTTCTTTAGGTTCGACACGTGGAAGACGGGATGGATGTTGCTGAGCTCTCGTGGTAACTGGAGTTTGTATGCTACGGGACCGATCCTAGCAAGGATCTCAAATGGCCCAATGTACCTTGGGTTTAACTTTCCACGTTTTCCGAAGCATATCATGCCTTTCCAAGGCGAGACCTTCAGAAGGACGCGGTCACCGACCTGGAATTCCAAGGGTTTTCGTCTCTTATCGGCGTAGCTCTTTTGTCTATCTCGTGAGGCTTTCAGTCATTCTCGGGTTTGCACAATCTTTTCAGTCGTCTCTCGGATAATTTCAGGACCAGTGAGAGTGCTGTCAGGGAGTTGACCCTTGACTAGCTGCGTGTCACCCACTTCAGCCCAGCACAGAGGGGATCTGCACTTGCGGCCATAGAGGGCTTCAAACGGCGCAGCCTTGATGCTGGTATGGTAGCTGTTGTTTTAGGAAAATTCAACCAAAGGAAGATGAGTGTCCCATGACGCGCCGAAATTGATGACGCAGGCTCTCAACATATCTTCCAATGTCTGAATTGTTCTCTCACTCTGTCCATCAGTCTGCGGATGATAAGCCGTTCTCATATCCAGTTTAGTTCCAAGAGCCTTTTGTAGGGATTTCCAGAATCTAGAGGTAAACCTGCTATCTCGGTCGGAGATAATAGATACAGGTACCCCATGAAGGCGAACTATCTCTTGAATGTAGATCCGTGTGAGCCTCTCCATCTTGAAGTTTTCTTTGATTGGCAGCAAGTGAGCGGACTTCGTCAACCGATCGACAATTACCCAGATGGCATCGTGCCCACTCGGAGATCTGGGTAACTTGGTGATAAAATCCATCGTTATCCTTTCCCACTTCCACTCAGGTATCTCTGGCCAATGAAGTAAACCTGAGGGCTTTTGATATTCCACCTTTACCTTGGCGCAAGTCAAGCACTTGCCCATGAAGGTTGCAATTTCCGCTTTCATGTTTGGCCACCAATAAAGTTGTTTGAGATCCAAGTACATCTTATTTGACCCTGGGTGAACGGAATATCCAGACTTGTGAGCTTCGTTCATGACAACTTCTCTGTAACCACCATACCTCGGGGTCCAGATACGGTCCATGAAATAGTAAACTCCGTCTCCCTTGACCTCTAAGCTCTTATCCATTCCCCTCAAAGCTTCATCCAAGATGTTTTCTGGTTTCAAGGCTTCCAGCTGAGCCTCGCTGATCTGCGCGGGCAGATGGGAATGGATGCTCATTGTTAGTGTCTTCACCTTACGCCCTGAATACTCCTTTCGGCTGAGGTCATCTGCTACCACATTGGCCTTTCCGGGATGGTAACGAATTTCGCACTCGTAGTCACTGAGTTGCTCTACCCATCGCCGTTGTCTCATGTTTAACTCCTTCTGATCAAAGATATGCTGCAAGTTCTTATGGTCGGTGAAGATAGTGCACTTGGTTCCGTAGAGATAATCTCTCCAGATCTTTAACACAAAGACCACTGCTCCCAACTCTAAATCGTGAGTTGTGTAATTGACTTCGTGTGTTTTCAACTGCCTCGAGGCATAGGCAATGACCTTTCCTCGCTGCATGAGCACACAGCCTAGGCCCTGATTGGACGCATCACAATAGACCACGAAGTCTTCCGTCCCTTCGGGCAAGGACAAGATAGGTGCGCTGCATAGGGCCTGCTTCAATGTTTGAAACGCAGTGTCTTGCTTGACTCCCCAACTAAAGGTTACCCCTTTTGTGTCAGGGTAGTTAAAGGCTTAGCGATCCTGGAGAAATTTTGGATAAACCTGCGATAATAGCCCGCGAGACCCAAGAATTGACGGAGTTCTGTGGGTGTCTTTGGTGCAGGCCAATTTTCTATCGCTTTGATCTTTGAAGGGTCCACGTGTATGCCTTCCTTGCTAACCACATGACCGAGGAAAATCACCTTCCTGATCCAGAACTCACACTTTGAAAATTTTGCATATAACTTCTCCGCCCTTAGTGTTTCCAGCACCTGCCTCAAGTGCTGTTTATGATCGTCCTCACTCCGAGAATAGACAAGTATATCGTCGATGAACATGATCACGAACTTGTCTAGGAAAGGGCGGCACATTCGATTCATCAGGTCCATGAATACTGCCGGTGCATTGGTCAGACCAAAGGGCATTACTACAAATTCGTAGTGTCCATAGCGAGTTCGGAATGCTGTCTTGGACACATCATTCTCGTGAACTCGCAACTGATGGTACCCCGATCTTAGATCTATCTTTGAGAAATAACTGGCTCCCTGAAGTTGGTCGAAGAGATCATCGATTCTGGGTAAGGGGTATCGGTTCTTGATGGTCAGCTTGTTCAGTTCTCGGTAGTCAATGCACATCCGAAAGGATCCATCTTTCTTTTTCACAAATAAGATCGGAGCTCCCCAAGGTGAGGAACTCGGCCTTATGATCCCTTTGCTGATCAGCTCATTAAGCTGGCTGGATAACTCTTGCATCTCCGCTGGCGCTAAACGGTAAGGAGACTTAGCGATAGGAGTAGCTTCGGGGATTAAGTCGATACGAAACTCGACTTGACGTTCGGGAGGAATTCCTGGGAGATCTTCAGGGAAGACATCAGGAAAGTTGCAGACTTCGGGGATGCTCTTGAGGTCTTTACCCTTTTGTGTCTCATCAACAACATGCGCTAGAAACGCATGGCATTCCTTCCGCAGGTACTTATGAGCTTTGATGCACGAGATGATACGAAGGTCCGAACTGAGTTTATCACCATAAATCATGAGGGGTTCGCCAGAGGGAAGGTTGAGGCGAATGGCTTTTTCAAAACAAAGGATATCAGCACGATTGGGGCTCAACCAATCCATACCGATAATGACATTGAAACTCTTAATAGATACAGGCATAAGATCGATAGGGAAGGAATGTTTACCTAAGGTAAGAGTACAACCTATGAATATGTCGTTCACGCTCTATTTCTCTCCGTTAGCCATCTCGACGGTGAACGTTTCGGTTAAAGGTTGGGATTTACATTTGATTAGATGTTTGAAGGCATGACTAACAAAACTCCTTTCCGCACCAGAATCGAAAAGAATGCATGCATGAGAGTTGTCAAGAAAGAACGTACCCGTAACAACGGTAGGATCATCGACCGCTTCCTCCTGGCCCATCGCCAAAACCCTTCCTGAATTGCCACCAGTTGTTGCCTTGGGGCAGTTTCTCCTGAAGTGCCCAACCTCTCCACATCCATAACAAGCTTGACCAGCACCTGCTCCCGCAGCCTGGTTGGTTGGTTGGGTTGGCACCTTGCAGTATCGAGCTGTGTGTCCCTTCTTTCCATAGCTGTTGCAACTCAACTCACGGTAGGGTCTGTGATGATGGAAGTTGCACTTGTTGCACAAAGGTAGTTTCCCAACATAAACACCGGTAGGAGCTTGGGTGGTTGGAACAGTAGCTGGAGTAGCAGCAGGAGCAGTAACAACATGAACTGCCACTGTTTGTTGTTTCTTGGAGGGTTCCTGCGAAGACTGACCCTTCCGCTTGTTCCATGATTTCTTCTTCTTCCCACCACTTTCCTTTTGTGGCTCGGAGACGGCTGCCACCTCATCCAGATTGATTCCATGATCGATCAGAGTCTGAGCCAGATCCTTGGCGCTCTCAAATGTAACCGGTCTAGTAGCCAAGACATTCCCCTTGGTTGGTTGCGTCAATCCCCAAATGTACCTCTCGATTTTCTTGCTTTCCGGGGTGACCATTCTCGGACAGAGGAGGGCCAGATCACAGAATCGCGCGGTGTAGGCAGCGATGTCGGAACTCTTTATCTTTAAGTTCCAGAGTTCATGCTCCAACTTTTGCACTTCGCCCCTCGGGCGGTATTCCGCAAGCATGAGTTCCTTCAGTCTTTCCCAACCCAGGGAATTAGCCACTGGCAGGGTCAGGGTTTTGACTCGACCATTCCACCAGGTCAAGGCTCTGTCGGTGAAAGTGCAGGCGGCGAACTTCACCTTGTTTTCTTCGGAACAGGCGCAGATTTCGAAGATGGATTCGATCTTCTCGAACCATCGATTCAGGGCGATGACACCTCCATTTCCGTCGAAGGACTTGGGTTTTGCTGTCATGAAATCCTTGTAGGAACACTCCTTTTGATGTCCCTGACTTCCATCTTGTCTTTGTGGGTTGGTTCCACCTCCAGCCCCACCAGCATTCACTTGTGCCATTGCTGCAGTCACAACGGCTGTAACTGTTGCCTGAAACACGACGGGGTCGAACTGAGGAGGTGGTGGTGGTGGCGGAGTGTTGTCGTTTCTTCTGATGGGTCTTGGTCGGGGAGGCATCTTTTTCTAGAAACAATCAGGAAGAAGAGGATGGTAAGTCCTCAACATATATATGATACAAGATATATCTTATCCTAATAATAAAAGAGTTTTACCAAGCGATAAGCACAGGAAGGTTACTAATGCAAGTAACTTATCGCTTAAGGAAGAAGAGATAGCAACACTTGAAATGAATCCGTATACTGAGTTTGGCTCTAGCTAAAATACTCCTATAGTATTTTATGTGGGATGATTTTGGTAAGTTTTAGGCCTGCTATAACACCACAGTCACTCTCAAGCACATGTTGGTCATGTCTCGACTGAATATAGTTGATCAGGCTATATTCACCATAGACATGATTACATAACTGCCCAGGTTTAACCGCAGCGTTCCAACATCCAAATACTTTTGCTTCGTTCTACTAGTGACATGAACTTTGTTATGTATGCATTCTCGTATACTTTTTATAAAAGTACTTATATTTTTGAAAGTATACTTTTAGTGTAGAGCACTTAGGCCCCTTAGTGTTTATAGTTGTATACTACATAAGGTTCGGTATACTAGTTCGCTATAAACAAGGGCTCTGATACCAATCTGTCACACCCCAAAACCAGAATGGCGGAAACGTTCTGGGGTGGAGGACGTTATGTGTAGCATCACAACCAATGAATAATAGCAATCATAGCAATACAACCATTACAGTGAATACTTAAATAAAAATGTTTACATCAGTGTGAAACTTTGTCTGAAACTTTTTTGAATTACATCAATTAGCTTTGTAAAGTATAAACATAAAACTCTTATTGCTCCAACTTCTAAAACAAATCCAGCAAGTACCTGTCTATTGATTTCCTTAGAATACAAGCAGTTTAAAAATATCAGCATAAAGCTGGTGAGTTCATAAGCGGTATTTGGTAATGAAAACTTGTTGATGAGCTCATAAAGGTGTTCGTATAGTTTCAAGAAAATCCGATATTTTCTTTAGTGAAAATGTAGTGTTTTCAATTCTGTATAAAACCATGAATGTTCGTTACTGAAAACTATAGTGATATGCGAAAATAATGCTTCATGTGACTAGCTAATGCTAATCATGATGTATAATATTTCGTACGTGAAACCATTGTATGATCGATTCTGTTTGAAAACCCTGGAAATTCTCCAGTTGTAGTGTGTATTAGTTCTATTTAGTAAAATAAAACTGCTGAAGAATGATAGTCTGTAAACCAAGAGCGATTTATACATATTGTGAGTCGTATAACCATGCTTGATATGACTAGAGACCTTTCCAACGTTCTTCAGGCGTCGAGTTAAATGACATTTGTCACCCTAGGCATGCCTGCCCAACTGTAGCTAGCAGTTCGGGTGTAGGATTGTCAGTCCCGAATAGATCTATTCACAAATCTCACGCTCTCCCTCCAGGAGACTCTGGTTATACTATGATAGGATTTATCCCTATACACCTAAGGGTACAGTATTGAAGTAGTGCCTCACAGTATCGTACAATCTAGTTTACATGTAATGTAGTAGCGTTCTACCATAGTGGAAATCCGTATGTATATCGTATGTAGTGATAATTTACAGTTATGAATGCCATGATAAAGTAGTTATGTAAACTGTAAACTGTTTCTGTCTTAGTGCATATGTTCAGTAGTGAAAGTTCTGTACTTTTTATGTTTATAAAATCCCAAACTATACCGATTATAGTTTGCATGTATAACGTAGTGAATAGCGAGTCCGGAAAACTATGCAATTTTAGTGAAAACGTCCCTTATGCTCAACACAGTACAAAAGGGTTAAAGTATGAGAATTGCATAAGTTTTATATTATTGAAAGCATTTATGTTTAGCTTGTATCCCCCCTGAAAACATTAAAAACATGAAAATATAGGGGTATGAACTCACCTTGAGCGAGTGGTTTTCACGAAAGTCCGGCACGAGATGTTGAGTGTCTAGTGAACCCTCGAACTCAACTTGATCCTAATACATGTAATGCCACACACATAGGAGTCAAATGAAGGTTTTTCACTACTTGATACCATTGGAATTCACTCTAGATACTTGAAACTATGTGCACCAAGTGATAAGACCTTGTAGGATTGAGTAGGGGGTGTATGTCCACCTTGAGTGTGTGTGCGGCCATGGGTGTGCGGCCATACACTCATGAAATGAGGTGCCTTCGAAGTGTTCTCAAGGTCCATACTCACATCTACGAAGTGTTCTAGGTCTATACTCAATTGTAGCGCAAGATAGGGGTCTTATAAGTGGGTTTGCGGTCGCACACTTGAGCGTGTGGTCGCACACTAGGGCGTGTGGTCGCACACTAAGGAGTGTGGTCGCACAAGGGGTGTGTACGGCCGTACACCGCACAAAATGATGCCCAAATTGTCCATTCCAAGGTGCAACAAGGCTAGGGGCATGTCTATCTCGAATATGGAAGTCAAACTCTCACTTTGGAGGGTGTTTTAAGGGTGTGCGGCCACCCTAAGAGGGTGTGCGGCCGCACTCACTTCCAAACACGAAGGTCATGTCGATTTAGCACCCATAAGGCTTAGATAAGGTGGTCTTTCATGGATTGCAAGTTAGAGAATGAAGTACTCATGTTCTTGAAGCTTTGGAAGGTTCAAAGTTGGAGAAACTTGAGAGAATAGAGTGGTGTGCTGCCAAGGAGTGAAAAGAATGAAGGGGAAAGGAGTCCACCCTTTATATAGGGGTGAGAGTGCTGCCCAAAAGTGAGTGTGCTGCCAAGGGAGTGGATGTGCGGCCGCACACCCATGTGTACGGCCGTACACTCCTCCAAGAGGTGTGTATGGCCCGATTTTCTCACTATGCTACACTCTGACACATCCCTAAACTCAACCCTGGTCACATACAAGTTTAGCACACTTAAATGAACCCTTAAATAGCACCAGAAATCAACAAAACAAGTTGATTATTGATTGATTTGACTAAGTGTACAAGATAGAAGTTTCGGGTTGTTACAGTACATGATCGAGCCAATGGTGGAAGCATATGGTACTCGACTCATTTCCGCTATCTCAGCGTCGATATTCGGGCTTTGAGTCTTACTCAATTTGGTATTGCTATGGATTGGTAACTCCCCTTTCTTGGAATTCTCCATGCTAAAACGTTTCAACATTTTATCCAAGTAAGTACTTTGACTAAGTCCTATTAGTCTCTTACTCTTATTTCTCAATATCCTTAGGGTAAATACCCAGCCCGACTGAGAGCGGAAGTTATATATGTCGGTCTAAAAACTAGCATCACTATACCCTGTCACTCTCAAGTCTTCACTTCCACCAAGCACGAGGACCCAATCCTTCGTTCTTCGTAGATACTTAAGAATGTTCTTTACTGCTATCCAGTGAGCTCTACCAAGGTTCCCTTGATATTGGCTGACCATGCTCAAAGCAAAAACCACATCAGGGCGAGTACAAGTCATAACGTACATGATCGAGCCAATGGCGGAAGCATATGGTACTCGACTCGTTTCCGCTATCTCATCATCGGTACTCAGGATTTGAGTCTTACTCAATTTGGTATTGCTCTGGATTGGTAACTCCCATTTCTTGGAATTCTCCATGCTAAAACGTTTCAACACTTTATCCAAGTAAGTACTTTGACTAAGTCCTGTTAGTCTCTTACTCCTATTTCTCAATATCCTTATCCCTAGAATATAAGCAGCTTCCCCAAGGTCCTTCATAGCAAAACACTTCCCAAGCCAGGTCTTCACCTCCTGCAAGGTTGGGACGTCGTTTCCTATGAGTAGTATGTCATCCACATACAATACCAAGAAGCTAACTATACTCCCACTAGCTTTGACATATACGCATGACTCATCCTCGCTTCTCGAAAAACCAAACTCTTTGACTTTCTTATCGAAACAAAGATTCCATCTGCGAGATGCTTGTTTCAATCGATAGATGGATTTCTCAAGCTTCCAGACTCTATTCGGGTACTTTGCATCCACAAAACCCTCTGGCTGATTCATGTAAACATCCTCAGCCAACTTTCCATTAACAAAAGCAGTTTTGACGTCCATCTTCCATATTTCATAATCATGAAACGCAGCTATGGCCATTATAACCCTTATAGATTTGATCTTGACCACTGGTGAGAAAGTCTCGTCATAGTCAACTCCTGGAGTTTGAGTGAAACCCTTCGCAACCAGTCGTGCCTTGAATGTGTGTACACTCCCATCCATGTCGGTCTTCTTCTTGAAGATCCACTTGCACCCGACCATCTTACGACCTGGTAGATTGTCAGCCAAGTTCCAAACTTGATTGTCATACATGGACTGAATCTCGCTGTCCATTGCCTCTTTCCATTTTACAAACTTTGGGCCTGCCATGGCTTCCTTGTAGTTGTTAGGTTCATCCATATTTATCAGTGTACTATCACTAATAAATGTATCACCCTCAGCAGTTATATGGAAGCCATATAATACGGGTGGAACACTAACTCTACTGGAACGTCTAAGAGGTAAGGACTCGTCAATTGGTTCAACATGAGTTTCCTCCTCGGGTTGAGTGCTAGTGTTTGAGGTTCCTTCATCACTTGATTCTTGAAGCTCTTCACGATCAATTTGCCTCCCACTGTCCTCTTGGCATATGAGTTCCCTCTCTCGGTCTGTAGAAGAGATAACATTTTCACTCGGTCTGTAGAAGAGATATCCAAAGGATTTCTGTGGGTAGCCAATGAAAATACATCACTCACTTCGAGGTTCAAGCTTGTCGTGAGTCTCTCGTCTTACGAAAGCCTCGCAACCCCAAACCTTGATGTGTGCCAACGAGGGAACCTTCCATGTCCACATCTCGTGAGGTGTTTTGGCAACCTTCTTAGTTGGGACTAGATTAAGGATATGGGCGCTAGTCTCTTAGGAATACCCCCAAAATGAGAGAGTAACGAAGCTCGACTCATCATGGAACGAACCATGTCCAACAAGGTTTGATTGTGCCTCTCATTCACACCATTCAACTGCGGTGTCCTAGGAGGCGTCAATTGTGAAACAATTCCACATTCCTTAAGATAGTCGTGGAACTCAATGCTAAGATACTCACCACCTCGATCGGATCAGAGCATCTTTATCTTCCTGCCCAATTGATTCTCCACTTCTTGCTTAAACTCTTTGAACTTTTCAAAGGTTTCCGATTGGTGCTTGATTAAGTAGATATACCCATATCTGCTATAATCGTCGGTAAAAGTTACATATAAGCAGTTAGCGTCCCTTGTTGTGGATCTGAAGGGCCCACACACATCGGTGTGCATGAGATCCAACAAACCCTCACCTCTTTCACAAGTACAAGTGAAAGGTGACTTGGTCATCTTTCCAAGCAAACAAGATTCGCATGCGTCATCCGACTTTAAGTCAAATGACTCCAACACTCCATCCTTTTGGAGTTTGGCTATGCGCTTCTTGTTGACATGTCCAAGACGACAATGCCACAAGCATGCGTTGTCCAAACCATTGCACGATTAATTATGCAATACATTATTTCCTAAGTTGTCTACAACCATCACACTCACAGTTTCATATATACCATTACAAGGCAATGCTTCAAAATAAAATTTACCAATATAAAAAGCATTAATAGAACCAATTTCATTGGCAAACGAAAATCTAAAACCTTGTTTATACAAACCATGAAAAGAAATAATGTTTCTCGCCATTTCCGACGAGTAGCAACAATCGTTCAAATCTAATCCTAACCCATTACTAAGAAATAAAGAATAAACTCCAATCTTGGTGACATGCGACGCTTTCCTATTCCCCATGATCAAGTTCATCTTCCCGTGCTCCACATCCCTACTTCTTCTTAGACCCTGCAAATCAGAACAAATTTGAAAACCACATCCTTTGTCAAGGACCCAAGAACTAGCATGTGATGAGTTATTAGATTGAATAGTGTAAATACTTGTGAAGGTGGTCTTTATCTTCCTATCCTTGATATCTTGCAGATACTTAGGGCAGCTTCGTTTCCAATGCCCCTTATCGTGACACTAGAAGCACTCTGCATCTTTTGGATTGGACGAAGGGGTGGCAGAACCACCTTTGGTTCCACTTGAAGAAGAACCATCATGAGACTTTCCCTTGTGGCTCTTAGAAGGAGCTTTCCTTTTCTCCCCCTTCCATTGTCCAATTGCCAAGACATGGGCAGCAACAGTAGGAGTTGATGCGACAGCTTTGCCTTTCAAGCCGGTTTCAGCAGTTCTTAACAACCCTTGAAGTTTGCTCAAGGTCACCTCATCCTTGTTCATCTGATAAGTCATCTTGAACTGTTCATAACAAGGAGGTAAAGAGTGGAGGATAATATCAATGTCCAGCTCTTCATCGAAGTTGACATTCAACTTGAGCAAACGATCCACGTATCTTTGCTTTCTTTGCAAATGGGTTGTGATGGACTCTCCATCCTTCATTTTGGTTATTATCAACGAGGCAACTATCTCGTACCTCTCTTGACGCACACTTTGATGCACGACATAAGGCCAATAGTCCTCGTAGAACTTTTGAAGTTCGGGAGTCATAGTGGCTACCATGATGCACGACACCTTTGTTGCCTCTTTGCATCGAGCCCTATACTCGGTGATTTCTTCGAGAGTAGCAGTAGTTTCATTGATCTCGACGAGTTCTTTGTCGAGAATGTCTTCCTTGTCCTCGTACCTTAGGTCCATATAAATATTGTGAATCCAATCGTTAAAATTGGATCCATCAAATGTGACCCTCCCACAAATGCCCAAAAGAGAAAGTGCGTTCGAGGAGTTGGCGTTGGAGGAGTTTGAGCCTGACATCAGAAAAAGAAAAGAGACAAAGTTTAGATTAGATAAGAATCCTTAATAAAACACCCAAATGAAATATTAAGGCTAGGACCCAACACAATATTCTACAATTCGGAAGAGGGATGCCGTAATCCAATTGCAAAATATTTGAAGGTAGGTAAATGACAATTTACCAATTTCCACCATGAAAAACGAAAATGAACATTAGGTTTTAAATGAAATGAAATTCCTAGATTCTTTGAGATTCATTGAACTTTTCAATGGCATGTTTAATCTTGATTATCCCCTTCAAGATTGTGACGGGGATACCGAGGATCACAAATAAGGTGTGAATAACCATGCAAATGTGCTTGGTACTCTCGATGTCATTTATCACCTAATCAATGTGCCGGTTAACCACACACGCTCCATTGATCTATGATAAACATCGAGCTACCCTTTGCCACCCTTGTTAGTCCAAGTTAGTGTGCCGGTTAACCACACACGCTCCACTAACGACTTGGCAAGGTGCAAAGTGCAATTTCATGGAATAACATCATTTTCACATTTTGCCTAAAGTAACTAAGATTGGAAAGTTATGAAAATGTTCAGTTACTTTATTATAATCATTATACTTATTAATGAGGAATTAAATGTCCTATCCTACCAGTTCAGCTAAAGACCCTCCACTAGTCAAGAGTGCGGTGGGTAAGAGTGGATACCAATGGCGTTCATTCTACAGGCCACTTCCTTAAACACCCCTTATATACCAGCTTCATAAATGAGGCCTACTAACAGTAAGAATGACTCATCTTGTACATATATATAAGTATTAAGCTTTTAATATTACAATAGTATAAGGGTTGTATTTTAAACTTTTAAAACACTAGGATTTAGAATTTAATATTTCAAAATTAAAACTTTTTAAATCAAATTTTAAATTCCAAAACTTGAGGGCAAGTTATGAAACTTTTCAAAACTATCTAGATCAAATTTAAAATGATTAAAATAATCATATAATTTTACCATTATCTAAATTTGACCTAATCCAATTTTATTTGGTAAGATAAATACAATTCAAAATTTACAAATAATTAGTTTATCATATAATCTAGTAATTATCTTAAATTTTGACCATTATCTACCAATTAGATTAGGATATCCATTACCATATTAGAAAATTCAGATTTTGACAGAAAAACAGTTTATGGTAATTATCCACATCTAATTTAGGCTTAAATTTCGAAAATCATGCATCCAGACGAGTCAACTCGTCAATTCGGGCTTTGGACTCGTCGAGTTGCCTCAACTCGTCAAGTCCCAATATGGACTCGTCGAGTTCATCAGTTAGGGACAAGAAATCGAATTTTTCAACTTTGAACAATTGACCATGGCATCAAATACAACAGAAAAACAGCCTAAGCTCTGATACCACTGATGGGTTTTGAGCACTACAACATTCCTATGGTGTACATGCAACCCCAATGCTTTGGATCTATGTTTTTCTCAAGTTATACATACAAATAATCATCTAAAGAGTAAACCCTAATCTAGCATACAATTTTCAAAATATGTAACATAAAACAAAGTTAGAAGAATACATTTTACTTGTAGCTTGTAGATCTTGACCTTCAAGAGCTTAGTGCCTCAATTGTTGCACCTCTAGTGAGTCACAAACACCAAATAACAAGTTGGAGGAATATGAGAGAGAGGAGAGGCTCTAAAATCGGCTAGGGTATTCTCTAGGAAGCAAGTGGCCGATTTTGGGAGTCCTAGGGGTTCCTTATATAGCTGAGCAACTAGGGTTACAGGTAAAACCCTAATGTGATTGCTTAAGCCTTAAGCAACCCACAAGATCCTGCCAGAAGGCCCCTATGGACGAAATCTATGTGGGCTACACAAGAGATTTCGTCCACCCCTTCCTTAGGGATTCTCAGCCCAACTTTCAGTTATCAAATAATTGCAATATCAGTCCCCTTTAATTTAATCAGTCTCTTTTGATCACCAAATTAATTTCTGATCAATACTAATTAAATAATATGATTTCTCAATTAATATATTATTCTTATAATATATTAATAAATCACAATTAACCTCTTTATCTATAATTCATCCTATCAAATTACTATGGTGAAGGCAACCCAAAAGGACCATGTTACTATCGGGTCAAGTACATACCAATTATAGTTATGGGCTTAGACACCTAATCCAACAAGATGGTCATAGCGAGCGGATGATCCAGACGCTCGAGGATATGCTTCGGGAATGTGTATTGGATTTCGGAGGGATTCGAGATACTTACCTTCCACTAGTAGAGTTCTCCTACAACAATAGTTATCATGCTAGTATTGACTGACCCCCGTTTGAGATGCTGTATGGTTGGAGGTGTAGGACTCTAGTTTGTTGGGGTGAGGTTGGGCATCGAGTCATGGGAAGCACCAAAGTGGTGCTTAAGACCACAAAACCGATTCAACATGTGCGTGATAGGCTGAAGGTTGCGCAGAGCCGACAGAAAAGCTATGCTCACCGACGTCGATCCGATCTCGAGTTCTAAGTGGGAGATTTTTTGTTGTTGAAGGTGTCACCTTGGAAGGCTGTCATTCGGTTTCGAAAGAGGGGCAAACTGGGGCCCCGATTCATTGGTCCATTCAGGAATTCTGCCCGAGTTGGCAGAGTTTCTTATCGGTTGGATATTCCTGACGAGCTCAGTCAGATCCATAACACCTTTCACGTGTCTTAGCTCCGGAATTGTGTTGCAGACGAGGCCGTAGTTATTTCTCTGGATGATATTCAGGTGGATATGAACCTGCATTATATCGAGAAGCCCATTACAGTTTTGGATAGAAAAACTAAAGCTCTTCGTAACAAGGTGGTGAAGCTAGTGAAGGTGCGGTAGCACCAACGGAATGGCTCCAAATGGACTTGGGAGCCGCAAGACGATATGCGAGAGCATTACCCGGATCTATTCGTTGCAGCGGACTTCAAGAACGAAGTCTAGTTCAAGTAGGGGAGAGTTGTAACACTCCAATCCATGTATTCCATTGTCCACCTTCAAGTATTTTTATTTTGGCAAAAAGGGCCCTTCCGTACGCTGGGCGTACATTTGGTACGCTTAGCATACGTGAGTGTTGCGCATCGGGTGTCTGAGGCTCGTACGTTGGGCGTACGAGCAGGTACGCGGGGCGTACGTGGCAGGTGGCTAAAACATAATTTCTTGATTTGTACCCTATTTAAACAACCTTATATAATTTGGACCAAACCCTAATCAGCCTCCATAGCCTCATTTTGTCCCTTAACCCCAAATTTTCATGAGATTATGATCCTTGAGCTTAAAGAGTGTTTTGGTGGCCATTTTAGAGAGCGTTCAAGAATGAGAAGGTGGTGATAAAGTCTTGGGTTTCATTGAGCTTCTAGATCTTGCATCTAGTTCATCTTGAGGAACTTCTGGAGGTAAAAAGTCATAACCTTGTCATCTCTTTTGTTAGTTTGAGCTGGGGTTTTGTAATGAAGTCCCTTTTGGGTTCTTGGACATCTCTTGTGAGTTGAGCAACTCCAGAGACTAGGATTGTTGGATCTAAGCTCTTTGAGCATGCTTGATGCATAAATGAAAGAATCCATTCTAAATTTTACAATATTATTCCAAACATGCTACATGGATATTCATAAACATATTTTACATATATGGTCTTAATACAAAAGACTGGATACAAACCGACTAACGAGGTTTTTACAAAGTTTTATATATTTCCCAGGAATTTATACACTAAATACAAAAGTTATAATATTATCTATTCTACATCTTCGAACAGTACATAACTATACTGAATGCTTATCACCTGCAATAATTAAACACTGAGAGGGATAAGTGGTGACGCTTAGTGAGTTCAATAACAGTTACAATATAACGTTATGCCATATATGTATAAACATGACAGAAACAAAGGGGGACAAAGAACAACAAAGGCAGATGAGTATCATATGACATGCTTTCCATATCAACAAATAATCTGATTCAAAGATTTACAATCAATGAGACATAACAATTTCAACTTGATATACATCAATAAGACTTCTGCCCGTGTGGCATAAAAAAAACAATTTCTGAATAAACATTTTGCTAGCACTTTACAGGCTTCTCAGCCCTACCTAGACTTCTGCCAATGCCAAAGTGATGCTTACTCATTTAATTCATGGTCAAAGGCTACAGACCAGTACCCAAGTGATGCTTAGTCATTCACTTCGTGGTTAAAGGTATAGCTCTGATACCAACATTATATGAGACATGCTCTACATGGCCAAAGACTCAAAGCCAATACCAGAAGTTATACGATTCATGCTCTACATAGCCAAAGGTATAAAACCAGAATAACACAGGAAAGCGCATTGAACATATAACACATAACATACAATTGTCCCTATATTGAACTCACCGTGAAATAACCGAATGATAAAATGATAAATGGGCAACACTTCGCTTCTAAATCTGACTTTTTTTGACGAAACGGTGGATTTCAGTTGAAAACCAGGCTTTGTGCGGGCAGAGTTTCAACTTGAAAAGATTATTTTCTCGGGTCTTCAGTACGTCGGGACTTGCTTCGGGTGTCGGGGGTGTTTCCAAGGCTTCGGGGGGGGGGGGGGGGGTGTTAGGGTAATTTGAGAGATGAAAAAGGGTGTAAAAGTGTAAATTTTGTAACCTTAAATCGGGCAGCCTCGCATCCTATTTATAAGGGACCGAAGCACCTAATTACATTGGGCATAATTCCCCGGATGTGCGGGGCGTACTGCCTCGCACATCTCTTCGTTGGGCGTAACTTCGTACGCTGGGCGTACGAAGTGGATCAGCTCGGACGCGTCAAGGCTACGCCACGTGGCACTCATGTGAAGGAGTAGGGAGGGTGATGAACTCTGGATCACTTACACGAGTACGCTGGGCGTACTCCTTCGGAACAGCCTCGAAGTTTGTGCCCAAAACTTCAAAAATTCGTATCTTTCGCATACGAGCTCTGTTTATGCGTTCTTTATATGCACGAGTAGGTGAAATTATGCTCTACAACTTTCGTTTAGAGTCCGTCGGCTAATTTTGACTTCAATTTTAAAGTTATATTTTTAACGGGACGGGACAGGAAAAGTCCATTAAAAATTCATAACTTCTTCATCCAACGTCCGTTTTCGTCTGTCTTTTTACCATTGTACTACTATTAACGAGATCTTTGATTCTCGTTTAGGTTGTGTCGACTAAAAATCACTCGATCTTTATTTCGATTTTCGGGTTGTGTACTCCTATGACGAATCTTAAAAAAATCATAACTTCCTTATACGAAGTCAAATTTGGACGTTATTTTTATGAAAGTTCTCGGTTTAACGAATACAATGACTTTCATTTAGATCACAAATACTAAAAAGTAGTTTATCGAAAACTCACTTTTTACGCCATATGGCGTCGTGCCGGTTCTGTCGCGAAACTTCAATAAGTCATAACTTTTTCGTTATAACTCGGATTTCGATGAGGTTTTCGCCTAAATGTTTCTAACGAGATAATTTACAACTTTTAATAACATTATTTTTACTTATTTCCAACTTAAATTTCACATTTTCGTTAATTTCAATATTTGACTTTTAATTGAAATCTCATAAGACTTCCAATACTTCCCGAATGATTCTAAACATAGTTTTATTTCAATTCTCATAAAACTATCTTTTTAGAACTCAATGCTCAAAACCATATTCTATTTAATAATATTCATTTTTAAACTAACAAAACATGATAACTGAACGTGTATGTTACAAATACCTCCTCCTTTTGAGGATTTCGTCCCCGAAATCACAACGATTTAAACAAATGGGGATATTTCGTTCTTATCTCATTCTTATTTTCCCAAGTATAATTTGGGCCTCGATGGTGTTTCCACTTGACAAGAACCAACTCTATTTCTTTATTACGTAATTAAGTCATTCTTTCGTTTATGATCTCTTCAGGCTCTTCTACATATCTTAATTTATTATCCAGTTTCACCTCGGATAACGGGACCGTTTCATCATATATGCTTAAACATTTACACATATAACTTACATGAAACACATCATGAATACCTCCCAAATCTTCCGGTAATTTCCAAGCGGTATGCTTGTTTACCAATTCTCTAGAGAATTTGAAAAGTTCACAACAATTCTAGGACTCAATTTTCCTTTCTTACCAAATTGCATAATGCCTTTCCATGGAGATACCTTCAGTATTACGAATTCATCCACCTGGAGTTCTATAGGTCGTCTTCTCTTTTCTGTATAGGACTTTTGTCGATCCTGGGCCGCTTTCATTCTTTCTTGTACAATTTGAATCTTATCAGTGGTGTCTTGAATCATTTCAGGACCACCAAGGACTTTCTGTCTTACATCATGTTAACAATATGGAGTACGACATTTACGCCCATATAGTGCTTCATATACCGTCAGTATATTTTCTACTGTTTGGATTGATCTCTCCTTCTGACCATCTGTTTGGGGATAATAAGTTGTGCTGAGAGTGACACGAGATCTCAATTCACATTGCATATTTTCCCACCAATGAGAAGTGAAGCTACTATCACGATCATAAGTAATCTTTAGCGGCACACCATGTCTCGCAACAGTTTCATCCAAGTATACTTGTGCGTATTTCTCCATTGGAGCTGATTCACGCATGGCAAGAAAATGTGCACACTTATTTAGTCGGTCGATAATTACCCAAATGCTATCATTCTGTCTAGCAGTTTTTGGCAATTGGAGCAGCACTAGAGATAAAGCCAGTTCAGAATTCTATTTGCCTATCCGGGGGAAGTCCAGGCAAATCATCGGGGAAAACATCAGGAGATTCATTAACAACGGGAACATCATTTACAGTTTTCTTCCCCTCTTTTGATATATCAACTGTATAGATAAGTAGAATACCCCTTGGATATAAGTTTACGAGTTTTTAAGAAAGAGATTATTTTTAAGATTTTAAGTCTTTGTTTACCGAAAACATAAAATAGAATCCTTCCCTTTGATAGGGATGCGTACCATCTTTTCATAACACAAGGGTTCTGTGCGGTTCTTTGACAACCAATTCATGCCGAGAATAATTTCAAAGTTGGGCAAAGAGATAGGAATCAGGTTAGCAAGAAAACTATAACCTTCAATTTCTATGACACAATCTATATAGATTTTATCAGCAAGTAATGATATACTTCCCGCGGTATCTACATGAAACGATTGGTCGAATGTATAACAAGCAATTTGAAAAGAACGTGCAATTTCATGAAACACAAAAGAATCAGAGGCATCAGAATCAAATAAGATGTGAGCAGGTCTAGAGTTGACGAGAAATGAATCAGTCACAACTTTCGGGTCCTCGTGTGCTTCTTCTATGGTAATCTGAAATGTACGACCTTTAGCTAAACGATTGTCAAACTCTTCAAACTTCTTAATTGATGGCGGTGCTCAAACCTGTACTTTCTCTTCATTCTCTATTAGACTTTCGGTCCTAATCTCCGAGTTAAAAACTCAATTCTCATTGCAGACTCTTGCTTCTTCTTAAATTTGGGTTACAAACTCAACCCAAGATAAGGTCTTCACTTTTGCTACAACAACAATTCGAATGGTCATATTCTAATGACCTTTGATTTCATAATGCAAAAGACACAAAACAAATCATACTCTTATTAGTCAAACACTATCATAGAAGAAACCTTCTTTCATGTTCTAATGTGATATAATATCTTCATAACTAGTAGCATTTCTAGTTAATAGTTGTTTAATCCTTTAATGAAGGCTGATATACTTTTATCGACTACCTCGACCATCTCCTTCTTCAATCTTCCGACTGAAGTTTCGTCGCTACACAAGACATGGTTCTCTGAACCAATCAAATCACTTCACAGATTTATATTAATCGGACTCGATTCTTTATGACTACTAAGGTCTGAATGAAAATCATCTTCTTAGTCATCACCAAAACGAAGGTAATGACATACTCGAACAAAAGCGGAATCAATTTCTAGCTTCTTGGTAACCTTGTGACTTTCTTTGATCCAAGTGTGAGTCCTGTGCTTCCAGTAGTATAGGCCTCTACTACTATTCACACCTACTCATACTCGTCCCAAGTATTGTCTCGCAACTCCCAAGTCACCATTCAAAAGTTTTCACAAAGTAACTTTTCACACCTAAGTGTGTTCAAACAAGTACATACAACAATTTCTCCTAGAGTCAACTAGGGATTTCACGTTTCTATCAAACATATCTTGGATTTCTTAAATTTACCTTCTAGAATTCTTTTTATGCATAAGTTCGATCTAGCATATCCTAATATTTTTCCTAGGTCGATAGAAATTTCACTTCCAAATTCTTCATATAAATTCTTTCTCGTGTAGTGTCCACTTTACAAGACACACTATACCAGAATTTACTCTAGTAGTGTGGAGACAAACGGTCTCCAACTATCTGCATCATCTTCTAACTCATGCAAGTCACCAATCTGTGGTATTTAGTTCACTTAAACTACTGCTCTGATACCATGACTGAAAGAACCCCTTTCTAAATTTTACAATATTATTCCAAACTTGCTACATGCATATTCATAAACATATTTTACATATATGGTCTTATTACAAAAGACTGGATACAAACCGACTAACGAGGTTTTTACAAAGTTTTATATATTACATAATTTCCCAGGAATTTATACACTAAATACAAAAGTTATAATATTATCTATTCTACATCTTCTAACAGTAGATAACTATACTGGATGCTTATCACTTGCAATAATTAAACACTGAGAGGGATAAGCGGTGACGCTTAGTGAGTTCAATAACAGTTGCAATATAACGTTATGCCATATATATATCAACATGACAGAAACAAAGGGGGACAAAGAACAACAAAGGCAGATGAGTATCATATAATATGCTTTCCATATCAACAAATAATCTGATTCAAAGATTTACAATCAATGAGACATAACAATTTCAACTTGATATACATCAATAAGACTTCTGCCCATGTGGCATAAAAAAAATAAACGATTTCTGAATAAACATTTTGCTAGCACTTTATAGGCTTTTCAGCCCTACCTAGCCTTCTGCCAATGCCAAAGTGATGCTTACTCATTCACTTCCTGGTCAAAGGCTACATACCAGTACCCAAGTGATGCTTAGTCATTCACTTCGTGGTTAAAGGTATAGCTCTGATACCAAAATAATACGAGACATGCTCTACATGGCCAAAGGCTCAAAGCCAATACCAGAACTTATACGATTGATGCTCTACATAGCCAAAGGTATAAAACCATAATAACACAGGAAAGCACATTGAACATATAACACATAACATACAATTGTCCCTATATTGAACTCACCGTAAAATAACCGAATGATAAAATGATAATTTGGGCAGCACTTCGCCTCCAAATATGACTTTCTTTGACGAAACCGGGGATTTCAGTTGAAAACCGGGTTTTGTGCGGGCAGAGTTTCAACTTGAAAATATTATTTTCTCGGGTGTTCGGTGCGTCGGGACTTGCTTCGGGTGTCGGGGGTGTTTCCTAGGCTTCGGGGAGGGGGTGTTAGGGTAATTTGAGGGATGAAAAAGGGTGTAAAAGTGTAAATTTTGTAACCTTCAATCAGGCAGCCTCGCATCCTATTTATAGGGGACCGAAGCACCTAATTACGATGGGCGTAATTCCTCGGTACGCGGGGCGTACTGCCTCGCACATCTCGTACGCTGGGCGTACGAAGTGGATCAGCTCGGACGCGTCAAGGCTACGACACGTGGCACTCATGCGAAGGAGTAGGGAGGGTGACGAACTACGGACCTCTTACACGAGTACGCTGGGCGTACTCCTTCGGACCAGCCTCGAAGTTTGTGCCCAAAACTTCAAAAATTCGTATCTTTCGCATACGAGCTCCGTTTTTGGCGTTCTTTATATGCACGCATAGGTGAAATTTTGATCTACAACTTTCGTTTAGACTCCGTCGGCTAATTTTGACTTCAATTTTAAAGTTATATTTTTAACGGGCCGGAATAGGAAAAGTCCGTTAAAAATTCATAACTTCTTCATCCGACGTCCGTTTTCGTCTGTCTTTTTACCATTGTACTACTATTAACGAGATCTTCGATTCTCGTTTAGGTTGTGTCGACTAAAAATCACTCGATCTTTATTTCGAGTTTCGGGCTGTGTACTCCTATGCCGAATTTTAGAAAAATCATAACTTACTTATACGAAGTCAGATTTGGACGTTATTTTTATGAAAGTTCTCGGTTTAACGAATACTACGACTTTCATTTAGATCACAAATACTAAAAAGTAGTTTATTGAATACTCACTTTTTACGTCATATGACGTCGTGCCGGTTCTGTCGCGAAACTTCAATAAGTCATAACTTCTTCGTTATAACTCGGATTTCGATGAGGTTTTCGCATAAATGTTTCTAACGAGATAATTTACAACTTTTAATAACATTATTTTTACTTATTTCCAACTTAAATTTCACATTTTCGTTAATTTCAATATTTGACTTTTTATTGAAATCTCATAAGACTTCCAGTACTTCCCGAATGATTCTAAACATAGTTTTATTTCAATTATCATAAAACTATCTTGTTAGAACTCAATGCTCAAAACCATATTCTATTTAATAATATTCATTTTTTAAACTAACAAAACACGATAATTGAACGTGTATGTTACAAATACATCCTCTTTTTGAGGATTTCGTCACCAAAATCACAACGATTTAAACAAATGGGGATATTTCGTTCTTATCTCATTCTTATTTTCCCAAGTATAATTTGGGCCTCGATTTTGTTTCCACTTGACAAGCATCAACTCTATTTCTTTACTACGTAATTCAGTCGTTCTTTCGTTTACGATCTCTTCAGGCTCTTCTACATATCTTAATTTATTGTCCAGTTTCACCTCGGATAGCGGGACTGTTTCATCATATATGCTTAAACATTTACACAGATAACTTACATGAAACACATCATGAATACCTCCCAAATCTTCCGGTAATTTCCAAGCGGTATGCTTGTTTACCAATTCTCTAGAGATTTTGAAAAGTTCAACAATTCTAGGACTCAATTTTCCTTTCTTCCCAAATCGCATAATGCCTTTCCATGGAGATACCTTAAGTATTACGAATTCATCCACCTGGAGTTCTATAGGTCGTCTTCTCTTTTCTGTATAGGACTTTTGTCGATCCTGGGCCGCTTTCATTCTTTCTTGTACAATTTGAATCTTATCAGTGGTGTCTTGAATCATTTCAGGACCACCAAGGACTTTCTGTCTTACATCACGTTAACAATATGGAGTACGACATTTACACCCATATAGTGCTTCATATACCTTCAATATATTTTCTACTGTTTGGATTGATCTCTCCTTCTGACCATCTGTTTGGGGATAATAAGTTGTGCTGAGAGTGACACGAGATCTCAATTCACATTGCATATTTTCCCACCAATGAGAAGTGAAGCTACTATCACGATCATAAGTAATCTTTAGCGGCACACCATGTCTCGCAACAGTTTCATCCAAGTATACTTGTGCGTATTTCTCCATTGGAGCTGATTCACGCATGGCAAGAAAATGTGCACACTTATTTAGTCGGTCGACAATTACCCAAATGCTATCATTCTGTCTAGCAGTTTTTGGCAATTGGAGCAGCACTAGAGATAAAGCCAGTTCAGAATTCTATTTGCCTATCCGGGGGAAGTCCAGGCAAATCATCGGGGAAAACATCAGGAGATTCATTAACAACGGGAACATCATTTACAGTTTTCTTCCCCTCTTTTGATATATCAACTGTATAGATAAGTAGAATACCCCTTGGATATAAGTTTACGAGTTTTTAAGAAAGAGATTATTTTTAAGATTTTAAGTCTTTGTTTACCGAAAACATAAAATAGAATCCTTCCCTTTGATAGGGATGCGTACCATCTTTTCATAACACAAGGGTTCTGTGCGGTTCTTTGACAACCAATTCATGCCGAGAATAATTTCAAAGTTGGGCAAAGAGATAGGAATCAGGTTAGCAAGAAAACTATAACCTTCAATTTCTATGACACAATCTATATAGATTTTATCAGCAAGTAATGATATACTTCCCGCGGTATCTACATGAAACGATTGGTCGAATGTATAACAAGCAATTTGAAAAGAACGTGCAATTTCATGAAACACAAAAGAATCAGAGGCATCAGAATCAAATAAGATGTGAGCAGGTCTAGAGTTGACGAGAAATGAATCAGTCACAACTTTCGGGTCCTCGTGTGCTTCTTCTATGGTAATCTGAAATGTACGACCTTTAGCTAAACGATTGTCAAACTCTTCAAACTTCTTAATTGATGGCGGTGCTCAAACCTGTACTTTCTCTTCATTCTTTATTAGACTTTCGGTCCTAATCTCCGAGTTAAAAACTCAATTCTCATTGCAGACTCTTGCTTCTTCTTAAATTTGGGTTACAAACTCAACCCAAGATAAGGTCTTCACTTTTGCTACAACAACAATTCGAATGGTCATATTCTAATGACCTTTGATTTCATAATGCAAAAGACACAAAACGAATCATACTCTTATTAGTCTAACACTATAATAGAAGAAACCTTCTTTCATGTTCTAATGTGATATAATATCTTCATAACTAGTAGCATTTCTAGTTAATAGTTGTTTAATCCTTTAATGAAGGCTGTTATACTTTTTTCGACTACCTCGACCATCTCCTTCTTCAATCTTCCGACTGAAGTTTCGTCGCTACACAGGACATGGTTCTCTGAATCAATGAACTCACTTCGCAGATTTATATTAATCGGACTCGATTCTTTATGACTACTAAGGTCTGAATGAAAATCATCTTCTTAGTCATCATCGAAACGAAGGTAATGACATACTCGAACAAAAGCGGAATCAATTTCTAGCTTCTTGGTAACCTTGTGACTTTCCATGATCCAAGTGTGAGTCATGTGCTTCCAGTAGTATAGGCCTCTACTACTATTCACACCTACTCATACTCGTCCCAAGTATTGTCTCGCAGTTCCCAAGTCACCATTCAAAAGTTTTCACAAAGCAACTTTTCACACCTAAGTATGTTCAAACAAGCACATACAACAATTTCTCCTAGAGTCAACTAGGGATTTCACGTTTCTATCAAACATATCTTGGATTTCTTAAATTCACCTTCTAGAATTCTTTTTATGCATAAGTTCGATCTAGCATATCCTAATATTTTTCCTAGGTCGATAGGAATTTCACTTCCAAATTCTTCATATAAATTCTTTCTCGTGTAGTGTCCACTTTACAAGACACACTATACCAGAATTTAATCTAGTAGTGTGGAGACAAACGGTCTCCAACTATCTGCATCATCTTCTAACTCATGCAAGTAACCATGCACATTTATTCATTTCATTATCCTTTCATCACATCATCGTTCCTTTATATGAGAAAATTTTCTTCTCATGGGTGTATCTTTTAAGTTTACTTCATAGGAATCTATGCTAGGAAGTCTACATTTTAACTGCATCTCAGCATGTTCTACTAGCTTCGACTTGGTTCTCTGTCATTCCTAACAACAACATCTCTTCTCATACAATACTACGAGTGTATATCTTCTTCAACTATATACTCTACCTTACCCTGACCAGTAAGTCATTCAGCCTTTCACAACTATCTTAATCATGTATGTTAAAGTCGTTTTAACACACTATGGAACTTTTATAAGGATGTGATAGAAGTCAATTGTCACTCGGTATTATTAAATACTAAGTCTGAGCATCTTGTATAGGGTTACATATCAGTTCTTCTAACTGTGTAAGCAATCACTGCTTCAATCTGGTCAGCGGTGGAACAACTTCATGGATTACATCAAAACATTCATCTCGTCCGAATGTACTTTGAACACACAACATTCCTCCAAAGGTGTTATTATTTCATCAAACATAATTTGAATGTACAACACCACTCTATAGGTATTAATACACTATTTACGGTATCACTTGATAGATTTTTATTTTACAATATCCTTTGACTGTTTATGGATGTCAACTATCGTAAGTCTCCTTATCACTTCGAAAAGTTTCATGTCGATGGAATAGAAGAAACATAAACAGTTCTATCGACACGTGGATGCTTCAGAAGAGAAAGAGTGGCACCACGTATCTCCAAGTCGTGCTCGCACTTTCGAGTATGTTATTTATCTTTTAGCACATATTAGCATATAAGGCATCTCCCTTAAAGTATGCTAGTGCACACTATAGCAAGTGAGGTATTCAACCTAAAGTATACTAAGCACACATTGTACCATCATTACTTAGCAATTTAAGTTTAAGCCTAGAAATCCTTACCAATTCTAGTTCGCTTAAACTAATGCTCTAAAATTTTTGAAGTAGCTTAGTACTTTAAAATATTAAGATTTATCATTATCCGATACTCCACTTAATTCTTTCCTATGTTTTGTATCCATATACTCCTAATGAATTCGTTCATATATTGAACTTTCGACGGTTTAAGTCTAAATACCAATCCGTGGTATTTAGTTCACTTAAACTACTGCTCTGATACCATGACTGAAAGAACCCCTTTCTAAATTTTACAATATTATTCCAAACATGCTACATGCATATTCATAAACATATTTTACATATATGGTCTTATTACAAAAGACTGGATACAAACCGACTAACAAGGTTTTTACAAAGTTTTATATATTACATAATTTCCCAGGAATTTATACACTAAATACAAAAGTTATAATATTATCTATTCTACATCTTCTAACAGTACATAACTATACTGGATGCTTATCACTTGCAATAATTAAACACTAAGAGGGATAAGCGGTGACGCTTAGTGAGTTCAATAACAGTTGCAATATAATGTTATGCCATATATATATATATATATATATATATATATATATATATATATATATATATATATATAAACATGACAGAAACAAAGGGGGACAAAGAACAACAAAGGCAGTTGAGTATCATATGAGCTTTCCATATCAAAAAATAATCTGATTCAAAGATTTACAATCAATGAGACATAACAATTTCAACTTGATATACATCAATAAGACTTCTGCCCATGTGGCATAAAAAAAATAAACGATTTCTGAATAAACATTTTGCTAGCACTTTATAGGCTTTTCAGCCCTACCTAGCCTTCTCCCAATGCCAAAGTGATGCTTACTCATTCACTTCCTGGTCAAAGGCTACATACCAGTACCCAAGTGATGCTTAGTCATTCACATCGTGGTTAAAGGTATAACTCTGATACCAAAATAATACGAGATATGTTCTACATGGCCAAAGTGTGACATCCCCAAATTTCTCAGCCATAAAAGACCGATTTAATTTATGCTTTTTAAAATAAAATCAGAGTAATCTTTTTAAAAGATGTTGCAGAATTTGTTCCCAAGACAAAACATGATAAAAATTTATCAAAACATTTCTTAAAGATATATATATTTTCATTTTATATCAAAACCTCGGGATGTCATGTTCCGATACAGATCAAAAGCATAAACAATACGTTATAAGCCTTACAACAGTTATTTACAACTACTGGCCTATAATCCAAAAATCTATCATCATCATCCGACTATGCTCGGGGTCCACTACCTCTAATATAAAAAGCTGAGTGGGTCAGGCTTGGGAGCCTGGTGAGCATATAGGGTTTTCAACCCACAAATAATAATAAATTTATTAAATTCATCAACCAACAATAACCCTGATTACCCATTCCCGTTATCCTCACTTTACGTCCCTAAACACCTATCACAAGGGACCTAGCCTAAGGATTAACATCGGGATGGACACTACTGCTAAGGGGACTCCTCAGCCATACATTTCCTTAAGGCAACCATGAGGGGGATGGAGTACACCAATGAACATATAGTTCACCAACACCTACAGGATGCGAACCTGCTAGTGTTCCACTCGACTGTCTAGAAAGGTCCGTGGTCGTCATCTATACTCCACTAGATAACTACAACAACAATAACAACATCTAGGCCTCTCATCATTTTAACACACATCGACTATTTCGTCTACCCATGTTTTACCCAACATATTTGTAGATAAAAATACATATATAGTTTAAAACTTGTATAAAACATCTATTCAACAGTCATCTCAAATAAACAATCAATATAATTACACATAGCACGTATTTTATAGAAAATACTTTATATCTATGTGTAAGATGAAAGTGACTACACACTCACTTGATTTAACGATAATCGGGCAACACTTCGTTTCCTAAAACAATCGTTTCTGATAAAACCGGGAGCTTTAATGAAAAACCGGGCTCTGCGAGGGTTGAGCTTCAAAACCGAAAAGATAAATTTCTCGGGCTCTTCGGGACGTGTTTCGTGTGTTGGGTATGATCCCGGGGATTCGGGGGAAGTTGAAATGAAAGAAATATGGATTTAGGGGTGAAAAAGGGCAATTTTCTAAAATATACCCGGGAAGTCTCGCACCCTTCTATTTATAGGGGAGAGGTTCGGAGCTCCGACCGAAGGAAGGGACACACGACAGCTTCGGATAGGAGGGGGGCACGTGGCTCGCATGCGAGGGTGCCAGGCGTCGGATGCGAGGCTCGGACACGTGGTGATGCGAGACCGAGACACAGAGAAGGCATGAGGCGACTTCTGATTGGCAGAGCCTTCGGTGCGAGGAGGGTGCGGCACGCGTCGACAGGTGGCCTTGGACGACTCAGAAAATCGGACACGCGGCATGCTGCGAGCGAGGGTGACGTGGCCGAAGTTGAGCCATGCGAAATTCCTCGGTTTTAGCATTTTTCTCGATTTTTGTGACCCAAACTTTTAAAATCCATAACTTTCGCATAGGGGCTCCGTTTTTGACGTTCTTTATATGCACGCGTAGGTAAAATTATGCTCTACAACTTTTGTTTAGACTCCGTCGGCTAGTTTTGACTTTAATTTTAATATTATTATTTTTTAACAGACCGGGACAACAAAATCCGTTAAAAATTCATAACTTCTTCAACCGACGTCCGTTTTCGTCTGTCTTTTTACTGTTGTACTACTATTGACGAGACCTTCGATTCTCGTTTAGGTTGTGTCGGCTAAAAATCACTCGATCTAAAATTCGAGTTTTTAGCTGTCTACTGCTAAGCTGAAACTTAGAAAAATCATAACTTCCTCATACGAAGTCAGATTTGGTCGTTCTTTTTATGCACTCTCTTGGTTTAGCGAACACTACGACTTTCATTTAGATCACCAAGGATAAAAAGTAGTTTATCAAAACCTCACTTTTTACGTCATTCGGCGTTGTGCCGGTTTTGTCGCGGAACTTCGACAGGTCATAACTTCTTCGTTATAACTCGGATTTCGGTATTCTTTATATATCCGGAATCCTTGTCACGACCACTACAACTTTCTTCATAGATATTGGGTTTATCTAGTATTTATGTTCGACGCTTATTTTTATTCTTAATTAATTAAATCCTAATAATTAAGCATAAAACACATAATTCACATAATTCCTCTTTATTTCTTCAAAATGAGTTACAAAGGTTGACCTAGAATATTACATCATCATTAATGTCTATCGTAGAAACACGGGCGTTACACAAAGAGATGACAAATTTTAAAAGATAATGTGAAGGGTTAACTCCTAAATCTTTGTCACCCACTTGTTGAGAGAGTCGTGTTGATAGCGTTAAAGCTATAAGATTTCAAAAGTTTGATATACAAAAATCTTTACTTCAAGTAGCCAAAAATTATAATGATGCAAAAATAACAAGCGAAACTAAATCCTTAGCAAAAAATAAACTTGGCAACTTTGAGTTTATATTGACATTAGTAATTTGGTATGAAATGTTAAATACTATTAATTTAATTAGCAAACAACTACAATAAAAAATATATGCTTATTGATGTTGCTATGGAACAAAAATAAAAGGGTTGATTTCGTTTTTTAAGGAATATAGAGAAAATGATTTTTTAAATGCTTTACAAACTTGCCTTGGAAATGGGCATTGATACAATATTTTCTAAAAACGTGAATCTAAAATAAAAAACGATACTTCTTGTAGTTTTACACAATCCGTCCACGAAAAAATTAGGGTTAGATATTTTATTTATATTGTTGATCAAGCAATTACTTCTTTAACTACAAGGTTTGGACAATATCAACAATATGATAAAATATTTGGTTTTTTGTGTAATTAAAAAAATTACTTTCATTAGATGATACAACCTTAAAGTCTTGTTGTAAGTCTTTTGAAACTTCACTCAAGAAAGATGAACAATCAGATATTGATGGAAATAACTTATATGTTGAGTTAAAATTATTTTTACATCTCTTACCTAAGGAAAAAATGACAGCAATTGATATTTTAAATTTTATAACACGTGTTGATTGTTTTCCTATTACATCTATTGCATATAGAGTTATGTTGACTATTCATGTTACTGTTACTGTTGCATCTGCAGAACGGAGTTTTTCAAATTGAAGATTGTGAAGTCCTACTTAAGATCTATAATGACTCAATAACGACTTAATGGATTGACTTTGATGACAATTGAGCATAACATGTTGGATAAAGTTACTTATGAAGATGTTATTAAAAAGTTTATTTCAACGAATATTAGGAGGATGACCGTCTTCAAATAGAAGTCATTTGTTTTTTGTATTATTTTGAATGAAATTTTTATTTTATGTATTTGCAATAGAAAATTGAATTTTATAATTTTTTTTTGCTTAAATCTTGTGATCTTTCAAATTTTAAGGTCTATTTTTTGTTAAATCGCACAGGGTCTTCAAAATCACAGAACCAACCCTGCATATTAACTACCAATTTAATTGATTCGATTGGTAACATGTTTGTTTGTTACCAAAGGGCTTCTAGCCCAGCGGTATCGGGTGTTGTCCTCCCTCCTAGAGGTTGAGGGTTCAAGTCTCATTGGAGACATAGGTGGTATTAGGAGTAGTTTAGGAGTAGTGTAGATTTGCCGTTAAAAAAAAATAAAAAAACATGTTTATTTGTTTGTTAGTTTATTTTTTCTTTTTTTAACATATCTGACACCCTTAGTAAAAAAATCTTTATGGATTGTTATTAATAACTAACTAGAAAGGTTACCCCCGCTACGCGGGGGCCAGAAGCTTTCAATGTTGTTTCCGAATCGATAAATATGACAGACGTAGAAAGTGCAAAGATGACAAGCCCGAGCTTTGCCCCGGACCGTTTTGTTCATGTTTTTATGAAAAAATGTAAAAGTTTTGACTGCAAGGACCAGAAGTGTCAAAATGGCTAAAGAATTAAAGCGGTAGGAATTAGCAAGTTTTTAGAAAATGGATCAAAGTTGTCGAATCGTTAAAGTTTTGTGGCCAAACTTTAAATATTAAAAGGTTCCTAAATAGAAAAGGATCAAAGTTGTCAAACCGTTAAAGGTTTGTGGCCAAACTTTAAATATTAAAAGGTTTCTAAAAAATGTAAAAATATCGATTATAAGGACCAAAAGTGTCAAAATGGCTAAAAAATGAGGACCAAAGTTGTCAAACCGTTAAAGTTTTGTGGCCAAACTTTAAATATTAAAAGGTTCCTAAATAGAAAAGGGATCAAAGTTGTCAAACCGTTAAAGTTTTGTGGCCAAACTTTAAATATTAAAAGGTTCCTAAAAAATGTAAAAATATCGATTAGAAGGACCAAAAGTGTCAAAATGGCTAAAAAATGAGGACCAAAGTTGTCAAACCGTTAAAGTTTTGTGGCCAAACTTTAAATATTAAAAGGTTTCTAAATAGAAAAGGGATCAAAGTTGTCAAACCGTTAAAGTTTTGTGGCCAAACTTTAAATATTAAAAGGTTCCTAAAAAATGTAAAAATATCGATTACAATAACCAAAAGTGTCAAAATGGCTAAAAAATGAGGACCAAAGTTGCCAAAGTATAGGGACCAATTCTGCCAAAAAAACAATATAAAATCTAAGGACTAAAATAGACAAAAATTATGGAAGTTCACTATTCATAAGAAACAATTTCCAATATATATATATATATATATATATATATATATATATATATATATATATATATATATATATATATAAAGACTCGCATTGAGGATGCTTTTAGTAGATAAAATGATTTTCTATTTATTGATTTTTTTAACTCTAAAAGCTATTTGTGTCTAATATTTCTATACAAATAAAAACTACAATTTTATCAAATATATTCTTACGTGCTGTTTGTTTTTTTGAAGTCAAAATGTCTGCAGTCTGCGGACCACATCTGCAAACCTCTGCGGCAGAAGAGGTGGACCAAATGTCTGCAGTCTGCAATAAGAAAACTGTTTATTTTTAACTTCTGCAGCTGTTGAAATAAATTGATTTTTCAAACTTAATTTCATGTCATAAACATTAAAAATGCATTTTCAGCAAAAAAAAAAAAAAAAAACTACACAATGGCTCATGTTTTTTTTTTTTGGTTTAGGTTAAAATGAGGTCTGGAGACTTTTGAAGACAGTGACCCATGTTTGCGCCAGGAGAGCCTTGCGCAGACGTTTTTTGATCTGGACATTTCCAAAGAACAAACACTCTGCGAGAGCATATGTCTGCGCATTGTCTGCGTGGCGCAGACAAAAGTGGTTTGACAGATCTTCACAAAAAAAACAAACAACCCCTTAATGTTTTCATGGTTTTATAAATTATTTAAATATTTTAGAAACTTGCATGATTTCTCCATATATTATAGTACTTGTATTTTTCCTAACTCGTTTATGAATCGTTATTGAGCATGCGACGGTTTTTCTCTTCTCAATGGTTGTACAATCAGCACAAAAAGACAACACAATGCCTTACCGTTTGCGCATTGTCTTCTATCAGTCTACGGGTCCCGTGGCAGATCTTGTTTAGAGTTCATTTCGTGCAGGTATTGAACATTATTTCTACCATATCTCAAATAACTCCAATTAACAAAATGAACAAAAAGTTATAAAACATGAGCATACGACAAATAGTAATCAATTGACGTAGTCAAAATAAGCTAAACATCAATTGATAAGTTACACATATCATGTGTAAACAAATCTAAATAAGAGCCGTGTTTTTTTTTTTTTTTTTTAATATTGTTATGTATATCAACAATGCATTTAACGTTATATATTTTAATTAATTTTATATTGGAATTCTATTTTTTAACTTCTATATAACTTTGTTATTTAATTTATATTAACAGTAGACGCATGATATTTCGGTAGTAGTGACACCAATAAAATAATAATTGTATTTATTTGTATAGTAGTTGCACCTTAATAGAAAAAAAAAATTATATTGACGGGCTTAAACGGAGTAGTGGTCTGGGATCCCCGGCAACCACTTAGCTTCACCCTTGCATATTATAACCGTTATAAAAACATATTTTAAAAACATGTATCGTATTTTGTTTATAGTTTATTGTATGAGAACTTGACGTTTCTATTTTAATTGGTTCAATTTTATGTGAAGTTGTCAACTAATCATTTTATTTTTATTTTTTTCAAACGCAAACTAATCGGCTTCTAAACACCACTAAGGTCTACTATAAGACTTGAATTCATAAACTCTCATTTGAGAAAGTTACTCTTTACCGTCAGGCCAAAGAACTTTTCGTAACTAATCATTTCATCTTATTTAACTTTTAAATTCAACCATGTATTATAGATGATTTAAGGATGGTTTAGTAGAAGATATAGAAAATAATAGTGTATTTTCATTTGTTGTCGGGATCTTCATTTTTTTTGTATACCACGGTCTTCAATGAATAATAAATGTTAGACAAAATTTCATAATTGGTCTATATAGTTTGTAAAATATTGCATTTTGAGGACTTCTACGAAAAACGTCACGCCGCTAGGCCCTATGATTTTGAAAAGTACATGAATGGTCCTTCAAGTGTTAACCTTAACTTTTGAGTAGTTAGCTTTTTTCTAAATGACCAAAATACTATTGGACCAAATCTGAAAACTATATATATCTCAAGGATCAATTCTGAAAATTTGAAATATATATATATATATATATATATATATATATATATATATATATATATATATATATATATATATAGTGTTGTAAAACTCGCCGAGTTGGCCGATTACTCCTCCGAGGACTCGCTACTCGGCCCCTTACCGACGCGAGTTACAGAATCCCGAGTACTCCCCGATCGACTCCTTACCGAACTGAGTAATGTTGTAAAACTCGGTCAATTCGGTGATTAATATGTATAATATACTTAATGATTTATTATTTAAAGCACACACATGTGATTATTATTACATATATATCTTAAATTTTCAGTAATTATTCATGAAGTGAGACCATTATGTGTTTTTCTTTTTTTGTGTATTCACATGTATCTAATTTTGTTATATATTTCAATCAACTTATGATTTTAGCTTATGATTTTGACTTATATAATTTCCCTAAAAATATTTCTACATGAATTACCAAATCTGAGTACTCCCCGAGTACTCCCGAGTACTCGCCACTCGGTAGTCGGCCGAATAGATACCGAATAACGAGTTCTACAACCTTTTATATATATATATATATATATATATATATATATATATATATATATATATATACACACTTAATTTTTTTCGCTTTTTTATTTACTTTTCAGCAGTTTGATAAACGTTTTTTTGACCGACCCTTTGTTTTCTATTTTTTTTTATAATTTTAGCTATTTATGGATTTTCTAATATTTTTATATATTTTGATTCAAGTAAATGAACTTAAATTTGATAAATCATATTGAAACCATTTTTTCTTTAATTTTTCCTAATTGTGACTTGTGAATTGAACTGATAATGTTTTTTTATGTTGTTAACGTTCATATTTTTTTTACTTGGATACTCCATCAAATAACCGAGCTTGTTATTTTATTTATTTAAGTTAATAGTTACGTTAAAGTTTATATTGAAATATGTGTTTTAAAATTTTACATGGTAATATACTCTAATATATTCATACATTTTATATTTTTCATTTAAAAAAAAAATTGGATTTTTTTAATTTTTTCGTATTATTTTTTAATTTTTTCATATTTTTAATCTTTTTCGTTGTTTCTTTTTATTTTTCATCAGTTTGATAAAAAAAATTGATCTTTTCCAAAAAAGAGTAAAATATATGAATATATTATAGTATACTACAATTCTGGTATTCAGGTTTTTTTTAGGTTTTCTACTTTTTTTTATAATTTTGGTAATTTATGGTTTTTCTATTTTTTCATTTTGATTCAAGTAAATAAAAATATTATATTTATATTTGTAATTTCCATCAAACTTTTTTTCTTTATATTTTTTGTTATTTAGTGGCTATTATATTCATATTACGACAAATTAAAATTAAAAAATCAAACACTTTGTTTATGAGAAATAATGTTTCAATGTGTGATATTTGCGATTTGGTGGTGCATTCAAGTAAAAAAACAACTTCAGTTATTTAGTGGACCATCAAAGTAAAAAAACATGAATCGTAACGGCATAAAATTAAAAAAGACATTACCGGTTCAATTCACAAATAAGGAAAACTAAAGGAAAAACGATTGTGATATAGTTTATCGAATTTAAGTTCATTTACATGAATCTAAATAAATAAAAACATTAGAAAAAAAACATAAATAACTAAAATTATTTAAAAAAATAGAAAACAATAGGTCAAAATGGGTAAAAAAAAACATCAAATTGTTGAAAAATAAATAAAAAAACAAAAAAATTAAAATGTGTGTTTGTGATCTTGACTCTATAAATGATATAGATCCGGTAAGAAATTTTTTTTGGTAGAAATGTAAGAAATTTTTTTCCGACTTATTTTTTTGGCGAACAAAACAAATGAATCACTAGATGAATAAAAAATAACATGATTCCCCAAAACAAAATCCCGAAAAAACATTTTGATTATTCATTTTTACGATGACTTTGTTGATATTCATTAAAATTGTAATAAAAGTGAATTTTTTCTTGATTTACCTAAAAATGAATCATGAAAGTGTTTTTTTATGAAACTTTTTCTTGTGAATCATCTTACTTTTGAATTATTTAATGATTCATTTCATTTTTTTGCTAAGAAAATATGTATATAAAAAATTTCTTACATTCCAACCAAAATTTTCCTTATATATATATATATATATATATATATATATATATATATATATATATATATATATATATATATATATATATATATATATAATTTTAAATTTGCATAATTGATCTTTGAGGTATACAGTATTTTCAGATTTGGTCCAATAACAATTTGGTTATTTAGAAAAAAACTAATTACTAGAAAGTTAAAGTTAACACCAGAAGGTGTTAACTTTAACTTTTCGAAATCATAGGGACCAACGGTGTGACGTTTTTCATAGAAATCCTTAAAATATAATATTTTGCAAACCATAGGGACCAATTATGAAATTTTGTGTAAATGTTATGCCATGCATTTTTTTTGGAACTTTAAAGCTAATATATTCTTAACCTGCTCTTAATACCACTTTAACCTTCGAACTCAATGAGAAATGATAAAACATGATACCGTTATGCTAGAATTAGCTTTTGATATGTCGTGCATTGTTTGGTACATATTTTTTTTTAAATCACAAATTTAAATGTTGACAAATGTGGAGCAAATATTCTAAATATATAATATTTATTTTCAAAAATAATTTATAACAATATCAAATTACATAATATTATATTTACACAAAAAAGATATTAGTGTAACAAATAACCAACTCACATCGTAATAATTTCATATTAATCATATCTTTATCGAAATTAATATTATCATATTCTTTTGTTGTAATAATTTGTTTACGATAAAAGTCATATTTGGTAATTTGAGAAATTTGTGTTTTATTATTTGTCACGGTTGCACAAAGTTGATTTGTCATTTTCTTGTTATTTAACATTAAATTCTTTGTTTGAGATGATTAATTATATATGTTGAAAATAAAATATCAAAAATAATGGGTTCAAATCTAATTAAGAGACATAAGTGGTATTTAAGAGTAAGTTCGTTTGTTGTTCAAAAAAAAAGTTTTTATAGTGGAGAGTGTTGTTGAAAGATGTTCGGGAAAGAGCTTCGAGATCCCCATTCCCGCCAGGAACATAAATTCACCCCCTTGAGAAAACCGAGAAAGAGTGTCGTTGAAAGATGCTTGGGAAGGAGCTTTGGAAACCTCATTTTCGCCAGGAACACAGATTCACCCCCCTCGAGAAAATCGGGAAAGAGATTCCTACAGGTTGTTATTCCGGAACCTTTCTCCCTCTATGACCATTGCCAAACGGCTATTTTTGTTTCCTTTTTCAAAAAGTTAACCCTATAAATACTCTTCAACATTCAATCTTACACACCTACCTATCATTTTATCAATCACCTTGTAATTTTGTTCATTGCTTTCTCTTAAAATGAAGCCAAATGTTTTCCCACCACAAAGATAAACAATAGATGAGGAAGTCGCATTAGCAAGTGCTTGGTTGTCGCCTTAATTAATAACTCAATGAGTGGCTCATACAATGAATAATACTTAGGAGACACGTTACTATTAGGGTGCAAAGCTCTTCATTGGATGATGTCTTAGGCTTTCCCTTATTCGATATGGGTTATGGGTTGAGTTTGTCTATATATACTTGTATAGTATACTTTGTATAGTTTGAGTGAGATCCCATTGTATAAACGAGTAGTCTAGTTCTAGTTCTACAGAGAGAGAGAGAGAGAGAGAGTATTGTAGCAAGCACGCACATGCTTCTACATTTTTATACTACTCTATTATCTATACAACTTGTGCTTAAACATTAGATCGGGTCTTATCAATTATGCATGACTCTATAATTCTGCACTTGTCATCTTCCATTGGATCCTACATGTGGTATCAGAGCTTAATCTTGAAGGTTTAACAAACATTTCAAGATCAACGATCCTAGATGACAACTTTCATGCGTAATCAACTAGAAGATTCAAAATCTTTGGCGAGTCTCTCCATTGGATCTATTTGCTTCTAATTCCAAATTTGTTGATCCAATTATTTTTTCATTTAATCGAGCCAAATCACATTTTCTTTCAATGATGCATAAAATTTCAACCCAATCTCTTGATCTTATATTGTTCATCAAATAGCCCAAATCACTTGATTCTTTACTGTTCATTTCTTGTTTTTTAGCCCAATCAAATTTTCAATCCATTACTCTTCATAACTCAGATCTTACTCTCGTATCTGATTCAAATCATCTTCTCCTTGAGTTCATGTTTCATCGGTTGTATTGTTTGTAAATCTAATCGATTTAATCTGATTAATCATATTTCTCATTCGTGTTGTCGTTTTGATTCTTGATTCATCAATCAAGTTTGTTTACTTCACGAGTATTCCGGTTAATTGCTTTATCCAATAATCTCTATCATGTTCATGAATCTCATTTGAATCTTCAGTTTCTTTATCGAGATTGTATTAGATATTGTTCTCATCTATTCTCAAATTTTGAACTAGAACTGATTTACTGGTGTTTTTATGATCAATTGTGATCAAATAGATATTCAGATTTGTAAATTGATTTCCACGTATAAATCAATTTAATGAGAAGCACCCATATGGTTTTTGGTCAAGAACAGTGAAGAAAGTGAGATGGACTTAATTGAAATATCTTGTTTGATTTGAAATCGATCCTTGGTGAAGATAACATGGTGTTCATCGAAGATACCTGAGAACTTGATATTTAAGTTTCAAAGTCTTGTATTTAGAATTTATTATTGAAGGCTGAAGTTCACGCGTAAAAGCGAAAGTCAATTTTGTTCTTGGTCAAAATTGAGAAGGTCTGGATCAATTGAGAAAGATGGGTCTTCGTGATTGCATTTGAATTTTGTGGATCGCTAATTGATGACGAAGCAGGAAGTTAGGTTCAACTGGGAATTAATTATGGGAAGCAGGTGGTTCGTCATTGAGAATGTTGGAATATTGAATTCGGAAGCTTGAATAGTGATTGAGAATCGACTGTGAAATTGATTATGAAGGCTGAAAACGAAGAATCTAAATTGGACATCGAAGGAGAAGGTGCATGGTCGAAGTTATGATTTTGCTAGTTGATCGATTGTTAACGACGAAGTTGTTGGGAAGGAAGAACCACAAGTTAAGGGTTCATTATTGAGAATCAGTTTTGGGAAGGCTGATGATAACGAAGTCGGTCTTGAAACTGGATAACGAATTTGACGGATCGTTGATGGTGCTTTGACTGTGAATGGAAATCAACTGAGATTGTAAAAATCAAAGGGTGTTCATCGATTGAGAAGATTCGTTATCAAGGTTTAAGGTTTGAGAACGAAAACAGATTTTCAATGGGAAGTGAGTGGTTTAATGGGAAGCCTATGGTTTGATAGGAAATGGATGCTTCACATTTGGTTGCTATGGTTCACTATTATCGACCTTTGCTGCGTTCGTTCTTTTGCTGCAGAAGGATTGGGGAAGAAGCTAACATTATTTCACATTTGGTACCTGAAACTTCAGCATTATGACACTTTTTATACGGAAAGTAACACCCGTCACTTGAGGTAATATTTATTTTAAAATATTTGTAAATTATTTGTTTGGACTAAGGAATGATTAATGGATTATTGAGTGGGCTTAGCAAGTGTGCCGATAAGAATGGGCTACCCGAAGACGTACGATGGGCGTAAGTCTGGCGTACGCGGGGCGTAAAGTCACATTGGATGCGGGGGGCGGAGGTGCGTACACGCAACGTACGCAAGAAGACTCCAAACCGTAATTTTTAGGGTTTAAGCCATATAAATACAACATTATGACTCAAACCCTAGCCTCCTTACCAGCCCTTCAACCTCAGAAACCCTATATAGCCTCCCTTTTCTCATTTTTATGTGTGTTTGCCCTTGTTGTCACACCCTCAAACCAGACGGCGGAAACGTCTGGGGGTGGAGGACTTGAATTGTAGTATCACAACACATGCATCATAGTAATCAAAGTACAAACAACCATTGTATTTAAAAAGTATAAATATTTACATGTGTTCAATCATTGTATATTGAACCAAAATATAGTTATACAAAAGAAGATATGACTCAACAAAGCTCCATCTTCTCAAAAGCTCGGGGAGTACCTGTGTATTATTTCCCTGAGAATACAAGTAATTTGAAAAGAGAGTATCAACATAAAGTTGAGTGAGTGCATAAATGTTTATGTTTGAAAGAGTATCTCTGTATCTTGTATATGTAAACTGTTCCAGAAAATCCTATATTTTCTGTTGTATATGAAAAGTAGTTTTATTCCCATAAAACCGTTCTCTTTGTATCAATGTTTTGTATTTGTATTCCTTTATGAAAACTTGTAACTGAGAGTGTGCATGGCTCCGCCAGCTGTTATTGAAAACTGTATTGAACCATTGTAGTTTGTATTATGAAAACTAGTACTTTGAAGGTGTACTTTCGTTTACTTGTTTATACACTAACATATTGTTAATATCTTTTTAATGAGTTCTTATAACCATACTATGACGGATGGCCTGAAACAAACGCTTTGTGGGCGTTTAAACTGTTGATAACAATTGCCACTCATCGGCATGTATGTCTGACTGTAGCTAGCAGCCTGAGTGCGGGGTTGTCAATCCCGATATAGATCTACACACAACTTGTTTCGATCCCCGAGGCTGGAGATTCTGGTTATAATGTCAGGGCTTTACCTTGGTTGTCTAAAATGAATTAAACAACCTGAATGTCTCATAAAAAGCATATAAACGTTACATGTATATTAGTTTAAGAAAACTCAATCATTCTGAAATAAATGATTGACAGTATGTTCTTGATTTAGTATTTCAAACATGTATTTGATAAGTGTAAACCTTGATTTGTTCTGTATCAAAACCCTAGTTTCTTGTAAGACTGTGTATTCTTGTATTATGAATTCTTGTTCTATGTATAAATTATACCTATTATAATTTATATGTACTTTCTGAATGTCTGTATAACTGTATTTAGCATGTAACCCCTTGCTCAACGTGTTACAAAGGTGTTTGAATTGATGAAATAACTTTTATATTTACATACATACACAATTTCATATACAAGTAAAATTTAAACGACACTCGGACAAATAACCGGAACTATAAGCCCACATCCAAACAAGGAAAAGGACCCAGAATGAGTTATCAGTCCTAAGCCTTTTAAATCTTATTTATATATATATATATATATATATATATATATATATATATATATATATATATATATATATATATATATATATATATATAGATACAAATATGAATTTTGGGGAAAAATATAAGATTATAAAAGAGTTTGATGTTTTGAGTATTTTTAGATAATTTAATGTTATTTTATCATGATTTGAATCATGATTTTATAACACAAAGTTCTTGTGTTATGCTTGTATTCCCCCCCTTAAAACAGTAGAAATTATGAAAATACGGGGGTATGTACTCATTTGATAGGTGGTGAACCGAACAGAGTTTCGTTTCACGAAAAGGAGTTTATTTGTCGAGAAACCGACTCAAATTGGGCAGAGTTTCGACAAGAGAGAGGTTACTTCTCGGGAATCTCGGGGCTTCGAGGCTTGCTTAAGGTCCGAGACTTGATACCGGGGCTTTAGGGGTTGTATGAGAGCTTATGGAAGTGAAAAGGGTGAATGTGTGTGAAATTTGGTGTGAAAAAAGGGGTTTCTTCGGAAGCCCTCGCATGCTATATATAGTCCGAAGGTTCGGACCCGGAGCTATGCGAGGCTGACACGCGTCGGACATGTGGCTTACTTCGGACCGAAGGCTCGCAGGGTGTTAGGCTCGGATTGGACCAAACCTCGGTCCAATGGGAAGAGGCCACGTGCGAAGGAGGGTGTCCGAGGGGTGTGCGAGGGTGAGGTCCGGTGTGTCTCCTGCGAGGTTGTCCGCTTCTTAGTGGACCTCGGCTGTGGTCCAATCAGGAGGTGCCACGCATGGGTTCGGTCCACTCAGCAGCTGCCACGTGTGAGGGTGACGTGGCATGCGAAATTGCCCGGTTTTTTCCATTTTTTCTTTATTTTTGTGCCAAACTTGCGAAAATCATAACTTTCGCATACGAGCTCCGGTTTTGGCGTTCTTTATATGCACGCGTAGGTAAAATCATACTCTACGACTTTTGTTTAGACTTCGTCGGCTAATTTTGAGTTTATTTTTAATATTATTATTTTAAACAGACCGGGACGGGAATCCATTAAAAATTCATAACTTCTTCATCCGACGTCCGTTTTCGTCTGTCTTTTTACCGTTGTACTACTACCGACGAGATCTTCAATTCTCGTTTAGGTTGTGTCGGCTAAAAATCGCTCGATCTTTATTTCGAGTTTTTAGCTGTACACTGTTATACTGAAACTTAGAAAAATCATAACTTCCTCATACGAAGTCAGATTTTTCCGTTCTTTTTATGAAAGTTCTCGGTTTAACATAAACTACAACTTTCATTTAGATTGTTAAAGCTAAAAAGCCTTTTATCGAAAATTCAGTTTTTACATTGAATAGTGTTTTGCCGGTTTTGTCGCGGATTTTCGATTGGTCATAACTTCTTCGTTATAACTCGGATTTTAGTGCTCTTTATGTTTTTGGAAACCTTGTTACAATCTCTATCACTTGGTTCATCCCAATCGAGATTGCTAAATAATTTATTTTTGAGGGTCAATTATGTAAATATGCACATTATGCTAAAATTTCTCTTTATTATTATAAAAAGAACTACACATTGACCTATACTATTACATAGGTTTGAAATAACGATTTGTTACATTATCCCCCCGTTAGAGAAAATTTCGTCCCGAAATTAGTATTTCAGGTAGACTAGGGAAAAATATGTGGATACTTCTGTTTCATTTGATCCTCCCGCTCCCAAGTGAATTCAGGTCCCCGTTTTGCATTCCAGCGAACCTTCACTATCGGGATACTGCTTTGTTTGGTTTTCTTAACTTCACTGTCTAGAATCTCTACCGGTTCTTCCACAAAGTTGAGGCTCTCGTTTAACTCGATATCCTCGAGTGGTATCACAAGAGTCTCATCAGATAAACACTTTTTCAAGTTTGAAACGTGGAAGGTAGGATGAATGTTATTTAGTTCTTGGGGTAATCGAAGTTTGTAAGCTACAGGACCAATTCTAGCAAGAATTTCGAAGGGTCCTATGTACCTTGGACTCAATTTGTCACGCTTTCCAAAGCGTATCATGCCCTTCCAGGGGGAGACTTTTAACAAGACGCGGTCACCAACCTGGAATTCCAAGGGTTTTCTTCGTTTGTCAGCGTAGCTTTTCTGTCTATCTCTGGAAGCTTTAAGTCGCTCCCGAATTTGTATGATTTTCTCGGTGGTTTCTCGAATGATTTCCGGACCAGTGAGAGCATTGTCAGGAGTTTGACCTCTAGCTAGCTGCGTGTCACCCACTTCAGCCCAGCACAGAGGGGATCTGCACTTGCGGCCATAGAGGGCTTCGAATGGAGCGCCTTAATGCTAGTGTGATAATTGTTGTTATAAGAGAATTCAACAAGGGGTAAGTGAATATCCCATGCTTTTCCAAAGTCTATCACTCAACCTCGCAACATGTCTTCTAGTGTTTGAATCGTCCTCTCACTTTGTCTGTCGGTTTGTGGATGGTAGGCTGTACTCATGTCCAGCCTAGTTCCCAAAGAGTTTTGTAAAGACTGCCAAAAACGAGAGGTGAATCTACTATCTCGGTCCGAAATAATAGATATTGGTACACCATGCAGTCTAACAATATCCTTGAGGTAAGTTCGGGTTAGTTTCTCCATCTTGTCGGTTTCTTTTATTGGCAAGAAATGTGCGGATTTGGTTAATCTGTCGACGATTACCCAAATAGTATCATAACCACCCGAAGTCTTGGGTAATTTGGTTATGAAATCCATTGTAATCCGCTCCCACTTCCATTCAGGGATTTCAGGTTGTTGTAATAAACCTGAAGGTTTCTGGTATTCTACCTTGACTTTGGCACAAGTAAGGCACTTGGCCACAAAGGTAGCGATTTCGGCCTTCATATTAGGCCACCAGTATAGTTTCTTAAGGTCCAGATACATCTTGTCTGAACCTGGATGAATGGAGTATCGGGTTTTGTGTGCTTCATTCATAACCATGTCTCTGTAACCACTGAACTTTGGTGTCCAGATCCGGTTCATGAAATAATAGACTCCATTATCCCTGACTTCGAAGTTTTTATCCATTCCTATCAGGGTTTCACCTGCCACGTTTTCGGGTTTCAAGGCTTTTAGTTGAGCTTCTTTGATTTGTGTGGACAAATGTGAATGGATTGTCATGGTCAACGACTTTACTCGGCGTCCCGAGTATTCTTTTCTGCTAAGGGCATCAGCTACTACGTTTGCTTTACCAGGGTGATAAAGAATTTCACATTCGTAATCGTTCAGTAGCTCCACCCATCGCCGTTGTCTCATGTTCAGCTCTTTCTGATTGAAGATATGCTGGAGACTTTTATGGTCCGTGAATATTGTGCATTTCGTGCTATATAGGTAATGCCTCCAGATCTTCAGAGCAAACACTACCGCTCCTAGCTCAAGGTCGTGTGTTGTGTAGTTGACTTCATGCGTCTTAAGTTGTCTGGAGGCGTAGGAGATAACCTTTCCTCTTTGCATAAGTACACACCCAAGCCCTTGATTTGAAGCATCACAGTACACTACAAAGTCCTCTGTCCCTTCGGGTAGGGACAGGATCGGTGCACTGCACAAGGCTTGTTTGAGCGTTTGGAATGCGACTTCTTGCTTCTCTCCCCAGTTATAGGTTACACCCTTTTGCGTCAGGGTGGTAAGAGGTTTAACGATTCGGGAGAAATTTTGAATGAACCTACGATAGTAGCCAGCAAGACCTAAGAATTGTCGGATTTCTGTAGGAGTTGTGGGTGCTGGCCAGTTTTCAATTGCTTTGATTTTGGAAGGGTCCACGTGTATTCCTTCTGAACTAACCACGTGACCTAGGAATTCAACCTTCCTAATCCAAAACTCGCACTTTGAAAACTTCGCATAAAGTTTTTCGGTCCTAAGGGTTTGTAATATTTGACGAAGATGTTGGCCATGTTCTTCTTTGCTTCTTGAATAGACAAGGATGTCGTCGATGAAGACTATGACGAATTTGTCCAGGAATGGACGACACACTCTGTTCATTAGATCCATGAACACAGCAGGTGCATTCGTCAATCCGAATGGCATCACAATAAACTCGTAATGACCATAACGAGTTCTAAATGCGGTCTTGGGAACGTCTTCCTCCAAAATCCGTAATTGGTGATACCTGGATCTTAAGTCTATTTTCGAGAAGTAGTTCGCACCTTGAAGTTGGTCGAACAGATCGTCAATGCGAGGTAAAGGGTATCGGTTTTTTATGGTAAGTTTATTCAGCTCGTGGTAGTCTATGCACATGCGGAATGATCCATCCTTCTTCTTTACGAACAAAACCGGTGCTCCCCAAGGTGAGAAGCTTGGTCTTATGAAACCTTTGTTAAGGAGTTCGTTAAGCTGGTTGGACAATTCTTGAATTTTAGAAGGTGCAAGACGATAAGGGGATTTGGCTACGGGGGTAGCTCCAGGGATTAAGTCGATTCGGAATTCGACTTGTCGTTCGGGAGGTACTCCTGGAAGATCATCGGGAAAAATATCGGGAAAGTTGCAGACCTCTGGAATGCTCGCGATATCTTTCACTTCTTGCTTTTTGTCTACCACGTGAGCTAAGAAAGCACAGTACTCCTTGCGAAGATATTTATGTGCTTTGATGCAAGAAATGATCTGAAGGTTTGCTCCGGGTTTGTCGCCATAGATAATAAGAGTTTCGTTAGTTGGTAAGTTCAAACGAACAGCTCTTTCATAACATAGGATGTCGGCATGGTTGGGGCACAACCAATCCATACCTATTATGATGTCAAAACTTTTGATAGAGACCGGCATAAGGTCTATTGGAAAAGACAAGTCATTCAAGGCAAGGATACATCCTATGTATATATCATTGGTGGATTCGGATTTCCCGTTAGCCATTTCTACTGTAAAAGTTTCGTTTAGTGGTTGGGAGTTTTGATTTAGTATATGTTTAAAATTATGGCTCACAAAGCTCCTCTCAGCACCACAATCAAACAGAATGCATGCATAAGTATTATTGAGAAGGAACGTACCCGTGACCACAGCAGGGTCTGCCACCGCTTCTTCATGACCCAGTGCTAAAATCCTCCCAACTCCACCGACATTTCCAGCCTTTGGACAATCTTTCTTGAAATGACCCACATCACCGCATTGGTAGCATGCTCGGCCTACTCCAGCGGCAGGTACTTGGTTAAGGGGTTGGGGTGGTATTCTACAGAATCGGGCAGTATGCCCTTTCCTGTTGCAGTTTCGGCACTGCATTTCTTGGCAATTTCCGTTGTGGTGAAAATTGCACTTGTTGCATTTAGGGAGGGTACCAGCATAGGGCTTTGTTGGTGCAAAGTTATTGGAGACAGCAGCAGGTACAATATCGGGTATGGTAGCAGGTACAGTAGTAGCATGGACTGCCACTACTTGTTGCTTCTTTGCTGGTTCCAGAGGAGATTTGCCCTTCCCCTTGTTCCAAACCCTCTTCTTGCTGTTGTTGTTGTTCTCCTTGGGTTGTTCTGGAGCAGAGACCACAGAGTTTTGACGGGCTCCGTGGTCGATAAGAGATTGTGCCAGTTCTTTGGCACTGTCAAAAGTAATAGGCTTTGAAGCTAAAACACTTGACTGAATTTGGGGCGACATACCCCAAATATATCTCTCAATCTTTTTGCTCTCGATAGGAACCATATCCGGGCAAAGAATTGCCAGATCACAGAACCTATTGGTAGAGGTTGATATATCAGAACCAACCATTGTAAGAGCCCATAGTTCTTGCTCCAGTTTCTGTATTTCCCCTCGCGGGCAGTATTCCCGCATTAACATGGCTTTTAGGCTCTCCCAGCTGATGGAGTTAGCCACAACTAGAGTAAGTGACTTAATGTGGCCATTCCACCACGTTAGAGCCTTATCAGAAAAAGTACACGCAGCAAATTTAACTTTTCTACCCTCAGGACAGGAGCAAATTTCGAAGATTGCTTCCGTCTTTTCTATCCACTGCCTTAGTGCCATAACTCCCCCAGTCCCATTAAAGGTCCTGGGTTTGGCATTAGAGAAATCCTTATAAGTGCATTCTCGCGAATGCCCATGACTTTCGCCATGGTTAGAAGGATGTGCACCGACTCCCGACCCACTAACACCAGGAGTATGAACGTGAGACATGGCAGCCGCTACAGCCGTCGTGACCGCCGCTTGAAACATAGCGGGGTCGAATTGATGAGGTGGTGGTGGGGGTGGCGTCGGTGCTTCATTGGTGTTGATACGTCTTGGATTTCTACGAGGAGGCATCTCTTGCTATAAAAGTCAAATAGATAAAAAAGATAGTGAGATATCAAGAAGGAATATGAATTTGATATCTCTGAACTAAACACTTAATTCAACATGAATCTTACAAAGAATTAGAAATATAAATCCACTGCAAGTACAACTTGCAACAGGATAATATGAAATTGAATGGTTATTTTTCAAAAAGTATGAATGTACATGTCAACTGTATTGGTATATTAAGTATATAAGGTCCAGAAAACTTGACCTTAAAGCAGGATTATAATATACCCCAATACTGAGAAAGTGTCGACATCAAACCAACCTACCGGAAAAATAAAATTTCCGCAGTTGTATCGAAAGTATGAAAAATAACACTGGAACATTTCTGCGATCCAAAACTTTGGAATAAGATGATTATGAAAACTGTAATAACTCTTGTTGAAGCAAAGTACTTATTGTTTTATTGATACTTGATTTGTACATAACGTAGAAAGTAGTATACACATTCGATATAGAAAGTAGAAAGTACAAGTAGTGTGAACACTACTTGCGATGGTTTCTACGATGATTGCTAAGTTCCGCTTCGTCTTGCGCTTTCCAGCGCCTTTCTTGGGCAGCTTGATGCTCCCTTAGTTCTCTGATCTCTGATTCAGCAGCATTAAGTTGCCTTTGAAGGGCTTCAGTATGGTGCTGGGTGTCATCTTGCATCTCGTCAAGACGAAGGATATCTGCAGTGTTAGCCTATGTAACCGCATTCACCTCTAGGATCCGATTGATCGGCATCCTTGATTGATCGAACTGCCGGGCTATCCGGTTTACTATAACGGGAAGAGCTCTGTCAGCAGTTCCTCCTCTAGATACGTTATAGAAACCTCGTGTCATTCCGTATGGAGGACGTTGTCCGTCTTGTCGACTCCAATGGTTTATGTATTAGCCCCACTCAGGTATTGGTTCTGCGTCCTCTTGCCTCTGGGGACGCTCCCCAGGGTTGCAGACTTGTGGCTCTGTATCCGTACCACTTGACTCGCTGTCCTCAAAGGGTTCTTCGTCTGAGTCTGTGATCCAGCCTGCATTCTGTGGATTGTAGGGGTCTCCCAGTAAATTGGGTGCAGCCATAGGTTCTGTATTAGAAATAAGATTAGTAAAATACTCTCCATAGTATTTTAATCTTTGTATTCTATTCTATAGTTCTTCTGAATATGTATGGTAAGTTTTAGACATGTCTCAACACTACTATCACTCCCAAACACATGTTGGTCATATCTCAAATCAATATAGTTGATCAGGCTATATTAATTCCAGATATGATTACATAACTGCTCAGGTTTGACTATAGTGCTCAACATCCAAATACTTTTAAGTTCTTATGATTGTGATATTGTACTTGTAAGTATGAGTGTGCTCTTATGACTGTGATACTTGACTTGTGAGTATTAGTATACTTCTTATAAAAATACTTAAATATTTAAAAGTATACTTGTAGTCAGAGCTCCTTGCTCCGATGTATTTATAGTTTGTATATCTTTTATTGATTGATATACTGAATTCACTATAAACAATGCTCTGATACCAATCTGTCACACCCCCAAACCAGACGGCGGAAACGTCTGGGGGTGGAGGACTTGAATTGTAGTATCACAACACATGCATCATAGTAATCAAAGTACAAACAACCATTGTATTTAAAAAGTATAAATATTTACATGTCTTCAATCATTGTATATTGAACCAAAATATAGTTATACAAAAGAAGATATGACTCAACAAAGCTCCATCTTCTCAAAAGCTCGGGGAGTACCTGTGTATTATTTCCCTGAGAATACAAGTAATTTGAAAAGAGAGTATCAACATAAAGTTGAGTGAGTGCATAAATGTTTATGTTTGAAAGAGTATCTCTGTATCTTGTATATGTAAACTGTTCCAGAAAATCCTATATTTTCTGTTGTATATGAAAAGTAGTTTTATTCCCATAAAACCGTTCTCTTTGTATCAATGTTTTGTATTTGTATTCCTTTATGAAAACTTGTAACTGATAGTGTGCCTGGCTCCGCCAGCTGTTATTGAAAACTGTATTGAACCATTGTAGTTTGTATTATGAAAACTAGTACTTTGAAGGTGTACTTTCGTTTACTTGTTTATACACTAACGTATTGTTAATATCTTTTTAATGAGTTCTTATAACCATACTATGACGGATGGCCTGAAACAAACGCTTTGTGGGCGTTTAAACTGTTGATAACAATTGCCACTCATCGGCGTGTATGCCTGACTGTAGCTAGCAGCATGAGTGCGGGGTTGTCAATCCCGATATAGATCTACACACAACTTGTTTCGATCCCCGAGGCTGGAGATTCTGGTTATAATGTCAGGGCTTTACCTTGGTTGTCTAAAATGAATTAAACAACCTGAATGTCTCATAAAAAGCATATACACGTTACATGTATATTAGTTTAAGAAAACCCAATCATTCTGAAATAAATGATTGACAGTATGTTCTTGATTTAGTATTTCAAACATGTATTTGATAAGTGTAAACCTTGATTTGTTCTGTATCAAAACCCTAGTTTCTTGTAAGACTGTGTATTCTTGTATTATGAATTCTTGTTCTATGTATAAATTATACCTATTATAATTTATATGTACTTTTTGAATGTCTGTATAACTGTATTTAGCATGTAACCCCTTGCTCAACGTGTTACAAAGGTGTTTGAATTGATGAAATAACTTTTATATTTACATACATACACAATTTCATATACAAGTAAAATTTAAACGACACTCGGACAAATAACCGGAACTATAAGCCCACATCCAAACAAGGAAAAGGACCCAGAATGAGTTATCAGTCCTAAGCCTTTTATATCTTATTTATATACATATATATATATATATATATATATATATATATATATATATATATACAAATATGAATTTTGGGGAAAAATATAAGATTATAAAAGAGTTTGATGTTTTGAGTATTTTTAGATAATTTAATGTTATTTTATCATGATTTGAATCATGATTTTATAACACAAAGTTCTTGTGTTATGCTTGTATTCCCCCCCTTAAAACAGTAGAAATTATGAAAATACGGGGGTATGTACTCACTTGATAGGTGGTGAACCGGACAGAGTTTCATTTCACGAAAAGGAGTTTATTTGTCGAGAAACCGGCTCAAATTGGGCAGAGTTTCGACAAGAGAGAGGTTACTTCTCGGAAATCTCGGGGCTTCGAGGCTTGCTTAAGGTCCGAGACTTGATACCAGGGCTTTAGGGGTTGTATGAGAGCTTATGGAAGTGAAAAGGGTGAATGTGTGTGAAATTTGGTGTGAAAAAAAGGGTTTCTTCGGAAGCCCTCGCATGCTATATATAGTCCGAAGGTTCGGACCCGGAGCTATGCAAGGCTGACACGCGTCGGACATGTGGCTTACTTCGGACCGAAGGCTCGCAGCGTGTTAGGCTCGGATTGGACCAAACCTCGGTCCAATGGGTTCGGTCCACTCAGCAGCTGCCACGTGTGAGGGTGACGTGGCATGCGAAATTGCCCGGTTTTTCCCATTTTTTCTTTATTTTTGTGCCAAACTTGCGAAAATCATAACTTTCGCATACGAGCTCCGGTTTTGGCGTTCTTTATATGCACGCGTAGGTAAAATCATACTCTACGACTTTTGTTTAGACTTCGTCGGCTAATTTTGAGTTTATTTTTAATATTATTATTTTAAACAGACCGGGACGGGAATCCGTTAAAAATTCATAACTTCTTCATCCGACGTCCGTTTTCGTCTGTCTTTTTACCGTTGTACTACTACCGACGAGATCTTCAATTCTCGTTTAGGTTGTGTCGGCTAAAAATCGCTCGATCTTTATTTCGAGTTTTTAGCTGTACACTGTTATACTGAAACTTAGAAAAATCATAACTTCCTCATACGAAGTCAGATTTTTCCGTTCTTTTTATGAAAGTTCTCGGTTTAACATAAACTACAACTTTCATTTAGATTGTTAAAGCTAAAAAGCCTTTTATCGAAAATTCAGTTTTTACACTGAATAGTGTTTTGCCGGTTTTGTCGCGGATTTTCGATTGGTCATAACTTCTTCGTTATAACTCGGATTTTAGTGCTCTTTATGTTTTTGGAAACCTTGTTACAATCTCTATCACTTGGTTCATCCCAATTGAGATTTCTAAATAATTTATTTTTGAGGGTCAATTATGTAAATATGCACATTATGCTAAAATTTCTCTTTATTATTATAAAAAGAACTACACATTGACTTATACAATTACATAGGTTTGAAATAACGATTTGTTACACTTGTGAAGCTTGTATTATAGCTTAGAAGCTTGAAAGAAGAAAGGAGAAGCTAGTGAAGAGGAACTTGAGTATCTTGAGCTCATAGATCTGGGATAACATCGTCATTTGGGAGTCTTTGGAGGTATAAAGTTCACAACTTTCTTCAAGTATGCTTAGATCTAGAGTAGTGATGTTTTGGACCCTTTTTGGTCCCAAGAATGGACCTTTATGATTTAAATTCGTTTCCAGACCTAGGGTTGCCACCCTTAGTGATATATGAGTCCCATAAGCAGTAAAGTTTCGATCTTTAAGGTCCTTTTGTGACCATGCATGAGTTTTGGTCATTTCCATGGAAGTTAGATGCTATAATCCAATTTTGGGTTCATTTGGTGGGTTGCAAGCCACCAAGTAACCTACTTTATGCGATAATACATGTTAATCGAATCAGATCTGTAATTTGGACTTAATGTCTTAAGGGATTAAGTAGTTTTGAAGAATATGGCTTAACAGGGTAGTACGCTGGGCGTACACGACAGTACACGCAGCGTACAAGCTATGCAAGCTGTACGCGTAGCGTACACAGGAGTACGCTCAGCGTACTCTTTGGATTTGGGCTCCACGTCTTTTGTGCCTCAGATTGGGCCAAATCTTTGGACTTATCAGTATTGGTCCTTAATGGGCCATAAGGAGTTGGTTATTGGGTCAAGGACATATTTGGCTTTGGGAAAGGCCCATCAGAGGAGTTGGGCCCAATTTAGAAAATTTGGCCATTAGTGGGCCTTTACTGGGCCGTTAGTGGGCTTGGAAAGATTAGATGGAATTGGGCCTAGGTTATGGTCCAAATTAGACTAAGCGGTAAAATGGTCATTTAGCCTAAGAAGTGTCATGGATTTTGACTAAGTGTTATTATGATAATGATAGCCGGGGAGTCATTGGAGCAGTCGTTGGGGATTTCTTACCGTGAGATTTAACACTCAGCTTTGCGAGGTGAGTTACCTTCCAGTAAAAGTGGGTCTAAGGCACCAATATCGGCCCACTAGTAGGTGATTATAGTTGAGATGATTGTCTTTGTGATAACTGTCTGATATGCCACTATCTGTTATGCTTTATACGCTAGTATGCTATGTGATTATGCGGTAGTGGTAGGGGTGAAATAGTCCCCAAAGGGGTAGGCCAGCACCCAGATATGCTAGGCAGTATGTGATTTATGTGTATATGCTAGGGTATTATGTGGTAGTGGTAGGGGTGAAATAGTCCCCGTATCCGGTTGAAAGACCCCGAAGGGGTAGGCCAACACCCAAATATGACAGGCAGTATTCAGTTGAAAGAGACCGAAGGGGTAGGACAACACCCAGATATGCTAGGCGGTTACCGGTTGAAAGAGACCGACGGGGTAGGTCGGGCACCCAGATATGCCTGACAATATGTTATTGTATGGTATGTGGTATGATGGGGGAACTCACTAAGCTTCGTGCTTACAGTTTTCAGTTTTGGTTTCAGGTACTTCCTCTTCGAAGGGAAAGGAGCTGACATGATGGCAGCGCATCACACATGATTTTCCGCACACGAGATTCTTGGGATTTATACTCTGACATTATTATCTTATGACATGTTTTGAGATATATGACTTATGTTTTTTTATGAAATGAGATAACTTAATGATGTATTCAATAATCTGTTTTATGAATTATTAAATAAAAAATGAAATTTTTGGTCTTGAATTTTGGGATGTTACAAGTTGGTATCAGAGCCGTGGTTTGAGGGATTCGGACGCACCTTCGGGGTGTCTGGACTCAAATCGAGGGTTTGAAAGATTTTTACAAGAAAAATAATTTTTTTTAAATTTAAAATTAAGATTTTTGAGAAAGAACAAGGAGTGTGATGCGTGCAATCGGCCGAGATCAAGTAAGTTTCCCCAAGATACCCATACACGTTATGATATGATATGATATGATTATGAGAACTGCATGCTAGATTAGGGCTGAGGATTTAGGAAGGATGCCTTATATGCCCACTGTATGTGTATGAGAACTGCATGCTAGATTAGGGCTAAGGATCTAGGAAGATGCCTTATGTGCCTGCTATATGTGCTTATTGAATTACATGCTAGAACTGATTAGTTAGTGATATGATGGCCTGATTAGGATATGCTTGGTTTTGGTTACTCAATGCCTGAATGCTGCTTGCTTTGTGCTTTTAGGAGTTCTAGTTACCTTTAGCTAAAAAGTAAACGAATATGTTAAGTTACATATTACGAGGACTAAATAATTTCAGAAGGTTAGGTTTAGCCCTATTTCGCAGCTCTCGTTTGAGTCTAACCGTTGTAGGGAGAGACCTCTCATTCGAAGAATTATCTGGTCTTAGTAATATGTAATGGTATTCGCGAGCTAGTTAGGTAAAGGTAGCAGGGATTTCTTATGCAGCTGATGGCGGAGGGTGGGTCGGAAATTACCCTAGGGTAAGCCTAGGATGAGATTAGCATGGAGAGCAATAGTAGTAGGAGGGACTTGGTGAAGTCAAGGCAATCCTTAAGGAAAGTATGAATATATGTGGAAGGTAGTATGGGCTCGTACTACTAAAAGAAGAGGATCCATACTCGAGTCAAGGAGGGCTGAGACAGAACCAGGGAACTTGTAGTATGTGTGAGACCTCTCGAGGTTATGTATAAACCTGATGATTATGTGTTTTGTTTCAGAATGGTGGTGACACGTCACGGAGAGGATGTTTAGGGTCTGGGTCAGGATCAGGTTCAAGTTCGGGTTCCGAGCCAGTTGACGACGGATTGCGCCAGTTCATTGCATCCGAGATTACGAGAGGCATCCTTGAGGCGACCCCGGTGATTTTCGGGTCGATCAAGGAATGTATCATTGAGCTGATGGAGGATCGCCTTAGGGCATTCAGGAGCGACATGGTACTGGGCCAGTCAGGGACTCGCACGCTCTCCTTCAAGGATTTCAGGGGATGCGGTGCGCCAGACTTTGACGGGGTGAAGGACCCCATTGTGGCCAGGAGATGGATTGCAGACATCGAGTCTGCACAGTTGACGAGCTTCTACCCTGAGGGGTTGAAGGTTCGGTGTGCTGCGGGGTGTTTGAAAGACAGAGCTAGAGACTGGTGGGAGGCAGTCAGTGGCACGTTGGGAGCCCCAGCCATTGAGGCTATGACCTGGTCGGACTTTGTGACCAGGTTTAGGGCTGAGTTTGCACCGGCTGTGGAGATTCAGCAGCTGGCCAGGGAGTTTCTGGATATGAGGCAGACTATTGAGTCGATGGTGGAGATTACCACCAAGTTCAGGGAGAGGCCCTTACTGGTACCTCAGTACGCGGGTGATGAGGAGATGAGGAAGGCCCGATACCATGACATGTTGAGAGCTGACATTCGAAAACATGTCAGCTACTCGACATGCCCGACTTCGGATGACATGATTGCGAGGGCGAGGGAGAGGGAAATTGATATAGAGCACATCAGGAAGAGGAAGGCGGAGACTAGGCAGGCGACTGGGGTTTCTGGGAAGAAACGCAAGGGATTCGACTCGAGGTCGAAGGGCCAGCAGGGTCGGGGCCGCTGTGGGAAATGCGGCAAGCCGTATGAGGGAGTTTGCAGACTAGGGGGATTGGGCTGCTATAAGTGCGACAAAACTGGGCACTTTGGCATGGATTGCACTGCCCCTACCCCCACCTTTCAGACATCAGACTGATTTGCTTTCATTGCAATCAGAAGGGCCATAAAAAGGTCAACTGCCCGAGATTGACATCAGCAGCGCCAACTCCAGCGACCCTGCGGATCACAGATGGCCGACAGGGCAAGTCAGATGCTCCAGTGGTGAGGAGCCGAGCCTTCCAGTTGACCGCCAAGGAGGCGCGTGCCACACCGGATGTGGTGAAGGGTATGTTTCTTCTCCCTATCTTTATTTATACGTCCGTTTTGATATTTATGTTTCATGTTTCATGTATTCTGTTAGGATCGTTCCATGTGAACGATATTCCTGTATTGGTGTTATTTGATTCGGGAGCTACCCGATCATTCGTATCCCTTGCACTCAGCAAGAGGTTTGCTGAGTCTTCAGGCACACTGGATTTTCCATTATAGATCGAGATTGCGGACGACCGATCCGTCCGGACATCAGAGGTTTTCAGAGATTGCGTCTTGAGGTTGTACGACGAATGTTACCTCGTGGATTTGGTTCCCATTCCATTGCGTGGGAACAAGGTCATCATAGGCATGGATTGGGTAGCCCTAATGGGGCAGTGATCGACTGCCAGCAGCAGTTGGTTCGGGTCAGGATCCCAAGTGGGGGAGAGTTGGTGATTCAGGGCGAGAGGTCGCAGCATGGGTTGACTTTGTGTTCAGCAGCGAGGGCTAGGCGCTACCTTCAGCAGGGTTACGCAGGTTATATCGCCTTCGTTATGGATACCAGGGAGGCGGGTAAGGCGACTTTGATCGATGTGCCAGTTGTGCAGGAGTACCCAGATGTGTTCCCAGAGGAGTTGCCTGGGATACCTCCGGAGAGACAAGTGGAGTTTCGGATTGACCTAGTTCCTAGTGCGGCGCCGATAGCCAAGGCACCATATCGGTTGGCTCCTCGCGAGATGCAGGAGTTGTCTACATAGCTGCAGGAGCTGTTAGACAAAGGATTTATCAGGCCGAGTAGTTCGCCTCGGGGAGCCCCGATTCTGTTTGTGAAGAAGAAATACGGGTCCCACCGGATGTGTATAGACTACCGGGAGCTGAATAAGGTAACGGTGAAGAACCGTTACCCACTCTTGAGGATTGATGACCTCTTCGACCAGCTTCAGGGGGCATATTGGTTTTCCAAGATCGATTTCCATTCAGGCTATCACCATATGAGAGTCAGAGATGAGGATGTACAGAAGACTGCTTTCTGGACTCGCTACGGCCATTACGAGTTCGTGGTGATGCCCTTTGGGCTCACCAATGCTCCTGCTGCGTTCTCGGACCTCATGAACCGCGTATGCAGACCGATGTTGGATCGGTTTGTGATAGTCTTTATTGATGACATATTGGTTTACTCCAAGATACAAGAGCAGCACGAGGAGCACTTGCGAGAGAGGTTTGGATACCCTGAGGAGGGAGAGCTTGTACGCCAAGTTCTCCAAGTGCGAGTTCTAGTTGCGTGAGGTGCAGTTTCTGGGGCACCTTGTCAACCAGAACAGTATTTTGGTCGACTCGGCCAAGGTGGAGGCCATGATGAGATGGGAGGTTCCGAAGTCTCCATCTGAGATTCAGAGTTTCCTCGGATTAGCAGGCTATTATCGGAGATTCATTCAGGATTTCTCCAAGATAGTGGTACCCCTGACCCGACTGACGAAGAAGGTTGTTGTTTTTTGCTGGGGGCCTGAGCAGCAGGCAACATTCGAGACTTTGAGGTAGAGGTTGTGCGACGCGCAGATCTTAGCCCTGCCAGAGGGCGTTGATGACTTTGTGGTATACTGCGATGCGTCCATCTCAGTTCTGGGCACATTGTTAATGCAGAGGGGGCACGTCATCGCCTACGCTTCGAGGAAGCTGAAGCCTCACGAGGTGAACTACCCGACGCACGACTTAGAGTTGGGGGTGGCTGTTTTCGCTCTCAAGATTTGGCAACACCACCTCTATGGGGTCCGTTGTACCATTTACATGGATCATAAGTGTTGGGTTTTGAGCATTCTAACACTTCCTAAGTGTACATGCAACCCTATTAAACCTTGGATCTATGTTTGTTTAAGATACATGCAAAATATTATTTTCCAAGGTTTATAACCTATCTAGCATGGCATGGGGTACTTTTAAACATAAAAGAACTAGATGAGTTACATACCTTTTGTTGATTGTTGATTCCTTGGAGTTTGAGAGCCAAGCACCAATAATGTGAATGCCTCAAATGGAAATCACAAATCACCACAAACTTGGAAAATGTATGAGAGAGTATACTAACTCTTGATTTTGGCCACCACACTTACACACACACTAGTGTCTTTTTCATGCAACATAAGCTTGTTTATATAGTGTGCATGGTTAGGGTGAAACCCTAATAACCCATGTCTTTTCCTCTTCCAAGGATCCATGGGTTAAAAGCTCCATGGATCATCCATGGACTTCCATATAAGCTTAGCCCACTAACAAATGAGCATTAGCCCACACCATATAAATACAATAGCCCATGATTTAATTAGTCACCATTTGATCACTAAATTAATTCATAATTAATTTAAGACCAATACTAATTAAATAATACAATTTCATATTAATATATTATAACTTATAATATATTAATAAGCCGCAAATATACTCTTCTCATAATGTTATCCATATAAATAGTTCGGGTGAAGTGCAACCCAAATGGACCATGTCGGGTCGGGTCAAGTATATACCAAATAAGTTATGGACTTAGACACCTTATCCAACAGTCTCCCACTTGGATAAGTCTAATAACTGTATTTGCGTATGTTACTTCAGGAACTAACCAGCAATCGTAGCTCTCGAAAACTCTGTTGAACTATGAAGCGCCATTTTAGATAAGTGATCATATAATCCTCTGCTCTCATGATATCAGCCGGACAAATACATGGAACAATGTCTTACTTATTGTCCAGCAGTTTGTTTCCCGATTTTGCGATTTGTTTGACAAAGAACTAAATTGAACACATCAATTAGGTTCTGACCGGGCCCGGTACATAGGTCAAAACAAAATCATCGAGGGGCCCAGATATCGCTTCTAATCCTCCAAGGACTAGAAGGAACAGATAAACTTCGACTCATATACTTGTTTCTACTACTTGTTGAATTATACACAAAGGCACGTTTTATAACATCAAGTTACTGATGCGTTTACGTGCAATCAATGCACAACCAACTCATAGGTAACAACTCATATCTCTAGGTTTGAAGACTTATATGATATTACCGTCTCACGATCACTCGAGATAAATTCCATGAAGTGATGCAAGTGAGCGTGGGTTGAATCCAATACTCATAACTTATGAGCACTCATGAGTGTTGTAGCCATGTCCAACATCTTAGACCTCTACAACCAACTCATGACAGTCTTGATTCATATCTACTTCCAACATATGACCGACTGTGGATGGTTTGAATAACTTAATCATTCAGAAAGAATAACCTAGTTATTATGGAAGTCAAAACATGCAAAGTGAAACACAATAATAATCGAATCCAATATGGTCTCAGAACCCTTTTGAATATAAATAAAACCACCTTTTATTTATCACCATATTGATTACACATTATTCATTGTATAATGTTTCAAATAATCAACTTAATACTTGAACAAAAACAACAGTTGTCCCATGCTCCTAGCACGTACACTTTGTTTTTCTAAACAATAGTTATGCCATACTCCAAGTATGCACACTATGTTTGTCTATGATCTTTACTTTGTGAAATAGATCAATTGAACATGATTCCAATGATGCTCATTTCACAATCCCAAATCCTTATTGTAAATGTAAGAATTCCTAATTCCTACCATTTACCAAAAAAACTGTTAGATTTTAAACTTATATGCACTGATCCTCTCGTAATGATTATGCACAAGGTCACCAAAACCTTGTCATCAGTCATTACAGAGGATTCCAAAGGAGATCAACTCTATGGAAACGAAGTCTCATATTCAAAGTACATTGCTTTGAACATCCTTCTTGCACTAAGGTTTTCTAATCTTACACAGATTGAACAACTTCCACCTATGGAGACATTTCCATAGTCCCATTTCGACTATCACTTCCGAACAAGAGTCACCTCTTTTCAGAATATGTCAATATGGTCCTTTCCAACAATTTACATCATACTTCCAACTGTCCCTGAGCAACCAATCTTTGGTGAACCTTAGATTGTCCTCGACAATTGCTTAATCATTTTAGTCTTATCCAATTCTAGACTTTTCCCTTCTTAATGCTCTGAGCATTTGGAATATTTAGAAAGGATGAATATTATAGCACATGTGACCGATCCTATACCCGAAGCATATGGGACACGATTCATGATGTCTCACATAAAGACCTGATACTAGATCAGTCTTTTGCTACAATATTTTTTATTTGCCATGTTTTCAAAAATCGACTATGAAGAGGGATGACGTAATCATAATCGAATTTGAGAACGCAATATATATAGAATTTCCTTATGTTGAACCATTCCAACATAAAATTCATATATATATATATATATATATATATATATATATATATATATATATATATATATATATACTTGACTAAAGATGATTAAAACTCAATCTAAGCTTTTAGAATTGAAATGAAGTATAATTTCCTCTCCCTTAATTATAGCAAAACAACTTTTTCAACCCCTACAACTTTACGAATTGAAACTTTTGTTTTTCTATAATTAACATTGCTAACTTGCAACACTAAACATAATAATCATGCTCCCACTAACATGATGATTATCAGCATAACACTTATGCTCCCACTAGCTCTGACATATTTCCAGAAATCAGCTGGACTTCTGAAATTTAGATTCGTACACCCTTTCTTAGATAGCTCACATGTGTGTCTAAACAATTTCCAGAACTATGAAAAGGGATGCCTTAATCATAGTCTTAATTGTTTAGACCTTTGCCATTTCTCACAAGTCCATGTTAGTGTGCCGGTTAACCACACACGCTCCACTAACGACTTTGAGAATGCAAACATCACAATTGCTATCTTAAAATCTTCTTAGTGAAAGCATTTCCTCACCATCATTTTCATGAATCGGAGAGAAACCTTATGACACTTAGATTTTATGGTGTATGAGTTCCTATCCATGTGAATTTGTCAAAACCATAATCACAAGACAAGGTTAGTAACAAATTCAGCCTTACATGGATTGAACTTGTTCAATCTTAATTTCTTGTCATCTGGTAGCACAAGGCCCACCAATGCTTCCAAGCTGTTATGCACACAGTTTAGAACTAACAGAACTCATATGCATAGTCAACTTAATAGGAACAGACACAGAAACAAGAATTATGTCAACTTAATAGGTTTCAAACCTTAAGTCGTGTGCTAGTGATAAAACTCAGGTTTTACTCTTGATTAAATCTTGAAATCCTTTCAGGATCTTTAAGACTCCCACTGTCCTCTTGACATATAAGTTTCCCTAGTCAAGAACCATTCCTTGACAAAACAAATATTCAAGGGATAGTGCAGATTCTTATCAAGATAAACACTTCACACAATTGGTCTTAGTTGGTCTTTGTCTTATCCAAGACATCACAACTTACCAATTTCAAATGTACAGGAGTAGAAAACATTTTACACTACATTTGATAAGTGTTTTAAACCTTACTTTATGTCACTCAATGTTACAATCTTGGATTATGACTCTAAGAGTTGTTTTGGAACGAAGTATGATCCATCTTCTTGATTTTAACCATTCCAACAATTCATGACCCCTCATCTTAGTCATAACAATGCACTAAGATGTCCTTAGAGTATGAATTTGTGATATGGTTTCATAATCATTAAGATGATCATAAAAACATGTATGATCCATCTTCTTGATTTTAACCATTCCAACAATTCATGACCCCTCATCTTAGTCATAACAATGCACTAAGATGTCCTTAGAGTATGAATTTGTGATATGGTTTCATAATCATTAAGATGATCATAAAAACATGATACTAAAGTACTCTCCCACCTTTTCAGATTTGAGAAACTTTTATCTTTCTGCCAAATTTGATTCTTCTCATCCGTTCTGCCATACATTGAAACTTTTCCAATGTTACAGAATTATACTTAACCTTATAAGTATAACCATATTTACTAATCTCTAGTAAATCATGACGAATTGATCTTTGTGGTGGACCTTGACCAGCACACACCCAGTGTACCTAATTCCTTAGTCCTTCAATTGACTCACATATGCATGTGATCAATGAATTAGTCTCAATTTTTACAAAGATGAAAATTCTCATCCATCATACAATACAACTTGTATGATTCCAAGTTTCTGTCTAACCGAAGCTTGGGTGATGAGAACCTTTCCTCATTTGGTAAATTCAGACACTACCACATATGAGAGAATCAAACTCATATTTCCAATATTGCTAGAAACATACAAACATCAATTTCCATAAATGCCATTGTAAGGGGATATAATATAAAATAAACTAAACAAAACTTTTATTTCTTTATTAAAATGCGGAAAAATATTCCTTACAATGCATCTTCAAATGAAAACTATGATATTACATATTTCCTAGCAATCTATCATAACTTTTAAGTAGTAGCTCAAAAATCCGATCCTCGAACCATGCGATAGAAATCCATCTTCGTGATCAGATTCAGCACACTCTTATTTTAACCTTCCTTTTGCTCGATCCTGAAGCCGAGTCAAACATTTTGTCTCTACTTGCTTTCAAACATTTCAGGTATTCAGGGCAGCTTCGCTTCCAATGTCCCTTCTCATGACAATAAAAACATATACACTCTTTGGGAATGGTACACGAGACAATCACAGACTTAGCCTTTCCCTTTACCTTTTGGTCAACCGGGTCGACCAAGGCCGATCCCCTTCCATTGGGACGAGAAAGCTTTTCTGGACTTCCAATGTTACCATTGTCCATGTCCATGGAAGTTTGAGAATTAGACCTTCCATCAATATTTGCTTGACCATTGCGCCAAATCATTGCTGATTCAGCAGCAACAAGCAAATAAGAAAGATCTATTAGGGTCATGTCGTGATCTGTCATATGGTAGTCTTTAATAAACTCACTATATGACTCAGGAAGTGACTGAAGAACCCAGTCAACAGCGAACTTCCTTGAAATAACAGCACCCAACATTCTCAACCTGTCTATGTGTGACTTCATTCCTAAGACAGGAGTGCACACAGGTCTTCCATCTTTATGTTTCATTTCTAGTAGAGCTTGAGTGATCTTGAACCTTTCAAGTCTTCGGGCTTGTGGGTCAGGGAGAATAAATGGAGGAGGTGGGGGGAGTGAAGCATGATGTTGAGGGACATCATCTTCAGGAGGAAAGCTTGTTTCAAGCGATTTGGGAAGATCATAGTTGTCTGAACCAGACATCTACAATGGGAGAAAATCAAGTTAGTTGATTCAAGTCCTTAATATAACACCCAATATGAAATATTAAGGCTAGGACCCAACACAATATTTTATAACTTGGAAGAGGGATGCCGTAATCCAAGCTATAAAATATTTGAAGGTAGGTGAATGACGATTCACCAATTTCCACCATGAAAAACGAAATAATTTATTAGGTTTTAATTGGATTTGAAACTCCTAGATCTTTTGAGATTCATTGAACTTTTCAATGGCATGTTTCAATCTCGATTGTGCCCTTCAAGTTTTGTGACTGGGATGCCGAGGATCATAAAACAAGGTGTGAATAACCATGCAAACTCACTTGGTACCCTTAATATTATCACCTAATCGATGTGCCGGTTAACCACACACGCTCCACCGATCTATGATAAACATTAAGTCACCCTTCGTGATCCTTACTAGTCCAAGTTAGTGTGTCGGTTAACCACACACGCTCCACCAACGACTTGGTAAGGTACAAAGTGTGAATTTCATGGGTTAGCACCATATTCACATTTTCCTAAAGTAACTAAGATTGGGAATTTATAAAAGGTTTAGTTACTTTATAATATGCATTATACTTTTAATGAGAATTTAAAGTCATTGTCCTACCCGTTCGGCTAACGACCCTCCACCGATCAAGGAAGCGGTGGGTGAGAATGGACACCCATTAAGTTGCCATTTTATAGGCAACAACCTTATACCCCCGTTATAGACCGGCTTCGTGAATGAGGCCTACTAACGGTAGAATGACTTATTCTTATACATATATATAATAATTAACCATTAATGTTATAAATAGTATAAGGGTTGAATTTTAACTTTTAAAACTCTAAGGGTTTGGAATTAAAGTTTATTAAAGTGTGTGAAACTTTACAAATTCCAAAACTTGAGGGCAAGTTTTGTAACTCTCCAAAACTTTTCATTTCATAACTTATGAATTAAAGGTTCATAAAAATGAAGACTCTTCATTTTTATGTAACTTATGTGTTTAAATGTGTGTTTAAAAGAAGTGACCTTTGGATATCCATAACTTGAGGACAAATTATGGACTCCATTAAAACACATAAATGATCAAGAATTAATCCTAAACAATTCAGCAAATAATTCCTATCATCTTCTAAATTCATAAGAACATGAACATGATCATCAAAGTTTCAAGAATTATATGAACACATACAAAGCATGAATTTTTGATATAAGCTATTGTAAATGGATTAGAACTACCATTACACCAACTAAAACAAGTTTTAAAACACCAAAACAGTTTAGGGTAATGTTTCTAGTTCATTTCCAGCAGCAAAAGTCGAAAAACTGCATTCTGAGGCTCCTACTCGCCGAGTGCACGAACCTACTCGGCGAGTAGGATGAGTTTACACATGAACTCGGCGAGTCCCCCCATGGACTCGGCGAGTTCATCAGTCAGACAGCAAAAAATCGACTTTTTATCACTATTTTGCATCAAGTATCAAACAAACAAGCCTAGGCTCTGATACCACTGTTGGGTTTTGAGCATTCTAACACTTCCTAAGTGTACATGCAACCCTATTAAACCTTGGATCTATGTTTGTCTAAGATACATGCAAAATATTATTCTCCAAGGTTTATAACCTATCTAGCATGGCATGGGGTACTTTTAAACATAAAAGAACTAGATGAGTTACATACCTTTTGTTGATTGTTGATTCCTTGGAGTTTGAGAGCCAAGCACCAATAATGTGAATGCCTAAAATGGAAATCACAAATCACCACAAACTTGGAAAATGTATGAGAGAGTATACTAACTCTTGATTTTGGCCACCACACTTACACACACACTAGTGTCTTTTTCATGCAACATAAGCTTGTTTATATAGTGTGCATGGTTAGGGTGAAACCCTAATAACCCATGTCTTTTCCTCTTCCAAGGATCCATGGGTTAAAAGCTCCATGGATCATCCATGGACTTCCATATAAGCTTAGCCCATTAACAAATGAGCATTAGCCCACACCATATAAATACAATAGCCCATGATTTAATTAGTCACCATTTGATCACTAAATTAATTCATAATTAATTTAAGACCAATACTAATTAAATAATACAATTTCATATTAATATATTATAACTTATAATATATTAATAAGCCGCAAATATACTCTTCTCATAATGTTATCCATATAAATAGTTCGGGTGAAGTGCAACCCAAATGGACCATGCCGGGTCGGGTCAAGTATATACCAAATAAGTTATGGACTTAGACACCTTATCCAACAATAAGAGCCTGAGGTATCTGATGGATCAGCCAAATTTGAACATGAGACAGCGGCGATGGTTGGACGTGGTGAATGATTACAACTGTGAGATCCTCTACCACCCGGGGAAGGCCAATGTTGTGGCCGATGCACTTAGCCGCAAGGCATTCGCAGCCCTGATCAGAGATATCTGCCTGAGGATGACAGTAGTGACTCCGCTTTTGGAGCAAATCCGGGAGGCCCAGCAGGAGGCTATGAAGGAGGAACACCAGAAGAGTGAACGTATCGTGGGTCAGATTTCCTCCTTCGAATATGATAGTCGCGGACTATTGACACTCCATCGTAGAGTGTGGGTTCCATATCATGGAGGGGTGCGCCAGTTTTGATGGAGGAGGCGCACAAATCCAGGTTTTCTATCCATCTCGGGGCGACGAAGATGTATAGAGATCTTCGTCCTAAATATTGGTGGCCCTGCATGAAGCGGGACACATCATGGTACGTAGAGCAATGCTTGACTTGCAGGAAATTCAAGGCCGAACACCAGCAACCACAAGGAAAGATGCATCCATTAGACATTCCCCTGTGGAAATGGGAAGATATCACTATGGATTTCATCACGAAGCTTCCCAGGACCGCACGTGGACTAGAATCGATATGGGTCATCGTGGATCGGTTGACCAAGAGTGCTCATTTCATCCCGATCCAGGAGATTATATCAGCTGAAAAGCTAGCCGAGATCTACGTTCGCGAGGTGGTGACACGTCATGGAGTGCCTGTTTCAGTTGTGTCAGACCGAGATGTTCGTTTCACTTCCAGATTTTGGAAGCGGTTTCACGACGAGATGGGTACTCGTCTTCACTTCAGCACCGCTTTCCACCCTCAGACTGATGGGCATAGTGAGAGGACGATTCAAACTCTCGAGGACATGCTATGTGCGTGCGTATTGGATTTTGGAGGCAGTTGGGATACGTATCTTCCATTAGCAGAATTTTCGTATAACAACATCTACCACACTAGCATAGATCGACCTCCCTTCGAGATGCTCTACGGGAGGAAGTGTAGGACCCTAATCTGTTGGGGCGAGGTAGGTCAGAGAGTCATGGGGAGTACTGAGGTCGTACTCAATACTACTAAGAGGATCCAGCTGGTCCGGAGTAGGCTCCAGACTGTTCAGAGTCGGCAGAAAAGCTAGCCGACATGCGCCATTCAGACATGGAGTTTCAGGTGGACGACATGGTTCTCCTGAAGGTGTCACCTTGGAAAGGTGTCCTATTGTTCAGGAAGCGGGGCAAGCTGGGCCCCAGATACATCGGTCCCTTAAGGGTTCTGGCTTGGGTGGGCCGGGTTGCTTATCGTTTGGATCTTCCAGCATAGCTCAGTTAGATTCACAGTACTTTTCATGTCTCTCAGTTGCAATAGTGCTTAGTGGATGACTCCGCAGTTGTGCCATTAGAGGATATACAGGTTGACGACAACCTGAACTACATCGAGCGACCAGTCGCCATCCTCGACAGGAAGACAAATGATCTGAGGAACAAGAGGGTAGAGCTGGTGAAGGTGCAGTGGCAGCACCGCAAGGGCTCGGTGTGGACTTGGGAGCCCGAGGAGGAGATGAAGGAGCACTACCCAGAGTTATTTCCAGACATAGTGGACTTTGAGGACGAAGTTTGATTCAAGTGGGGGAGATTTGTAACACCCGTCACTTGAGGTAATATTTATTTTAAAATATTTGTAAATTATTTGTTTGGACTAAGGAATGATTAATGGATTATTGAGTGGGCTTAGCAAGTGGGCCGATAAGCATGGGCTACCCGAAGACGTACGTTGGGCGTAAGTCTTGCATACGCGGGGCGTAAAGTCACATTGGATGTGGGGGGCGAAGGTGCGTACGTGCAGCGTACGCAAGCAGACTCCAAACCATAATTTTTAGGGTTTAAGCCATATAAATACAACATTATGACTCAAACCCTAGCCTCCTAACCAGCGCCTCAACCTTAGAAACTCTAGATAGCCTCCCTTTTCTCATTCTTGTGTGTGTTTGGCCTTGTGAAGCTTGTTTTGGAGCTTATAAGCTTGAAAGAAGAAAGGAGAAGCTAGTGAAGAGGAACTTGAGTATCTTGAGCTCATAGATCTGGGATAGCATCGTCATTTGGGACTCTTTGGAGGTATAAAGTTCACAACTTTCTTCAAGTATGCTTAGATCTAGAGTAGTGATGTTTTGGACCCTTTTTGATCCCAATAATGGACCTTTATGATTCAAATTCGTTTCCAGACCTAGGGTTGCCACCCTTAGTGATATATGAGTCCCATAAGCAGTAAAGTTTCGATCTTTAAGGTCCTTTTGTGACCATGCATGAGTTTTGGTCATTTCCATGGAAGTTAGATGCTATAATCCAATTTTGGGTTCATTTGGTGGGTTGCAAGCCACCAAGTAACCTACTTTATGCGATAATACATGTTAATCAACTCAGATCTGTAATTTGGACTTAATGTCTTAAGGGATTAAGTAGTTTTGAAGAATATGGCTTAACAGGGTAGTACGCTGGGTGTACACACCCGTACGCACAGCGTACAAGCCATGCAAGTTGTATGCATGGCGTATAAAGGAGTACGCTCAGTGTACTCTTAGGATTTGGGCTTCACGTCTTTTGGGCCTCAGATTGGGCCAAATCTTTGGACTTATCAGTATTGGGGCTTAATGGGCCATAAGGAGTTGGTTATTGGGTCAAGGACATATTTGGGCTCTGGGAAAGGCCCATTTGACGAGTTGGGCCCAATTTAAAAAATTAGGCCATTAGCGGGCCTTTAGTGGGCCATTAGTGGGCTTGGAAAGATTAGATGGAATTGGGCCTAGGTTATGGTCCAAATTAGACTAATGGGTAAAATGATCATTTTACCCTAAGAAGTGGTATGGATTTTGACTAAGTGTTATTATGATAATGATAGTCGGAGAGTCGTTAGAGCAGCCGTTGGGGATTTCTTACCGTGAGATTTGACACTCAGCTTTGCGAGTGAGTTACCTTCTAGTAGAAGTGGGTCTAAGGCACCAATGTCGGCCTACTAGTAGGTGATTATAGTTGAGATGATTGTCTTTGTGATAATTGTCTGGTATGTCACTATCTATTATGATTTATGTGCTAGTGTGCTATGTGATTATGCGGTAGTGGTAGGGGATGAAATAGTCCCCGAATATCCGGTTGAAAGAGACCGAAGGGGTAGGCCAGCACCCAGATATGCTAGGCAGTATGTGATTTATGTGTATATGCTAGCGTATTCTGTGATAGTGGTAGGGGGTGAAATAGTCCCCGTATCTGGTTGAAAGAGACCGAATGGGTAGGCCAACACCCAAATATGCTAGGCAGTAACCGGTTGAAAGAGACCGAAGGGGTAGGCCAACACCTATATATGTTAGGCGATTACCGGTTGAAAGAGACTGAAGGGGTAGGTCGGGCACCCAGATATGCCTGCGAGTATGTTATTGTATGGTATGTGGTATGATGGGGGGAACTCACTAAGCTTCGTGCTTAAAGTTTTCAGTTTTGGTTTCAGGTACTTCCTCTTCGAAGAGAAAGGAGCCGACATGATGGCAACGCATCACACACATGATTTTCCGCACACGAGATTCTTGGGATTTGTCCTCTAACATTATTATCTTATGACATGTTTTGAGATATATGACTTATGGGTTTTTATGAAATGAGATAACTTGATGATGTTTTCAATAATCTGTTTTATGAATTATTAACAAAAATGAAATTTTTGGTTTTGAATTTTGAGATGTTACACAGAAACCTAAATATTTTCAAAATTTGGAGATTTTTTTTGGGTATTTCAAAAAGTTGTTACTTTTGCAAATGTTTTCCACCAACATGAACAAATTTTGTTCATTTTGAAGTCAAAGCTTTCCGTGAAGTCAAGTTTACAAAAATTGTCATATTTTTCGGGTTTTTCAGTTTTGAAGCTTCTCGTTTTTTTGTCACATGTCGAGGGGGAGGATTGTATTTCCAAATCCACATTGAGCACTATCCATGTCAGTTGCAATGGCTCATTTGGTGTAACTCCTCGAATTCAGAAGACCTAGAAAGGAAAGGAAAGCCTCAAAAATCAGAAGGCAACTCGTCGAGTAGGTGGGGTGACTCGACGAGTAGGAGCGTGTTCCGGGTCGCGGGATAAGTGACCTACTCGATGAGTCGGAGGACCGACTCGGCGAGCTGGTCAAGGTTTGGGAAACCCTAAATTCGGGACTTGGCACCCTATTTAAGCATCTTATTCTCCTCCTCTTGGTTCCATTCCCATCCCCCATTGTCCATAACTTAACCCACGAAACCCTAGATCATTTGGTGAGTGTGTGAGCCATTCTTGAGTATTTTGGTGTTCTTGGATGCTAGAAGAAGAAGAAGGAGATTGAAGGTTCAAGGAGGGACCGGTAGATCCAGCAACACCATCTCATTTCCATCATTTTCTGGTAATCAAGTCTTCATCTTGACTTATAGCTTCTTAGATCTATTTATGTCCACTTTATGAGAGTTTTGGTCCATGGAGCTTGATCTATGGGACAAGGATGTCCCAAGAAAAGATCCTTTCAGATCTGGGGTCCCTAAGAGTGGTTAAGGCATAAAGGTGCAAGCTTTGTGCCATTAGAACTCCCCAAGCAAGGTTTAAGAGGTTGTTATGGCCTTTTGAGCAAAAAGGGCCATGCATGGATGTAAAGGTAGAGGCTTTACGTATTATTTCGACCCTAGAAGGTTAGATCTGGGTTCTGGATGCTTTGTGCCCGACTGGAATCGTCTGAATAGATTTGGACTTAGGAGGACTCGACGAGTTACTCTTAGGACTCGACGAGTCAAGCCGTTTTCTTGCCCAAAACCCTTTTGATAGCGGGTGTGTGTTGAGTTGGTAGAGGACTCAGTTAGTTGGGTTCATTATGGACTTGAAGATCATCGTACTCGACGAGTTCAAGGATGAACTCAGCGAGTCCAAGGCAATCTCCCAACCCATGAAGACGGACTCGACGAGTTGTTCATAGAACTTGGCGAGTCATAGACTGGACGCATTCATATGATGAAGATGAACTCGACGAGTTCAAGGATGAACTCGACGAGTCGGTTGAAGATGGTCCTGATGTTATGGTTGAAGGTGAACTCGTCGATTTCTTGCTAGACTCGACGAGTAGAGTCGGGGGGGAGGTTGTATCATTTTGAAATAATAGGGACTCGACGAGTTGGTGGACCAACTCGGCGAGTCAAGTCAACTGGATGTTGACTTTGACCAAATTTGTCGTTGACCAAGTTTGACCTAGTTTGAATTTTGAGGGTATTGTAGTCTAAGTGTTATTTTGGGTATTGATAGTTCGGGGAGCCGAAGGATCAGCAGTTCATGAGTTGCCAGTTAGCAGCCAGAAGTGTCCAGCTAGTCTTCAGCAGTGCGAAGTGAGTCTCCTCACTGTTTGTATGGGTCTATGGCCACAATGCCGGCCCATTTAGTTTATGTATGGTAGGAAGACCCGGGGGTTAGCCCTAGGCATTATGTATGAAAGACCAGGAGGCGGCTCCTGACACACTGCATGATATTATGTATAGTATGAAGACCCGGGGGTTAGCCCTAGGCATTATGTATGAAAGACCAGGAGGTGGATCCTGGCACACTGTATGCTATTATGAATGAAAGACCAGGAGGTGTCTCCTGGCACACTGTATGCTGAGTAGCCAAGTAGAGTAGTATGTATGCTAGTTGTCTTTGTGATGCTTGCATGGAAGACCAGGGGGTGGACCTTGGTACTTGTCTGTAAGACCCAGAGAGTGGCCCCAGGCTTGACGAGAAAGACCACGTGTGGCCCGTGGCATAACAGCAAGACTGTGTTTGGCACATAGCACCTTACTTGATTATGGATATGTTTGTTATGTATGGCTCACGGTATGTATGGCATGTATGGCCCAGTTGATATGTATGGTATGTGGTATTTGGGGAACTCACTAAGCTTCATGCTTACGGTTTACAGTTTTGGTTTCAGGTACTCATGTTTTCAAAGGAAGGAGCTCGGGGCGGTTGCATCGCATCACACTATGATTTCCGCATTATGTGATCTTTGGGGATTTGACTCTGATAATTGTTTTAAATGAAATGTTTTCAATGTCTGGAACAACGTTATTAAAGGTTTTCTTATATTAAAAATGAAATTTTTTGGCCTTGAATTTTTGGGATGTTACATTTGGGCTTATTATCTTTCCTAATGAGTTCCACTAGTGAACAGCTGAGCCTTTAAATTGTCTCACCGTGTAGGTGGTTTGCAACCTTCCTGTGCAACCACAGGTGATGAAAGTCTGATCCATCTCCGAAATCCAGTCCATAACTCCCATTGGGTCTTTTTTCTGGTGAAGGATGAGGGCTTTCAAGTAATGAAGTCCTTATACTTGCATTTGTTCCTAGCAGCTCCTTCATCCAGGTTGTTCCTCCTATATACCTGAGGTTCTACTTGACTCATGGTCATGATCTAGTTCCCTTCCTCTGACTGACCTTCATTCAGTTCGGGCTGCTTAACAGGCACTGTGGGTTCTCTTCCATTTTCACGGACCATCTGCCTCATTTCCTCTCTTTTCTCGGCTGACAGAGCTCAAAGCATGTCCATTGTGACAAGTTCAGCTACCGACACTGCTTCAGGCACACACTAAATTGCTCGGGGCTCAGGCTGACGACTCTCGTTATCATTTCCTAGTCCACTACGTGTCCTCACCATGACGTTCTACACACCGAAGTAGGCATTCGGTGTATAGTGACGAGAATATAGATAGGGAAGATAGACGTATAAATCTACTTATCACTCCAAAAAATTATATGTCAGTTCTAATACCGTAGTTAAACGTTTAGAAATCTGAACACATAAAATTTCCAGATCTGGTCGACAATAGACCATAGATCTGAACATCCTAAAGCATCTAAAGGCATCCTATAGCATCCTAAGGCAGATTATAGTTATAGCATGTGTATATCATTTATCACATAGAAGCAAATTAGGCATCTATCCTAAAGTAAGCTAGTGCTTGTGTCTATTCATGTGTACTACCTAAAATATACTAGACACTCATCTCACGATCATCACTTAGCATTCTAAGTTTAAGTCTAGAAATAAATCCTTACTCTTAGTTCGCTTAAACTAATGCTCTGATACCAACTTTGACATCCCCATTTTCACGGCCAGAAAAGACCAGTTTGTGCTTCTTTTAAAATCAGAATTTTATTTTACAAATGCGGAATTTGTCCCATAAAATATTCCCGGACGGATGTTTTTCATTGATTATTAAAAACGCGGGATGTCATAACTGATACAAGAACATAAGTATAAACGAAGACTTACAATATCTTAATATAGTCTAAAGTTCCTCAAATCTCTCACACATCACGATTATTGTGTCAGTGATACAAAGACGTTGGGTGGGAGGTTGGGAAACCTGGTGAGATACATAGGGTTTTCAACCCATAATATTATAATTTTTAGTTATATAACCATCAGCATTCAAATAACATAATTACCCCATTTCCCATCACTCTCACTTACTAATCCGATTAAGATGATCTTGAGGGATCTTTCCTAAATGATATTTATCAGCGGACACCTATAATTCCTAGGTGATTAGGCATGACAATATGATAATACTCGCGACAACACGACAGTACATTTGTACTTTTGTATAATCATGGCAGGCACGACAGTACAAAGTACTTGGGTTTAGCACGACAGTACAAAAGTACTTGGGTTTAGCACGACAGTACAAAAGTACTTGGGTTTAACACGACAATACAAAGTACTTGAGATAGACACGACAAACACGGTTTATTATCTCACACGACTCTCTCTCTCTCTAACCTATCGCAACCACTATTTCACAAAACCCTATCACGACCTCTCATTTATTATTTTGCACAACCCCTCACTACCTAGTCATATTATTAAGTATGTTAAATATACCAATAAATAAAGTAGTAATCATATTTGTACATCTATATTAAACACAACAAAGATAGAGCACACAAAAGTTGAGCATTTATAATACTTATATCTATGCGTAAGCTTGAAAGTAACTATGCACTCACTTGTTAAAGTGATGACTCAAAATTCGGGCAGATGTTCACTTCTAGCAACTAACATTTCCTTTGACGTGACCTACTATCATTATCACTAATTCTTAGTTTAATATGCTACACGACTAGAGAGAATCTAGACCTATCAATCATTCTAATTAATATTGATAGTTCTATCAAATAAGGATCAGCCAGGCAGGACAGTAGGGAGGCAAGACCATTTCGACATATAGTCTTTCTGAAATCCAACAACCAAGCCGACGCGACCATTCTAGAAACCTCTCCCGTAACTAGATAAATCATATGACTTGGAATCACTAATAAATCTTAATCATAGGTTCATAACAATGAATATGACTATAATTATAAATTACGTGAGGGCAGATGTAACGCCCGCAGATTCGGGCTAGTCAATTTAGAGATAATAAGTGTTAAAAATGACTGTTTGATAGAGATTATTTAGAATAAATAATCTTAACCAAAGTATATTATATGTCACATGGATTTCGTACATATAAAGAACGCTGAAATCCGACTTATAACGAAGAAGTTATGACCCGTCGAAGTTTTGCGACAAAACCGGCATGGCGTCGCGTATCGTAAAAAGTGAATTTTTGATAAACTACTTTTTAGCCTTAGCAATCTAAACGAAAGTCGTAGTATATGTTAACCAAGAACATACATAAAAAGAACGTCCAAATCTGACTTCGTTTGAGGAAGTTATGATTTTTCCAAGATTTAGCATGAAAGTGCACAGCCCGAAAATCGAATTTTAGATCGATCGATTTTTAGCCGACACAATCTAAATGAGAATTGAAGATCTCATTAATAGGATCTCAAGGATATAAAGACAGTCGAAATCGGACGTCGGATAACAAAGTTATGAATTTTTAACGGACTTTAACTGTCTAAGCCTGTTAAAATATAACTTTAAAAATAAAGTCAAAATTAACCGACGGAGTCTAAACAAAAGTTGTAGATCCCGTCGATACCTACGCGTGTATATGAATAACGTCAAAAACGGAGCTCGTATGCAAAAGTTACGGATTTTAGAAGATAATTTTTTGGAGTAACCAGCAAGTGACACGTGGCACAATCTGAGCCACTGCTTCCTCCCTACGCCTTGCCACCAGATGGTGACACGTGGCCACCGAATGCCCAACATTTAGCTAGGGAACGCCCAACGTTCGCATAAATCCCAGCCTATAAATAGAGGCGCAAATGACTTCATTTCTCACACCATTCTAACCCATTCTCTCTCAAACCTCCCCAAACCCTCTAAGACTTTCCCTAGAACCCCCTAGGTGTTAAAAGCGAGTCCCGGAGTGCCGGAAATCCCAAAGAAGAAGAGCCTTCGGCTCAGAAGTTATGCCCGCGCAGAGCCCGATTCCTTGCTAAACCCCCTTGTAAGTGAGTTATGCTTACCCTACTTTAAGTATAACTTATGTTTAAGTTCAGTATCGTTATTATGAACCTATAAACAAGATTTATCAGTGATTCCAAGTCGTTATACTGATTGATCTACTTACGGGGATGATGTCTAGGATGTGATTTAGTGAGGTGTTTAAAGTGGGATTTCCAAACAGTATACTTCGTATACCAAACAGACCCTACCTCCGATATGATCCTACCTGGTTGTTCCTTACTTGATAGATCATGAAGTAGACTTTGAGTTAATGATGAATCTAGACTAATAATTAGTCGCAATAAATAATAAACTAAGACATAGTAATAATGACACTAGGTTACATCAAAGGAAAAGACAGTTGCTAGAAGCAAAGCGCTGCCCGAATTTTCAAATCGTCACTTTAACAAGTGAGTGCACAGTTACTTTCATCTTACACATAGATATTAAGTATTTAATATTAATACATGTTATATGTGGTTATTATCTGTGTTCCTAATATCTATGCTAGATGAACGATTTATACATGTTTTACGTATTATACCTATAAATATATTGGGTAAAGAGGGGTAGATGAATGATGAGAGATGAAAGATGATATAGATGACGAGATGTGTAAGATGATGAGAAGTCTTGACCTAAAAGTTGATCCAGTCATCTAGAAGAGTATAGATGACGACCACATACTATTTTAGACAATCCAGTGGAATGCTAGCAGGCTCGCAACCTGTAGGTGTTTGTGAACGACGTATTCACCAGATGTACTCTAAAAACCCTGGCAGCTATGGAATTAGTGCCTATTAGATAAACGTTGACAACTATGGACTTAGTGCCTATTAGATAAACATTGGCAGCTATGGACTTAGTGCCCTATAGATGGACATTGGCAGCTATGGACTTAGTGCCTAATGGATAACACTGGCAACTATGGACTTAGTGACTGTCAGATAAACCCTGACATCGATGGACTTGGTGCCTATTCCTTAGGACAATCCTTAGTAATGAATGAATGAAGAATAAATGATTCTTAGGGAAGATTCTTAAGAATAAGGAAGATAATGGGGATGGGAAATTGGGTTAATTGTTTGATGATTAAACATAATAATTTTATTATTGTGGGTTGAAAACCCTATGTACTCACCAGATTTCCCAACCTGACCCATTCAGTTTATTGTATCACATGTGGCTATATGAAAGATACATTCTGCTAAGAGATTCAAGGAGTATTAGGCCACTAGTTTAATTACAGTAAGGCTTGTAATATTTCGTTATGCTTATGTTTATGTATTGACGATGACATCCCAATGTTTTAAATAAAAATACATTTCTTCGGAAATGCTTTGATAAACATCTTTATCATGTTTTATGGGAACAAATTCCGCAATACTATTTTTCAAAAAGGATACTCTGATTTTTAAATAAGCATAAACAAATCGGTCTTTTATGGCTATCAAAATGAGGACGTCACACCAGAGTAAGTGTAGCTCACTTACAGATTATGGATGAGAACCAGAGTTCAAGTGGGCAGAAATCTGATTCAGGGTCTCCTACTCGAAGGCTACTACTCGAACGCGTACTCTGGGGTGTTGTAGGGCTTTGCCTCAGGCTAGAAACGAAAGAAAAATAGGTTTACAGGAGGGATAATCGAGAGAGAGTGGTTGTAAGAGTGTGTGGAATGAATGAGGGACTGTTGGCTATTTATATGGCCAAAAGCACATATGCGCGCCACACACTTCAAACACGCCGATCCATCGGTTAGCTAACACGTGTCACTCGTCGGCTGGATCAGTGTGGCTGACTTCGCGCGCAAGCTCTGCACGTTGCCCTGCGCGTGCCGATTTTCAGATATTAGAAATTGCGTATCTCCTTCATACGAGCTTCGTTTTTGACGTTCTTTATATCCAGGGAAAGCCCTCGATGAGATCTACAACTTTCCTTTAGACTCTGTAGGCTAGTTTTGACTTCATTTTATTTACACAGGCTTAGCCTATTGAAGCCCGTATAAAATGCATATATCTCACATCCGGCGTCCGTTTTCGATGGTTTTTATATTTTTGGAATCCTATTAAGGAGACCTTCAATTCTCGTTTAGATTGTTTTGGCCAAAAATCAACCGATCTAAAACGTGATTTCTGTGTGCACACTGCTACACTGAAATCTTAGAAAAATCATAACTTCTCTATTGAAGTCAGATTTGGACGTTCCCTGAAGCAAAAATTCGTTTTTTCCTAATACTAAGACTTTCGTTAGATCACTAGGGCTAATAAGTAACCTATCTCCAACTCACTATTTACGACATATACTATAACTCGGTTAAGATTATTTATCCTAAACAATCTCTTATTTAAAAGTCATTATTATAGCTTATAATAACTTTATTGCCTAGCCCGAATTTACGGGTGTTACATGAAGATTTGTTGATTGCTTCTACATTTTTGTCACACTTGAGGTCTAATTCGCAAAGTTGCTATTTTTGGAAATTGAAGTCGAGTCATCCATTCCAAGCTTTGAGGGGGAGAATGTTAGGGTGCAAAACTCTTCATTGGATGGTGTCTTACGCTTTCCCTTATTCAATATGGTTTATGGGTTGAGCTTTCCTATATATACTTGTATAGTATACTTTGGCTGAGAGACCTCTCACTGTATAGATGAGTAGTCTAGTTCTAGAGAGAGAGAGAGAGAGATAGTGAGAGAGAGTGAGAGAGTATTGTAGCAAGCACGCACATGCTTCTACATTTTTTACTACTCCATTATCTATAGAACTTGTGCTTAAACGTTAGATCGGGTTTTATCGATTATTCATGATCTTATATTTCCGCATTTGTCATCTTTCATAGGATCCTACATACGAATAAATTTCTCGGTAAAATGCACCGTGAACTGTGTTGTTCATGCCACCAATTACACCAAAAATGGAGGGATTTATACCGCAAAATGTCAAATTTCAACATCATATAAAACATCATTTTAGAGAAACGTATGGGTGAAAATGAAACTGATCGTTAGCTAACCGATTGGAAAATAACGCATCCACATTTTCCTATATAGTTGTTTGAAATATTCTTTAAAATTCAATCTTATAGGACATTTAATCCATATATTTACATCTTATTTAGGCTTTTAATTAGTATAACCTTTTGATTTGCACACTTTATGGTTGGGTTTCATATTGTTTGAAGCTTGGAACACACTTATGATGTCTAAAAATTTGCAGTTCAAATTTCATGTAGATTGGAGTTGATATGAAAAAGTTGAAAATTTCAAAGAATCTGGGCATTCCATAAGATTACACGATCGAGTCACCCTATACATCGGGTTTGACTTGATCGAGTCCATAAAAAAACACGTTTTTGGTCTTAGAATGGTTGATTCGGTCAAGACACACTTGTCTTGGGTGTACTCAGTTGAATCGGGTAAAAAGCGGATTCTGGACATGACACACTTGACTCGCTTGATTCATTCGCAAGGACAAAACTGACTCGGTTAAATCAGGCTTTCACTTGGTCAATATGTTTTTTCAAGCTTATAAATATATGTCCTTGTCATTATCTAAGACATGTATGATTTTTGGAACATCAAAGAACACAACTTGGGAGTAGCAATTCAGTATTTTTAGTTGTTTAATTTGTAAACACAAATTTTAGTTTATTTTTGGATTCGCGTTTTTAGTCATGAAAGGCTAAAAACTTTTCTTTTCCATTTCTAATTCAATAATTTGATTAAGTATGATTGATTCCATTAGATTGATGTTTTAGATTTGTTTTAATCTAATGATTTATGTTTCACTTTAATAAAGTACTTGAATTTATTATTTTTTTCATGAATGGTTGCATTAATTAGTTTAATTTTAGTAAAGTTAGTTATTTTATAAAATCCATAAATGTTTTATGAGTTAGACACACAAGTAACAAACAATGTATTTTCCTAACTTATGATTTAATTCATTGCAAACATAAAATCAGATTTTCCGGTTATTGAATATTGTTAAGAATAATTGTATTGAATATAATGCAAAATTTTCAATCTTATTCTAAGAGCTTATTTGGATTAAGGTTAGTACATTTAAGTCTAGTTAAAGAGTTTATTTTGACTAGATAATTTATAGAGTTTTGTTAATATTTTTTAGTATCAACTTAGATTAAAAATTGTCAAAAAATTAATTCATAGTCAATTGCATATAATTGAAAGGAACACAAAACCGAAATTGTCTCAAATATGATTTTCTTTAAAATTGTATCTTTAGTCTCCTTTATTGCATGTTAATTTTAGTCTTCTTTTTATTCAACTAAAAATCCCCTCATTGTTCATTTAAATGTCATTTATTTTGTGTTAAGTCAATATACTTATGCAAAGAGGTATATAACAATAAGTATTTGTTCTAGACTCCTAGTGGAGTTGATCTCTACTTATTATCTCATGGTACAGTAATTTATACCTATATTATTTGTTGGAACATAAATTAATACTTGTGCAAAGATGTATATTACAAAAGGTGCATGTATATTTGGTAAAAATGGTAAGATTATCATTTGCATGTTTTTTTTTACGAACCAACAAAATATATATATATATATATATATATATATATATATATATATATATATATATATATATATATATATATATATATATTCGTAAAAGTTTCCCAAAAAAAGCCTTGATATTTCAATTTTTTAGTAAATCAGATTGATTTATTTTTCGGATAATTTTTGTGAATCACTTAAAAAATTAATCTTTCACTTTGGAAATACATTTTGAGTTTGAAAATGTTGGTGTCATAAGGGATGTTAAAGGTTGTGGTACCACATCATCTTAAAAGACTTTTTGCAAGTCACGTAACAATGTAGCATGAAGCTGTGGATGCTCTAACTTTCAGTACCAATGTGGAAAAATCCTAAAGCTTGAATGGTGAAATTAAAATGTTCGAATTTAATCGTTAATTAAAATGACAGAGATATTGTTTCTTGATGCTACTTGGTAACACCTGGTTGTAAATCCACGACAAGTGCATGATAAACGAGCACATCATGGCCCAACAAGGGCTTGGGATCCGAATTTTAAATCTGTTGAGATATTCTTATACTAATAAAAAAAAAATAGTTATTAATGTCGCTTATCATTTTTTTCGTAATTTACGTTTTCTGCTCTATAAAAATGACACTTGTCATTTTCTCATATTTTTTATTTTTTAAAAAATATTGATGTTGATAATAAGTTAGACAATTATTTATTTAATCTCTGATTTTTAGGAGAAATTTAAATTCGTCTTGAATAAGTTTCGGTTATGATTGCCGATAATTAATTGTGTTTCTATATTGAAAATCCTACAAAATCATGTTTAATTATTAGTTTATTGAAAATAATTGATTAATAATTATGAGTTTTACTATAAAAATTTAATTATTTTTCTAACCGTGGTTTCCACAAGTTATAACTTAGATTATATAATTAACTAGTTGTGTGAACCATATATTACATGAGTTTATTAAAAAAAAATAAACATAAAGATCTAACAATTAAAAAAAAATTAATTTATAAGAAAAAAGAAAATATTTAATAATTAAAATTAAAATGCTTATTTATCTTTTAAATTTAAATAAACAAACAACTAAAATAATTAGATTCAATTTAGAAATTTAGAAAGTTATAAGAAAAATTGCATTAATGAATTGGATATATATTTATTATTACATTAATTATATTTAAGTACTATATGAAATATAATAAAATGAAAAAAAACTATAAAATGACACTTGAGTTTAATTTAATCTAAATTTACTACAATATGACATGTGACATAATGCATAATAAAAGGACAAATGACAAAATTATTTTCATTTATTAAGGAGGATGCAAATGTATACATATGTGTATTTGTAAAGTAAAAATATTTTTGCCAATTTGAGCCGTTCTCTTAAAATCTTTTCCAATTTAACATATCTAGTAAAGCGATATCTGGTTTTGCTCTTCCTCATTGAAGTTGAGGGTTCAAGTCCCGTCGTGGACGTAAGTGGATTTAAGATATAGTTTATGAATAGTTATTTTTGCCGTTTAAAAAAAAAGAAAAAGATAAAAATATTTCTTTTATTGAAGAAATTATCATTTATTACCACCCTATTTGGTAAGTCTATTTAATTATCATCTTGGTGATCATAAGTTGGCTATTCAAACCCTAGAAAAGACTTGTCCTTTGACAAATTTAACTCTTGATTTCTATTTATGAAAATATATTATATATATATATATATATATATATATATATATATATATATATATATATATATATATAAATGTTATTGCGTTATTGTCTAAATCTATATTAATAAATGAAAAAAATTGTTATATGTTTTATTTTCATTGATTTCGTTCCATGTTATTTTTTTATTATTTTTAATTAATTTTTTCCATGTGGTATTTAATGAAATTTTTGTTTTTTTGTTTTTTTGTTTTTGTAATAAATGTAAACCAATTTTAAGAATTCATTGATTGACTCATTTTTCTTTATCAATCAATTCAGTTTCCTTATAAATTTAAAATTGTCAAATTCAAAAAAATCTTTAAAATTTTATAATTAAGGACAAATTTTAAAATATGTCAATATTTTGTTTATTTGTATAGATTAAAATACTTATTCATTATGGTTAATGTTTACACGTTCATACTTTTTAATTAATCCGTGTAACGTACTGGTCTTACAACCAATAGTTTAATTGTCTAAAATATTTGCTATTGATATAAAGAGTCAATGTTTTAAATCTTAGCAATTAACATCATTTTTTTTAGTTTTATTGTCTAATAGTCTTTATATTTAAATCTTAAGCGGTAAACATCATTTTTTTTTGTTTTATTCAAATTAAATACTCAATGTTTTTATTGTTGCATTTAAAATTTTGCTGATATGTATTCGAAGGGAATTTTTATTTTTCTACTGGGCCAAAAATATATGTGGACCCATCCTACATGTTTAGGGTTCTTGAGTATATATAAATAGATAACAGTAGCATAGAACATATCGCAGATTTCATTGCCTGAGATAATGGATAAAAAGCAAATAGCCATCGTAGGGGCCGGAATTTCTGGCCTCCTTGCATGCAAATACTGTCTCTCCAAAGGCTTCAACCCCATTGTCTTCGAGTCGGAATCCGACATTGGTGGCGTATGGGCTAAAACCATCAAAACCACCAGGCTCCAGTCGGCAAAACCTTTGTATCAGTTTTCCGACTTCCCATGGCCGTCTTCCGTCACCGATGTCTTCCCTACCCAACAACAGACTCTAGACTACCTCCGATCCTACGCCACCCACTTTGATCTCATACCTCACATCAAATTCCATTCCCGAGTCAACGGAATCAGCTTTAACGGACCGATATCACCCGACCCATGGTCGCTATGGAACGGAATCGGAGAACCATTTCTACCGGAAGGCAAGTGGAATGTCACCGTACACGACACCGGAAATGACTCCATCCAGGTATAAATCGTATCCAGTGTTCTAAAGTCATTGTTTTGCTTAACGAAAAAGAAATCTACATATATTCATGTGAAATCACCAGGTTTACACCGTGGATTTCGTGATTCTCTGTTTGGGAAGATTCAAAGATGTTCCAAATATACCCGAATTCGCTGCCGGGAAAGGCCCTAAAGTCTTCCACGGACATGCAATACATTCCATGGATTATGCCGCCATGGATCACGACAAAGCTGCAGATTTCGTGAGAGGGAAGAGGGTCGCTGTCGTGGGGTTCGGGAAAACAGGACTCGACATTGCAAGAGAGTGCTCTTCGATCAACGGTTAGTTGCATTGCATGCAGGTGTTAATTCATCGTCAAACTTTAATCTTCTCCGGTCGTCTTCCATAACTTTCCGACGTTTATTTTCAGGCCCAGAACATCCGTGTACTCTAGTATACCGGCGTGATCACTGGAAGCTCCCGGATTGGTCTCCCTGGGGAATCCCGTTGACGTATTTATACTTGAATCGTTTCTCGGAGCTTTTGGTTCATAAGCCAGGCGAAGGCTTTCTTCTTAGTCTCGTCGCTACTTTACTTTCACCTCTAGTAAGTCCCTCTACAGCTCCACATCAGCACGCGTGATGCATAGAATATAATATTTATTGATATCATAAATTAAAGAATATCTATAATAAATGATAATAATTTTTTGAAATCCATTTAAATAGAATACTTATAATAATTTATACTAACAACCTTTCAAATCCTTACATATATGTACATACTACATAGGACATCTATACTAATTGGTAATAATATTCTAAAATCAATGCACAAATCATCTATAAAGTCTTAATTCACATAGCAAGATGATACATTTTTAAAATAAAAACACAAGAAATAATAAGACAAGCCTGGGAATTTGTCTCTTAATGTTACTATGAGTTATTATTTTAGTATTGATTTTGCTAGTAAACAAAAACAAAAAACAAAACAAAAAACAAAAACGTGAGATTAATTAGCGAGCCGTCAATTCCCATTTACCACATATGGCATGAATATGACACACTTGTCAATCTTTTAGATGGAACAAGCAGGCGGATATTCTTATGCAATCACAATTCATTAAAGTAGTGACGAATTAAATGAATTATTATATTATCATTTTACTTTTACATAATTGTATCATTTTTTTATATAATGTATTGAATTCTATAATAAAAGCTATGTTTTTAAATAATATAATTAATTTTTTCTTTTATGTTTTTCATTAAACATTTTTATATGACAATTGAACCCTATATTTCATGCTCCGGACTCACTGCAAAGGAATACATATGACCGTAGAGTAGTGTTTTGAAATATAAAATGTCATTAACATCTCACTATGTTGCGTGTAATCTATTGAGTGTCAATTAATCATTTTACCTTTTCAACTATTAGGATGCATGATAAGTACTGAAAAACACTGCTAGTTAGGCCCTAAAACCTGCTCGGCTCAGTAACGAAAATTTCTACAATTCCAAATACAATTCTCTAAAGAATTTATCCTAACATCTTAACACGATATTTTGTCGAGTATACCAAGTGTTTGTGATTGCTTAAAATGAATAAACTATTTTTTTTATTTTATTATTATTATTATTATTATTTTTTGTAAAAGCATTTATTAGGTTATGATGCGCATCATCAAAATATGGTTAAAAAAGTGTTTGAATTAACTTATGTTTTATTTTAACATAATAAACTTTTTTAATGTTTGATAAATTTTGTTAACTTATGTGTACAATAATAATAATAAAACATTAAATATGTTATTGACTTTTTGATTTAATTTTTCATATAACAGTTTTGTATTTTATCATTTATACTAATATCTTTTTCGAAAATTTAAATCAACATAACCATGAAAAAAAATCTTTTATAAATAATTATTTATATAACATATATATTTTTTGAAGATAAAATATACAATCTCAAATACCAATAAAATATATGAAAAACATTTTTAACAAAAGTTTATTTCAATAAAATCAATCTGAATATAAAATACTAACACAACATAATTATGCGGGTAGTATGAAATATTTACTAGACAAATTAAAAACTTACATTTCTAAGTTTAATCGAGGATATATATATATATATATATATATATATATATATATATATATATATATATATATATATATATATATTAAACATGTTGGTTAAAAAAATAGTTATAACGGATCAAATTTATTTTGTGCTAAACAAAAGAATAAAACAAAAACCATGAAACAAGATGAGTTGGTATAGTTGCATTAGAAATTTTACAACACATATATTATTATATTTCAACAAGGAAAGGGAACAATGGTTGAGAATTGCACGAGCAGATGGTTGTTGTGTGCATCGATGATGATGAGAAAACAGAATTAGAGGCTACAGTATGTCGATGATTGATATTTTTAGGGTTAAAACACGAATAATCTAGCTAATAAGTACTTTCAAAGAAGTTAATACCTTCAAACTAGTTAAAAATTGCTTATTGAAGACGATAATCGTTTTGTATTTTATGTCATTATTAATTAATTAGTATATTCAAAACTGTTATCAAACTGAAATAAATTAATATACACTTTAAATAATTAATCTCAAACATACGTTTCTATGATTACAATATATTTAATCAATTATAAGGTTAAATATTTTAATAAGATATATGTAAATCCCAACTACATAACTTTGTCATAAATATGTTGACCATCCATTCTATAATGCTATTTTTATAGATTTTTTTTCTTCCAAATATGTTAAAAATTTTAATTTTTAATTCTTTATAAATTAAAATTAATATCGATATGATGTTTTTTTTAATATGAATTTTTTTTATTATTTTTAAAATTGTTTATTATATGTATCAATCACATGTGATTAAACATTGTTATTAACATATATTTAAGCTATTAGTATTTGATTAAACTTTGTTCTCACATTTTCGATTACATAATTGTTATTATTTTAACCTCTTCATATATATGCACTTATTTGTCCTTCTTTGATCACCAACTACAAAAGCGTTGGGGAGTCTCCAAACTTGTCGAAAGCCACATCAAAAAGAAGCTTCCGCTTGCCAAGTACAACATGGTGCCACAAGAAAGCTTCTCGAAAGAAGCCCGCTCAAGTTTGATCATCTATTTGCCAGATTCAGATGACTTCTTCAATGCAATTGAGAAAGGAAGCATCAAACTAAAGAAAACTCCAAGTTTTAGCTTTTATGACAATGGCATTGTGATTGAAAAGGACAACACACATATAGAAGCTGACATTGTTATATTCGCTACTGGATTCAAAGGGGTAGAAAAGCTCAAAGACATTTTTGAATCATCAACATTTCGTCACTTCATTGCGGATTCACCACGAGTCCCTCTATACAGGTTAGTCGTGTTTTTATATTGGATAAACTTTAGAAACAAACATGATTGCTTATATTGTTAATTGATCAATGATCAATGATGTTATCAGGGAATGCATTCATCCGCGTATACCACAACTAGCGGTTATTGGATTTTCTGATAGTCTTTCGAATATTTATACCTCAGAAATGAGGTCTAAATGGGTGGCTGCGCTTCTTGAAGGTGCATTCAAGCCACCGAGTGTTGATGAGATGCAGAAAGATATTGAGAGATGGGATGAATATATGAAGGAATCAGCTGGGGAATACCATTATCGATCGTCGATTGCTGCTTTAGAAATATGGTACAATGATCAACTGTGCAAAGACATGGGTATGAATCCAATGAGAAAGAATGGGCTCTTGGCTAACCTTTTTGAACCTCATGGTCCCATGGACTACGCCTAATGATTAATGATGAAGGATGGAATTAGGATATTAGAATAAAGGAGACTTACATTATAATCATTATGGTATATACTGTTATTTATTATTATTGTCCCTAATTTTTAACTCTGTTCTGCTGGAAACAGAACCGACTTTTAGTTTTTGAAGACTGTGTTCAAATTTATTAAAACTAGGAAAATGCCTCTGCGTTGTACGGGTGAAAGTTTAGTGGCAAAAATATAAAGAAGTAAAAATAAAGTGCCAAAATTATAAAGAGGAAAAGTTTGTTGAAACTTTAGTGGCAAAATTAGTAAAAATAAAATACCAAAACTATAAAAAGGAAACGTTTGTTGAAACTTTAGTGGCAAAATTATAAAAAAATAAAAATAAAGTGGTAAAATTATAAAAGAATAAAGGAAAAAGGTTTTAAAGAAGTAAAAGTGAATGTTTAGTGGCAAAAATATGAAGAAATAAAAATAAATGGGCAAAATTATAAAAAGGAAAAGTTTGTTGAAATTTTAGTGGAAAAATTAAGAAAAAGTAAAAATATAATGTTCAAATTAGAAACATGGAAAGTTTCCTGTTGAAACTTCCCATGTGCTTTAATATATATATATATATATATATATATATATATATATATATATATATATATATATATATATATATATAATAAAAAAGTAAAAATAAAGTGCCAAAATTATAAAGATGAAAAGTTTGTTGAAACTTTAGTGGCAAAATTAGTAAAAATAAAGTACCAAAACAATAAAGAGGAAAAGTTTGTTAAAACTTTAGTGGCAAAATTATAAAAAAAATAAAAATAAAGTGGTAAAATTATAAAAGAATAAAGGAAAAGGGTTTTAAAGAAGTAAAAGTGAATGTTTAGTGGCAAAAATATGAAGAAGTAAAAATAAAGTGTCAAAATTATAAAGAGGAAAAGTTTGTTGAAACTTTAGTGGCAAAATTAGTAAAAATAAAGTACCAAAACTATAAAGAGGAAAAGTTTGTTGAAACTTTAGTGACAAAATTATAAAAAAATAAAAATAAAGTGGTAAAATTATAAAAGAATAAAGGAAAAGGGTTTTAAAGAAGTAAAAGTGAATGTTTAGTGGTAAAAATATGAAGAAATAAAAATAAAGGGGCAAAATTATAAAAAGGAAAAGTTTGTTGAAACTTTAGTGGCAAAATTAAGAAAAAGTAAAAATATAGTGTTCAAATTAGAAACATGGAAAGTTTCCTGTTGAAACTTCTCATGTGCTTTAATATATATATATATAATAAAGAAGTAAAAATAAAGTGTCAAAATTATAAAGATGAAAAGTTTGTTGAAACTTTAGTGATAAAATTAGTAAAAATAAAATAACAAAACTATAAAGAGGAAAAGTTTGTTGAAACTTTAGTGGCAAAATTATAAAAAAATAAAAATAAAGTGGTAAAATTATAAAAGAATAAAGGAAAAAGGTTTTAAAGAAGTAAAAGTGAATGTCTAGTGGCAAAAATATCAAGAAATAAAAATAAAGGGGCAAAATTATAAAAAGGAAAAGTTTGTTGAAACTTTAGTGGCAAAATTAAGAAAAACTAAAAATATAGTGTTCAAATTAGAAACATGGAAAGTTTCATGTTTAAACTTCTCATGTGCTTTAATATATATATATATATATATATATATATATATATATATATATAATTTGGTCCTAATTTTTACGAACTCAACAAAAGTATATATATATATATATATATATATATATATATATATATATATATATATATATATATATATAAACCCTATTCAATTGACAAGTTAAAATGTCATTTCAAAATCAAACTAACAAAATATGGGCGTGCAAATACACTAGAGTGATTATCTACACCAATACTCATAAAATTGTTAAGTTAAATTATGAACGTAATTCAAAATTATGATATGATCATTATGTGTTCAGCTAATCCTTATACATACTGTTTTCTTCAGATGGAGATTTAGAGTTTGTCTCTTATAGTCTTATTGTTAAAATGTGTGATTTAATGTTGGTCAAACTTATAGTTGACTTCTTTTACAAATATTTTATTATTTTAGTTTGTGTATGATAAATTATTTCAAAAGATTGCAGGATTATACATTTGGGTCATATTCCGGGTTTGGATACTCCAAGGGTACTCAGACTTGGGTCAGGTAATTAAAATGAAAAAATAGATAAGAGTTCATTCAGAAAAAAGGAGTGTATCTGTTCATTCTCTCTCAAGTTCTTCTTACCTCAATCTGCGAAGTTAGGGTTTTATAGTCTTGTGAGAATGTTCATAATCTGGATCTGTTCTTGGTCTATTAAGTGTAATCTTTTGAGAGTAGTGTAGGAATTTGTAGTGAGATTTCTATTGTAAGTAAATGAAAACGTTCTGATCTATTAATAAGATAGATTGTTCATGTTGGGAAATCCTTTGTTTGTGATTTTGTACATGGTATCACCCAAATGGATCACCCAAATGGATCAACCAAATGGATCAACTGCTAAAGTTCAAAAAATTGGAAATATGAGTCTTTCAAATAATCTTACTTTATTTGATGTGTTTGTCATACCTGAATTTAATGTAAATCTTTTGTCTGTCCATAAACTTTGCAAAGATAGTAAATGCAAAGTTTTATTTAATGAATATAATTGTATGGTGCAGGATTCACAGTCCATGGAGATGTGGAGACTGGTAATGAGGGAGGGGGACTCTACTATCTTTCCAGTACTCCCTCAGGCAAGCTCTCTTGCAATTCCAGTACTATTAAATGCTTTGTCTCAAAATTAACTTGGCATAGTAGGCTTGGTCATCCAGCTGAGCAAGCCTTAAATGTTTTACAAGATAAACTGAATTTTAACAAGAAGTCGCTTCCACCTTGTGAAATATGTCACAAGGCTAAACAAACTAGAAAATCTTTCACTACTAGTCTTCATAATTCTAAAAACATTGGTGACTTATTTCATCTTGATGTTTAGGGTCCATACAAAGTAGCTTCAGTTGGGGGTTTTAAATTTTTTCTGACTATTGTGGATGATTTTTCTAGGGGGACATGGGTTTATCTTCTTAAGTCAAAAGATGAAGTGTTTTCTTATGTTTTGTCTTTTCTAAATCTGGTTGAAAATCAGTTTTCTGTTAAAGTTAAAATTGTAAGATCTGACAATGGTACTGAGTTTGTTAATCACAAAGTTAAATATTTTTTTGAAACCAAAGGTATTATTCATCAGACATCCTGTGTATACACTCCACAACAGAATGGTGTTGTGGAGAGAAAACATAGACACATTCTAAATGTTTCTAGGTCTCTATTGTTTGAATCTGGTTTGCCTTTAAAATTCTGGGGTGATGCAGTTTTAAGTGCTGTTTTTCTAATCAATCGAACTCCATCTTCTGTTTTGGGTGGAATGTCACCTTTTGAAAAAATATATAAGCATAGTCCTAAATTTGATAACTTGAGAGTCTTTGGCTGTTTGTGCTTTGCTACAAAATTGAATGTATTAGATAAGTTTTCCTCAAGATCTGAAAAATGTGTGTTGATTGGTTATTCTCAAGAGAAAAAGGGTTATAAACTTTTGAGTCTTGATTCTGGTTTTACTTTCTTTTCCAGGGATGTGAAGTTTTATGAAAGTGTTTTTCCTTTTAAAATGAAGAAGCCAAGTTCTACTAAAAATTTGATTTCTGGTCAAATTAAATCCATGTCCCTTGATCCTTTTTCCTATGATGAGTCTATTGTGTCTGAATCCTTGTTTGATGGTTCTACTTCTGATGATTTGGGTGTAACCCATCCAACTAATGGCTCTAATACTGGTCATTCTGTCCCAATTACAGATACTACTTTTACAGATACTACTGAGGATGATCATTTATCTGTGCCTTGGTTTGATGAGGATGACCCCAATTCCTCTAATCAGACTGAGGAAATTAGTCAGTCTCATTTAATGCCCTCTTCTAGTTACTCTAATCCGACCTCCAGACCTTATAGGACTCCAAAAATTCCTACAAAATTTAATGATTATGTCATTGAAGGGAAATACAAATATGGTATTGAAAAAACTGTTAATTACTCTTTTTTAAACAAAGAAAACAAATGTTTTATTTCTAATCTTAACAAAACTTTAGAACCTCAATCTTATCTTGAAGCTTGTTCTGGTCCTAATTGGATCAAAGCAATGAATGATGAGATGGAGGCACTTTACAGAAATAATACTTGGGATATAACTGATTTGCCCAAAGACAGAAAACCAATTGGTTGTAGGTGGATTTATAAGATAAAGTATAAATCTAATGGAGAAATTGATAGGTATAAAGCAAGACTTGTTGCAAAGGGGTATAATCAAAGAGAGAGTTTAGATTATGCTGAAACCTTTTCTCCTGTAGCAAAGTTAGTTACTGTTAGACTTGTTATTTCTATTGCTATTAATAACAGTTGGGGTTTGTTTCAATTAGATATTAACAATGCTTTTTTGTATGGTAGTCTTGATAAGGATGTCTATATGACATTACCTCAAGGCTATCATACAAAGGGGGACAGTCGTGTTTGCAAATTAAAAAAATCTTTATATGGCTTGAAACAAGCTCTACGGAAGTGGAATGAAAAGTTATGCAATTCTTTGTCTGATTTTGGTTTTAAACAGAGTATAAATGATTTTTCTTTATTTGTTAGAGTTAAAAATGGTTCTACTGTTATTTTGTTGGTCTATGTGGATGATATAATACTTACAGGTGATTGTTTAACTGAAATTGAAAGTGTCAAAACTTTTTTAAAATCTCTGTTTTTGATCAAAGATTTAGGGAAATTGAAGTATTTTTTAGGAATAGAAGTGATTGATATAAAAATTTCACTTGATCCTTGTCAAAAGGTTAATAAAGAAGGGTTGAATAAAAATGATGTTTTATTAAATAATATTACTGAATATCAGAAGTTAATTGGAAAATTAATATATTTAACAGTTACCAGGCCAGATATTTCTTATACTGTGCAGACTTTGAGTCAGTTTATGCATAGTCCAAGAAGGTCACATTTGGAACTTGCGTTAAGATTGTTAAGATACTTGAAGTTTAGTCCAGGAAAGGGTATTTCTATTCTTAAAAGTAGTTCATATGATATTTCTGGTTTTGTTGATGCTGACTGGGCCAAATGTCTGTCAACTAGGAGATCTGTAACAGGTTATTGTGTTTATTTTGGCAAGTCTCTTGTTTCTTGGAAAAGTAAAAAACAAACACAGTTTCTAGAAGTTCTACAGAATCTGAGTATAGGGCATTAGGTTCTGTCACGTGTGAAATAATTTGGATAATTAAAGTGCTTTTTGATCTTGGTATTAATATTTCAAATTCTAGTAATGTGTATTGTGATAATGATTCGGCTATCAAGTTAGCATTAAATCCTGTTTTTCATGAAAGAACTAAGCACTTTGAAGTTGATGTGCATTTCATAAGAGAAAAAATTTCAAACAATATAATTAAATTGGTTAATATAGATTCAGGTAAAAATATAGCTGACATGTTAACTAAGGGACTTAATGTATCTCAACATGAGATTCTTGTTAATCTTCTTGGTTTGTTTGATCCTTTTAAAGTTAGTTAAGTTTGTCAACTATCAGTTTGAGGGGAGGTGTTAAAATGTGTGATTTAATGTTGGTAAAACTTATAGTTGACTTCTTTTACAAATATTTTATTATTTTAGTTTGTGTATGATAAATTATTTCAAAAGATTGCAGGATTATACATTTGGGTCATATTCCGGGTTTGGATACTCCAAGGGTACTCAGACTTGGGTCAGGTAATTAAAATGAAAAAATAGATAAGAATTCATTCAGAAAAAAGGAGTGTATCTGTTCATTCTCTCTCAAGTTCTTCTTACCTCAATCTGCGAAGTTAGGGTTTTATAGTCTTGTGATAATGTTCATAATCTGGATCTGTTCTTGGTCTATTAAGTGTAATCTTTTGAGAGTAGTGTAGGAATTTATAGTGAGATTTCTATTGTAAGTAAATGAAAACGTTCTGATCTATTAATAAGATAGATTGTTCATGTTGGGAAATCCTTTGTTTGTGATTTTGTACACTTATTCATAGGATGTGATGTTAATTATTAGTTATTACACAAAAATAAATATCAGCAACAGATTCTTAATTGATAAACACAAACAAAATCACATACCTATTTATGCTGCGAAGAGTACAAATTAAATAATTACCAAAAATGTTAAGACACAAACACAATCACCTAATAAATTAGTGATTTTACGAAGAATGGTAAAACACAAACATTACAAATTATGAATAATTGAACATTATGACATTAATTGGATTTATAAAGAACGAAATTTGCAATCACTTAAAAAACCAACGATAAAATCATAAGAAACACAAACTTTGGGTCCCTCATTATTTTGTATTGGGGTGGGCCTTCAAATGTATAGTCCATTCGTACATGTTTTTTTTTCATATAGACAATCTAGTAATTTTAATATTGAATCATATTATGTACTATTTTCACTATAACTAATTACTAAAGTCATGTTAAGTCCTGTCGTGTAACAAATTCACCATTTGTGAATGATCATATCCAATCGTTTGATTAGAAAGAAAGTATTTCTTTCCATTTTTCTACTCACTAGATCAAGACAAGTATCAAAATCAAAATTCAAGATTGATAAGTAAAAAAGATAATTAACGGATTCCACATGTTATGATTTATATGAATAGAAATATAAATAGAAAATAGAGATAGAAGGATATTTAATTTTTCTTGATTAAAACTCAACTGATAATGTCTAAATTCGTTTGATTTGTTTAGTAACGAAAGTCCCTTCAACGTTGGTCATTCCATGATGGATATGAAGATGTATTTAGCGTGTATTTAATCATATTTTGTTGTTTCTGAACATCATCATTCCAAAAATTTTAACCTTTAATTAAATAACATCTCCAATGGTTAACCTCTTCTTATAGATTTTTTTAATAAAAAGTTAACTAATTTATTCATACCTATCTAAAATATTCCATAAAACCCCCATATTTTTTTAAACACACATTATATTTTAACTTATTAAAAATATTACAATACGTTGTTTCAAAGAAATATATTACAAAATACCGTTCAAAAAAATTAATACAAAAAAACTATTATGAAATATTCATAAAAAAAATTGAACAAAGTTATATAGTCATTATAATTTAATATTTTATAAATGAAATGTCATTAAATATTTAATAGAAATAATTATTTATAATAAAAATAAAAAATATTTATAACTAAAATATATATAAGTGGATAAAGTGAAATATAACTAAAATATAAGGGTGATAAATAAAAAAAGATAGAAATATATTGTGTAACACCCAAAAATTTCGAACCAATTTAAAACTTTTATAACATGTCAAGTTCATCAAAACATTACAACTTTGTTTTCAAAATATTATCTATCAGAGTATTCCCAGAAACATAAATATAATACGAGGAGCTGTACGATCATGCCTTCGCCTTGCCTCGATCCCCAGATGTACCTGAAACAATAAACTGAAACTGTAAGCCCGAAAGCTTAGTGAGTTACCCCCAAAACACCGATACACATACAGTCCACATAACCATGTCAACAATAACATAACAAACTGAAACAGCATGCAATGGGTCCACAACTTTACAAGCTGGATTACCCCTGGGCCCTCAGTACGTGTTTGGAATGCCTACCGGGCCCTCAGCTCGTATCTGGAATGCCATCGAGCCCTCAGTACGAGTCTGGAATGCCTACCGGGCCCTCAGCTCGTATCTGGAATGCCCTCGAGTCCTCAATATGAGTCTGGAATGTCTTGCCTGGCCCTCAGGTCATATCTGGAATACTCTAGGGTCTGTTGGCTACCGTACGGAGCAGTACAACCTCAACCCATCCCACATAACATGTATCATATAACATAACTACTGAGCATGCAATAATCATATAACATCACAGGTAATCCTACAGATCTACCTAACTGGAATAACCACTAACATGCAACACTAACTCATACTCAACATCTAACACTGCTAGGATAACATATCCAATGGGCCGGCCTTGGTGCCGTAGACCCCTTAGTATAGTGAGGATAACTCACCTCGCAACTGACGTCTGAAACTAGAAAGCTCAACTCCCGGATCACCAACACGAACTTCACCACCTATAGTTACCATAAAACCCTTTTTCATAAATCTCCAAATTACCAGAATACCCTCAGAAGTCAACTGGTCAACTCTAGGTCAAAGTCAAAGTCCACAGTCAAAGTCAACAGTCCATGTTGACTCGACTCGTCGAGTGTAGCTTACCGACTCGTCGAGTCCTCCCTGAACTCGAGAAGTCGTGAAATCCTTGATTGGCTCGTCGAGTTCCCCTTTAACTCGCCGAGTTCATACGTGTCCAGGAATTGGGAGAAACCCTAGCCGACTCGCCGAGTCTTCGAACGACTCGCCGAGTTCAAGCCAATCTTCAACAGACTCGCCGAGTTGTTCATCCAACTCGTCGAGTACATGGCCATCTTCATGTGGCTCGCCGAGTCGACCTTGCGACTCGCCGAGTCCCTTCAGTCCATCATCCATACAGACGCTTTTTAAGCCATGCAGCAGCTCCATATTGCAGATCCAAGCTTCTAGGGCATGTTTATCACGTAAAGTTGCAAACTTTACGTGCATGCAAGACCCTAGGGACTCTAAATGACCAATCTAAGCTTCTAATGGAGCTTTACACCTTAGGAGAGTCTCATCCTTGCAAGAACTGGAAACTTTATGGACTTAGGACTCAAAAGAGGTTCAGATCTGAAGTTTCAGCTTCAGATCTAGTTCCCATAACAAAATCCCTTAATGAATAACCAAAGAAAGCCCTAGCCTCCACATATGAAAGATTCTAGAAGGAAGGAGGTTAAGGTAACAGCTTATTACCTCCAAAACGTGCCCAAGCTGAAGTGGATTCTGGATCCACACGAAATCCTTGATGCTAGCCTCTTGATCTACAAGTTTTCTTCACAAAAATCACTTCTCAAAGCTCCAAAACACTCTCCAAGCTCACACTCACGGAAATTAGGGTTTCTGGCTCTCAAGGGGTGATAGAGGACAGTGGGAGGCACTAATGGTCCAATATATAGGGTGCAAAACCCTGAAAATTAGGGTTTCCACTGCCAGCTCCTACTCGTCGAGTCCCCCCTGCCGACTCGACGAGTCACTCATTAAATGACATGTCCTGGCCCGCTGCTAGTCGACGAGTCACAACGTCAACTCGTCGAGTAGACCTTAAAAAAATGAAATCTAAATGGAATAATAATGATACCTGACAGTTGGGATGTTACAATTCTCCCCCACTTAACTTAGACTTCGTCCTCGAAGTTTGCTGTAGGTAATAACTCCGGGTAATGCTCCCGCATCTCCGCCTCCGGCTCCCATGTCCACTCGGACCCTCTCCGATGCTCCCACTGTACCTTCACCAAAGGTATCTCCTTGTTCCTCAGAATCTTCACCTTTCTCTCCAGTACGGCCACAGGCCTTTCCACGTAATTCAGGCGCTCATCGACCTGAATATCATCCAGCGACACCACCGCCTCCTGATCCATGATGCACTTTCGCAGCTGTGAAACGTGGAAAGTGCTGTGGATCCGACTAAGCTCTTCCGACAGCTCTAACCTGTAAGCCACCTTGCCAACCCTGGCAATGATCCTGAACGGCCCAATATATCGGGGACCCAATTTTCCCCTCTTCCTGAAGCGGATCACACCCTTCCAGGGCGAGACCTTCAGGAGTACCATGTCACCGACCTGAAACTCTAGCTCGGATCGACGCCGGTCGGCGTAACTCTTCTGCCGACTCTGAGCGGTCTGCAGCCACTGCCTAATCTGCTGAATCTTCTCGGTAGTCTGCAAGACCACCTCCGTCCGACCCATCACCCTATGACCAAGCTCACCCCAACAAACCGGGGTGCGACATCTCCGCCCGTACAACAGCTCGAATGACGGGGCGCCAATGCTGGAATGATAGCTGTTGTTATAGGCGAACTCTGTAAGCGGTAGGTGGGAATCCCAACTCCCACCAAAATCAATGACACACGTCCTCAACATATCCTCGAGGTTCTGAATGGTCCGCTCACTCTGACCATCAGTCTGCGGATGAAATGCTGTGCTGAAGTGCAACCGCGTGCCCAGTTCCTCGTGGAACTTTTGCCAGAAACGGGAGGTAAATCTTGTTGGTTTAATGTCTAAGTCCATAACTATAATTGGTAAGACTTGACCCGACCCGGCATGGTCCACTTGGGTTGCATGGCATCATGCATTTGGATAGACTATAATGAGAGAAATAACACTTAAGGTTGGTTAATATATTATAAGTTCTAATATATTAATAAGGTTATTTAATTAGTATTGATCAAGAATTAATTTGGAATTAATTAAGTGATCAAAAGGAGACTAATTAAATATATGGGTTGATTGTGTAAATCATTCATTCTTATATATGTGGGCTTGTGATCCAAGATTTCTTATGTTGGACTAAGTCCATGGGGTGACCCATGGATACTCCATGGAGGTTAAAATCCATGGAGCATAAGGAATGGGTAAAGTTATGACTTACATGGTGTAACCCTAATAGCCACCATATAAAAGAATCCCATGGCTCAAGAAATCGTGCACTAATGTGTGAATATGAGGGCTAGACGATTTCAAGGAGTGTTCCATTTCTCTCAAGTCATTCCATGTGCATTTGGTGTTGTGTGAACCATTTGAGGTGTCACACTTGGGGCACTAGGCACTCAAGCTTCATGGAGACAAGCTACATCAAACAAAGGTATGTATTCTATCCATTTGATTACCCAAGTATCAAGTATTGTATGCTAGATAGGGTAATACCTTGGAAAGTTCATAATTGCATGTATAATAGAGAAAACATAGATCCAAGGTATTTAGGGTTGTATGTGCACCATAGGATGTTGTAGTATACTAAAACCCAACAGTGGTATCAGAGCCAAGGCTTGTTTTCTTGTTATACTTGCAAAATTAGCTGAAAAATCGAATTGTATTAGTTTAAAAGTTATGCTAATTACTTGAAAAAAATTTGAGGTGAATTATCTTTGTTCATATGAGTTTATTAGATTAATAGAAAAGTTAATTGATTATGTGTTTTCAATCCATTTTAATCTAAGAGTTGATTCTAAAATGTGTTTTTGTAACTTGTCCTCAAGTTATATGAAAAGTCACATTTAAGTTTCATAAAACTCATAAAAAGTTGGCAATGGTTACACAAATGAAGAGTCTTGTCCTCATTAAATGGTTTTATGACTCCATAACTTCTCCTCAAGTTATGGAGGTTCAAGAGTCACTTCATTAAATGATAAAATGTGTAACCTTAATTAGTTCCATAAGTTACAAAAATAAAGAAAAGTTACATTCTTTTATTAGTTTAAAGTCTTCCATAACTTGTCCTCAAGTTATGGAACTTGAAGGGTTTTTTTTAATTAAAACTACTTTAAACACATAAGTTATGGAATTAATTAGTTTTGAATATTTTCAAAACTTGCCCTCAAGTTTTGGAATTTGTAAAGTTTTCCCCATGAATACTTTAATTCCAAGTTAGCCCTTAGAATTTTAAAAGTTAAAATTCAACCCTTATACTTTATAGTATTATAAGTTAATAATAAATATATGTATAAGAGCAAGTCAGTCTTACCGTTAGTAGGCCTCATTCACGAAGCCGGTCTATAAGGGGGGTATAAGGTTACTGCCTATAAAATGACAGTTTAATGGGTGTCCACTCTCACCCACCGCTTCCTTGACTGGTGGAGGGTCGTTAGCCGAACGGGTAGGACAAGGACTATAATTCTCCCTTCATTAAAAGTATTAATGATAAATACTAAGTAACTAAACTTTTTATAAATTCCCAATCTTAGTTACTTAGGAAAATGTGAATAAGGTGCTAATCCATGAAATTACACTTTGCACTTTGTTTAAACCGTTAGTGGAGCGTGTGTGGTTAACCGGCACACTAACCTGGATTTAACAAAGTAGGCAAAGGGTAACTTAATATTTATCATAGTATCGGTGGAGCTCGTGTGGTTAACCGGCACATCGATTGAGGGGTAAATATTAAGGGTACCAAGTATATTTGCATGGTTACTTCACACCTTGTTTTGTGATCCTCGGCATCCCAATCACAAAACCTGAAGGGCACACTCGAGATTGAAACATGCCATTGAAAAGTTCAATGAATCTCAAAAGAATCTAGGAGTTTCAAAACCAATTAAAACCTAATAATACATTTCGTTTATCTTGGTGGAAATTGGTGAATCGTCATTCACCTACCTTCAAATATTTTATAGCTTGGATTACGGCATCCCTCTTCCAAGTTATAAAATAGTTTGTTGGGTCCTAGCCTTAATATATCATATTGGGTGTTATATTAAGGACTTAAATCAACTTTACGTGAATTTCTCCCATTGTTGATGTCTGGTTTAGACAACAATGATCTTCCCAAACCAAGCTTTCCTAATGAATATGACTTCCCGAGTTTGTCTCATGGAAGTTATACTTCTCTTCCTCCACCTCCTCCAATTATTCTCCCTAACCCACAAGTTCAAGGTCACTCAAGCCCTAATGGCAAGCAAGGTCTATGTGTGATCACATCTTAGAGATGAAGTCACATATTGACAAGCCGGGAGAGTTGGGTGTCAAAGTCTTGAGAAAGTTGGATGTTCAATCACTTTCTAAGTCACATAGTGAGTTCCTTTGGGACTACTATGAAATAGACTATGACATGAACCTTAATGATCATATCTATTTGCTTGGTGCTATTGAATCAGCAATGATTTGGAGGACCAGTAAAGAAAATTTGATTAGAAGATCAACTTCCCAAACTTCTATGGACTTTGAAAATGGTAACATTGGATATCCAGAAAATCTTTCGCTTCCCAATGGAAAGGGATTGGCCATAGTCAACTCGGTTGACCAAATGGTAAAGAGAAAGGCAAGTCTGTGATAGTCCAGTACACCATTCCCAAAGAGTCCATATGTTTCTCTTTCCAAAGGAAGGGGCATTGATTGCGAAGCTGCCTATTTACCTGAAAGATCATAAGGTTGATCAATTCAAGAAGTTTGACTCTTCTTCAGGAAAAAGTCCATTATCTAACTCTGTTAAGTTTCTATTATGAGATTCTCATTACATGATGTGACTGGGTCACATGTTGATGTTTTAAGAATCAAAGAAAAGTGAAGAAACTTAAAGGAAGTACATGCTGATTCTGATCACGAAGATGGATTTTGATCGCATGGTTTGGTGATCAGAATTTTTGAAGCTGTTACTTAGGAGTTATGATATATTGCTTAGGAATAGATAACAACAAGTTTTTCATATGCATTTGCATTGTAAGGATAAGTTTTTCCGGAAGTTTTAAAATAAAAAACAGTTTTGATTTATTTATTTTAAGTATCCTTACAATGGCATTTGTGAAAAATTGTTGTTTACATGTTTCCATTGATAGCAATATTGGAAAATGGATTTGATTCTTTCATTTGTGGTAGTGTCATAATTCACCAAATAAGGAAAGATTCTCATTCCCAAGGCTTCAGTTGGATAGAAACTTGGAATCATGCAAGTTGAATAGTATGATGAATGAGAACTTTCAAGCATTGGAAAATTAAGACTTGTTCACATGGATGTGTGAGTCAAGTTAAGGACTAAAGGGATCGAGTACACATTCTTGTGCACTGGTCAAGTCCACCACAAAGCTCGTTAAGACTATTCGTCATGATTTACTAAATTTTAGTAAATATGGTTATACTTACAAGTTTAAGTATAATTCTGAAACATTAGAAAAGTCTCAATGTATGGCAGAACGAATGGGAAGAATCAAATTAGGCAGACAGATAAAAGTTTCTCAAATCTGAAAAGATGGGAGAGTACTTTAGTATCATGTTTTGTGATCATCTTAATGATTAAAGAACCACATCACAATTGGTCTTCTAAGGACATCTTAGTGCATTCTTATGACTAAGAAGAGGAGTCATGAATTGTTGAAATGGTTAAATCAAGAATATGAGTCATACTTCGTTTCAAAACAAGTCTTAGAGTCATACTCCAAGACTATAAGTTGAGTGACATATCTTAAAGAAAGGTTTATAACACTTGTCAAATGTAAGAGTAAAAGTGTCCTACTCTTGTACATTTGAAGTTGGTAAGTTGTGATGTTTTGGATTAAACAAAGACCAACTAAGGCCAATTGTGTGAAGTGTTTGTCTTGATAAAGAATCCGCACTATCTCTTGAATATTTGGCAAGATAGTCTTATATGTCAAGAGGACAGTGGGAGTCTTAAAGATCCTAAAAAGAATTTCAAGAACTAATCAAGAATAAAACCTGAGGTTCTTCACTAGCACACGACTTGAGGTTTATAACCTATCATGTTGACATATTCTGTGCCCATTCCAGTTAAAGTTGGCTTTGCATAGGAGTTCTGAAAGTTCTCAATTGGTTGCATAACAACTTGGAAGCAATGGTAGGCCCTGTACTGCCAGGTGGAAAGAAGTTAAGATTGCATAAGTTCAGTCCATATGAGTTTGGATTTGTCATTATCCTTGTCTTGTGACTATGGTTTTGACGATTCACATGGATAAGAACACATACACCATAAAATCTAAGGATCATAAGGTTTCTCTCTGATTCATGAAAATGATGGTGAGGAAACACTTCCACCAAGTAGATTTGAAGCAGATGGCAAAAGGTCTAAACAATTGAGACTATGATTACGGCATCCCTTTTCATAGTTCTGAAATTGTTTAGACACACATGCATGCTATCTAAGGAAAGGTGTATGATTTTGATAAAGTTTTATCAAAGCATCTCGTATCAGAAATCTGAACTTTGGTAAGAAAGTCAATAAAGTATTGATTTCTAGAAGTCCAGCTGATTTCTAAGTACATGTCAAAGCTAGTGGGAGCATAAGTGTTATGCTAATAATCATCATGTTAGTGGGAGCATGATAATTATTGTTAGGGTTGCAAGTTAGCAATGTTAATTATAGAAAACAAAAGTTTCAATTCGTGAGGCTGCAGGGATTGAAAAAGTTGTTTTGCTATAATTAAGGGAGAGGATATACTTCATTTCAGTTCTAAAGGCTTAGATTGAGACCTTAATCATCTTTACTCAAGAATATATATATATATATATGAATTTCATGTTGGATTGGTTCAATTTAAAGGAAATTCTATATATTGCGTTCTCAAAATTCGATTATGATTACGACATCCCTCTTCATAGTCAAATTTTGAAAACATGGCAAATAAAAATATTGTAGCAAAAGACTGGTATAGAATCATGTCTTTAAGTGAGACATCATGAATCGTGTACCATTTGCTTTGGGTACAGGATCGATTGCATGTGCTATAATATTTGTCATTTCTAAATGTTTCCAATTGCCCAGAGGCATTAAGAAGGGAAAAGGTCTAGAATTGGATATGACTAAAATGATTAAGCAATTGTCGAGGACAATCTGAGGTTTACCAAAGATTGGTTGCTCAGGGACAGTTGGAAGTATAGTGCTAATTTTTGAAGGACCATATTGACATATTCTGAAAAGAGGCATCTCTTATTCAGAAGTGATAGTCAAAATGAGAATATGGAGTTGTCTCCATAGGTGGAAGTTATCTGTGTAAGATTAGAAAACTTAATGCAAGAAGCATGTCCAAAGCAATGTACTTTGAATATGAGACTTAGTTTCCATGGAGTTGATCTCCATTGGAATACCTTATAATGACTGTTGACAAGTCTTTGTGACTTTGTACATATTCATTACAGGAGGGTCAGTGCATATAAGTTTAAAATCTAAACAGATTCCGATAAATGATAGGAATTTGAAATTCTCACATTTTTCGATAAGGATTTGGGAGTGTGAAATTAGAATCATTGAAATTATGTTCAATTGGTTTATTTCACAAAGTAAGGATCATAGACAAACATAGAGTGCATACTTGGTGTATGGCAAAGCTATTGTTTAAGAAAAACATAGTGTACATGCTTGGAGCATGGGACAACTAGTGTTTTTAATTCAAGTATAAAGTTGAGAAAACCGAAACAATGAATAATGAGTAATCAGTATGGTGATAAATAAAAGTGTTTATTTATATTCATAGGGTTTGATACCATATTTGATTCATTTATTCTTGTGTTTCACTTTGCATGTTTTGACTTCCAGAATAACTAAGTCGCTCTTCCTGAATGATTAAGTTATTCAAACCATCCACAGTCGGTCATATGTTGGAAGTAGATATGAATCAAGACTGTCATGGGTTGGTTTGTAGAGGTCCAAGTTGGTGGACAAAGTGATGCTACAACACTCATGAGTGCTCATAAGTTCTGAGTATTGGATTCAACCCACGCTCATTTGAATCACTTCATGGATTTTATCACGAGTGATCATGAGACGATAATATCTTATATTCTTCAAACCTAGAGATATGAGTTGTTACTATGAGTTGGTTGTACATTGATTGCACGAAAACGCATTCGGTAACTCGATGTTACAAAACGTGCCTTTGTGTATGATTCAACAAGTAGTAGAACAAGCCATATGAGTCGAAGTTTATCCATTCCTTTTACCTTCGGGATAAAAGCGATATCTGTGGGCCCCTCGATGATTTAAAGATGATACATGTGAGTGCTTGGCCAAGCCAGGACTGATTTGATTTGTTCAATCAGTCAGTCATCATGAATCGGAAATCGGGAAACAACAAATAGACAGAGAGAATGATTGATAATCCATATCTCAGTCCATATGATATCTAGAATGGAGGAATATATGATCCCTTATCTAATGGACAAGTCATTGACAAAGGTCAGAGTTCATCGACAAGGTCAGAGTTCGACAGAAGCTTTTGAGAGCTACGATTGCTGATCGGTTCCTGAAGTCATACGCAATAATAGTTTTAGACTTATCCAAGTGGGAGACTGATGGATTAATGTCTAAGTCCATAACTATAATTGGTAAGACTTGACCCGACCCGGCATGGTCCATTTGAGTTGCATGGCATCATGCATTTGGATAGACTATAATGAGAGAAATAACACTTAAGGTTGGTTAATATATTATAAGTTCTAATATATTAATAAGGTTATTTAATTAGTATTGATCAAGAATTAATTTGGAATTAATTAAGTGATCAAAAGGAGACTAATTAAATATATGGGTTGATTGTGTAAATCATTCATTCTTATATATGTGGGCTTGTGATCCAAGATTTCTTATGTTGGACTAAGTCCATGGGGTGACCCATGGATACTGCATGGAGGTTAAAATCCATGGAGCATAAGGAATGGGTAAAGTTATGAGTTACATGGTGTAACCCTAATAGCCACCATATAAAAGAATCCCATGGCTCAAGAAATCGTGCACTAATGTGTGAATATGAGGGCTAGACGATTTCAAGGAGTGTTCCATTTCTCTCAAGTCATTCCATGTGCATTTGGTGTTGTGTGAACCATTTGAGGTGTCACACTTGGGGCACTAGGCACTCAAGCTTCATGGAGACAAGCTACATCAAACAAAGGTATGTATTCTATCCATTTGATTACCCAAGTATCAAGTATTGTATGCTAGATAGGGTAATACCTTGGAAAGTTCATAATTGCATGTATAATAGAGAAAACATAGATCCAAGGTATTTAGGGTTGTATGTGCACCATAGGATGTTGTAGTATACTAAAACCCAACAGTGGTATCAGAGCCAAGGCTTGTTTTCTTGTTATACTTGCAAAATTAGCTGAAAAATCAAATTATACTTATGAGCCTCCTCCACAACCGTCTGCCTAACCCCACCAGACATCGAAACCCAAACTTGACCGTATCGGGTCAATAATCCCCGACTATCCTGCTCAAACCGGGTATTCTCACCCTTGATCCTTTCCAGCTTCCAATTCTCCGGTCGCATGCCCTCAACCTGGGCATCTCTGATCAGACTCACAAGCAGAGAGTCCACTGTTATCCTCACACATACCACTGGGGTGGAAGACCCAACTGACTTGCAGCTCAAAGCATCTGCAACTACATTCGCTTTACGAGGGTGGTAAAGGATCTCGCAATCGTAGTCCTTGACTACATCCAGCCACCTACGCTGCCTTATGTTCAGGTTCGGCTGATCCATGATATGTCTCAAGCTCTTGTGATCCGTGTAAATGGTACAACGGACCCCATATAGGTAATGTCTCCATATCTTGAGGGCGAAAACCACCGCCCCCAACTCCAGATCATGAGTAGGATACCTCGTCTCATGCGGCTTCAACTGCCGCGATGCATAAGCTATCACTCATCCCCTCTGCATGAGGACTGCCCCTAGTTCCGTGATGGACGCATCACAGAACACCACAAAATCCTCGACTCCTTCCAGAAGAGTCAAGACTGGGGCCTCGCACAATCGCTGTCGGAGGGTCTCAAACGCCCTCTGCTGCTCAGGGCCCCACCGGAAATCCACCCCCTTCCTCGTCAGACGAGTGAGGGGTACCGCAATCTTGGAGAAATCCTGAATAAATCTCCGGTAGTATCCCGCTAATCCCAAAGAGCTCCTGATGTCCGAGGGAGATTTCGGAACCTCCCACTGCATAACCGCCTCGATTTGGCCGGATCGACCAAAATCCCCTCCTGGTTAACGAGGTGTCCGAGGAATTGGACCTCTCGTAACCAAAACTGACACTTCGAGAACTTAGCATACAGCTGTTCTCGTCTCAGAACTCCCAGTAACTCCCGTAGATGTTCCTCGTGCTGCTCTCGGGTCTTGGAATACACCAAGATATCGTCTATGAACACAATAACCGATCGATCGAGCATCGGCCTACAGACCCGATTCATCAGGTCCATAAACACTGTTGGCACATTGGTGAGCCCAAACGGCATCACCACGAACTCGTAATGTCCATAACGCGTCCGAAATGCGGTCTTCTTCACGTCCTCCTCCCTCACTCTAACCTGGTGATACCCAGACCTCAAGTCTATCTTGGAAAACCATGACGCACCCTGCAATTGATCGAAAAGATCATCTATCCTCGGGAGTGGATAACGGTTCTTCACCGTTAACTTGTTCAACTCCCGGTAGTCAATGCACATCCGGTGCGAACCATCTTTCTTCCTGACGAAAAGTATCGGTGCTCCCCATGGAGAATTGCTCGGACGAATGAACTGCTTTCCCAACAGTTCCTGCAACTGTGATGACAACTCCTGCATCTCGAGTGGTGCCAATTGGTATGGCGCCTTGGTGATAGGGGCCACACCTGGCACTAAGTCGATCCTGAACTCGACCTGCCTCTCCGGAGGCACTCCGGGTAACTCCTCCGGGAACACATCAGCAAACTCCCTGATCACCGGAACCTCTGAAACTGGAGTCTGATCCCTGACCCGCGTATCCACCACATACGCTAAATAACTCGCACATCCGTGCTGAATGAACTGTCGAGCCCTAGCGGCTGAACAAAACTCGGATCCCATTCTGGTGCCCTCACCATATACAATCAACTCTCCCCCACTTGGGGTTCGAACCACTATTCGCTGACCCTCGCAATCAATCATGGCACCGAAATGGCTGAGCCAGTCCATTCCCACAATCACGCATACATCCCCCATGGGAATCGGAATCAAGTCTATCGGAAAAGGTACCCCGAAGATCTCCATCTCACACCCTCGGTAGATCGATGTAGCAGAAACCCCGTGTTCGTTGGCGATAGAGACTCGCAACGGACACTCTAGCTCGCCTACTGGCACTCTGAACTCCCTACTAAATGTCTGAGATACAAAAGACCGACTCGCCCCTGAGTCGAACAAAACCAAAGCAGGCAAGGAGTTTACTAGAAACGTACCTAATCACAGGTACAACAGATAAGCATACAGCAGATATAGTAAATGAGATAAAGGATAGAAACATACCAGCAACCACATCCGGTGCTGCCTTGGCCTCCTCGGCCATAAGCTAAAATGCGCGTCCTTGAGCCTTCGGAGGCTCTGCTCTACCTTGCCTCCCATCGGTAATCCTCAACTGCGCCGGCTTGGCGGCAAGTAGTGGACAGTTGGCCCTTATGTGGCCAACCTGATCGCAGTGATAGCATAACCTCATACCCTGAACTGGAGCGGCCTGGCGACAATCCTTCGCGTAATGCCCCTCCTTGCCACACCTGTGGCACCCACTACCAACTCGACACACACCAGAATGACCCTTTCCACACTTCCCACAAGTGCGGCTCTGCTGACCCCCGGTCCTAGTATCAGCGGTCTTAGACCGCTTCGGTGCCGGCTGAGACTGTGTCAGGGCCTGCCACTGCTCTCTCAACTGCAGCTCAATCTCCAACTCACGCCGTCTGGCGGCCTCCTGCAACTCTAGAAGAGTATCACATCGCTGGGTAGACACAAACTGACGGATATCCATCTTGAGCATGCTCAGATAACGGGTCATCTGAGCCTGCTCTGAAGCAAACTCCAGGCAAAACATCGCCCTCTCAGTGAACATACGGGTGATCTCCGTCACCGACTCCCCATCCTGTCTCAAACTCAGAAACTCCTGTGCCAAACGTTCCCGCTCAACCCTCGGAATGTAACGGGCGTGGAACATGTCCCTGAACTGCTCCCAAGTAACAGCAGCTCTCTGATCATCAGTGTACGACCCAGTCGCAAGTCTCCACCAGTCCTTGGCCCCGGACCTAAGCAGGTTCAGAGCACACCTGACCTTCTGGTCAGTAGGACATGAGCAGGTGAAGAAACACCCCTCCACATCTGAAATCCATCTCATAGCCTTGATGGGATCCTGCGTCCCATCAAAAGTAGGGGGCTTCGTGTTATCGAAGTCCCTGTACTGAAAACCCCTACCAACTCCTCCCCCTGCCGCAGATACAGCTGATGCAGCTGCTGCGGCAGCTGTCTCTGCAAGGGCTGCGTAGCGCTCATCAAAATAATCCACCATGGCGGTCTTAATCGACCCGAACATCTCCGGCAGCTGTGCCCGGAACGCAGCAGTAACCTCATCATGCAAGATCTCCCGAATCCTAGCATCCAACTCCTCTGTACTCATTTGCACCACCGGCTCAGGTGCTGTTGGCCCCTACTGGCCTCTGTCTCCTGATCCTGACCCTGAACCGGATCCAGCCACAAAGCGTCTCGTCATCACCATTCTGAAACATACCACAAGATGTCAGATAATTCACATAAATATTTGGGAGCCAACTCCCGACTAACCATAGGGGTTGTGACTTCCTTGCTACGCGTATGGGTCCTGTGCTTTCAGTAGTATGGGCCCCTACTACCATCCACACCTACCCATATTTGTCTCAAGTATCACCACAACGCCCTAACTGAATACACAACATGGCGAGCGCTCAATCCTCGCTCCTAGAGGAATGCTAAATATTTCATAACTGGCCTCCCGGCCTCTCACATCCCACCCATCCATGAAACTGTCACCAACCCTGCAGCACTAGTGTATGCTAGCCATACATAATGCTGGACCCTATAGACTTTCGAATATCCAATACTACCCTAAGCTCCCAATCAAACAAGAACAGAACATAAGGCTAAATCAAACATTCTCAGGCTATAAGATCTTAATTATGTATAACCACAATGCATACACCGAGCAACTACAGTAATGATGTCAATTTCATATAAGGAAAACCCTAGGCTAGCAGGCATCATATAATCAGGCAATTCTATCATGCAATTCCTGAAGATCCCTAGCCTACCTCTAGCATGCTGTTCTAACATATCACATAATCAAATAACTGTATGGTATTTTGGGGTCTACTTACTGGCTCCGGCTGATCTTACACCCTGCATCCTCCTTTACTTATTTTGAAAACCCTTTAAAACCATTTTGAAAATCTTTCCTTGATTTGAGACTGGATTCACACGAATGTTCCTCCAATTCACTCAAACCAAGGCTCTGATACCAACTTGTAACACCCAAAAATTTTGAACCAATTTAAAACTTTTATAACATGTCAAGTTCATCAAAACATTACAACTTTGTTTTCAAAATATTATCTATCAGAGTATTCCCAGAAACATAAATATAATACGAGGAGCTGTATGATCATGCCTTCGCCTTGCCTCGATCCCCAGATGTACCTGAAACAATAAACTGAAACTGTAAGCCCGAAAGCTTAGTGAGTTACCCCCAAAACACCGATACACATACAGTCCACATAACCATGTCAACAATAACATAACAAACTGAAACAACATGCAATGGGTCCACAACTTTACAAGCTGGATTACCCCTGGGCCCTCAGTACGTGTTTGGAATGCCTACCGGGCCCTCAGCTCGTATCTGGAATGCCATCGAGCCCTCAGTACGAGTCTGGAATGCCTACCGGGCCCTCAGCTCGTATCTGGAATGCCCTCGAGTCCTCAGTATGAGTCTGGAATGCCTTGCCTGGCCCTCAGCTCATATCTGGAATACTCTAGGGTCTGTTGGCTACCGTACGGAGCAGTACAACCTCAACCCATCCCACATAACATGTATCATATAACATAACTACTGAGCATGCAATAATCATATAACATCACAGGTAGTCCTACAGATCTACCTAACTGGAATAACCACTAACATGCAACACTAACTCATACTCAACATCTAACACTGCTAGGATAACATATCCAATGGGCCGGCCTTGGTGCCTTAGACCCCTTAGTATAGTGAGGATAACTCACCTCGCAACTGACGTCTGAAACTAGAAAGCTCAACTCCCGGATCACCAACACGAACTTCACCACCTATAGTTACCATAAAACCCTTTTTCATAAATCTCCAAATTACCAGAATACCCTCAGAAGTCAACTGGTTAACTCTAGGTCAAAGTCCACAGTCAAAGTCAACAGTCTATGTTGACTCGACTCGTCGAGTGTAGCTTACCGACTCGTCGAGTCCTCCCTGAACTCGAGAAGTCGTGAAATCCTTGATTGGCTCGTCGAGTTCCCCTTTAACTCGCCGAGTTCATACGTGTCCAGGAATTGGGAGAAACCCTAGCCGACTCGCCGAGTCTTCGAACGACTCGCCGAGTTCAAGCCAATCTTCAACGGACTCGCCGAGTTGTTCATCCAACTTGTCGAGTACATGGCCATCTTCATGTGGCTCGCCGAGTCGACCTTGCGACTCGCCGAGTCCCTTCAGTCCATCATCCATACAGACGCTTTTTAAGCCATGCAGCGGCTCCATATTGCAGATCCAAGCTTCCAGGGCATGTTTATCACGTAAAGTTGCAAACTTTACGTGCATGCAAGGCCCTAGTGACTCTAAATGACCAATCTAAGCTTCTAATGGAGCTTTACACCTTAGGAGAGTCTCATCCTTGTAAGAGCTGGAAACTTTATGGACTTAGGACTCAAAAGAGGTTCAGATCTGAAGTTTCAGCTTCAGATCTAGTTCCCATAACAAAATCCCTTAATGAATAACCAAAGAAAGCCCTAGCCTCCACATATGAAAGATTCTAGAAGGAAAGAGGTTAAGGTAACTGCTTATTACCTCCAAAACGTGCCCAAGCTGAAGTGGATTCTGGATCCACACGAAATCCTTGATGCTAGCCTCTTGATCTACAAGTTTTCTTCACAAAAATCACTTCTCAAAGCTCCAAAACACTCTCCAAGCTCACACTCACGGAAATTAGGGTTTCTGGGTCTCAAGGGGTGATAGAGGACAGTGGGAGGCGCTAATGGTCCAATATATAGGGTGCAAAAACCCTGAAAATTAGGGTTTCCACTGCCAGCTCCTACTCGTCGAGTCCCCCATGCCGACTTGACGAGTCACTCATTAAATGACATGTCCTGGCCCGCTGCTACTCGACGAGTCACAACGTTAATTCGTCGAGTAGACCTTAAAAAAATGAAATCTAAATGGAATAATAATGATACCTGACGGTTGGGATGTTACATATTGACCACTCAATAGTCGTCAATAGAAATGACAAATAAATTGAAGACTCATGACAATAAATGTTTATTTAAAAAATGAATAGTAATAAATTATAAAAAAAATTACCATTAGATATGCTCTAATGGATTTTTGCCCACTAAGTTCCTTAGATTGTGGAGTGTGGCACGTAGTAGACACTATCATGAGTCCATGTGGTTGTTGCGGTGGATCGCAATGAACACCTCCCTCACCCTACTCTCTCTGCACAAATTCACATTCAACAGTGAGATTTCATCGCTTTCCTCTTTTATTTTTTGGAAAAGGTAATAGTCTTTTGACCATTTAACTTATCTAGTTAATAAGAATTAGGTTTTTGCTAATAATTTTAAATAGAGAAAAAGACAAACTTTAGTCTAATTAGATATTTTTCAAAATAATTAAGAAATGATCCATATAGTAACCGAAATCGTAGGTGACATTTAATATGATGTGAATGGACTATAATAGACTGTAATTTCAGCATTGGTCGAGCAAAGAGTGGCATGTAATATTTAGTGTTTGATAATCAAAACTTAATGAATTAGACACTTATACAATTATACTTAAGGATAGAAAAATCACAAATGAAATTTAGAAGAGGAAATCACTGATTGGGGCAGAGGAAATTGCATATAGTCATATGCCATCAGGGATTTCACATCCCAAAATGGGAAATTTTGAATATATATATATATATATATATATATATATATATATATATATATATATATATATATATATATATATATATATATATATATATATACTTTTGATGAAATCGTAGTCAAAATGATGAAATTGCAGATTATGAAGGTTTGCATGGGATTTCATGGCTATACGGATCATTTTTTTATTTTTGTTCGACTATTTTTTGGAAAGCAATTAGGCAACTTGGTTAGATTTGTATTTTTTTTATATTAAGCGTGGTTAAGCTTTGTTTTAAAAGAAAATGACAAATTTGGCCTAATTCTTTAAATGCTTTCCATGAAATAGCCGAAAACAAATAAAAATGACTTATATAGCCATCAAAATCGTAGTTGGGGCTTCACATGCTACGATTTCAGTCTAATGGGCTACAATTTCAACCTATTGGGTTGTGATTTCGTATTTGTCTTATTCTCATTTTTTCCAACTTTGAACCATCATATATTCCTCATATGAACTCCGACCCAATTCTTTTTCATTATGTTCTTTGTCGCAAGAGGTTTCTATTAATATATTACAGTTGGACATCAAAAAGTACCCCTTTCAAAGCTACAAAGTTTAGTGTAACACCCATAAAAATCACAAGAAATTTAAACTTTTTAAAACCAACCCAAATTCACAAATTGTTTACAATCATAGTTTTCAAAACATTTTCTACATCAGAGTCTACCAAAATAATAAGTCAAAACATAAAGATGTGTACGGTCACACCTTCGCCTTCCAGCGGTCATCTGAAGTACCTGAAACATAACCCAAAACTTAGTGAGATCCCCCAAAGTACCAACACACAAACAAATAACATATACAATAACAACATGTCGGGTCTATTATATTGGATAAGGTGTCTAAGTCCATAACTATATTTGAGATTTACTTGACCCGACCCGGCATGGTCCATTTGGGTTGCACTTCACCCGAACAATTTATATGGATAATCTTTTGAGAATAGTATAAGTTATGATTTATTAATATATTATAAGTTCTAATATATTAATATAAAATCATATTATTTAATTAATATTGATCTAAAATTAATTTAGAATTAATTTGGTGATCAAAAGTGTCACTAATTAAATATGAACTCTTGTATTTATATAGTGTGGGCTAATGCTTATTTAGAATGGGCTAGGCTTGCATGGTAAGTCCATGGATAGTCCATGGAGCTTTAACCCATGGATCTCATGGAAATGAAAGGTCATGGGTATTAGGGTTTACATGGATGTAACCCTAATCCACCACACTATATAAAGGAGTCCTTGGCACTTGAAATTGCACTAGTTTTTGTGTGAGAATTAAGGGTGGCCGATTTCTAGAAGTGTTATACTATTCTCTCAAGTTTCCAAGGTTTGTGGTGATTTGTGACTTCCATTTGAGGCATCCACATTATTGGTGTTAGGCTCTCAAACTCCAAGCAATCAACCACTACTAAAAGGTATGTAACTCTACTAGCTTATTATGTTTCAAAGTTCCCCATGCCATGCTAGTTAGGTTAAGAACCTTGGAAAAACAAATTTGCATGTATCTTAGTAAAACATAGACCCAAGGTTTCTAGGGTTGCATGTACACCTTAGGAGTGTTAGAATGCTCAAAACACATCACATTCAACCATCGGGTTGGAATACCTCCAGGCACAATCAACCATCGGGTTAGAATGCCAATACACTATGGGTCCAGTCAACCATCGGGTTGGAATACCCCAGGCCCCTCAACCATCGGGTTAGAATGCCAATCTACAACGGGTCCGGTCATCCTCAAGATGGAATACCCTCGTGCCCATTCAACCATCAGATTGGAATGCCCCCGACATGTTGGCTCACGTACAAAGCAGTAAAACCTCAACCACCAACCAAATATGTGCACATATACATAGGAGATAAACATATAATCATCCAACAGACAAACATGCATATCTACAAATCAATAAGCATAGCAACATGCTATATACCAGGATACCGATTTAACAGATCACTACAGCTCGATAACATACTATCACATAACAGAATATCAAATCCAAAGGGTCGACCTTGGTGCCTTCGACCTGTAAGTACAGTGAGGAAAACTCACCTCGTAAACTGGACAAAGCTAATGAGGCCCCGACTCCGAATCTCAGCTCTCTAACCAACACCTATTCCAACCAAATGACCATTCTCCATCAAAATCCAAAAATACCCAAAATACCCTTAAGGTCAAACTAGGTCAAAGTCAACTGGTCAAACCAACTAAGTCAACTAAGTCAACCCACCTCACGTCGTGGCCAGGCATTGGTCACGTCGTGACAGCAAACCCAATCTGATTCCCACTCGACTCGACCCAAACTAGTCAACTCAGTCAAGGAAACCACCTGAACATGCATCACGACGTGAGCACCTATTCTCACGTCGTGAGTTCCAAGGGTTCTAATAGAAAACGGGGACGCTCTGAATCTCACGTCGTGAGATCTTAACTCTCACGTCGTGAGCGTTGTCTATGGCTAAGGGTCTCCATTTTAAGTCCTTATTCCATTAAATCTTCGAGTCTACTTCATCCGAAAGCTAAAGGGGACCCTAAGGTCCATAAAAATGTTTCCTTTATGGCCATGCATGCACCAAACATGATCATCCACTTCTAGGTCAAAAAGGGAAGAAATGAGCCTCAAAATTTCATGCATGCCTCAAATCCAAACCATCTTTCAGATCTGAACAATATAATGCTCTAGGGACTCTTAGAATCCATAAAGTTGCCAACTTTATGGATCTACTCCACTCAAGCATGCAATAACATCAATAAGACAGACAAAACTCAAGATTTATCCATGATAAGCAATAAAATTGGAGCCTTTGATACTTACAAGGGTCCAAAAATAGGAAAAGAAGATAATGATGTTGATTCTTTGCCCACACCACCACTAGAGCACTTCCTTCTTCTTCTTTTCTTCTTCTTCAAGCTAGAAATGCACCCAAATGACAAAGGATCTTATGGAGGAGTAAGATTAGGGTTTCTGGAGGTTTAGAGAGTGAGGGAGGCTGAGGGTTAGAAACCCTAGCCTTCTCATTCCCTTAAATACCGAAAACTTAGGGTCTTAGGTCGTCAGTCGCCCTCACGCCGTGAGCACAATACTGCTCACGTCGTGAGCCTTAAAATGAAGCACTGGTCCGAAACACTCATCATGACGTGAGATGGCATTCTTCACGTCATGAGCAGGGCAAATATTGGAACTTTTAACTTTACAATATTAACGATAATGTGCACCTGATCCGGGTGTTACAGTTGGGACATTTTTTTCGACTTAGAAATTTCACTTACTTTTTCTTTAGTTTATTTGAACTTTTTCTCTAACTTCAAACATCCATAAGGTTTTCATATGAATTCAAATTTAGTCGATTCTTTATCATGTCGACTACAACTTTCATATAGAAAGCTACTATATACATGATCTAAATTTTGATTTAAAAAGCTCCAAAGTAGACTACATAGTGATTTATGAACTTTTCCAAAAAAATCACCATTTTTATCATTCGCTTTAAGGAAACCTTCTCATTTATTTAAAACCACTCATATAATAATAGCAACTTATGAAACTTCATACATGCATTAATTTTTATATTTAAGCTCTTAAACTCATTTTCATTTTCAATATATAAATACCAAATGAGTTAAAGAGCTTAATTTCAAAAAGGAATACATTGATTAAGCTCCATAAATTTTTATTAATATTATATAAGTGGTTTGGAACGAATGAAATTGCTTCCAAGAAGCTTATGTAAAAAATAGTGATTTTCAGAAAAGTTTAAAAATAACTAAGAATATTACCTAACTCGAGATCTAGAGCCTATATACAGTAGTTTTCCAAATAAAAGTTGTAGTTGAAATGATCACGAACACATAGATAAATAAACCGACTAAATTCATGTTCGTATCAAAAAGTTATATAAAACTCAATAGAAATTAATCCGAAGAGATTATTTTATAAATGAAAATACCATGAGGTTAATACTATGTATTAAAGAAGATATGGTATAAAAATATAACTTTTTAAATTATATTTTGTTAGTTAATTATATTCTTATTTAGTAAACTAAGTATGTATTTATTTTTATTTATAAAAAAGAAATTTAAAAGTGAGAGGTGATTTGTTCTTTAAATGAAGGGGAAACTAAGAGATAATGATACAGAGTGGCGTGAAGATGAGAGGTAGACAAAACATGAGGGAATGTGAAATCCCACATGATACCTCATAGACAAATTAAAACAATGATTTTGATAGTCTTTTGAATGAAAAATATTATACGGGAAAAAGTTCTTAAGTTGTTATAAATCTTTAACTTCTTAATATATATATATATATATATATATATATATATATATATATATATATATATATATATATATATATATATATATATATGTGTGAGAGTGTGAGAGAGATGTGAATTGCATATATAGAGTGTCAATGTATGACCATTTTTGATCCATAAGATTAAAAAAATGAGTGATTATGATCAACAATCACATGATGATAATTAATTGAAAAAAAAATAATTATTTTCTATATTAAAAAATCAATAACACTAAATTGGACATTTTGAGTAAAAACAAATTATGAATTTGTGTATATTAAGGGATACAAACCAAAATTTAAATATATAAATTAACATTTTTCGAAAATTATATTTTCAAGTCGGTTTTCTTAGACATTGCTTTTAATATTTTTCAAGGATACGATTCAATTTACATTCCTATCATTCTCATTCTTGAATAATTGATATTCGTTAAGAATAATATTAACATTATATAAAATAAGACATTCTTAGAGAATAAGAAATTAATTACAAGTATATAACTAACATTCTTGAAAAATAATTTAATATTATTTAGAAAATAAAATATATTCTTAAATAATAAGACATGAAAGAAAATCATAAAGTAAATTACAAATACAAAAATACAACATTCTTATAAGAATGAACATAACTACAATTCCTAATATGATATTCTTGTGAAAATGAACATAAATTAGTACCGCATATCTTAAAAATACATAAGAATTATAACACCCGTTTTCCATATGCGAGTTGCGACGTATAAGCGGGTCGCTACACGAGCCACTTATTTAAGTAATGACACGACATGTGTTTGGTAGCAACGTGAAGCCGCTAGGGCCCAAAACACCCTATATCTTGCGCCATGAGCCATTTTTAATGGTGCAAACTTCTAAGGTTTCCCCTAATGCTCAGTCTTCACCTCCAAAAATCTTCCAACTCCAAAACCTTAGCCTCCCTTTGTCCTTCATATGCCTTAGTGGTGTTTTGGTGACCTTTGGTGAAGAAGCGAGTTGCTTTTGTGTTCAAGAAGCTAGATCCTGTTGGATTAGTGTCTAAGTCTATAACTATAATTGGTATGTACTTGACCCATGAGTAGCATGGTCTATTTTGGTTGCATATCACCAGGGCAATTTGATAGGATGGACTTTTGATAAGAGGTTATTTATGATTTATTAATATATTATAAGTTCTAATATATTAATATGAAATCATATTATTTAATTAGTATTGATCAAGAATTAATTTGGAATTAATTTAGTGATCAAAAGAGACTAATTAAATATACGGGGATTGATTGTGTAAATTATTCATTCTTATAAAGTGGGCTTATGATCCATAGTTCTTTATGTTGGGCTTAACCCATGTGGTGACCCATGGATACTCCATGGAGGTTAAAACCCATGGAGTCTAAGGAATGTGGAAAGTCATGCACATTAGGGTTTGCATGGTGTAACCCTAGTTGTGCCACACTATATAAGAAGCCCCTTGGTTGGTGAAATGGGTACTAGTGATCTTTGGAAGAGTCATAGAGCCGATTTCTAGAGCAAGCCATTCTCTCTAAAGTTATCCTTTGTCCTAGGTGTGTTGTGATTCCATTTGAGGCATTCACACTATTGGTGCTAAGTTCTTAAAGGCCAAATACATCAAGGATAGCAAGCTACAACAAGAGGTATGTCATCTAACTAGAATTTTGTAGTAAAGATACTCCATTGTATGCTAGTTAGGATGATGCTTTGGAAAAACAAAGTTTGCATGTATATTAGAGAAAACATAGATCCAAAGCATCTAGGGTTGCATGTACACCATAGGAGTGTTAGAATGCTCAAAACCCAACAGTGGTATCAGAGCCTAGGGTTGTTTTCCTATATACTTGATGCTACTTGCTTAAAAATTCGATTTTCTGCTGTCTGGACAGTGGACTCGCCGAGTCCACTGGGGAACTCGACGAGTCCACCCTATAAACTTACCACATCGCCGAGTCAGTTCATGCACTCGCCGAGTTGGTGCTCCTGGATGTAGATTTTCGAGTTTTAAAGCTAGAATTGGGCTAGGATCGTTACCCTAAACTGTTTTTGAACTTATAAACCTGTTTTTGATATGATAATGATCATGCTAATCCAATTTAAAAGATAATTGTCAAAGTTTCATGTTTTGTATTAGTTTATATGGTTAGGCTAATTACATGAAATTTGTTTGATATGAATTGTCTTTTTCTTATGAGTTTAATTTAGATCATAGACAAATTTATTGATTTTCTTGTTATAATTTTTGATCTAAATGATTTTGATGAATTCCATAACTTGTCCTCAAGTTATGGAAAATGAAAAGTTTTTCTTTTAAAGAGATCATTAAAATCATAGGTTATGAACTTGAAAAGTCTTTTTTTTTCCCATAAATGGTTTTATGAACTCCATAACTTGTCCTCAAGTTATGGATTTTCAAGAGTCTTTTCATTAAAACCTATATTAAACTTATAAGTTATGGATTTGAAAAGTTTTGACAAGTTTCAAAACTTGCCCTCAAGTTTTGGAATTTGTAAAGTTTCACTTTTTTGAATACTTTAGTTCCAACCCCTAGAATTTTAAAAGTTAAAATTTTACCCTTATACTATTGTAATATTATAGGTTTAATATATATATATATATATATATATATATATATATATGTATGTATGTATGTATAAGAGTAAAGTCAGTCTTACCGTTAGTAGGCCTTATTCACGAAGCCGGTCTATAAGGGGGGGGGGGGGTATAAGGTTACTGCCTATAAAATGACAGTTTAATGGGTGTCCACTCTCACTCACCGCTTCCTTGACTGGTGGAGGGTCGTTAGCCGAACGGGTTTGACAGGACATTAATTTTCATTAAAATAATAATGATAATTATAATGTAACTAAACCTTATAAAAATTCTCAATCTTAGTTACTTTAGGAAAAATGTGAATATGGTGCTATCCCATTAAATTGAACTTTGCACCTTGTTAAGTCGTTAGTGGAGCGTGTGTGGTTAATCGACACACTAATCTGGGACTGACAGTGCGTGGCAAAGGGTAGCTTGATGTTAATCATAGACCAGTGGAGCGTGTGTGGTTAACCGACACATTGATTAGGTGGTTGTAACATTGGGTGTACCAAGCTAATTTGCATGGTTATTCACACCTTGTTTGTGATCCTCGGCATCCCAGTCACAAACTTGAAGGGCACAATCGAGATTTAAACATGCCATTGAAAGTTTCAATGAATCTCAAAGGATCTTGGAATTTCAATTCACTTAAAAACTAAAATTCTTTTTGTTTTTCGTGATGGAAATTGGTAAATCGTCATTTACCTACCTTCAAATATTTTGCAATTGGATTACGGCATCCCTCTTCCAAATTGTAAAATATTGTGTTGGGTCCTAGCCTTAATATTTCATTTGGGTGTTATATTAAGGACTTAAATCAACTAACTTGAATTTCTCCCATTGTAGATGTCTAGTTCAGACAACTATGGTCTTCCCAAATCTTTTGGAACAAACTTTCCTCTTGAAAATGATGTCTCGCGGTTGGATTGTGGAAGTCATACTTCATTTCCTCCACCTCCTCCAATAATTCTCCCTAACCCACAAGTTCAAAGACTTGAAAAATTCAAGGTCACTCAAGCCCTACTTGCAATGAAACATCATGTGTGTACTCACGTCTTGGAGACGAAGTCACATATTGACAGGATGAGAGTATTGGGTGTCGTTGTCTCGAGAAAGTTAGCGGTTGACTAGGTTCTTCAATCACTTCCCGAGTCATATAGTGAGTTCATTAAGGACTACTATGTGACAGGCCACAACATGACCCTTATTGATCTTACCTATTTGCTTGTTGCTGCTGAATCAACAATGATTTCGCGCACTGGAAAAGCAAATTTGATTGGAAGATCTTCTCCCCAAACTTCCATGGACATTGACAATGGAAAAATTAGAAGTCCAGAAAAGATTTCTCCTTCCAAGGGAAAGAGAAAGGCTAAGTCTAAGATTGTCCCGTGTACCATTCCCAAAGAGTCTATATGTTTCTATTGCCAAGAGAAGGGGCATTGGTTGCGAAGCTACCCTGATTACCTGAAAGATTTGAGAAAAGGTAGAATCGAAAAGTTTGAATCTGCTTCACGTAAGTCTACTGTCTAAGTCTATTAAGTTGCTAAATTGTTGATTCTTAATACATGATGTGACAAGGTTGCATTTTGATGTTTTGTAGGATCATGCAAAGGGAAGGAAGCTTAAAGGAAGAGTATGTTGAATCTGATCGCGAAGATGGATTTCAATCGCATGGTTCGAAGATCAGATTTTTGAGCTGCTACTTAGGCGTTATGATAGATTGCTAGGAAATATGGAATAACATAGTTTTCATTTGTAATTGCATTTTAAGGAAAAAAAATTTCTGCATTTTATAAATAAATAAAATTTTGTTTTTACTTTTATTATATCTCCTTGCAATGGCATTTGTGAAAATTGATGTTTGTATGTTTCTATGTTAGCAATATGAATTTGATTCTTTCGTTTGTGGTAGTGTGGAGTATTTGCCAAATAGGGAAAGATTCTCATCGCCAAAGTTTCAATTAGATAGAAACTTGGAATCATGCAAGTTGTATTGTATGATGAATGAGAATTTTCATCTTTGTTAAATTAAGACTAATTCCTTGTTCACATGTATAGGTGAGTCAAGTAAAGGACTAGGGGATCGGGTACACTGGGTGTGCGTTGATCAAGATCCACCACAAAGATCAATAAGACTATTCGTCATGATTTACTAAAGTTTAGTAAACATGGTTATGCTTACAAGTTTAAGTATAATTCTGAAACATTGGAAAAGGTTCAATGTATGGCAGAACGAATGAGAAGAATCAAATTAGGCAGAAAGATACAAGTTTCTTCAATCTGAAAAGATGGGAGAGTACTTTAGTATCGTGTTTTATGATCATCTTAATGTTTATGGAAAAACCATATCACAATTGATCCTCTAAAGACATCTTAGTGCATTTGTATGGCTAAGAAGAGGAATCGTGAATTGTTGAAATAGTTTAAATCAAGAAGATGAGTCATACTTCGTTCCTAAAACAAGTCTTAGAGTCATACTCCAAGATTGTAACCTTGGGTGACATAATCTAAGGAAAGGTTTATAACACTCATCAAACGTAGAGTTAAATGGTTTTACTCTTGTACATTTGAAATTGGTAAGTTGTGATGTCTTGGTAAGGACAAAGACCAACTAAGACCAATTGTGTGAAGTGTTTATCTTGATAAGAATCCACACTAACTCTTGAATATTTGTTTTGTCAAGGAATGGTTCTTGACAGAGAATATTATATGTCAAGAGGTCAGTGGGAGTCTTAAAGATCTTGACAAGTTTCAAGAACTAATCAAGAAGAAAACTTGTTGTTAGACACTAGCACACGACTTGAGGTTTGTAACCTATCGTGTTGACATATTCTTGTTTCTGTGCCCATTCCAGTTAAAGTTGACTATGTATGTGAGGTCTATGAGTTCTCAATTGTTTGCATAACAACTTGGAAGAAATGGTAGGCCCTTGTGCTGCCAAGTGGCAAGAAATTAAGATTGAACAAGTTCAGTCCATATGAGTTTGGATTTGTCACTAACCTTGTCTTATGATTATGGTTATGACATATTCACATGGATAGGAACACATACACCATAAAATTTAAGTGTCATAAGGTTTCTCTCTGATTCATGAAAATGATGGTGAAGAAATGCTTTCACTAAGTAGATTTTAAGGAGATAGCAGTTGTGATATTTGCATTCTCAAATTTGATTATGATTACGGCATACATTTTCATAATTCGAATTGTGAGGAATGGCAAAAAGTCTAAACATTTGAGACTTATTGCTGTAAGTTCTTAAATTGTTTAGACACACATGTGAGCTATCTAAGGAAAGGTGTATGAGTTTGAGAAGCCTAGATAAAGTCTTATCAAAGCATCTTGTATCAGAAATCTGAAATTTGGTAATGAAAGTCAATAAGTATTGATTTCTAGAAGTCCAGCTGATTTCTGGGTACATGTCATAACTAGTGGGAGCATAAATGTTATGCTAGTAATAGTAATGATTATTATGTTAGTGGGAGCATAATCAATTATGATGAATGTTGCCAGTTAGCAATATTAATTATAGAAAACAAAAGTTTCAATTCGCAAGTTGTAGGGTTTGAAAAGTTGTTTTGCTATAATTAAGGGAGATGAATTCATACTTCATTTCAAATCTAAAAAGCTTAGATTGAGATTTTAATCATATTTACTCAAATATATATATGAATGTTATGTTGGAATGGTTAAACATAAGGAAATTCTATATATGGCTGTGTTAATTGCGTTCTCAAAATTCGACTATGATTACGACATCCCTTTTCATAATTCGAATGATGAGAACATGGCAAATAGAAATATTATAGCAAAAGACTGGTCAAGTATCATGTATTTATGTAAGACATCATGAATTGTGTCCTATATGCTTCGGGTATAGGATCGATTACATGTGCTATAATATTCATCCGTTCTAAATTTTCCAAATGCCTAGGGCATTAAGAGGGAAAAAGGTCTAGAACCGGATATGACTAAAATGGTTAAGCAATTGACGAGGACAATCTGAGGTTTACCAAAGATTGGTTTCTCATGAACAGTTGGAAGTATATTTTAAATTTTGGAAAGGACCATATTGACATACTCTAAGAAGAGGTAACTCTTGTTCAGAAGTGATGGTCAAAATGGGAATATGGAAATGTTTCTATAAGTGGAAGTTATTCTTTAAATCTGTGTAAGATTAGAAAACTTAATGCAAGAAGGATGTTCAAAGGAATGTACTTTGGATTTGAGACTTCACTTCCATGGAATTGTCTTGTAACAATCTCCAGAGGAATACTTTGTAATATCGTTGGTCAAGTCTCCGTGACTTTTGGTACCTAGACATTACAAAGGATTCATTGCATGATAGTTTAGAGTCTAACACATTATGGCAGTGACAAGAATTTTGAATTCTTACACCGGTGATAAAGATTTGGAAATGTGAAATGAGTTTCATTGAAGATGTGTTCAATTGATCTATTTCACAAAGTAAGGACCATAGACAAAAATAGTGTGCATGCTTGGAGCATGGCATAACTATTGTTTAGACAAACATAGTGTGCATGCTTGGAGCATGGCATAGCTATTGTTTTAATTCAAGTATTAAGTTGATTATTCGAAACATTATACAATGAATAATAAGTAATCAATATGACTCAAAAGTTTTTGGGTCATATAGGATTAGTATTATTATTATGTTTCACTTTGCATGTTTTGACTTCCCGAATAACTAGGTTATTCAAACCATCCACAACGATCATACTTTGGAAGTAGGTATTGAGGCAAGACTGCCATGAATGGGTCTATAGTTTGTCTAGGACATAGCTGCAGTGTTCATGAGTGCTCCTGGAATAAGATTCGAGTATTGGATTAAACCCACGTTCATCTGAATCACTTCATGGATTTTATCACGAGTGATCATGAGACGATAATATCTTATATTCTTGAAACCAAGACAGGTGAGTTGTAATTTACAAGTCGGTTGCACATTGACATATGTAAACGCACCAGTAACTTGGTGTTATAAAACATATCGTTGTGTGTGATTTGATGAGTAAGTACAAGCAAGCATTTGAGTCGAAGTTTATTCGTTCCTTTTACCCTTGGAGCTATAAAAGCGATATCCGTGGGCCCCTTGATGATTTAGTGATGACAACCCTAAGCACTCGGCCGAGCCTGGACTGATTTGATTTGTTCAATTAGTCGGTCGTCATAAATCGGAAATCGGGAAACAACACATGGACAAAGAGAATGGTCATAATCCATGTCTCAGTCCATATGATATCTTGTAGAATGGAGGAATATATGATCCCTTATCTAATGGACGCTGCAATGACGTAAATTTTCAAACAAATTTTTCATTTTCAAACACAATAAAACTCATTTCATAATTCTCAAAATCACATATGTCTCAATGTCAACAAGTAAAACACGATCCCATAATCATAAAAAAACAATCTCCCGCCAGTGTGTACTAATCATGCCGGTGCCTTGTCGCGATCCTCGGAACTACCTAAAACACATAACACATAACACGGTAAGCATAAAGCTTAGTGAGTTCCCCAAAATACCACACACAACACATCGACCACTCGAGGCTATAACTTAATAAGACCTTCCGGTCAATGTGTCTCAGTGGGACCCTCCGGACCCACAGCTCAGATGGACCCTCTGGTCCCTCAACTCAGCATCTCAATATAATACAGAGTAAGCATATCAAAAACAAATAGCAGGATATCTCAATACACAGCTCAGTCACATAAGACCCTCTGGTCACACATAAAGTTACCACTCAAGGTAAGTATAGTGAGAAGACTCACCTCGCAAGCTAGCAAAAGGAAATCCTCGAACTCAGAATCTCGAACTCTACCCACCAGTCTAGCCTCCGCTTAACACATAATAATTATCCCTAATTAATATTGGTCCTCAAGAAGATTGACTAACCCTTCTATGCTGACAGGAGGGTAAAAGACCATTTTACCCTCCATGGTCTCAATGTTCCTAACTGCCTTACTCTTACGAGATGGAAGTCAATATGAGTCAACACCCAAAGTTGACCCGACTCGCCGAGTGCACTCGGGTGACTCGTCGAGTCCACTCGTATCCTCTGAATCCTTCTAAGTATCTCATACAACTCGTCGAGTTAACCTCCCAACTCGACGGGTTACCACTGGGTCACGAATCGCGGGGCAACCCGATCCGACTCATCGAGTCATCGCATAGACTCGGCGAGTTGACTCATCTGGATGTCTCATATGGACGTCTGAGGTCAGATCTGCAACTCTAACCTCTAGATCTAGCCTCCTAATACTCAAAAGTCACGTAAAGGTCCGATCTTGATGACCATGCATGGCATCCATGCCCCAAAATGTCATTACAAGCTCCAAGAAAGGTCACATGCATGGGGATCTGCCTCTAACTCAATAAAGCTCAGATCCTTGGACCCTCAAGGTCCCCTCTAGTCTAGATCTGAGGTTCTAACCTCAAACCATGCTTAAAAAGATCAAGAATACAACATGTTTGAGAGAAAACCCTAAAAGCTCCCCAAAAATGAGATTTAACGAACAAGAGGCCAAGATGAGAGCCTTTACCTCTGAATAGCAACAAATAACAGAAGAATGCAAGATCCACAGCCTCCTCTTGGATGGATCCACCAAACTCCTCCAATCTCTCCTCAAAAATGCTCAAGAATGCTCAAGATAGTCTCTCTCTCTACACCGAAAATGGCAGGTTAGGGTTTCTCTCTGGGGGAAGGTGGCCGCAATGGGAGGCCATAAGGGCCTTTAAATAGGCCACAAGCCCGAGAATTTAGGGTTTCCTTCAGCAGCGCTGACTCGGCGAGTCAGCTCACGGACTCGTCGAGTCCGCTCATTAATCCGCGTCACCAGTCGCGACTCTACTCGACGAGTTGAGGCACCAACTCGTCGAGTCACTCCACATATCTCAAAATAAACACTTAACATATAATACCTAGAATCCGGATGTTACAATTCTCCCCCACTAGAATCAGACTTCGCCCCCGAAGTCATGCTCCTCAAATAGCTCCGGATGCTGCTCTCACATCTCGGACTCCGACTCCCAAGTCATCTCGGACCCTATCCGATGTTGCCACTGAACCTGAACCAGGGGCACCTCCTTGTTCCTCAAAACCTTCACCTTTCGATCCATAATCGCGATCGGTCTCTCGATATAATTCAGGCTCGCATCCACCTGAATGTCCTCAAGTGGCACTACTACCATCTCATCGGCCACACACTTCCTCAACTGAGACACATGGAAGGTGTTATGGATCTGGCTCAACTCCGCAGGTAGCTCCAAGCAGTATGCTACCTTACCCACTCTAGCGGTCACCTTGAAAGGACCGATGTATCGGGGTCCCAGCTTGCCCCTCTCCCTGAACTGTATTACCCCTTTCGACGGGGATACCCTCAGGAGAACGAAATCTCCAACCTGAAACTCGAGTTCGGATCGTCGCCTGTCCGCGTAACTCTTCTGGTGACTCTGAGCCGTCAGTAATCTCTGTCTGACCTGCTGAATCTGCTCGGTCGTCTTGAGCACTATCTCAGTGCCACCCATCACTCGCTGCCCTACCTCTCGCCAACAGATGGGGGTCCGACACCTCCTCCCATAAAGGAGCTCAAAAGGAGGCATGCCGATACTGGAATGGTGGCTGTTGTTGTAAGAAAACTCAGCCAGAGGTAGGTATGTGTCCCAACTTCCACCGAAGTCCATAACACATGCTTGAAGCATGTCTTCGAGCATCTGGATCGTCCGCTCACTCTGTCTGTCTGTCTGTGGGTGGTAGGATGTGCTAAAATGCAATCGTGTACCCAAATCCTCATGGAACTTCTTCCAGAATCTAGAAGTAAATCGCACATCCCGATCTGACACTATCGATATCGGCACCCCATGCCGAGCTACCACCTCTCTCACATATACCTCTGCCAGTTTCTCTGCAGAAGAGCTCTCACTAATAGCAAGAAAGTGAGCGCTCTTCGTCAACCGGTCCACAATCACCCAAATCGCGTCGACACCCCGCGCGGTCCTCGAGAACTTCGTGATAAAATCCATAGAAATTTGTTCCCACTTCCACTGGGGAACCTCCAGTGGCTGAAACATGCCATGAGGACGCTGGTGCTCGGCCTTAACCCGACGACAGGTCAAGCACCTCTCGACTACCCACGCAACATCCCTCTTCATACAGGGCCACCAATAATCCCTCTTCGGGTCCAAATACATCTTAGTAGCCCCGGGATGGATCGAGAATCTCGATCTATGCGCCTCTTCAATCAGTGTATGTCGATCTCTGCCCGTATAAGGTACCCAAATCCTCCCCTGAAAGGTCATAAGTCCTCTGCTGTCCGTCACAAACTCGGACACCTGCCCAATCACCCACTCCCTCTTGCGGTTCTCCGGTCTCACGGCTTCCACCTGGGCCTCTTGAATGACATCTAAGACTGGAGTCATCACTGTCATCCTCATACACACGCCTCAGATCGGGGTACTATCTGCTCTACGGCTCAAGGCGTCGGCTACCACATTAGCCTTGCCCGGATGGTACAGGAGCTCGCAGTCGTAATCTTTCACCACATCCAACCATCTCCTCTGTCTCATGTTAAGGTTGGGCTGATCCATAAGATACTTCAAACTCTGGTGGTCCGTGTATATGGTACACCGAACCCCGTACAGATAGTGACGCCATATCTTGAGGGCAAACACCACTGCCCCCAGCTCCAGATCGTGGGTGGGATATCTCGTCTCATGAGGCTTCAACTGCCTCGATGCGTACGCTATCACGTGCCCTCTCTGCATCAGTACCGCACCTATGCCCGTAATAGATGCATCACAATAAACCACAAAATCCTCAATTCCCTCCGAAAGGGCCAACACGGGAGCCTCGCACAATCTCTGGCGAAGGGTTTCAAATGAGGTCTGCTGCTCGGGACCCCAAGTAAACGCAACGCCCTTCCGGGTAAAACTGGTGAGAGGGACGGAAATCTTGGAGAAATCTCTGATAAATCTCCGATAGTATCCGGCCAGTCCGAGAAAACTCTTGATCTCGGTGGGGGATCTCGGCACCTCCCATCTCATAACAGCCTCAATCTTGGTCGGATCGACCAAAATACCATTCTAGTTAACGAGGTGTCCCAGAAACTGGACCTCTCGTAACCAGAAATCACACTTGGAGAACTTGGCATAGAGCCTCTCCGATCTCAGTATACCCAGAATCTCTCTCAGATGTTCCTCGTGCTGCTCTCTGGACCTCGAATACACCAAAATATCGTCGATGAACACAATCACCGAACGATCTAACATGGGCCTACACACCCGTTTCATGAGATCCATGAACGCTGCCGGTGCGTTGGTGAGCCCGAAAGGCATCACCACAAACTCATAGTGCCCGTAACGTGTCTTGAAGGCCATCTTCTGGACATCTTCCTCGCGTACTCTCATCTGATGATACCCAGACCTCAGATCGATCTTGGAAAGCCAAGACGCCCCCTGTAACTGATCGAACAAAACGTCGATCCTCGGAAGTGGGTAACGGTTCTTGACCGTCAACTTGTTCAACTCCCGGTAATCAATGCACATCCGGTGTGAACCATCCTTTTGTTGGATTAATGTCTAAGTCCATAACTATATTTGGTATGTACTTGACCCGACCCGACATGGTCCATTTGGGTTGCACTTCACCGGCACAATTTATATGGATAGTCTTTTGAGAATAGTATATTTATGATTTATATTAATATATTATAAGCTCTAATATATTAATATGGAATCATATTATTTAATTAGTATTGATCAAGAATTAATTTAGAATTAATTAAGTGATCAAAAAGAACTAATTAAATATGGACTCTTATATATATGGAATGGGCCAAGTTCATTTAGGTTGGGCTAAGCTTTCATGGATGGTCCATGGAGCTTTTAACCCATGGATCCTATGTAAATGAAAGGTCATGGGTATTAGGGTTTACATGGATGTAACCCTAATCCTCCATAATATATAAAGGGGTCCTTGGCTCACAAAATTGGCACAAGTGTGTGAAAATAAGAGTGGGCCGATTTTAGTGTGCATACATATTCTCTCAAGTTCTTCCAAGGTGTTTTGGTGATTTGTGATTCCATTTGAGGCTTTCACACTATTGGGGCTAAGCTCTTAAAGCTTGAAGACATCAAGCTACATCTAAAGGTATGTCATCTAACTAGAACTTTGTAGTATAGGTGCTTCATAATATACTAGTTAGGATGAAACCTTGGAATAGTTAATATTTGCATGTATAATAGAGAAAACATAGATCCAAGGTTTATAGGGTTGCATGTACACCATATGAGTGTTAGAATGCTCAAAACCCAACAGTGGTAGCAGAGCCATGAGTTGTTTTCTGTTATATTGATGCAAATGTTTTATTTTCAAGTTGAAAAAAAAGGAAAAAAAAACATGACGTTTGTCAAATTTTAAGATAATTACTTGTTTTTTGAAAAACGAATTATTTGTAAAATTTGAATCATTTGTTATATGAGTTGAATTAGGTCAAATTTAGTAAAAGATAAAATGATATGATTATTTTATTAGTTTTAAAAGTTTGATCTAAATGTTTTAAGGAGTTACATATTTTGTCATAAAATTTTGGAGCTCAAAAGTTTTTTTTAAAGTTGTGATCTTAGGGGTTTTTGAAACTTCCATAAGTTATGGATATGAAAGTTTTTTTAAAAAAAAAAAATTTGATTCAAAGTTTTTATGGAGTTACAAAATTTGGTGTTAATGTTTTAAAGAATTCCATAACTTGTTCTTAAGTTATGGAACATGGAAAGTTTCATCATAAAACACCATTAATTCCATAAGTTATGGAATCCAAAGGTTTTCAAGAATTACAAAACTTGCCCTCAAGTTTTGGAATTTGAGAAAAGTTTTTTATGAAAAAAAAGAATTGAATTCTAAAACTCTTGGGTTCATAACTTAAACAATTAATTAAATGGTTTTAATTTTGAGTTTAATAATTGGAATTATGATGTTTTGTTGAATAGTTCAAATTAACTCTTATGGACTTTATTAATACTTAATTAAAGCGTTTAATTAAAAGAGTATTATTAATCCATAAATATATGGTTTGAGTTTAATTAAATTAAAAGTCTAGTTTAATTAATAGATTAAACCACCAAGTATTTTAAATGTCTAAAATACACCCTTATACTATTATAATATTAAAAGTTTAATATATTATATGTATAAGAGCAAGTCGTCTTACCATTAGTAGGCCTCATTCACGAAGCCAGTCTATAAGGGGGGTATAAGGTTACTGCCTATAAAATGGCAGTTTAATGGGTGTCCACTCTCACTCACCGCTTCCTTGACCGGTGGAGGGTCGTTAGCCGAACAGATAGGACAAGGACTATAATTCTCCGTTCATTATAAGTATAATGATAAATACTAAGTAACTAAACACTTATAAATTCCCAATCTTAGTTACTCAGGAAAATGTGAATAAGGTGCTAATCCATGAAATTACACTTTGCACTTTGTTTAAGCTGTTAGTGGAGCGTGTGTGGTTAACCGGCACACTAACCTGGACTTAACAAGGTAGGCAAAGGGTAACTTAATGTTTATCATAGTATCGTTGGAGCGTGTGTGGTTAACCGGCACATCGATTGAGGGGTAAATATTAAGGGTACCAAGTATATTTGCATGGTTACTTCACACCTTGTTTTGTGATGCTCGGCATCCCAGTCACAAAACCTGAAGGGCACACTCGAGATTGAAACATGTCATTGAAAAGTTCAATGAATCTCAAAAGAATCTAGGAGTTTCAAAACCAATTAAAACCTAATAATACATTTCGTTTATCTTGATGGAAATTGGTGAATCGTCATTCACCTACCTTCAAATATTTTATAGCTTGGATTACGACATCCCTCTTCCAAGTTATAAAATAGTTTGTTGGGTCCTAGCATTAATATATCATATTGGGTGTTATATTAAGGACTTAAATCAACTTTACGTGAATTTCTCCCATTGTTGATGTCTGGTTTAGAAAACAATGATCTTCCCAAACCAAGCTTTCCTAATGAATATGACTTCCCGAGTTTGGCTCATGGAAGTCATACTTCTCTTCCTCTACCTCCTCCAATTATTATCCCTAACCCACAAGTTCAAGGTCACTCAAGCCCTAATGGCAAGCAAGGTCTATGTGTGATCACATCTTAGAGATGAAGTCACATATTGACAAGCCGGGAGAGTTGGGTGTCAAAGTCTTGAGAAAGTTGGATGTTCAATCACTTTCTAAGTCACATAGTGAGTTCCTTTGGGACTACTATGAAACAGACTATGACATGAACCTTAATGATCATATCTATTTGCTTGGTGCTGCTGAATCAGCAATGATTTGGAACGATAGTAAAGCAAATTTGATTAGAAGATCAACTTCCCAAAAATTTATGGACAGTGACAATGGTGACACTGGAAATCCAGAAAAAGCATTCTCTTCCCAATGGAAAGGGATTGGCCATAGTCAATCCGGTTGACCAAATGGTAAAGAGAAAGGCTAAGTCTGAGATAGTCCCATTACCAAAGGGTCCATATGTTTATTTTGCCAAAGGAAGGGGCGTTGATTGCAAAGCTGCCAAATTTACCTAAGGATGTTAAAGTCAATAAGTTTAACTCTACATCAGGTAGAGCCCATTATCTAACTCTGTTAAGTTCTATTCTGAGATCCTCATTACATGATGTGACTGGGTCACATGTTGATGTTTTAAGAATCAAAGAATAGAGAGAAATCTTAAAGGAAGTATATGCTGATTCTGATCGCGAAGGTGGATTTCGATCGCATCAGAATTTTGAGTAGTTGCTTAAGAAGTTATGATATATTGCTAAGGAATAGATAACAACAATTTTCCATGTGGATTGTAAGGATAAGTTTTTCCCGCAAAGTTTTAAAATAAAAGAAAATTGTTTAATTTTATTTATTTGAAGTATCCTTACAATGGAATTTGTGGAAAATTGTTGCTTATATGATTCCACTGACAGCAATATTGGAAAATGGATTTGATTCTTTCATTTGTGGTAGTGTCTAAATTACCAAATCAGGAAAGTTCCTCATCACCCAAGTTTCAATTGGAGCGAAACTTGGAATCATGCAAGTTGAATAGTATGATGAATGAGAACTTTCAAGCATTGGAAAATCAAGACTAATTACTTGTTCACATGGATGTGTGAGTGAAGTGAAGGACTAAAGGGATCGAGTACACATTCTTGTGCACTGGTCATGTCCACCACAAAGCTCGTTAAGACTATTTGATTTACTAAAGTTTAGTAAATATGGTTATACTTACAAGTTTAAGTATAATTCTGAAACATTGGAAAAGTCTCAATGTATGGCAGAACGAATGAGAAGAATCAAATTAGGCAGAAAGATAAAAGTTTCTCAAATCTGAAAAGATGGGAGAGTACTTTAGTATCATGTTTGTGATCATCTTAATGATTTAGAAATCATATCACAGTTAGTCCTCTAAAGGTCATCTTAGTGCATTCTTATGACTAAGAAGAGGAGTCATGAATTGTTGAAATGGTTAGATCAGGAAGATGAGTCATACTTCGTTCCAAAACAATTCTTAGAGTCATACTCCAAGATTGTAACTTGAGTGACATATCTTAAAGAAAGGTTTAAAACACTTGTCAAATGTAAGAGTAAAAGTGTCCTACTCTTGTACATTTGAAATTGGTAAGTTGTGATGTTTTGGATAAAACAAAGACCAACTAAGGCCAATTGTGTGAAGTGTTTGTCTTGATAAAGAATCCGCATTATCTCTTGAATATTTGGCAAGATAGTCTTATATGTCAAGAGGATAGTGGGAGTCTTAAAGATCCTAAAAAGAATTTGAAGAACTAATCAAGAATAAAACTTGAGGTTCTTCACTAGCACACGACTTGAGGTTTATAACCTATCGTGTTGAGATTGTGACTATGGTTTTGACGATTCACATGTACTGCCAGGTGGAAAGAAGTTAAGATTGCATAAGTTCAGTCCATATGAGTTTGGATTTGTCATTATCCTTGTCTTGTGACTATGGTTTTGACGATTCACATGGATAAGAACACATACACCATAAAATCTAAGGGTCATAAGGTTTCTCTCTGATTCATGAAAATGACGGTGAGGAAACACTTCCACCAAGTAGATTTGAAGCAGATGGCAAAAGGTCTAAACAATTGAGACTATGATTACGGCATCCCTTTTCATAGTTCTGAAATTGTTTAGACACACATGCATGCTATCTAAGGAAAGGTGTATGATTTTGATAAAGTTTTATCAAAGCATCTCGTATCAGAAATCTGAACTTTGGTAAGAAAGTCAATAAAGTATTGATTTCTAGAAGTCCAGCCGATTTCTGAGTACATGTCAAAGCTAGTGGGAGCATAAGTGTTATGCTAATAATCATCATGTTAGTGGGAGCATGATAATTATTGTTAGTGTTGCAAGTTAGCAATGTTAATTATAGAAAACAAAAGTTTCAATTCGTGAGGCTGCAGGGATTGAAAAAGTTGTTTTGCTATAATTAAGGGAGAGGATATACTTCATTTCAATTCTAAAGGCTTAGATTGAGACCTTAATCATATTTAGTCAAGAATATATATATGAATTTCATGTTGGATTGGTTCAATTTAAAGGAAATTCTATATATTGCGTTCTCAAAATTCGATTATGATTACGGCATCCCTCTTCATAGTCAAATTTTGAAAACATGGCAAATAAAAATATTGTAGCAAAAGACTGGTATAGAATCATGTCTTTAAGTGAGACATCATGAATCGTGTACCATTTGCTTTGGGTACAGGATCGATTGCATGTGCTATAATATTTGTCATTTCTAAATGTTTCCAATTGCCCAGAGGCATTAAGAAGGGAAAAGGTCTAGAATTGGATATGACTAAAATGATTAAGCAATTGTCGAGGACAATCTGAGGTTTACCAAAGATTGGTTGCTCAGGGACAGTTGGAAGTATAGTGCTAATTTTGGAAGGACCATATTGACATATTCTGAAAAGAGGCATCTCTTATTCAGAAGTGATAGTCAAAATGAGAATATGGAGTTGTCTCCATAGGTGGAAGTTATCTGTGTAAGATTAGAAAACTTAATGCAAGAAGCATGTCCAAAGCAATGTACTTTGAATATGAGACTTAGTTTCCATGGAGTTGATCTCCATTGGAATACCTTATAATGACTGTTGACAAGTCTTTGTGACTTTGTACAAATTCATTACAGGAGGGTCAGTGCATATAAGTTTAAAATCTAAACAGATTTCGATAAATGATAGGAATTTGAAATTCTCACATTTTTCGATAAGGATTTGGGAGTGTGAAATTAGAATCATTGAAATTATGTTCAATTGGTTTATTTCACAAAGTAAGGATCATAGACAAACATAGAGTGCATACTTGGTGTATGGCAAAGCTATTGTTTAAGAAAAACATAGTGTACATGCTTGGAGCATGGGACAACTAGTGTTTTTAATTCAAGTATAAAGTTGATAAAACCGAAACAATGAATAATGAGTAATCAGTATGGTGATAAATAAAAGTGTTTATTTATATTCATAGGGTTTGATACCATATTTGATTCATTTATTCTTGTGTTTCACTTTGCATGTTTTGACTTCCAGAATAATTAAGTCGCTCTTCTTGAATGATTAAGTTATTCAAACCATCCACAGTCGGTCATATGTTGGAAGTAGATACGAATCAAGACTATCATGGGTTGGTTTGTAGAGGTCCAAGTTGGTGGACAAAGTGGTGCTACAACACTCATGAGTGCTCATAAGTTCTGAGTATTGGATTCAACCCGCGCTCATTTGAATCACTTCATGGATTTTATCACGAGTGATCATGAGACGATAATATCTTATATTCTTCAAACCTAGAGATATGAGTTGTTACTATGAGTTGGTTATACATTAATTGCACGAAAACGCATTTGGTAACTCGATGTTATAAAACGTGCCTTTGTGTATGATTCAACAAGTAGTAGAACAAGCCATATGAGTCGAAGTTTATCCATTCCTTTTACCTTCGGGATAAAAGCGATATATGTGGGCCCCTCGATTATTTAGCGATGACACATGTGAGTGCTTGGCCAAGCCAGGACTGATTTCATTTGTTCAATCAGTCAGTCATCATAAATCGAAAATCGGGAAACAACAAATGGACAGAGAGAATGATTATAATCCATGTCTCAGTCCATATGATATCTAGAATGGAGGAATATATGATCCCTTATCTAATGGACAAGTCATTGACAAGGTCAGAGTTCGACAACGGCTTTAAGAGCTACGATTGCCAGTTAGGTTTTGAAGTCATACTCAATAATAATTTTAGACTTATCCAAGTGGGAGACTGTTGGATTAATGTCTAAGTCCATAACTATATTTGGTATGTACTTGACCCGACCCGGCATGGTCCATTTGGGTTGCACTTCACCGGCACAATTTATATGGATAGTTTTTTGAGAATAGTATATTTATGATTTATATTAATATATTATAAGCTCTAATATATTAATATGGAATCATATTATTTAATTAGTATTGATCAAGAATTAATTTAGAATTAATTAAGTGATCAAAAAGAACTAATTAAATATGGACTCTTATATATATGGAATGGGCCAAGTTCATTTAGGTTGGGCTAAGCTTTCATGGATGGTCCATGGAGCTTTTAACCCATGGATCCTATGTAAATGAAAGGTCATGGGTATTAGGGTTTACATGGATGTAACCCTAATCCTCCATAATATATAAAGGGGTCCTTGGCTCACAAAATTGGACAAGTGTGTGAAAATAAGAGTGGGCCGATTTTAGTGTGCATACATATTCTCTCAAGTTCTTCCAAGGTGTTTTGGTGATTTGTGATTCCATTTGAGGCTTCCACACTATTGGGGCTAAGCTCTTAAAGCTTGAAGACATCAAGCTACATCAAAAGGTATGTCATCTAACTAGAACTTTGTAGTATAGGTGCTTCATAATATGCTAGTTAGGATGAAACCTTGGAATAGTTAATATTTGCATGTATAATAGAGAAAACATAGATCCAAGGTTTATAGGGTTGCATGTACACCATAGGAGTGTTAGAATGCTCAAAACCATACACCTTTTTCTTGACAAAAAGGATCGGGGCTCCCCACGGCGAGCTACTCGGCCTGATAAACCCCTTCCCCAATAGCTCCTGCAGCTGTGAGGATAACTCCTGCATCTCCGAAGGCGCAAGGCGATGAGGTGCCTTGGCAATTGGCGCCGCCCCCGGTACCAAATCAATCCGAAACTCAACCTACCTCTCGGGAGGTACTCCCAGAAACTCCTCGGGAAAAACATCTAGGAATTCGCACACTATTGGAACCTCGGAGATAGAACTCGATCCCTCTGTAGCAGCCCCCGTATCCATCACATACGCCAAAAACCCCATACAGCTTTGCTGTAGACTCTGTCTCGCCCTGGCGGCCGAACAAAATGCCGACCCAGATCGGGTACCCTCGCCATATACTGTAAGCACTCCCCCACTAGGGTCTCGTATGGTCACCAACTGACGCTCACAATCGATTACAGCTCCAAATCGACTCAACCAGTCCATGCCTACGATGACACAGACATCCCCCATCACGATCGGTACCAGATCTATTGGAAATTTAACTCCGAAGATCTCAAGCTCACATCCACGAATCACGTCAGTCGCAAACACCACATGCTCGTCGGCTATGGAAACTCTCAGAGGTCGACTCAACGCCTCTCGTCGGATACTGATGTGACGACTAAATGCTAATGATACAAAGGATCGACTCGCACCTGAGTCAAATAACACCAAGGCAGGCACAAAACTCACAAGAAAAGTACCTATACACAATCACAATATAAGCAAAATATTGCTCAAAAGAATATAATAAGAACACGTACCAGCTACAACATCAGGCGCTGCGCGTACCTCCTCCGCTGTCAACTGAAAGGCTCTCCCACGAACCCTCGGTGTCTCGGCCTTCGTTGGCCGAGTCTCAGTAGCACGCATAGAAGTAGGTTCAGATTCCTGGGCTGATCCCTGCACGAGCTGAGGGCACTCGGCCTTCCGGTGGCCGGTCTGGTTGCAATGAAAGCAAACCGAGAATCCCTTGGGGCAATCCTTCGCCATATGCCCCTCCTTGCCGCATTTGTAGCAAATCCCCGATCGGAAAGAACCCTCGTGACTCTTGCCGCACTTGCCACAAGTGCGACCCTTCTGGCCCTCAACTCTGGAATCAGCAGGATTGGCCCGCTTCGTCGCCGGCTGCAACTGCACTGGTCTCCGGTCCCTCCCCCGGGACTCCTCCTCCTCCTCCTCCTCCCTGGTCTGCAACTCAAGCTTAATCTCCCTCCTCCTGGCATTAGCCTGAAGCTCGGCCAATGTCTTATACGACGAGTTCGCCACGAACTCTCGTATGTCCCTCCTCAGTATGCTCAGATATCGGCTCGCACGTGCCTGCTCAGTGGACACGTCTTCAGGGCAAAACATCGCCCTCTCATGGAACATCCTCGAAATCTCAGTCACTGATTATGTCTTCTGCTTGAGAGACAGAAACTCCTGTGCCAAACGTTCCCTCTCCACCGGGGGAACATACTCATCTCGAAACATAGCAGTAAACCTCTCCCATGACACTGCAGTGAGCTCTGCAGAAGTGAAACTGGCTGTCACAAACTTCCACCAGTCCTTCGCTCCTAAGCGAAGTTGGTTCAGCGCGAACCGTACCCTCAAATGTTCCGGACAGGAACAAGTATAGAAAAACCCCTCGATGCCAGAAATCCATCTCATCGCAGCAATCGGGTCCTGAGTCCCATCAAACTTTGGTGGCTTCGTGTTGCTGAACTCCCGGAACAACAACGAGTCACCTCCCCGTTGCCTGGCAGCGGCGACAGCTGCAGTGGCGGTAGCAGCAGCAGCCTCAGTGACAGCAGCGTATCGCTCATCAAATGTGTCAATCAGGGTGGTCTTGATAGACCCAAACATCTCTGGAATCTCTGCTCGGATAGCTGCAGCCACCTCCTCATGGATCATCCTCCGTATCTCCTCATCACTACTCCCACTGCTACCAGGGTTTTGGTGCGTACCCACCATGATGTCTCTGAAACACAACACAAAATTATCAGAGACTCGCTCGAGCATACTCACACTCGATCACTCTTCCCTACTTGTTCCTTAGGATCCTAAGGATTCTTACTTGGGCCGCTCACTGATCCAGTGTTTCCAGTAGTACGGGCCCAATACTACCTTCCACACCGCATCAGTGTTCGCCCCAAGTCCTCCTCCTCGGATCCCAATTACAAGTACTCTATGCCTCACCAACTACTCTCATAGTAGTCTTCTCATTGACTCACTCCTGCTAGATACTCATACTCAAAACAACTCACTGATAGCAGAAATCCCTAGGCTAAGGCATCACAAATCAGGCCACCCTAGTCCTAATATATGAATTACCTAGCCTATTCTCTAGCATGCATTATATCTCATAAAATATCTCATAACACAAAAATGAGGGTATTTTGGGAAATCACCGCTCGGATCTGGCTGATTGTACACACTACTCCGGCTCGTCTTCTCTTAAACTCTTTCTCATTTTTAGAAAATTTTATCTCTTTTGAAAATCTTTCTAAAATCCTCAGTTTGAGTCCAAACACACCCGAGGGTGTATCTGAATCCCTCAAACCAAGGCTCTGATAACAACTTGTAACGACGTAAATTTTCAAACAAAATTTTCATTTTCAAACACAATAAAACTCATTTCATAATTCTCAAAATCATATATGTCTCAATGTCAACAAGTAAAACACGATCCCAAAATCATAAAAAAACAATCTCCCGCCAGTGTGTACTAATCATGCTGGTGCCTTGCCGCGATCCTTGGAACTACCTGAAACACATAACACATAACACGATAAGCATAAAGCTTAGTGAGTTCCCCAAAATACCACACACAACACATCAGCCACTCAAGGCTATAACTCAATAAGACCCTCCGGTCAATGTGTCTCAGTGGGACCCTCTGGACCCACAGCTCAGATGGACCCTCTGGTCCCTCAACTCAGCAGCTCAATATAATACACAGTAAGCATATCACAAAACAAATAGCAGGATATCTCAATACACAGCTCAGTCACATAAGACCCTCTGGTCACACATAAAGTTACCACTCAAGGTAAGTATAGTGAGAAGACTCACCTTGCAAGCTAGCAAAAGGAAATCCTCGAACTCGGAATCTCGAACTCTACCCACCAGTCTAGCCTCCGCCTAACACATAATAATTATCCCTAATTAATATTGGTCCTCAAGAAGCTAGACTAAACCTTCTATGCTGACAGGAGGGTAAAAGACCATTTTACCCTCCATGGTCTCAATGTTCCTAACTGCCTTACTCTCAAGAGATCGAAGTCAATATGAGTTAACCGCCACAGTTGACCCAACTCGCCGAGTGCACTCGAGTGACTCGCCGAGTCCACTCGTATCCTCTGAATCCTTCTAAGTATCTCATACAGCTCGTCGAGTTAACCTCCCAACTCGACGGGTTACCACTAGGTCACGAATCGCGGGGCCACCCGATCCGACTCGTCGAGTCATCGCATAGACTCGGCGAGTTGACTCATCTGGATATCTCATATGGACGTCTGAGGTCAGATCTGCAACTCTAACCTCTAGATCTAGCCTCCTAATACCCAAAAGTCATGTAAAGGTCCGATCTTGATGACCATGCATGGCATCCATGCCCCAAAATGTCATCACAAGCTCCAAGAAAGGTCACATGCATGGGGATATGCCTCTAACTCGATAAAGCTCAGATCCTTGGACCCTCAAGGTCCCCTCTAGTCTAGATCTGAGGTTCTAACCTCAAACCATGCTCAAAAAGATCAAGAATACAACATGTTTGAGAGAAAACCCTAAAAGCTCCCCAAAAATGAGATCTAACGAACAAGAGGCCAAGATGAGAGATTTTTACCTCTGAATAGCAGCAAATAACAGAAGAATGCAAGATCCACAGCCTCCTCTTGGATGGATCCACCAAACTCCTCCAATCTCTCCTCCAAAATGCTCAAGAATGCTCAAGATAGTCTTTCTTTCTCTCTCTCTCTCTCTCTACAACAAAAAGGACAGGTTATGGTTTCTCTCTGGGGGAAGTTGGCCGTAAAGGGAGGGCATAAGGGCCTTTAAATAGGCCACAAGCCCGAGAAATTAGGGTTTCCTTCAGCAGCGCTAACTCGACGAGTCAGCTCACGGACTCGTCGAGTCCGCTCATTAATCTGCGTCACCAGTCGCGACTCTACTCAACGAGTTGAGGCACCAACTCGTCGAGTCACTCCACATATCTCAAAATAAACACTTAACATATAATACCTGGAATCCGGATGTTACAATTCTCCCCCACTAGAATCAGATTTCGCCCCCGAAGTCATGCTCCTCAAATAGCTCCGGATGCTACTCTCGCATCTCGGACTCCAGCTCCCAAGTCATCTCGGACCCTTTCCGATGTTGCCACTGAACCTGAACCAGGGGCACCTCCTTATTCCTCAAAACCTTCACCTTTCGATCCATAATCGCGATCGGTCTCTCGATATAATTTAGGCTCGCATCCACCTGAATGTCCTCAAGTGGCACTACTGCCGTCTTATCGGCCATACACTTCCTCAACTGAGACACGTGGAAGGTGTTATGGATCTAGCTCAACTCCGCAGGTAGCTCCAAGCGGTATGCTACCTTACCCACTCTAGCGGTCACCCTGAAAGGACCGATGTATCGGGGTCCCAGCTTGCCCCTCTTCTTGAACCGTATTACCCACTCTAGCGGTCACCCTGAAAGGACCGATGTATCGGGGTCCCAGCTTGCCCCACTCTAGCGGTCACCCTGATAAGAGGTTATTTATGATTTATTAATATATTATAAGTTCTAATATATTAATATGAAATCATATTATTTAATTAGTATTGATCAAGAATTAATTTGGAATTAATTTAGTGATCAAAAGAGACTAATTAAATATATGGGGATTGATTGTGTAAATTGTTCATTCTTATAAAGTGGGCTTATGATCTATAGTTCTTTATGTTGGGCTAAACCCATGTGGTGACCCATGGATACTCCATGGAGGTTAAAACCCATGAAGCCTAAGGAATGTGGAAAGTCATGCACATTAAGGTTTGCATAGTGTAACCCTAGTTGTGCCACACTATATAAGAAGCCCCTTGGTTGGTGAAATGGGTACTAGTAATCTTTGGAAGAGTCATAAAGCTGATTTTTAGAGCAAGCCATTCTCTCTCAAGTTATCCTTTGTCCTAGGTGTGTTGTGATTCCATTTGAGGCATTCACACTATTGGTGCTAAGTTCTTAAAGGCCAAATACATCAAGGATAGCAAGTTACAACAAGAGGTATGTTATCTAACTAGAATTTTGTAGTAAAGATACTCCATTGTATGCTAGTTAGGATGATGCTTTGGAAAAACAAAGTTTGCATGTATATTAGAGAAACCATAGATCCAAAGAATCTAGGGTTGCATGTACACCATAGGAGTGTTAGAATGCTCAAAACCCAACAGATCCATGGTAGATTCAACTTTCTAACCTCCTTCTCGACCTCTAAATGTGAACAAGATCCTTGATTTATGTGTGTTCATGTTATGATCTAGGATGTAAATGTGTTTTTAGGTCTCTTTGGACCTCTATGCTAGAATCGTTGGAGTTTGAAGGACTCCAGAGCATTAGACTTGTCATTTTTGGACTTTTGGACATTTCTAAGACATCTTGAGTGCATGTTTGGGGTTCCTTTGGAGCCATACAAGAAAGGAAATCTTGTTGGGACTCTTTTTGATTTAGGGTTTCATATTGGATTTGATTGAACCAAATACATGGATAAAGTTGGAAACTTTATCCATTAAGACCTTCATATGCTTCAGATCTGAGAGTTATAGTTATTTGCTGAAGGGATTAAGGACTTAAGGAATGAGTCTAATCAGCCGAGAATCACAACGTGACCTTTTGGATGCTCACGGCGCACATATGGAAGAAATCAAGACTATTTTATCGCCTACTGGTAGCGGTGCAACTCAGGGCTGGTCGTGGTGCGTTAAACTGTTTGACCTTTGACTTTGATTTAACCGTTGACCATTAACATTTTCACTAGTTTGACTTTTGGTCAAAGTTTGATGGATTTGAGTAGTATATTGAATAAGGATTGGTATCAACATGCTATTAGGTGTTTCATGTCAACTGTTTCATTGTAGAGGTTGTTGTTGAGATTCTAATGATAGATTCAGGTGAGTTATCTCATTCTATTATGTGTTATAGTATATATCCTATGTATGTTAGGATGTAGTGGTGTTGTAGTATATTTATTAGGCAAGTAGACTAGTAAAGTATTTTGCCTGTTGATAGCAACGTACCTATTTGGAGCATAAACATGAGCATAACATAAAACATAATCAACCGAATAATAAATAGAAACATACCGGTCATGACGTCCAGTGCCGACCTGGCCTCGTCTGCCGTGAGCTGGAAAGCGCGACCCCGAACCCTCGGGGGCTGCACACTTCCCTAAATCCCATTCGTGATCCTCAAGGTAGCTGGCGCCGGAGCATGCGCCGGCCTAGCAGCAAGCAAAGGGCACTAGGCCTTCATAAGGCCCACCTGATCACAATGATAACAAAGCCTGATGTCGGATACTGGAGCATGCTTCCAGCAGTCCCTCGCAATGTGACCCTGCTTGCCATATTTGCGGCATCCCGAAGAAGATCGACAAGCTCCATTATGAACCTTGCCGCGCTTCCTACAATTGTGGCCCCTATGACTCTCCGATCTAGTATCAGCGGCCCTGAACTGCTTCGGCGCACGCTGCGACTGCGCCGGGGCCGATCTCTGCTCCCTCGTCTGGATGGGTGACCCCTGGGAAGTTTTCGTGCCAGGAGCCTAAAGCGGACAATATTGTGATATGTGCCGGAGGGTGATGTTACAGTCACAACATCAAAACATATCAAAGTCAATCTCAAAATGCGGAAAAAGGTGGTATGTGCTATACAGTCATCTCGGGCTCTTCCCTTTCGATCCTGAAGTACCTGAAACATAAAGTGAAAACCATAAGCATAAAGCTTAGTGAGTTCCCCAAGACACCACATACCATACATAAATAACACACAATGGGCCCCACCCAATGAGTGTCTCGGTCCCCACCCACACTCGCATAACGGGCCCCACCCACAGAGTATAACAAAAACTCGCATAACAGGCCCCACCCAATGAGTATAACGGGCCCCACCCAAACTCGCATAATGGGACCCTACCACATACAAATCTTATAAGCATAACATATAATAGCATACGGAGTAACCATCGGTCCCCGCCCAGTAAGCATACAAGCACATACACATACAAGAATCACACAGACATCTATGATTCTAGCATTACAGATCATGGGTCAGCATTGGTGCCTTAGACCCTCTAAACATGGTGAGGAAACTCACCTCGCACTGCTGAATCTCACAGAAAAGTCTCTAGCTACTGAACCGCTAAAATCTCCGCGCTATGAATCACAAAATAACATCCAATTAATATTTGGATCCCGAATCACACTAAGAGTTAAAACTAGGGTAAAATACCTTTTTTACCCTTTCCTAACTTGGATCAAGGCCAAGGCCCAATCCAATTTACCAAAGGTCCAATTTCCAAAATAATCACCCAAAGCCCAAATATGGCCCAATTTTCCAAATTGGGCCCAAACCACTTCATGGGCCTTCAACCAAAGTCCAATAAATATCATTAGCCCAAATCGAAACCCCAGGGCCCAACATGGTCCAAAATCTACGGTCCAAACTCCAACAACGGGTTCTCACGTCGTGGCCAGACCATGTTCACGTTGTGAGGACCAACTCAACTCAGTCCCGACTCAGCGAGTCAACTCAACTTATCCAAAAACGTTCCAGTCCCCATCACATAGCGACCCAACCTTGAGTCATGTCGTGACCTAATCCGGACAAAATAGACGGGATGGCCAACTTCTTCACGATGTGACGGTCCTAAACCTCACGTCGTGAGATCTGAACAGACCAGCTTAAAACATTAAGCTCTTAATCCTTACAACCATGACTTGGGACTTTCCACGGGGTCTCCCTTTACCCAAAAGATAATAAAAATCAAGACTTTTCAGTCATGCATGTCCAATGAACGACTCAAACTCTTACTAGACCAAAAGTGGAGAAAATAAGATCTAGACTCAAACTTGGAGTCCCAAACTACACCAAAACTCAGATCCAACAACTATGTTGAATGGAATGAGTCAATGGTCCTTAAAGTTGCCAACTTTATGGACCCCATGCAAGCAATCCCACTCAAACACGCAAAAATGAGCTTATAACTTAGATCAAGAATAAAATAGGTAGAAAGGTCGAAGCTTGATGACTTACAATGGTCCAAAAGCTCCAAGAGATTGCATGGTAGAAGCCAAAACGCCAAAAGGTTTCTCAACCAAGGTCTCCTTCCACTTCAAGTAGCTAAACAACCACCAAGAAATGCTTCCAATATCTCAAAATGCTTAAAAGCTTCAAGAGGGTCGAGATTAGGGTTTTCCAGAGGATTAGAGGGTGAGAGAGGTTGGGGATGGATAACCCTAGCCTCTCATTCACTTAAATACCCAAAAATTAGGGTTTTGGGTCATTAAGCCGCGCTCACGTCGTGAGACCTTATGCCTCATGTCATGAGTTTCCAGAATGAGGGTCAACATGTCAATGGTCCATCACGACGTGATCCCCAAAATTTCACATCGTGAGGACCCTCATAATGCAAATAAAATAATGAATTTAGTACCTTAGGTTTCCGGATGCTACATATAGTTTTCAAAACATTTTCAACATCAGAGTATCCCAAAATCATAAGTCAAAACATAGGATGTGTACGGTCACGCCTTCGCCTTCCCGCGGTCATCTGAAGTACCCGAAATATAACCCAAAACTATAAGCCAACACTTAGTGAGATCACCCAAAGTACCAACAAAAAAACAAATAAAGTATAAAATAACAACATGTCAAGTCCAATCAACCATCGGGTTGGAATACATCTAGGACCAATCAGGCATCGGGTTGGAATGCCAATACACTATGTGTCCAGTCAACCATCGAGTCGGAATACCCCACGCACCTCAACCATCGGGTTGGAATGCCAATCTACAACGACTCCTGTTATCCTCGGGATGGAATACCCTCGGGCCCATTCAACCATCGGGTTGGAATGCCCCCAGCCTATTGGCTCACGCACAAAGCAATAAAGCCTCAACCACCAACCAAATATGTGGACATTTACATAACAAATAAACATATAATCAACCAATAAACAAACAGGTAGATCTATAGATCACTAAGCATAGCAACATCCTATATACCAGGATACCGATCTAACAGATCACTACAGCTCGATAACATACTATCACATAACAGGATATCAAATCCAAAGGGTCGGCCTTGGTACCTTCGACTCGTAAGTACAATGAGGAAAACTCACCTCGCAAACTGGATAAAGTTGATGAGGTCCCGACTCCGAATCTCAGCTCTCTAACCAACACCTATTCCAACCAAATGACCATTCTCCATCAAAATCTCAAAATACCCGAAATACCCTTAAGGTCAAACTTGGTCAAAGTCAAAGTCAACTGGTCAAACCAACTAAGTCAACTCAGTCAACCCACCTCACGTCGTGGCCAGGCATTGGTTACGTCGTGACAATGAACCCTGTCTGATTCCTACTCGACTTGACTCAAACTAGTCAACTCAGTCAAGGAAACCACCTGAACAGTTATTCGACGTGAGCATCCATTCTCACGTCGTGAGGTCCAAGGGTTCTAATAGAAAACAGGGACGCTCCGAATCTCACGTCGTGAGATCTTAACTCTCATGTCGTGAGCATTGTCTGTAGCTAAGGATCTCCATTTTAAGTCCTTGTTCCATTAAGTCTTCGAGTCTACTTCATCCAGAGACTACTTCCATTAAGTCTTCGAGTCTACTTCATCCATGATAAGGAATAAAGTTGGAGCCTTTGATACTTACAAGGGTCCAAAAACAGGAAAATATGATGAAGATGTTGATTCTTTGCCCACACCACCACTAGAGCACTTCCTTATTCTTCTTTTCTTCTTTTTCAATCTAAAAATGCACCCAAATGACAAAGGATCTTAAGGAGGAGTAAGATTAGGGATTCTGGAGGTTTAGAGAGTTAGGGAGGTTGAGGGTGAGAAACACTAACACTCTCATTCCCATAAATATCTAAAAATTAGGGTTTCAGGTCGCCAGCCGCCCTCACGTTGTGAGCACAATACTTCTCACGCCATGAGCCTTAAAATGATGCACGGTTCTGAAACACTCATCACGACGTGAGAAGGCATTCTTCACGTCGTCAGTAGGGAAAATGTTGGAACTTCTAACTTAACAATATTAAAGATAATGTGCACCTGATCAAGGATACAATTCAATTTACATTCCTATCATTCTCATTCTTGAATAATTGATATTCTTTAAGAATAATATTAACATTATATAAAATAAGACATTCTTAGAGAATAAGAAATTAATTACAAGTTTATAACTAACATTCTTGAAACATAATTTAATATTATTTAGAAAATAAAATATATTCTTAAATAATAAGACATGAAATAAAATAATAAAGTAAATTACAAATACAAAAATACGACATTCTTATAAGAATGAACATAATTACAATTCCTAATATGATATTCTTATGAAAATGAACATAAATTACTACCGCATATCTTAAAAACACATAAGAATTATAACACCTGTTTTCCATATGCGAGTTACTTTCTTGATGAAATTGATTAAATGCTAATTTGGGGTTTTGGAGATAGCGCGTTGCGACGTATAAGCGGGTCGCTATATAGACGAGCCACTTATTTAAGTAGTGACACGACAGGTGTTTGGTAGCAACGTGAAGCCGCTAGGGCCCAAAACACCCTATATCTTGCACCATGAGCCCTGTTTAATGGTGCTAACTTCTAGGGTTTCCCCTAATGCTCAATCTTCACTTCCAGAAATCTTCCAACTCCAAAACCTTAGCCTCCCTTTGTCCTTCATGTGCCTTAGTGGTGTTTTGGTGACCTTTGGTGAAGAAGCGAGTTGCTTTTGTGTTCAAGAAGCGAGATCCATGGTAGATTCAACTTTCTAACCTCCTTCTCGACCTCTATAGGTGATCAATATCCTCGCTTTATGTGTTTTCATGTTAAGATTTGGGGTGTACATGTGCTTTTAGGTCTCTTTGGTCCTTTATGCCAGAATCTTTGGAGTTTGAAGTACTCCATAGCATTAGACATTTAGACTTGTCACTTTTGGACTTTTGGACATTTCTAAGACATCTTGAGTGCATGTTTGGGGTTCCTTTGGAGCCATACAAGAAAAGAAGTCTTTTTGGGACTCATTTTGATTTAGGGTTTCATATTGGATTTGATCGAGTCAAAAACATGGATAAAGTTGGAAACTTTATCCATTAAGACCTTCATATGCTTCAAATCTGAGAGTTATAGCTATTGGCTGAAGGGATTAATGACTTAAGGAATGAGTCTGATCAGCCGAGAATCACAACGTGACCTTTTGGATGCTCACGATGCGCATATGGAAGAAATCAAGACTATTTTGTTGCCTACTGGTAGCGGTGCGACTCAGGGCTGGTCGTGGTGCGTTAAACTGTTTGACCTTTGACTTTGACTTAACCGTTGACCATTAACATTTTCACTAGTTTGACTTTTCGTCAAAGTTTGATGGATTTTAGTAATATATTTAATAACGATTGGTATCAACATGCTATTAGGTTTTTCGTGCCAACTGTTTCATTGTATAGGTTGTTTTTGAGATTCTAATGATAGATTCAGGTGAGTTATCTCATTCTATTATGTGTTATAGTATATATCCTATGTATGTTAGGATGTAGTGGTGTTGTAGTATATTCATAAGGCAAGTAGGCTAGTAATGTCTTTTTCCTATTGATGGCATAAATGTGTGATTGTACGATATATTGATATGTTATGTTGAGGGGTTGATAGTGGAACAGTATGAGAGTTGTGAGCCTAGATTCCTCAAGGTTGATGGTAGAACAAAATGAGATTTGTCAGCCTAGACACCCATTGTTGATGACTATATTGGCACTAGAGCCATTTGTCGATAGGTGGATCGGCACGAGAGTCGAGAGACTTGTTTATATATGGATTAACATGATAGTCGAGAGACTTGTTTGTATATATGTTATGTGTATTGTGGTATATCGTATTTTAGGGAACTCACAAAGATTTATTCTTATAGTTGTTGATTCAATGTTTTCAGGTGGTTTTGCTGTTAAGGGGGAGGGCTCAGCTTAAATGTACCGCATGCGCATCGTTGAGGATTTTATTATTTAGACTTCCGTTGTTTTTATTATTCTGATACAATTTATGATTTATATTTATTGTTTTGAAAAAAATTGATACTTGGATTTTATGAGAAAAGGTTTTGGATGCTTCACTTATATTTTGAAAAAGAAAACTTGGTTTGATAATTTGGCACTTTATAGGAATGAAAACAACCGTTTAAGATTAGAAAAATGATGCTTCTTTCTTCTCTCTGCATGTGAACTATCCTTAAGAAGACAACACTTCATGATTTAAAAATCAATTACAAGGGGATAATTAACATTCATAAAAATAATGTAATATTATTTAAAAAATAAAATATATTATGAAAGAATAAAACATTAAATAAAATAATAAATTAAACTACAAGTACAATAATAAGACATTCTTGTGAGAATGAACATAATTATGATTTCAAATATGATATTTTCATGAGAATAAACATAAGTTACTATCCCCTATCTTAAAACTCATGAGAATGAAAACAACACTTTAAGATTAAAAACAAAACAATGTTTCCTTCTTCTCTCCATGCATGTGAACTATCCTCAAGAAGAAAACACTTCAAGATTAAAAAAAAACAAGCCCCCTTTCTTTTCCCCAGAAATTATCCCCTTATTTGTATACGCGTAAAAAATCAAGACTTGGGCTCTAGAAAGGAAAACACCTTCTGAATTGAGTCAATATTAGCCAGAGTTTGAAAAAGGCTAAAAGGACCATAAAACAAAAAGTAAGATGAAATAGAGCAACTACCATGAGCAATTAGAAAACTCATTTTGAAACATTTTGTTCACATAGGTATTCTACACAATACTCTTAATGTCTAGACATGCATACGTACTCTTATGATTATACTACATATAATCATCTTCCATATCTATTGATAATCTCTTATGTAACATCCAAAACTAGGTATGTTCTTATTTGGTCCTTTAAGTATAAAATTCTTGCAAAAATGGTCCCCTCGTATGCTGCGCGTATGTTTGCTACGCTTAGCGTACATGCGCACATGGAATCGCGGAACTTAACCACGTACGCTGGGCGTACGTGGTGTATGCAGGGCGTACGACAGCCAAGATGTAACACCTGTTCCAAGTATTATTTAATTTTCTAAGTTTTAGGGTTTTGATGCTGGGACTCGACGGGTTGGGGAGATCCGACTCATCGAGTAGAGAACATTTTGAGAACAGAGGATCTAAGACCTACTCGGCGAGTTGGAAAGCCCGACTCGACGAGTCGGTGTTGTAAAGGAAAATCCCTAATTTTAGGGTTTGCACCCTATATAATCTCCTTAAGAACCTTGAGGCTAACCTTCCATCAGCCTCCAAACCCTAAGAACATCTGTGCTAAACCCTAATCCCCATTCTCTCTCATTTTGTGAGCTAGAGTGACTTGTAGAGCTTAAGAAGAAGAAGATAGTGAGAAGAAGGAGAAGATCCAGGAAACGAAGCCCTCACTCTTGAGCTTGACCATCTTGTGGACTGTTGTAAGTCTTCAAGATTCGATTTTTATCTTAGAATATGGCTAGATCTTGATTACTCTTCATTTCCTATCATTCTTGTTGATTGCATGCATGGGGTTCATAAAGTTTGCAACTTTATGAATCTCCAGGGCAAAATGGTCCCAAGGTGAACTAGATCTAGCTTTTGGTCAAGCAAGGATGCCATGTAAGGGTTTTTAGAGTATATTTCCCTTTTTTGGCCATTTTGACTTAAAGACATCCATGTCCATAAAGCCCTCATCTTTGGAACGTTTTGAGGACTAGAAAATCTTCTGGAAAGGAGGGATTCCAGATCCCTAGAGTCTTGGACCACATGGCAAAGCTTTTGAGCTTTCCAACATTTGATAAGGGCCTTAGAGCATTCGGAGTGGTTCTAGAGGGTAAAGCTGGAAACTTTATCCTTCTAGACACCTTAGGGTTTCAGATCTAAGCCCCGGAGTCCCTGCATTCGACGTATCATCATAATAAGTAAACAGGGAGGGGGACTCGACGAGTTTGATCAGGTTCCCCCATCTACTGGATATCAAGTGAACTCGTCGAGTTGATGAAACAACTCGGCGAGTTGGCTAGGGTTTGTCTCGGTTTTCTGGACTCTGTAGGAACTCGACGAGTTGCTAGATGCACTCGACGAGTTGGGGTCAACATGGACTGCTGACCTTGACTTTGACCAGGTTTGACTAGAGTTGACTTTCAGGGTATTTATGGTATTTCGGGATTGTGACAAGTTAATCTCATGATGCTTATAGGAAGTTGAGTTGGAGCTGAGCGTTGGGACTTATTGGATCTTATCTTGTCAGTTCAACATTCGCGAGAGGTGAGTCTCCTCACCATACCAATGGGTCTAAGGCACCAAGGCCGGCCCATTTTATGATATGTGATTGCTAGTTGTATATGTAGTATGCTTGTATGGAAGACCATGGGAGAGCCTATGGCACTTGGATGTAAGACCATGTGGAGAGCCCATGACTTTCCTACTAAAGACCAAGGGAGAGCCCATGGCAACTGGATGTAAGACCATGTGGAGAGCCCATGGATTTCCTATTAAAGACCATGGGAGAGCCCATGGCACTTAGGTGTAAGACCATGTGGGGAGCCCATGACATCCAGGAGTAAGACCCTGGGGACGAGCCCATGGCATCCCTATATGTTGTATGCATGGATTATGTGATAGATGTAGCTTTTATAGCTAATATAATATCTGATATGTGGATTGTGTGTGGGGTATGCTCTGGGGAACTCACTAAGCATTAGCTTACAATATGTGGATTTGTTTCAGCTACATCTGAGCCCAAGGGCAAGGGCAAGGCTTGATGGCGCGGCGTGCACTCTCTCTAAGGAGTTTTTGGGACACTCTGATGTTTTGGAATAAAATTGTTATTGTTACTAAATTGAAAACAATTGTATTTGGGGATTTTATGGTTTGTGGCATGAAAGACCCCTTTCATACTTAACATTATTACTCCAAACATGCTACATGCATATTCATAAACATATTTTACATATATGGTTTTGTTACAAAAGACTGGATACAAACCGACTAACGAGGTTTTTATAAAGTTTTATATATTACATAATTTCCCAGCAATTTATACACTAAATACAAAAGCTATAATATTATCTATTCTACATCTTCTAACAGTACATAACTATACTGGATGCTTATCACCTGCAATAATTAAACACTGAGAGAGGTAAGTGGTGATGCTTAGTGACTTCAGTAACAGTTACAATATAACGTTATGCCATATATATATATATATATATATATATATATATATATATATATATATATATATATATATATATCAACATGACAGAAGAAAAGGGGGACAAAGAACAACAAAGGCATATGTGTATCATATGACAGGGTTTCCATATCAACTAATAATCTGATTCAATGATTTACAAGCAATGAGACATAACAATTTCAACTTGATATACATCAATAAAGCTTCAGCCCAAATGGCACAGAAAATACAATTTCGGATTATCATTTTGCTAAAATATACAGGCTTTCATCCCTACATAGCACTATGCCAATACCAGAAGTTATACGAGTCATGCTCTACATGGCCAAAGGCACAAAGCCAATACCAGAAGTTATAAGAGTCATGCTCTACACGGCCAAAGGCATAAATCCGATACTAAAATAAAACGAGACATGCTCTACATGGCCAAAGGCTCAAAGCCAATACCATAAGTTATATGAGTCATGCTCTACGTGCTCAAAGGTATAAAACCAGAATAACATAGTAAAGCACATTGAACATATAACACATAACATACAATTGTCCCTATATTGAAATCACCGTGAAATAACCAGAGGTTAAAATGGTAATTTGAGCAGCACTTCGTTTTTATAAATAACTTTCTTCAATGAAAACCGCGAGCTTTAATGAAAACTGGGCCTTGCGATGGTTGAGCTTCAAACCGAAAAGATAAATATCTCGGGGTCTTCGGGCACTTCGGGACGTTCTTTGGGTGTTAGGTATGATCCCGGGGCTTCAGGGGATGTTGGAATAGCTTTAAAATGGATTTAGGGGTAAAAAGTGTGAAATTTCCAAACAAAACCGGGAGGGTTCGCACCTCCCCTTATATAGGGTGCGAGGCTTCTGATCCGAAGGGAAGGAGGGACATGCGGCTCACATGCGAGGTCGAGACACGCGTCAGCAGCAAGGGCGAGGCACGCGTCGGATGCGCAGGCGAGGTGGCTCGCTTCGGACCTTCGGACAAGCCACGAGTCGGACACGGGGCAGGCTTGCGAGGGTGGTACGTGGCTAATTCCGAGCCATGCATGCGTAATTTCTCGGATTTTGTGCCCAAATCTTCAAAAATTCATAACTTTCGCATACGAGCTCCGTTTTCGATGTTGTTTATATGCACGCGTAGGCGAGATTATACTCTACAATTTTCGTTTAGACTCTGTCGGCTAATTTTGACATTTTTTTTAATATTATTATTTTTAACAGACCGGGACAGGAAAAATCCGTTAAAAATTCATAACTTCTTCATCCGACGTCCGTTTTCGCCTGTCTTTTTACCGTTGTACTACTATTGACGAGACCTTCGTTTCTCGTTTAGGTTGTTTCGGCTAAAAATCACTCGATCTTTATTTCGAGTTTTTAGCTATATACTGGTATACCGAATCTTAGAAAAATCATAACTTCCTTATACAAAGTCAGATTTGGACGTTCTTTTTATGAATGTTCTCGGTTTAACGAATACTACGACTTTTATTTAGATCATTAAAGCTAAAAAGTAGTTTATCATAAACTCACTTTTTACGTCATATGACGTCGTGCCGGTTCTGTCGCGAAACTTCAATAGGTCATAACTTCTTCGTTATAACTCATATTTCGATGAGGTTTTCGCCTAAACGTTTCTAACGATATAATTTACAACTTTCAATAACATTATTTTTACTTATTTCCAACTTAAATTTTATATTTTCGTTAATTGCAATATTTGACTTTTGATTGGAATCTCATAAGACTTCCAGTACTTTTCTGAATGATTCTAAACATAGTTTTACTTCAATTCTCATAAAACTATCTTGTTAGAACTCAATGCTCAAAACCATATAGTATTAAATAATATTCGTTTTTAAACTAACAAAACACGATAACTGAACGCGTATGTTACAAATACCTCCTCCTTTTGAGGATTTCGTCGCCGAAATTACAACGATTAAAACAAATGGGGATATTTCGTTCTTATCTCATTCTTATTTTCCCAAGTATAATTTGGGCCTCTATGGTGTTTCCACTTGACAAGCACCAACTCCACTTCTTTATTACGAAGATTAGTCGTTCTTTCGTTTACGATCTCTTTAGGTTCTTCTACATATCTTAACTTATTATCCAGTTTCACCTCGGATAATGGAACCGTTTCATCATATATGCTTAAACATTTACGCAAATAACTCACATGAAACACATCATGAATACCTGCCAAATCTCTAGGCAATTCCAAGCGGTATGCTTGTTTACCAATTCTCTGGATGATTTTGAAAGGACCAACAAATCTAGGACTTAGTTTTCCTTTCTTTCCAAATCACATAATGCCTTTCCATGGGGATACCTTCAGCATTACGAAATCACCCACCTGGAATTCTATGGGTCGTCTCCTCCTTTCTGCATAGGAATTTTGTCGATCCTGGGCCGCTTTCATTCTTTCTCGTACAATTTGAATCTTGTCAGTGGTATCTTGAATCAATTCAGGGCCTCCAAGGATTTTCTGTCCTATTTCACGCCAACATAATGGAGTACGGCATCTACATCCACATAGTACTTCATATGGTGGCATTTTGATTGAAGCGTGGTAACTGTTATTATATAAAAATTCGACAAGAGGTAAGTACTTGTCCCAGTTACCACTGAACTCCAAGACACATGCACGAAGCATATCTTCTACTGTTTGGATCGTTCTCTCCGTCTGACCGTCTGTCAGGGAATGATAAGCTATACTGAGAGCAACTCAAGATCCCAATTCACGTTGCATACTCGCCCAAAAATGAGAAATAAAGCGAGTATCACGATCGGAAATAATCTTTAGTGGCACACCATGTTTTGCAACAATTTCCTCCCAATATACTTGTGCGTATTTATCTATTGGGGTCGTTTTACGCATGGCAAGAAAATGTGCACTTTTAGTCAATCGGTCGACAACTACCCAAATACTATCATTCTGTCTAGTAGTCTTTGGCAATTTGGTAATAAAATCCATGGATAGCTCTTCCCATTTCCACACGTGAACACTAAGGCTTTCTGGAATTCCGTAAGGCTTTTGGTGTTCTGCTTTGACTTGTAAGCATACTAAACATTCCTGTACGTATCTTCTAGTATCTTTCTTTAATCCAGGCCACCAATAATTAGCTTTTACATCATAGTACATTTTACTTGTACCAGGATGTATTGATAGCTTAGACTTATGAGCTTCATCTAAAATCTTCTGTCTTAATCCACCAATCTTTGGAATCCATAGCCGATTCTTGAATACCTTCAATCCTCGTGGATCATCAAGTAAAACATCAGTATAATGTATCATCCCTTCTTTCTTCACATTTTCTGGCTTTAAGGCCTCTACTTTCCATTTCTCTAGTTCATCTAGAATAATGAACTTTACTGTAGTGTGAGTAATAGCATAACACACACTATTATGATAAACCTTTCTGCTAAGTGCATCTGCAACTACATTGGCCTTTCCAGGATGATACAGGATTTCACAGTCATAGTCTTTGATCAGCCCTATGGCTCGTTGTTGTCTTATATTCAAAGTTTGCTTACTGAATATATACTTGAGACTTTTGTGGTCGGTAAACAATTAGCATTTTGTACCAAAAAGATAATGTCTCCAAAGTTTTAGGGCAAATACCACTGCAGCGAGTTCGAGGTCATGAGTGGGATAATTCTTTTCATAATCTTTCAGTTGTCTTGAGGCATAGGCTATCACTTTACCATGTTGCATCAACACACAACTGAGTCCCAACCTTGAAGCATTGCTATATACGGAGAAATCATTATCACCTTCTGGAAGTGATAAGATTGGATCATGAGTCAAAAGATCTTTTAAAGTTGAGAAAGCTTTTTCTTGGGCTTCACTCCATTCGAAATTTGCTTCCTTTCGTGTAAGACTTGTGAGAGGTACAACTATACGTGATAAATCTTTGATGAATCTCCGGTAATACCCCGCGAGACCCAAGAAACTGCGAATTTCAGAAGCATTACGAGGCACTTCCCAATTCTGAATGGCTTCGATTTTGGTTGGATCTACGGATATACCGTCACCAGAAATCACATGGCCGAGAAATTGAACTTGGCGAAGCCAAAATTCACATTTCGAAAATTTAGCATATAGTTTCTCCATTCGAAGAAGTTCTAATATTTCAGGAATATGAATGGCATGATCAGATTCAGACTTGGAATAAATTAGAATATCATCAATGAATACAATGACAGATTTATCGAGCATTGGGCGACATACGCGATTCATCATATCCATGAATATAGTAGGAGCATTTGTCAAACTGAATGGCATAACAAGGAATTCAAAATGCCCATATCGAGTACGGAAAGCAGTCTTCGGTACATCCGACTCGTGTACTTTCAACTGATGATAGCCATATCTCAAATCAATCTTCAAGAAATAGCTAACACCCTGAAGTTGATCAAACAAATCGTCAATGCGAGGTAGTGGGTACTTGTTCTTGATAGTTACCTTATTTAGCTCATGGTAATCAATACACATTCGCATCAAACCGTCATTCTTCTTGACAAACAATACTGGAGCACCCCAAGGAGAGGTACTCGGTTGAATAAAGCCTTTGTCAAGTAATTCCTGCAGTTGGATCATCATTTCTTTCATTTCAGCTGGCGCAAGACGATCCAAAATCAATTCGGAATTCTACTTGCCTATCCAGAGGAAGTCTAGGCAAGTCTTCGGGGAAAACATCAGGATATTCATTAACAACAGGGACATCAATTACAACTTTCTTCTCCTCTTTTGAGATATCAACTATATAGGCCAGATAAATAGAACATCCCTTCGATATGAATTTACGGGCTTTGAGGAAAGAGATTATTTTTAAGATTCTTTGTTCACCGTAGACATAAATAGGATTATCCCCTTCAATAGGAATGCATACTATATTTTCATAGCACAAGAGTTCTGTATGGTTCTTTGACAACCAATCCATGCCAAGAATAATATCAAAGTTGGGCAAGGAGATAGGAATCAGATTAGCAAGAAAATTATAGCCTTTAATTTCTATGACACAATCCCTATAGACTTTATCGGCAAGTAATGATATACTTCCCGTAGTATCTACATGAAATGGTTGCGCGAGTGCATAGCAAGAAATTTGAAAGGAATGCGCAAATTCATAAGACACAAAAGAATCTGAGGCACCAGAATCAAATAAGATATGAGCAGGTCTAGAGTTGACGAGAAATGTACCGGTCATAACATTCAGGTCTTCACGTGCCTCCTCCGTGGTAATTTGGAATGCACGACCTTTAGCTTTTTGCAACTCCTCCTTTTTAGTTGGAGTACTCTTTGGTTGTTGGACGGAAGCTTGACTCTCCGCCATTTGACTAGTAAGAGTAGGACATAAACGCTTCATGTGGCCAGTAATACCACAAGCAAAGCAAGTAACATTCTTCATCGGGCAAACGTGATTCATGTGGCCTATTTCTCCACATCCATGACAGATCACTGATCCTTTTAAATTCTGCATTCGCCCGGCTGATTCTTTCCACAATTTTGACACGATGACGACTGAAGAGAAAAAGATTGTGACGTACCGTGGCCACGAGAGGTATTATGAGATTGCACTTGTTTACCAGGATCAGATCGAATGGATTGAGCTGGTGGAATAGAGGAAACATGAACAGTTCGATCAACACGTGGATGCTTTGGAACAGAAAGAGTGGCACCACGTATTTCTAAGTCATGCTCTCGCTTTCGAGCATACTCAACAGCTTTATCAAATGACAGAACATCCCGATTAACCACGAAATCGCGGATTTCATACCGTAGTCTTTCCAGGAATAACTGAATTTTATCATCTTCAGTTGGAATATACTTTGTAGCAAACTGTGCTTTTTGATTGAATTGAGTTTCATAATCATTCACAGTCATTCCTCCCTGTTTAAGCTCGAGGAATTCTTTCTCCAATCTTCTCCTCATGTCTAGAGGACAATACTTTCCTAGTAAACAAGTTTTAAACATTTCCCAAGATAAATTATCCTGGTAATACCCGTTGAGAGCTTCAAATGTTGCTTCCCACCAGACCAAGGCTTCTCCGATGAGCATTGCAGAAGCATAATTAGCCTTGTCTTCATTTACCACATGAGAGATATGGAATACTTTTTTTGTGTTATGGATCCATGTAAGAACAACAATGGGATTAAGAACACCTGAAAACTCCGTAGAACCATTACTCTTGAAAGTTTTGAATGAGGGACGTTTCGCCTCCCCTTTTGAAGATTCTCCGGTGGCTTTCTCTTTACCTTTATCACTATTCTTTTTGTGTTCTTCGAGAGTCTGCCAAATAACACCAGTAAGTTTATCCATAAGTCGCTCCTCACGAGAGGATACTGGAGTATTTACTTCATCAGGTTGAGGATCTCCACCCACATCTGGTGTATGGCTACTCACCTGTTCAGCCATTGTTCTGAAAATTTGAAGTAATATAGTATTTTAGAATATTAGGATTTATCATTACCTAATACTTTACCTAAGTCTTTCCTATGGTTTTTATCCATATACTTACAATGAATCCATTCATATATTGAAATTCTGACGGTTTAAGTCTAAATACCAATCAGTGGTATTTAGTTCACGTAAACTAATGCTCTGATACCATGACTGAAAGACCCCTTTCATACTTAACATTATTAACATTATTACTCCAAACATGCTACATGCATATTCATAAACATATTTTACATATATGGTTTTGTTACAAAAGACTGGATACAAACCGACTAACGAGGTTTTTATAAAGTTTTATATATTACATAACTTCCGAGGAATTTATACACCAAATACAAAAGCTATAATATTATTTATTCTACATCTTCTAACAGTACATAACTATACTGGATGCTTATCACCTGCAATAATTAAACACTGAGAGAAGTAAGCGGTGATGCTTAGTGAGTTCAATAACAGTTACAATATAACGTTATGCCATATATATATATATATATATATATATATATATATATATATATATATATATATATATATATATATATATATATATCAACATGACAGAAGCAAAGGGGGACAAAGAACAACAAAGGCATATGTGTATCATATGACAAGCTTTCCATATCAACTAATAATCTGATTCAATGATTTACAATCAATGAGACATAACAATTTCAACTTGATATACATCAATAAAGCTTCAACCCAAATGGCACAGAAAATACAATTTCGGATTATCATTTTGCTAGAATATACAGACTTTCAGCCCTACATAGCCCTATGCCAATACCAGAAGTTATACGAGTCATGCTCTACATGGCCAAAGGCACAAAGCCAATACCAGAAGTTATACGAGTCATGCTCTACATAGCCAAAGGCATAAATCTGATACTATAATAATATGAGATGCTCTACATGGCCAAAGGCTCAAAGCCAATAGCAGAAGTTATACGAGTCATGCTCTACGTGGTCAAAGGTATAAAACCAGAATAACACAGGAAAGCACATTAAACATATAACACATAACATACAATTGTCCCTATATTGAACTCACCGTTAAATAACCGGAGGTTAAAATGGTAATTTGAGCAGCACTTCGTTTCTATAAATAACTTTCTTCAATGAAAACTGGGAGCTTTAATGAAAACTGGGCCTTGCGAGGGTTGAGCTTCAAACCGAAAAGATAAATTTCTCGGGGTCTTCGGGCACTTCGGGACGTTCTTCGGGTGTTAGATAAGATCCCGGGGCTTCAGGGGATGTTGGAATAGCTTAAAAATGGAGTTAGGGGTAAAAAGTGTGAAATTTCCAAACAAAACCGGGAGGGTTCGCACCTCCCTTTATATACGTGCGAGGCTTCTGATTCGAAGGGAAGGAGGGACACGCGAATCGCATGCGAGGCCGAGACACGCGTCAGCAGCGAGGGCGAGGAACGCGTCAGATGCGCAGGCGAGGTGGCTCGGTTCGGACCTTCGGACGCGCCACGAGTCGGACACGGGGCAGGCTTGCGAGGGTGGTACGTGGCTGATTCCAAGCCATGCATGCGAAATTTCTCGGATTTTGTGCCCAAATCTTCAAAAATTAATAACTTTCGTATACGAGCTCCGTTTTCGACGTTCTTTATATGCACGCGTAGGAGAGATTATACTCTACAACTTTCGTTTAGACTCCGTCGGCTAATTTTGACTTTATTTTTAATATTATTATTTTTAACAGACCGGGACAAGAAAAACCCGTTTAAAATTCATAACTTCTTCATTCGACGTCCGTTTTCGTCTGTCTTTTTACCATTGTACTACTATTGATGAGACCTTCAATTATCGTTTAGGTTGTGTCGGCTAAAAATCACTCGATCTTTACTTTGAGTTTTTAGCTGTATACTGCTATACCGAATCTTAGAAAAATCACAACTTTCTCATACGAAGTCAGATTTGAACGTTCTTTTTATGAAAGTTCTCGGTTTAACGAATACTACGACCTTTATTGTGATCACTAAAGCTAAATTGTAGTTATTATAAACTCACTTTTTACGTCATATGGCGTCGTGCCCGTTTTGTCGCGAAACTTCAATAAGTCATAACTTCTTCGTTATAACTCGGATTTCGATGAGGTTTTCGCCTAAACGTTTCTGACGAGATAATTTACAACTTTCAATAACATTATTTTTACTTATTTCCAAATTAAAATTTACATTTACGTTAATTTCAATATTTGAGTTTTGATTGGAATCTCATAAGACTTCCAATACTTTTCTGAATGATTCTAAACATAGTTTTACTTCAATTCTCATAAAACTATATTGTTAGAACTCAATGCTCAAAACCATATACTATCTAATAATATTCATTTTTAAACTAACAAAACATGATACTGAACGTGTATTTTACATGGAAAATATTTGATTTATTAAAAATGAAAAATTTCTTTTGAAAAATTGGGTTGTTACACAAGACCAAACCCTAATTTTTAGGGCATGAGCCTTATTTAAACAACATTATGGCCTGTAGACACTCACCCTCATCATCCTGCACTGTTCATTTCGTCCCATCTAATGCTAGTTACTCCTGAGTTTTCTTGAGCATTAAAGTGACTTCTGTGGCATTTTGGTGTGTTTTCAAGAAGAAGGAAGTTGGAGTGTTTTGGTGTGTTTTTAGGGCATGTGACTTCTGTGGCATTTTGGTGTGTTTTCTAGATCCATAGTCTTCATCAGCTTTGGGAGATTTTGAAGGTAAGAACTTCTTACCTTGATGATCCATTTAATAGTTAGAATTTAGGGCTTGAATATGAGCTTTATTTGGTCCCATGGTTCTCTTGGCGAGTTTAGGCTACTCCAGGAGTTAGAGGTGTTAGATATCTGTCCCTTTGTTGTTATAAATGCATAAAAATGTCATCTTATTGTTGATATGATTCCATGCATGAATTTGAGTCCTTAATATGAGCCTTAATGGATAAAAATGGATGTTCAGTTCCATTAAGACATGCTAAGTGATAAAGTTGCCAACTTTATGCATTAGAAGCCTAAAATGGACGAGATCTTAAAGTTGGACCTTATGGCTGAACGGATTAAGCACTTTTTGGCTTAAGGTGGCAAGCAGCTCAATACGTCGGGCGTACCAAGGGTACGCTGCACGTACTGATGAGTGGTCGATTACGCCAAGCGTACAATGCGTACGCTGAGTGTACGCCTCAAAAAGGCTTTCTTTGGGCTTTTGGCCTTTGGTTGGGCTTTGGACTTTTGGCCTTGGTCTGTTTGATGCATGAGTGTGCCTTAGGTTTTTGTTAGTGGGCCTTAAGTTGCTTGAGTTGGGCATTTTTGGGCCTTGGAGTACATTATTGTGTTATTGGTTCAAGTTTGGTTAGGCCCATTATGGGAAAGGTAAAATGGGCTTTTACCTTAGGGGTCTAGATTTGGGATTTAGGCCTACGGTTATGGTTTATAACTTATTATGATTAGGATGATTTTTATGTGTTTAGTGTGGGATCTTCTGGTTCGATAGTCGAGCATTTAGTTACGTATCAGCGGTTTGAGGTGAGTTTTCTCACTGTATCAATGGGTCGAAGGCACCAAGGTCGGCCCGTTATTTGTGATATAGGATGCTAGCTATATTTATGATATGTGTATGAAAGACCAGGATTTGGCCCTAGGCAATTGTATGAAAGACCAGGATGTGGCCCCTGGCATCTGTACAAAAGACCGGGATCTGGCCCCTGACAACTGTATGGAAGACCGGGATTTGGCCCTCGGGAGGAAATTGCTTGTAATACTATGGGTTGGCCCATAACACTAACTTATTTATGTTTGGTATGTGGTACTTTGGGGAAACTCACTAAGATTTTTCTTACATTTTGTATTTGTGGTTTTAGGTACTTCCGGTACTAAAGGGAAGGGCCCAACGTGATGGCACAACATTCACTCCTCACTATTTTCCGCACTTTTTATATTGTACTCTGATGATTTGACATTATTTTTATATGATGGTTTTGGAACAATGTGATGATTGTAACTCTCATTTTTAAAAATGAAAATTTTTATCCTGGTTTTTGGGTCGTTACAAGTTGGTATCAGAGCCTTGGTTTGAGGGATTCGGGCACACTTTTGGGTGTGCCAAAACTCAAACTGAGGAAATGATAATCTTTTCAAAAGAAAAAGAATTTGAATTTTTGAAAAAGATTCTTTTAAGAAAAAGGGGAGTGCAATGCGTGCAATCAGTCGAGCTCAAGTAAATGTTTCCCAAGTTACCCATACTTATGTATTGTGATTAGTGTGCTTGATATGTGAACTGCATGCTAAATTAGGGCTAAGGATACCTTCAGGAATCATATGATAGAACTGCCTGATTTACGTGATGCCTTATAGCTCGATAGAACTTGATGCCATGTACTACTTGGAATTGATATCGGCTCAGTTATTTGCTTTGTGTATGCTTTCAAAGTTGTATATGCTTAGGATTGTATAGCCCTAGAATGATCGATTTAGCATCATTTTTTGTTCCTTATTTGGTTGTGGACTTAGGGTGGAATCTTCATTCGCCAGTCTATGCGATCCTAACTTGTGTACAACTTGCATGCACCAGCGGTATTGGTTGAGGTTCTTGGTACTAATAGTGGTGAGGGTTGAGAGTTCCTAGAAGAGTCTAGGATATGTATGTTGTGTAGCATAGGTTGTTCTTGGTCGTAGTGTGGTAACTTAGAGGAATCAGAATTTACCTTAAGGAAGGTACAGGTAGGTGTGGAAGGTAGTATTGGGCCCGTACTACTGGAAGCACATGACCTGTACCTGAGACAAGTGTAGATCTGGGGATTCTAAGGGTACTTGTGAATTGCGAGTTTCCATCGAGTGTTTGCTAATTGTTTCTATCTTGTGTTTCAGTTTAAGGATGGTGGTCACTCGTTTGGGATCGGGAGGTACTGGTTCTCTCTCTGGATCGGGTTCAGGGTTCAGCTCTGGCTCAGAACTGATTGATGAGAGGCAGCGTGAGCTTATTGCAGTCGAGGTTACTCGCGGTATTCTTGACGCTACCCCCGTGATCTTCGGTACCGTCAAGGAGGGGTTTTAGAGCTCATGGAGGAGTGGCTCATGTCTTTTCGAGCCGAGATTGTTGCAGGTCAGGTTGGGGCGCGAGCTCCTTCATTCCGGGAGTTCAAGGTGTGTGGAGTGCCTGAGTTCTTTGGGGTTAAGGACTCCATCGCTAGCCGTCGCTGGATCGCTGACATGGAAAATGCTCAGTGTACGAGCTTTTTCCCTGAGGGGGAAAATGTGGGACTCGTGTCCTGCTTACTGAGGGACAGAGCGTGGGACTGGTGGGAGGAGGTTACCCGAGCGTTAGGGTCGGCGATAGTGGTTGTGATGATATGTGAAGGCTTTGTTCAGAGTTTTCAGAGGGAGTTTGCACCAGCTATAGAGGTGAAACAGCTGGCGAGGGAGTTCCAGGACCTTCGCCAGACTATACAGACTGTGGCGGAGATTACTGCCAAATTCAGGGAGAGATCATTGTTGGTCCCGCAGTACACTGCAGATGAGGATGAGGAAGACGAGATATCATGATATACTGAGGGACGATATTAGAGAGTTTGTGACCTTCTTGGGGTGCAAGACCCCGAATAACATGATCGAGAAGGCCCGGGAGCGGGAGATTGAGTTAGAGCTCCGGACGAAGTGGAATCTGGAGCAGGTTCAGATAGTTGTGGGTCAGGCTAAGAGACCCAAGACCTCCGATACCCACTCCAGAGGCCATCGGGCCGGGGCCATAGCGCCAAGTGCGGCAAGACACACAATGGAGCTTGTCGATCAGTAGGTTCAGGATGTTTCAGTTGTGGCGAGTCAGGTCACATGAGCAAGGATTGCCCAAAGAGGGCTCTGATTTGCTTTCATTGAAATCAGACCGGCTATAAAAAGGTCGATTGTCTGAGATTGTATGGGGGAGCAGTGGTGGTGACTGTGCCAACCACCTTGAGGATTACTGATGGCCGCCAGGGCAAGGCGGAGGCTCCTGTGGTGAAGAGTAGGGGTTTTCAGCTGACCACCGATAAGGCCCGTGCAGTGCCAGATGTAGTTACTGGTATGTGTTTTAACACTATCTTTTATTGCTTTCATTGTTTATGATTATGTTAATTATGATATTGTATAGGGACCTTTTTGGTCAACAGTTTATCTGCTCATGTTCTATTTGATTCGGGGGCTACCCGATCCTTCGTATTTCTTGCGCTCAACAAGAAGTTTTGAGACGCTCCGGGAACTTTAGATTCCCCTCTAGAGGTGGAGATTGTGGATGATTGTACCGTGAGTGCTTCGAGGGTTTTCCTTGGGTGTGTCCTGAACATGTTCAGTGAGAGGTTCTCTATTGATTTGGTGTCGATTCCCTTGAGAGGATCGAAGTTTATCACCGGGATGGATTAATTGGGCCCCAATGGCGCCGTGATTGATTGTGAGCGGCAGCTGGTGAGACTTCGAACCCCAAGTGGGGGAGAACTGTTTATTACTGGTGAGAGAGCTTCGCATGGGCCAACTCTCTGTTCAGCTACGAGGGTCAGGAGATATCTACAGCAGGGTTGTTCCGGGTTTCTAGCTTATGTTTCTGATATGCGGGTTGAGGTCACGACGGAGTTGAGTAGGGTACCCATTGTGCGGTATTTCCTGATGTTTTTCCCGAGGAGTTTCCCGGAGTGCCTCTCAAGATGCAGGTCAAGTTTCAGATTGATTTGGTACATGGTGCGGCTCCGATAACCAAGGCTCCGTATCGTCTGGCACCGCCTGAGATGCATGAGTTGTCTATGCAGCTGCATGAGCTGCTAGACAAGGGTTTTATTCATCCAAGTAGTTCTCCGTTGGGAGAATTGATCCTGTTTGTGAAGAAGAAGGAAGGTTCGCACAAGATGTGCATTGACTATCAGGAGTTGAATAAGCTAACGTTGAAGAACCGTTACCCACTCCCAATGATTGACGATTTGTTTGACCAACTTCAGGGTGCATCTTGGTTTTCCAAGATTGATTTGCGGTCATGATACCACTAGATGAGAGTCAAGGATGAGGATGTGCAGAAGACAACTTTCAGAACTCGTTATGGTCATTACGAGTTTGTGGTGATGCCTTTCAGGCTCACCAATGCACCAGCAGTGTTCATGGATCTCATGAACCGGGTCTACTGGCCGATGCTGGATCGATATGTGATTATTTTCATTGATGATATCCTGGTCTACTCCTAGACCAAGGAGCAGCACGTTTAGCATTTGCGAGAGGTGTTAGAGACCCTGAGGAGGGAGAGGCTTTATGCCAAATTCTCCATATGTGAGTTTGGTTGCGCGAGGTGCAGTTTCTGGGGCACATCGTCAACCAGGAAGGAATTTTGGTCGACATGGCCAAGATCGAGGCTGTGATACGTTGGGAGGTCCCGAGGACCGCATCGGAGATTCAGTGTTTCTTCGGTCTCATGGGGTATTATCGGAGATTTATCCAGGTGTTCTCCAAGATTGTTGTGTCATTGACCCGTTTGACAAAGAAGAATGCGACCTTTCGGTGGGGGCCGGATCAACAGTTGGCTTTTGAGACTCTGAGGCAGAGATTATGTGAGGCCTCGATTCTTGCACTCCTTGAGGGTTTGGATGAGTTTGTGATTTACTGCGACGCCTTTATCTCGGGTTTGGGAGTTATGCTTATGCAGAGGGGTCACGTGATTACTTATGCTGCGAGGCTGCTGAAGCCTCATGAGGTGAACTACCCCACACATGATTTGGAGTTGGGGGATGTGGTTTTTGCCCTCATGATTTGGAGGCACTATTTGTATGGGGTCCAGTGCATTATCTACACCGACCATAAAAGACTGAGATATTTGATGGACCTGCCGAATCTGAATATAAGGCAGCGGAGATGGTTGGATGTGGTAAAGGATTATGATTGTGAGATCTTGTACCACCATGGGAAGGCCAGTGTGGTGGCTGTTGAGCCGCATGAGGGCAAGTACCCCTATCAAATACGTTTGCTTGAGGATGGTCGTCACCTCGCCTCTGTTAGATTTAATCAAGGAAGCCCGGGTGAAGGGTTTGAAAAAGGAGAATTGGAAGGTCAAGCGGATCAGGGGGCAAATTCCTTTGTTCGTCAGGGACAACTGTGGATTGCTGACTCAGTGTGGTAGGGTTTGGGTCCCGGCATCAGGTGGGGTGAGACAGGCGGTACTGGAGGAGGCACATAAGTCAAATTTTTCTATCCATCCAGGGGCCACGATGATGTACAGGGATATGAGGTTGAGCTATTGGTAACCCTGTATGAAAAGGGAGATAGCTTGGTTTGTTGAGCGATGCCTGTCTTGCCGGAAAGTCAAGGCCGAGCATTAGAGACCCACAGAAAGGTGCAGCCGTTACCCATTCCCATGTGGAAGTGGGAGTAGATCACTATGGACTTCATCACAAAATTACCTAGGATGGCACGTGGTGTTGATTATACATGGGTCATTGTGAACAGACTGACCCAAGAGTGCACATTTTATCTCGATTTATGAGAGCATATCCGTAGAGAAGCTAGCTGATATTTATGTCTGAGATGTGGTAGTTCAGCACGGGGTGCCAGTTTTGGTGGTGTCGGACCGGGACGTTCGCTTCACCTCCATGTTTTGGAGGAAGGTTCATGAGGATTTGGGAACTCAGTTGCATTTTAGTACAACATACCACCCTCAGACCGATGGCCAGAGCGAGAGGACGATCCGGACTCTCGAGGATATGATTTGGGCTTGTGTGTTGTATTTTAGAGGGAGTTGGGATACTTATCTTCCACTGGCCAAGTTCTCCTACAACAACAGTTATCATGCTAGTATTTACCGACCACCATTTGATATGTTGTATGGGAGGAGGTGCAGGACCCCGATTTTTTGGGGCGAGGTTGGTCATCGGGTTATGGGAAGCACCGAAGTGGTGCTTAATACCACAAAGTTGATTCAGCAGGTGCACGACAGGTTGCGGGCCGCACATATTTGACAGAACAGTTATGCTAATCGACATCGTTCGAAACTTGAGTTTCACGTGGGGGACTTGGTGCTTCTGAAAGTGTCACCCTGGAAAGGTGTCATCCGGTTTCGGAAGCGGGGCAAGATGGGCCCTGGTTTATTGGTCCGTTCAGGATTAGTGCCCGAGTGGGCAGGGTTGCATACCGGTTGGATCTGCCTAATAAGCTCACTCAAATCTATAACACTTTCCACGTGTCTTAGTTGCGGAAATGTGTATCCGATTATTCAGCAGTAATTTCGTTGGATGACATTCAGGTGAATGAGCACCTGAATTATGTGGAGAGGCCGATTGTGAATTTTGACAGGAAAACTAAGACTTTGTGTAATAAGGTGGTGAATCTGGTGAAGGTGCAATGACAGCACCGAAGGGGCTCTGAGTGGACGTGGGAGCCGGAGGACGAGATGTGGGAGCACTACCCAGACTTGTCTGCATCAGCGGACTTCGAGGACGAAGTCTAATTCAAGTGGGGGAAATTTGTAACATCCGAATCCAGGTATGTTCTTGTTTGGTCCTTTAAGTTTGAATTTTTTGCGAAATTGGTCCCCTCATACGTTGGGTGTACGTTTGGTACGCCTAGCGTACATGCGCGCATGGAATCGGGGAACTTAACCACGTACGTTGGGTGTACATGTTGTACGTTGGGCGTACGATAGCCAAGACCAAACCCTAATTTTTAGGGCATTAGCCCTATTAAAACAACATTATGGCCTTTGGACACTCACCCTCATCAACATCCACTGTTCATTACGTCCCATTTAAGCCTAGTACATCCTTTTGAGTGTTCTTGAGCTTTGAAGTGACTTTTGTGGCATTTTGGTGTGTTTTCAAGAAGAAGGAACTTGGAGACCAAACATTTGTTGAGGTTGAGCTTCTAGATCCAGAGTCTTCATCAACTTTGGGAGCTTTTGAAGGTAGAAAGTTCTTACCTTGATGATCCATTTGATAGTTAGAGTTTAGGGCTTGAATATGAGCTTTATCTGGTCCCATGGTTCTCTTGGCGAGTTTGGGCAAGTCCAGGAGTTAGAGGTGTTAGATCTCTGTCCCTTTGTTGTTATAGATGCATAAAAATGTCATCTTGATGGTTGATATGATTCCATGCATGAATTTGAGTCCTTAATACGAGCCTTAATGGATAAAAATGGATGTTGGGTTCCATTAAGACATGTTAAGTGATAAAGTTGCCAACTTTATGCATTAGAATCCTAAAATGGACGAGATCTGAAAGTTGGACCTTATGGCTGAACGGATTAAGCACTTTTTGGCTTAAGGTGGCAAGTAGATCAGTACACCGAGCGTACCAAGGGGTACGTCGCGTGTACTGATGAGTGGTCGAGTACGCCAAGCGTACAATGCGTACGCCGAGCGTACGCCTCACAGAGGCTTTCCTTGGGCTTTTGGCCTTGGGTTGGGCTTTGGAATTTTGGGCCTTAGTTAGGTTTTGGGCCTTAGTCTATTTGATGCATGAGTGTGCCTTAGGTTTTCGTTAGTAGGCCTTAAGTTGCTTGAGTTGGGCCTTTTTGGGCCTTGGAGTCCATTATTGTGTTATTGGCCTAAGTTTGGTTAGGCCCATTATGGGAAAGGTAAATTGGACTTTTACCTTAGGGGTCTAGATTTGGGATTTAGGGCCACGGTTATGGTTTATAACCTATTTCTGATTAGGATGATTTGTTTGTGTTCAATGTGGGATCTTCCGGTTCGGTAGCCGAGCATTTATTTACATATCAGGGAACTGAGGTAAGTTTTCTCACTGTATCAATGGGTCGAAGGCACCAAGGCCGGCTCGTTATTTGTGATATAGGATGCAAGCTATATTTGTGATATGTGTATGAAAGACCAGGATTTGGAACCTAGAAATTGTATGAAAGACCAGGATGTGGCCCCTAGCATCTGTACGAAAGACTAGGATCTGGTCCCTGGAAACTGTATGGAAGACCGGGATTTGGCCCTCGACAGGAAATTGCTTGTAAGACTATGGGTTGGCTCATAGCACTAAGTTATTTATGTTTGGTATGTGGTGCTTTGGGTAAACTCACTAAGATTTTGCTTACAGTTTGTATTCTTGGTTTCAAGTACTTCCGGTACCAAGGGGAAGGGCCCGACGTGATGGCACAACATTCACTCATCACTATTTTCCGCACTTTTGATATTGTACTATGATGATTTGACATTATTGTTATGTGATGGTTTTGGAACAATGTGATGATTGTAACTCTCGTTTTTAAAAATGAAAAATTTTATCCTGGTTTTTGGGTCGGTACATCTTAGGTATCAAAGGATACCTTTCTCATCATCTATTCATACATACATACTCTAGTTATATTTACATGCTCTGCTACATGTTTCTAACATATACCTCATACATACTCTTAATATATGTGTATGCTCTGATACATGTTCTTACATGTATAATCATCATATATCTTCATCTCATCACTTGGGGCAATTCACTTAGTGCCCCAAGATTCAACATACATACACACACAGACACACACACACACACACACACACACACACACATATATATATATATATATATATATATATATATATATATATATATATATATATATATAAACATAATCTAGAGAGAGTGATATAACTCACCTTATCCATTAGTGCAGACTAACTGTACCACTTTCTTCATTTCTGCCGTAGATGCATCTTGATCTATCTTTTTAACTCTTAGGCCTATTTATACACATATACAAGCATCTTAATACTTGTCTTAGCCTATTAAGAGCTTAATGACTCTTATGGTTAAAATGACCACTTAATGGATCAATAATCTAACTTTTCATTTTTGTTCTTCTAACTTCACCCAACTAATGAATTAAACATCTCGTACTACTTAATTCATTATAATCTACATTTAATAGATCAATTCACAGAAAACTAGTTAGGGTTTCAAACCCTAATTCTCATTGGATTGATTCATCTATGGAAATCACTTCCAAAGCTTGGTTAAAGCTTTAGACACTATCAATAGCATCATACCTAATCTACATACTAACCAAACCAAGCAATCTAATTAAAACCATTAAGCCCTAATTAGCTTAATTATGGAGAAGATGATTACCTCATGAGCTTTCCACCTTCAATCCAAGCCATAAATGTAATTACTAAAAAAAATTAAATTATGTGTTACAACATATATATATATATATATATATATATATATATATATATATATATATATATATATATATATATATATATATATATATGAACTCTAGCGGTGAAATGGTAACGTTTTTGATAATGCAACAGGTATATGCTCTCACTTATTTAATAATAACAAAAAATGTATAATGTTTTAGCATAATATTAGTTAAGACAAATCGTAGTTCACGGCGAGACAGTCACGTGGATATAAAGTTTGCAAAAAATCGGAGCCCCATTAAGTGACGCGGCACACCCACGTCGACATCTGACGAAATTTAAGTCTAGAAAACAGTTCCATTCAGCTCATTTTGTGTTTCTCTCGAACTGAAACTGGTATGAGGCGATTTTGATGTCTCAAGACACTTGGAAGAAGCTACAATCAAAGGGTATACTTTACAGCGTCTATAAACACATAAAGGTATTGTCTTCTTCCTTGTTTAAGCTCTTAAGCATCCATGGTGAATGTGTAATACGAGCTAGAAATTCGAAATTGCTAGTAGATAACTTGATTTTGATGTTATAATATGAGTATGGAAGCTAGAAACATACTTAATATGGTAATTTAATGGTCCAATTCACATATTTGATGATTAGGATTTCAAACCCTAATTGCGGAAGATGATGAGTTCAAGAAATTAGACTAAGAATTTGATGAATTAGGTCATGGAGAAACTTAATTCATGAAATTTAAATAGTTCCTTAACATAAATTTTTCAAATTGATATATTAGCCAAAGATTGATTACGTTGAATTTTAAGTGTTATTAAGCTATTAAAGGATTAAGATATGTTATAAAGAGGGCTTAATGTGAAATTTTGATAGACTTGGAACAAGGAAAAGGGAAGGAGCGCCAAGGAGGGAGTTGAAGAAAATTGGAAACTAGTGATTCCTAATTTATGAGGTGAGTTATAAAACCGTGTAAAGTAGGAACACATCGCTTATACGTTATGCTTAATAAAATAAGTACTTATTAAACTTGTTGGGTAATATAAAGAAAACATAAAGAGAAAAGATATTGCAAGCTTTCCCAAGGGTCCTTATGGACCAGGACGGGGCTATTTGGATGATTTGTTCTCCAGTATGGGTATCCGTAATTTATAGATGGGACCATAATATGGATAGCCGTAAATTATTAACGGGCCATATTATGGATAGCCGTAGTTATTGATGAGACCATATTTCGGTCGCCATGGTTTATAGTGATTTAATTATTATATTGAATTATAACTCACCTGGCGTGTTGTCTAATAACTATTATTTTCCTTGTGTTCCAGGTTCAGGTACAAAACTTTAGTATGAGTGATGATAGTGGTACCAAGAGTATGGACTGGATATAGATTTTGTACATTGTAATCTTGTTGCTTTAATTATGGTTTTGATATGGTTTGTACACCCGTTAATTTTCCTAGAAAAATGTTATATGGTTTTTGAATGATGTTGTATAATGCTCTGATAAATTCCCAGAAAATAACATTATAATATATGTAAAAAGATTCGGGTGTTACAGTAAGCGCCCTTAATCACCACTTGATCGTCTTCCCATCTCAGAATTGTCAGAGCTCAACTCCAAAGGGCTTGGGGGTGTTAAATGACGAGAATGAAGGCTTAACAGCCTTTCACCGAACCATGGTGGGCTCTTTACCACGTCGTGGTGACCAGTTGACTTCGGTCAATGGCAGCCACTTATGCCACCGTACCGTGGCGATCTACTTCTCGCGTCATGGGGCTCTTTCTCCACTAGCAACATACTTTGGTCACTGTTGGGTTTTATTTCAAAATTAGTTTCATAAACTAGTAAAATGGCAAACGAAAGACTTTAATTTTTCGAAAATAACATAACAAATTATACCCACCAAGGATCGTCTTGCAATTTGTAGGAAGATTAAATCGCCAACTAAAGAATGGATGAAGAAATAACATATGTAGTTCTTTGGGTCCTTTTGGGAGGCTTGGAAGTTGATGGAGAATGTAGAACTTTTGAGACACCAACATGAAACCAAATTGATGTAGATGCTAGTTAAAACTCTTAAGCTTTAAGTCCATATCCAAATACTACTTAAAGAGAGCAAAATGCCAGCAAGTAATCTTGTAACACTTCTTTGCAAGAGAGAATATGAGAGAGTACGAGGGAGCTACGGTTTTAGTGAGTAAAAAATGAATGAATGAAATCCTTCATAAAGATAAATCATTACCCAAGAGTTCTTAACACTTTAAGCACTCCATACCCTAAAGCCTACATGTCTACCATGCCTCTTAAGCCATGCATACTTTCCATTATTATATTCAAAAGAACATGTCTTGTTTCCTAGATACTACTTCATATTTTTTATATAAAAAGAGAAGAGAAGTTTATAAAATTCTTATAACTCTTTATAAGATATAAACTTTAACTTTTAGCTAAAAGACAAAAGATTATTTCTAGTCCAAAATAATGTACATGACTTAATAAATCATACCATATGATATATTATGTTACGTGCTAATGAAAATTAATATTTCCACGAAATAAATATTTTCCAGTTAATTATAACAGTTTATTGAATATTCATTAAAATCAATTTCTAATAAATAATCAATTGTATCAAGTTGTTGTTAATGTGACCCGTTAGTATCATATGTTAATTAGCAATATCACTTCAATATGACTCTTGATCATACTAAATCTTTCAATCTCCCACTTACGCGAGACTCATATTAGACTGATATAGACAGTGGTGAATGTCTAGCAACATTTCACTGCCCCCATAAACATATGACTTTGTGTCATTCTATCAACGCCCAATTCCCCAGAAGCTTAAAGCTACAATTGGTGTATAAGGTAACTTTATTAGTTATCCCTTTGTCACAAACATCATGTTGAACATGAGATGCTGATCACAATCAATCTCATTTGGTGCTCAACTTTTGGTAAGGTACCTTAGATGTCTAGCTCTCAACACATAATGGGAACAAATACCATCTTGACTACATAATTCTTGCATAGTTCACACCATACCTGAAAATTTCTTTTATAACTGTCTGATTAAGGACCAACATTTAACGATATCAAAGCACATCACTCCCTATACCTAAGTCCCACTATGCATCTCAGGTGTGTAACATCCCGATGATAAGGTACTTCTAATTTTGGACCCTATAATTTTATTATATTTCATTTTTGGTCCCTAAGTTAAGAAAGATTGCAAAAAGGTCCCATAGTGGCATTTTGGTAAAAGTTGGGATTGGAGGAGTATGTTGTGTGTAAGTGTGTACGTTGGGCGTACACTTCGTACCCAGGGTGTACGTGGAAAGCATGAAAACCCTAATTTTAGGGTTTTAGCTCATAATTAAGCAACCTTATGGACTCATATCCTCTTCTTACCCAACCTCCTTCTGTGATATCGAACCTCAAGCAACCCTAGAGCAAGAGAGAGCAAATTTTGAGCCTTTAAGAGAGTTTTGGATTGGTTTTGAAGAAAGAAGAAGGTGGTGAGAAGATATTGGAGTTGAGAGCACTTTGGATCTGGGATTTCTTCTTCGTTTGCAACATCTTGAAGGTAGAAAGCTTGCATCTTTATCACTCCATATTGTAGATCTAATTTTTTGCTCTTTTAAGTCACTTTTTGGTCCCAAAATGATGATTCATGAACATAACATGTTCTTGACCCATTAAGTTTTCCTTTCAGGCCCTTGGAAGGATCTTGAGTCATAAAAATGGGTTTCAAATGGTGGGTTTTTCTCTATGCATCACTTAGGAGGTCTTAATGGATTAAGAAGTTGAGTTAACCACTTAACGGACATAGAAAGTCATAAAGTTGGAAACTTTATGACTCTTGAGGGTATTTTAGCCATGGATCTGAAAAATGGACGTGAGTGTTTAAGCCAATAAGCACTTAATGAGATTTTTGGACTTTTGGGAGTATGCCCCGTATACCTGGAGTACCCCCCGTGTACGAGGTCAAGCACCCTGATGTTGGTCAATATGCGAGAACGCCCAGCGTAAATAGGGAGTACACCCCATGTAGTCACTTTGTGGTGACTCAACTGAGTTGACTCGGCTGGGTTGACTTAGTTGACTCAGTTGATTTGACCAGTTTGACTTTGACTTTGACCTAGTTTGACCAAGTTTGACTTAAGGGTATTTTGGGATTTTGATTGAGATTGGTCATTTGGTTGGATAGGTGACGGCTAGAGCTGAGATTCGGAGTCGAGACCTCATCAGATTTTTTCCAGTCTGTGAGGTGAGTTTTCCTCACTGTACTTACGGGTCGAAGGCACCAAGTCCGGCCCATTGGTTTGATATCCTACTATTCATTGATATGCTGAGTATGGAATAGATATGCATGATTATGCTAGTTGGCTATATGCTAGTCTGGTAGATCTATAGGACTACTTGTGATTCTGTATGTATAATTATATGTATATGTTTGTTATCTGTTATATGTCGACATATTGTGGTGTGTTGAGGTTGTACTGCTTTGTGTTGTAGCCAACAAACCCTGGAGCATTACAGATATTTGTTGAGGGACGGGTAGGGCATCCCAGACTCATTCTGAGGGCTCAGGAGCATTCCAGATACGAGCTGAGGACTGAGGGCTTAATGGTATTTCAATCTAATGACTGATTTGGTCAGGGAGGAAGCCAGACATAAGTTGCAGGGTTGGTGGAACTTTCATGGATGAGTTGTGTAGGGTCAGCCGACCAGTCGTGTAATGTTTAGCCTTCCTGTAGGAAGTGAGGATTGAGTGTATGTGTATGCTAGTGTGTATTGTTAGGGTTGTTGTGATGATCCTATGAGACAAATACTGGTAGGTGTGGAAGATAGTATGGGCCCGTACTACTGGAAGCACAGGACCCGTACGCGTAGCAGGGAAGTCACAACCCCTAGGGCTTTGTTGGGAGTTGGTTCCCCTGGTATGATATGCGTTTGATCTGATATCTCCCTGGTTTATTTTCAGTATGGTGGTTACGAGACGATTTGAGACGGGATCCGGACCAGGAGCGGGGACAGGTGGCCAGGATGGGTCGGGATTGACTGAGGATCGAGTTAGAGAGATTATGTGATAGGAGGTTGTTTCTGTTGTTCGGGATCAGATACCATATATATTTGGGTCTATCAAGACCTCTATGATGGAGTTCTTTGATGACAAATATGTTGCACTTTCTGAGGCTGCTGCTGCTGCAGCCACCGCAGCCGTTGCTGCTGCTGCTGCTGCCGGGATTGGCGCTGGGAGAGCCTTCCAGTATTATGACTTTGATAATACAAAGCCCCCAAAATTTGACGGAGTTTAGGTTCCGATCATAGCCATGAGGTGGCTGTCTGGCATCGATGGATGCTTTTTCACTTGCTCTTGCCCAGCTGACGAGAAGGTCAAGTGCACTCTGAACCTTCTTCAGTCCGGAGCGAAGGATTAGTGGAGACTTGTTACTAGCTCGTATTCTCCAGACCAAAGGACTATAGTGACTTGGGAGCAGTTCTCGTAAATGTTCCGTTCCATATATTTTTTGCTTATGGAGCTTGAGAGGTTGGCTCAGGAGTACTTGGATTTGAGACAGGGGACTGAGTCGGTGACGGAGATTACTAAGATGTTTATGGAGAGGGCCATGCTTTGTCCTGAGTTTGCTGCTTCTGATCAAGCTCATATGACCCATTACTTGAGCATGCTCAAGACATACATCATACAGTTTGTATCCACACAACGTAATGGTTCATTATTTGAGTTATATGAGGCCTGTAGGCGGCGAGAGATCGAGATGGAGCTCCAAACGAGGGAGTAGAGGCAGGCCCCAACATATCCTTAGCCTGCGTCGTAGCGGTTCAAGGCCACTGATGTTAGATCTGGGGGTCGGAGGGGCCGCACTTGTGGAAAGTGCGGAAAGGTTCATGATGGTGCTTGCCGATTTTCTTCTGGATGCCATAATTGTGGCAGGAAGGGCCACATGGCGAGGGATTGCCGTCAGCAGGCCCCAGTACCCAACACCGGGATTTGCTACCACTGGGACTAGGTTGGCCACATGAAGGCCAACTATCCCTTGCTCGTTGCTTGGCCGGTGTAGGCTCCAGCGTTGGCTACTCTGAGGATCACGGATGGGAGACAGGGCAGGGCAAAGCCCCCGAGGGCTCAAGATCGTGCTTCCCAACTCACGACAGATGAGTATAGGACGGCACCAGACGTCGTGACCGGTATGTTTCTATTTATATTTTCTTGATTATGTTTTATGTTATGCTCATGTATATGCTCCTAATAGGTATGTTCTTAGCGAACTCTTTGTCTGCCTTGTGTTATTTGACTCGGGCAGGATTCGGTCCTTTGTATCTCGATCATTAAGTAGAGAGTTTGATATGCATATTAGGGAGTTAGAGTGTCCGTTGCGGGTTTCTATCGCCAACGAACACGAGTTTTCTGCATCCAAAGTGTATCAGGGTTGTGTATTGGAGATCTCCAGGGCATCTTATCCGATTGATAGGATCTCTATCGCCATGGGGTGTATACGTGATAGTGGGTATGGACTGGCTGAGCAGGTTTGGTGCCATGATTGATTGTGTGGGCTAGTGAGTGGTAGTTAGAACCTCAAGTGGGGGAGAACTGGTTATATATGGAGAGGGCACCATGGTTGGTTCAGGGTTTTGCTCGACAGCCAGAGCTTGATAGTATATTCAGTACGGGTGTGCGAGCTATTTGGCTTATGTAGCTGATACTCGAGTTGGGGAGCATACTTTAGTTTCAGAGGTGCCAGTTTCCAGGGAGTTTGCTGATGTTTTCCCAGAGGAGTTACCCGGTGTGCCTCCTGAGAGGAAAGTTAAGTTCAGGATTGAACTTGTGCCAGGTGCGGCCCCAATTGCTAAGGCGCCATACTGCTTGGCACCGCCTGAGATGCAGGAGTTTTCATCTCAGCCTAAGGAGCTGCTAGGCAAGCATCTCATCAGACCGTGCAGTTCTCCGTGTGGAGCGTCGATACTGTTCGTCAAGAAAAAGGATGGTTCACATCGGATGTGCATTGATTACCGGGATTTGAACAAGTTAACGGTGACGAACCGTTATCCCCTTCTGCGGATTGATGACCTTTTTGATTAGTTGCAGGGTGCATCTTGGTTCTCCAAGATATATCTAAGGTATGGGTATCATCAAGTGAGAGTGAGAGAGGAGGACGTGGAGAAGACCGTGATCCGGACTCGTTATGGGCATTACGAGTTCGTGGTGATTCCATTTCGGCTCACCAATACACATGTTGTATTCATGGATTTGATGAATCGGGTATGCAGGGCGATGCTCGACCGATCTGTCATTGTGTTTATTGATGATATCTTGGTGTATTCCAAGACCATAGAGCAGCATGAGGAGCACCTTCTAGAGCTTTTGGGGATTTTGAGGCGGGAACGACTTTATGCCAAGTTCTCGAAGTGTGAGTTTTGGTTACGAGAGGTCCAGTTCCTTGGGCATGTCGTTAACCAGGATGAGATTTTGGTTGATCTGGCCAAGATCAAGGCGTTGATGCAAAGGGAGGTTCTGAAATGTCCCTCAGAGATCATGAGTTTCTTGGGCTTGGCATGGTACTATTGGAGAATTATTCAGGACTTCTCCAAGATTGTGGTACTCCTCACTCTTCTGACGAAGAAGGGGGTGGATTTCCGATGGGGATAAGTAGTAGCAGTCGATAGTGCTGGAGGAGGCTCATAAGTCTCGTTTTTCTATACACCCGGGAGCCACCAAGATGTATCGGGATTTCAGATTGAGTTATTGGTGGCCGTGTATGGAGAGGGAGATAGCCTAGTATGTCGAGAGGTTCTTGACTTGCAGGATGGTCAAGGCCGAGCATCAGAGGCCGCATGGAAAGCTGCAGCCTCTTGAGGTTCCCATGTGGAAGTGGGAACAGATCACCATGGATTTGATCAACAAGTTACCGAAGATGGCAAAGGGGTTTGATGCTATATGGGTCATCGTGGATCGATTAACCAAGAGTGCCCACTTTTTGGCCATACGGGAGAGCTCTTCGGCCGAAAAGTTGGCCGATGTGTATGTCTGAGAGATTGTTGCTCGTCATGGGGTTCTGGTCTCCATTGTTTCAGACCAAGATGTCCGGTTTACTTCCCGTTTCTGGAAGAAGTTCCACAAGGACCTGGGCACGAGGTTACATTTCAGCACTGCTTATCATCCACAGACTGACGGCCAGAGTAAGCGGACTATACAGTCCTTTGAGGATATGCTCAGGGCCTGTGTTATTGATTTTGGTGGGAGTTGGGATTCCTACCTACCTCTTGTAGAGTTCTCCTACAACAACATTATCATTCCAGCATTGGTGCTCCATTATTTGATCTCTTATATGGTCAGAGCTTTTGTACCCCGGTTTGTTGGGGAGAGGTTGGTAATATGGTCATGGGAAGGACCAGAGTAGTCCTTCAGACCACTGATCTCATCCAACAGTTCAGGCAAAGACTGCAGACCACTCAGAGTCGGCATAAAAGCTATGGCGACCGTCGCCAATCAGATTTGGAGTTTCAGGTCGGCGATATGGTGCTTCTGAAGGTCTCACCCTGGAAGGGTGTGATACACTTCAGGAAGAAGGGGAGATTAGATCCCCGATTTATTGTACCTTTTTCGGATGATTTATAGGGTTGGCAAGGTAGCATACAGGTTAGATTTCCATGTCTCTCAGTTGCGGAAGTGGGTGTTGGACAACAAGGTAGCGGTTCCGTTAGATGATATTCAGGTCGATAAGCGCCTACCTAAACTATGTCGAGAGGCCGATAGCTATTTTGGAAAGAAAGATGAAGGTCTTGCGCAACAAAGAGATACCTTCGGTAAAGGTACAGTGGCGGCATCAGAGAGGCTCCGAGTAGACCTGGGAGTCGGAGGCTGAGATGTGGGAGCATTATCCTGAGCTATTCGCCATATCCGACTTCGAGGAGGAAGTCTAGATCAAGTGGGGGAGAATTTTAATATCCCGATGATAAGGTACTTCTAATTTTGGACCCTATAATTTTATTATATTGCATTTTTGGTCCCTAAGTTAAGAAAGATTGCAAAAAGGGCCCATAGTGGCATTTTGGTAAAAGTTGGGATTAGATGAGTACGTTGTGCATTAGTGTGTACTCTAAGCGTACTAAGTCGCGCCTTAGTATGTTGGGCGTATACTTCGTATGCAGGGCGTACGTGGAAAGCATGTAAACCCTGATTTTAGGGTTTGGCTCATATATAAGCAACCTTATGGACTCATATCATCTTCTTACCCAGCCTCCTTCTGTGATATTGACCCTCAAGCAACCCTAGAGCAAGAGAGAGAAAATTTTGAATAAAGAAGAAGGTGGTGAGAAGATCTTGGAGTTGAGAGCACTTTGGATCTGGGATTTCTTCTTGGTTTGCAACATCTTGAAGGTATAAAGCTTGCATCTTTATCACTCCATATTGTAGATCTAAGTTATTGCTCTTTTAAGTCACTTTTTGGTCCCAAAATGATGATTCATGAACATAGCATGTTCTTGACCCATTAAGTTGACCTTTCAGGCCCTTGGAAGGGTCTTGAGTCATAAAAATGGGTTCCAAATGGTTGGTTTTGCTCCATGCTTCATTTAGGTGGTCTTAATGGATTAATAAGTTGAGTTAAGCACTTAATGGACATGCAAAGTCATAAATTTGGAAACTTTATGACTCTTGATGGTATTTTAGCCATGGATCTGAAAAATAGACGTGAATGCTTAAGCCATTAAGCACTTAATGATATTTTTGGACTTCTAGGAGTACGCCCCGCGTACGAGGTCAACCACCCCGATGGTGGTCAATATGCGAGTACGCCCAATGTACATAGGGAGTACGCCCCACGTACTCACTCTGTGGTGACTCGGCTGGGTTGACTCAGTTGATTTGACCAGTTTGACTTTGACTTTAACCAAGTTTGACCAAGTTTGATGTAACGACGCAAAAATCAAGGGTAAAGTTTTCATTTTTATTATATTCAAAACACAGATATCATTTAATCCAAACATTCCAAAACATTGCTAATTAAAAACATTTATCATAGTTCATCCCAAAATCACATATTGCGAAAAACACGAGTGTGTGCGCTGCGATCAAGTCGGGCCCTTCCTTTCCAAACTAATGATACCTGAAACCATAAACAAAACTGTAAGCACGAAGCTTAGTGAGTTCCCTAGAGCATACCCCACATAATCACATAAACCATATCAATCACATAATCCATGCACATAAACATATAAGGATGTCGTGGACTCCCTCCAGGGTCTTACTCCAGGATACCGTGGGCTCCCCCCAGGGTCTTATTCCTATGTGCCATGGCCTCCCCTGTTGGATTAGGTGTCTAAGCCCATATCTATATATGGTATGTACTTGACCCGGTTGTAGCATGGTCCTTTTGGGTTGCCTTCACCAAAGCAACTTGACTGGATGAATAATAGAGAAAGAGGTTATTATGGTTTATTAATATATTATATGAATAATATATTAAAGGAAAAATCATATTTATTTAATTAATTTGGTCAAGAATTAATTAGGAATTAATTTTGTGATCAAAAGATATTAATTAAAGCTAAGGGACTAATATTGTAATTATTGAATAGTTGCAAAGTAGGGTAAGGAAACCCTAGAGATAGGGTGGACGATTTCTTTGGGATAAGGCCTTAGAATTCGTCCAAGGTAGGGATTCCAGAACATTCTGTTGAAACATAGAAGTGACCCTCTTAAACTTCATCCAAACCGCAGCCACTATCTTATCCGCAACCACTCTCTCATCAGCAGTCAAGCACCGCAAAAGCAGTCATATTCATCATCAGCACTTAGCCTTAGTCTTTTATCTGTTTTTCTTATAGTACTTTCTTTTATCCAATGTGCCCTGCGTGGCAACTCTCAACGGATATGACTTTTGTAATCTTCAAGACTCTATAAATAGAGTTCTCATTTTCATAATGAATATACATCTCTCTACACATCTTGAATCTCTCATCTCCCTCTAACTACCTCACCTTAAAAATCTTCAGATTCTAATATCGTTATCTCTTCGGAGCAAGTCAGTCTTGACTTAATCACTAAGTTTTATCTCACTTACTAACTTGGTCTGATTGCATTCCTCGTTAAGAATCAACTTAAGTGTATACTTGATATAATACTTTTTGTCTTTTATGTTTCCTTATATTTCCACAACTAATCATCTAATTATCTAACTCTAACTTATATTATTGTTGAGCTTTATGATCCTTTGAGATAAACTTTAATTTCCGCAATATAAACTTGTTCTAACGTTTGTTTAAGTGTGTTTATCAAGTTTTTCTCTCAACAATTGGTATCAGAGCCAAAGTGGTTGCTTTTTGAAGCAAAACTCTGATTTTCAAAAGGCCTTCTATACCACTGAAGCTCATTTAAAAAAAACAAAAATATTTTCAAAACAAGGAAATATGGCACAAGCATTATCTCTCAATGTTTCCAACAATGTTGGTGGTTCTAATAGAGCCCCAATGTTGGTGGCAAACGAATATCATCACTGGTCTTAGAGGATGGAAAGATACTTAAGGAGACTTGGTAGAGATGTATGGCGATCTGTAGAATAAGGACCTCACGTCCTTGTTCTTACTCCAGTTCAGAACGATGGACACAAGCCAGACTGGGAGGAGGACAACCAGCCATGAATCGTCCCACCAAATACGATCTTGATAAGATGGAAAACGATGCTGTTGCATTTTATGAGATATCTTGTGGAGTTGCTCATGACAACTTCGACATCATCATAAATTGCAAATCAACCAAAGAAATATGGGGGGTACTCAAAAACCTGTATGAAGGCTCAGAACAGGCCAAAGATAAGAAGCTTACAACAACACTCAATGAATTCAACTACTTCAAAGCTCATGCTGGTGAAAGTTTGGAAGACTCCTTCAAAAGGTTCAACTTAATTGTCACAAAACTATCTAATGCGGGCACCATCCGAAGTAACCATGAGACCAATCTCCAGTTTCTCAATGGATTGGGTAGACATTGGACCACAGCCAAAATGACCGTCCAAGGAGACAGAAAAATTCATTCTCTATCTCTCTACAAACTTTATGGTGAACTGCAAGCACAAGAGTCTACCATACTCAGAGACTGTGCTGACTTCAGAGGACCACTCGCTTTAGTAGCACAAGCACCTCATACTCAATCTTACTCTCCCTTGTATGACAATCCTCAATAGTCATACGAAGCTGACTCAGAGTATGATGATGAAGAAGAACTTCAAAATGCTATTGCTCTTGTTAGCCAACAGTTCAACCGGCTACCACCTCCTTCTTTTCGCAAAAATCAACAGTTCAACAAAACTCCATTCAACCGCAACTTCAACCCTCAGAATAATCATTCTCGATATCCCAAAAATTCTCACCCACCACTTCAACCTCAGACAACTCAACCCAAAGAGGCACTGAAGCCCATCAATCCAACTAACTCCGGTACCTCTTCAGAAGACAAAACTGATGTTGTAATTTGTCACAAGTGCAACAAGGACAATCACTTTGCAAAAGATTGCAAAGCCAATGTTGTGAAAGACAGAGCATTCTATCTCCGAATGGCTCAAGAACTGGAAGAAAAGGCGAAAGCAAGGGCATATGTAGCCCAAATTAAGAGAGACCATCAAGTATGGTCGTCAGGAGATGAGGATGAAGACATCAACAACATCAAGGAAAAAGGGAAAATCTGCATGATGGCCACTACGGATGAGGATGGATCAACCAATCTGAAAAAGAATTACTGCTACATGGCAAAGGATGGCACTCTGAGCATCGTCGAGCAGGTAAAACTCATGATTAAAACTCTTAATTATAGCATGCATGATTGTCAACCATTTCTTGACAACCTTAATGACACATGTGCTGCCGTCCTTTCAGACTATAATAAAGCCTTAGATGAGAAGAACATTGCATCTCAGGAAATGTTCCATGTTAGAGGACGATTAGAAGACAAAAGACTCAAGGTTTCCATGCTAGAAAAGGACATAGAATTAGAAAAGGATGCACAAATGTTATGTGAGACTCAATTAGGCATAACATTAAATTAGAGAGATTTAGCTCAAACTGAAATTGTACGTTTGAATCTTTTAATAGAAAAACTGTTCAATGAAAGTGAAGCTATTGAAAACCATGTCAACAATGGAACCGTAGATAACACCTCTAATTGGGGTTGGTCCAATGGATATCCTACCGCAAATGATTCCTCACCCCGGTTTAACAAAGATCGACTTTATGTCCCTCCTGACCGAGAGTTCCATTTCCCACTCAATGAAAAAACCTTTCCCGAAGACATCAGAACTCACTTCGGTACACTTCGTAATCTGAGTAACAACTGTGTCATTGAGGAAATTATGCCTGAATTTTAGGGTCACCCAAGTGATCAAGTCCCTATCTATGGCACAATCTATCCCATTTCTCAGACTTCATCAGTTGTTGATGAAGAAATTGTCATAGAAGGTCCCGAAGTCTCAATGGACTTTCCATCTCTGCCCTTAGACCGCAGTGTCTCTCACTGCAGTCATGGACCACAATCTGCTCATCTGCCTATTATTAAATGTCCCACAAAAGTCTCAACTCAAACTTATTATGCGGTAGTCAAATCGTCCCTACCGCAGACTATCGTCAAAAGTACTGTGACTCTTCAGCCAATTCATCATGAAATACCTATAGAAATCTTTGAAGTGGGTCAGTGCTCTCAAAATCCTGAATCTTCTAGTTCGGATGAATCTAGCCCCCGTTTTAAAAAATTATCAAAGGTTTCCAGGAAACCGCAGCTGAACATCAATGACTGCGGTTCTCCAAAAACCGAGACTAAAAAGGCTTTCAAAGAGGAAATTCGATCCCGTGGTAAAAATAGGGAAATCTTTTCAAACAACAAAAAACATGTCAGAACCCCAAAATATAAAAGTCCAGAAAAGTTTGTTTTCTCAAATTATCTTTCAAAAAACTCTTCAATCAAGAAAACAAACAAAAGGGAATGTACAGTCTCTAAAACCATTTCAAGAACATCTGACACAACCCAAAAGAAAGTAAAGTCTTTTCGAAGCAATGGTTTTCAAATCTATTCCTCAGATGACCCAAAATGGAAAGGGATCTTACCAACTCCGATACTTTTAAAATCACATCAAAGTTTTAAGAAATTACTTTCCAAAAGATCTACACGTGCTCCCATTTCTGCAAAACGTACTTTTTCAAATTCCAACAACACTACTGTCAGATCTCACCTCTCTCGGACTGGTCACAAGCCTACTTTTTCATCCAGACCGCTGACCAAACAAAGTGTCAGGGTAAATGACAAATCTTCTGTTTGTCAGTGTAGGTGTCAAAAAAAAAATTCATCTCATGTCAAATCTCGTTCTTTTCAAAAACCTCGTAACTTTTCTAAATCTCGCAACACTCCAAAGACTCACAAACACCCAGGACTATGCCTAAACGTTGACACGAAACTTGTCCCTGCAACCTCGGCTCATACATCAATTAGAAATTCATCCTTTATCCCAGGCTCCAAACTCGTTTGGATGCCCAAACTAACTGTGTAATTATCAGTCATTGTGCAAGGAGGAACAAGAAGAGGAATGGTTAATTGATAGTGCCTGCTCCTTGCACATGACCGGAAGGTTAGAATACCTTCGGGACTTCAGGCCAATCAGCAATGGTGGAAATGTCACCTTCGGTAACAACGCGAATGGGATAATCTGAGGTTATGGTGTCCTTACTACGGGAAACTTCTCTATTCAAAAGGTTGCTTATGTAGAAAGCCTTAAACACAATCTCATCAGTGTAGGGCAACTATGTAAAGCAGGCCACAAGGTTGAATTTGATAACGAATATTGCTATGTAATGACAAGCGATAGAAGTACCCGTTTGATCAAATCCAAGTCCGAAGGAACCATGTATCTATTGGACGTTTCTCTGATCTTTGGGAAACCGCAACTATGCTTCCTATCCAAAGCAGTATCTGAAGTCAGTGGGCTTTGGCACCGAAAGCTTGCTCATCTTAACTTCAGATATATCAACAATCTGGTCACCGGAGAACTCATCCGAGGTCTCCCAATTCTCAAATTCAGCAATGATACACTCTGTCCTGCCTGTGAATGTGGCAAACAATCCAAAGCAAGTCACCCAATGGTGATTGATTCTTCAATTTCTGAACCACTGGAACTCCTGCATATTGATCTCTATGGTCCATCTACCGTAGCCAGTCTTCATCACAAAAAATACATACTGGTTATAGTTGATGATTTCACTCGTTTCACTTGGGTCTACTTCCTGAGACTCAAATCTGAAACTCCGTAGATGATGATCAATTTTATCAAAGAAATCGAACTTAAGGAATCGAACTTCAGTTCAAATTACCAGTGCGCCGCATCAGAAGTGATAATGGAACCGAGTTCACCAATCATCTTCTAAACAGTTTCTTGGTTTCAAAAGGCATCAGTCATAACTTCTCCGCTCCTTACACACCGCAGCAGAATGGAGTAGTAGAACGAAGAAACCGAACTCTGGTAGAAGCAGCCAGATCTATGCTTAACTTCGCATACCTTCCTCTCTACTTCTGGGCCGAAGCAGTGGCCACAGCATGATTTGTTCAAAACCGAAGCATTGTTTGCAAGCATCTCAGTAAAACTCCGTATGAGGGCCTTAACAACCGCAAACCAAATGTCAGATTCTTCCACATCTTTGGGTGTAGATGTTTTGTGATCAACAACACAGATCATCTTAACAAGTTCGCAACGAAGTCTGATGAAGGCATCTTTCTTGGCTACTTAACAAACAAGGTAGCTTATAGGGTTCTCATTAGACGCACAAGACTAATAGTCGAAAGCTTCGACGTCAACTTCGATGACTATTACGTCCGCAACACTGCTCCATCAACCGAAACCAATGCAATTCGGGAAAGTGATATTCCTGCCTCTTCGGGTCCATTAAACATCGTTGAAGTGAACTATGATGATCTTTTCGACCCCGTAGAGACTGCTCAACTCTCCGAAGTTCTTGTGTCACCGGAAGCTCAACAGCAACATGTCGAAGTGTCTGGTCCTACTCTATCTGATGATGTGTCACTCAATACTCCCACCTCACCAGTTGAGGGGGAAAGCTCCACCCCGGAGCAAGTGACAACCATCGATGTTCCAGTACATGAGGAAACAGCTCCGGTTCCTACCCGTAGAATCACTCTTTCGTCGAATGTCTCCTCATACTCAAACGACGATAATATAGAGAACATTGACACAGAAACTGATCCAAGGGTTATCACTATCTCACCAATCCAGGGGGAACCTTCTCAAGTTCAAGGGGAACTCCCATCCGCAATCCAGGGGGAACCTCTCTCACTTGCTCAAAACCACTCTAATCCCAACATTCTAGTCCAAGACGATTCAGCAGGCTGCTCACAAGTCCAGGGGGACCTGTCGCCTTCTGCCGCAGAATCTTCAGATATTGAATACATTCCATCCACCGCAGCTGCTGATCATCTTCAACCTCCTCTACATGTATGGACGAAGGACCACCCACCAGGGCAAATCATCGGCAACCCATCCGCAGATATTCAGACTTGATCCTCAAAAGACTTATCTGATCATTGTCACTATGCAGCATTTATGTCTTCGGTCGAGCCCAGAACTATCAAAGAAGCATTAATGGAGCCCGACTGGATTGCTGCAATGCATGAGGAACTGGAAGAGTTTAAAAGAAACAAAGTGTGGCAACTCGTTCCGAAGCCAAAAGGTCATACTATTGTCGGTACCAGATGGGTGTACAAGAACAAATTGGATGAATCCGGTGCGGTAGTCTGTAACAAAGCAAGACTAGTCGCTAAGGGATATAGTCAACTTGAAGGTGTTGATTACGATGAAACATACGCCCCAGTAGCCAGGATGGAACCCATACGTATCTTCCTAGCGTATGCTGCTCACAAGAATATCAATGTACATCAAGTGGATGTAAAAAGTGCCTTCCTGAATGTTGGATTGAAAGAGGAGGTTTATCTTCAGCAACCTCCGGGCTTCGAAAGTCTTGATTTCCCAGATCACTGTTATAAGCTTGAGAAAGTTGTGTATGGTCTAAAACAAGCGCCAAGAGCGTGGTACGATACTCTCTCTGAATTTCTTTTCTCGTCCGGATACAAAAGAGGAGTAATTGATCCCACCTTATTTAGAAAGGCAAATGGTAATCACCTTATGCTTGTACAAATATATGTGGATGATATCATCTTCGGATCAACTGATCAGGGGTTGGTGGATGAATTTGCAAAGCTCATAACCAGCAAATTTCAAATGAGCATGAATAGAGAGATTAATTTCTTTCTAGGACTTCAAGTGAAACAAGTCCCTCAAGGGATATTCATCCATCAAGAGAAATACACCTCTAAACTACTGAAGAAATACTCAATGGACAACTGTTCCTCTGCCAAGGTCCCTATGGCCTTCAGATATAAGATTTCTGCTGATCCTTCTGGAGAATCAGTAGACCACAAAATTTATAGAGGAATGATTGGCTCTCTGATGTACCTCACTGCAAGCCGACCAGACATTGTCTTTGCAACAGGAGTATGTGGAAGATACCAAGCCGATCCGAAAGTATCTCACATGACCGCAGTTAAGCAAATTTTCAGATACTTAAAGGGCAGCAAGTCCTTAGGCCTCTGGTATCCCGCAGGGAATGACTTCATCCTACAAGCTTTCACTGATGCGGATCATGATAGATGTAGACTGGATAGAAAAAGCACTTCAGGTGGCTGTCAATTTCTTGGTGGAAGAATTGTCGGCTGGTCATCAAGGAAACAAAGTTGTCTCTCACAGTCTACCGCAGAAGCTGAATATGTGGCAGCAGCCAGCTGTTGCTCACAAGTCTTGTGGATGAAAATGCAGCTTATGGACTACGGATACAGGATGCTGCGGATACCAATTTACTGTGACTCAGAGAGTGCAATAGCGATTTCTCATAATTCTATTCATCACTCTAAGACGAAGCATATTGAACTATGGTACCACTTCATTAAAGACCACATCCTTAAAGGTAACATTGAACTAATTTTTGTCCATACTCATAAAGAGATTCTTTTTGAATTGATAGGCACCGCAGACCATCTCTGGTCCCCATTGCGATCCTAACAAAATATATCTATCATACATGGTTTCAGTATACCTAGTGTACCGCAACCATATATCATACCTATATTTTTGTGGTCCTTATTGTTTGTTATTTCTGACCGTGTTCAAAGTGTTTATCTCAGCCTCTTCTACCGCAATTGTCTAACCATTCATCCGCAATGAAGTCTTAATCCACAATAAAGTCTTAATCTGCAATGAAGTTTCAAACTGCAATCTCAGTGATTGAACTTTCAACTACTTCATAAATTCTTGAAACATTGTGTGCTATTTAATGACCCTTCATTAAATAAGAAAAACATTCTCAAAAAAAATATTCGTTTTGTCGCATATGATCGTTTCAGTTTTTCCTTTCAAATAAACCTTTTGTCAGACCTATTTTAGGTGTGATGCCAAAATAAAACAGTTTCCAATAAAAGAAATCTTTTTAGAAAATCTTTTCCTTAAACTGTCTTTTCCTCTTACCCCCAAAACGTCAAATCCGTTACAAATTCCACCTTTATTCAACGGATTATCGCCCCTCACCACATGTTCTTCAGACATGGGGTATTGGGTATGACATTTCATTAAATGCCATCTTTTGAAAATTAACAAAAATACCTTTCGTTAAATGTTTTTGTGGCTGATAATGATATCTTTAATTAATAAAAAAACTCAAAGGTTTTTTACCCTTAACCACTTTTCTTTAGGGTAAAAAACAATAATTATTTGAAATCCGCCACTATAAAAATCCCTTTTTCTTCCCCAAGAAAGCTTTACACTTTCTGATCTCTCAAAGACGAACAACTTCATCTTCTTCCCTCTTGCACTTCAAGGTTTTCTGCAAGTTCTTCAAGTTTTTAAAAATGGTGAAATCAGGAATCTCAAAGAAGCAATCAAAAGCATCAGCCTCTGTTTAACCGACTGGTTCCGATTCTGCTACACGGAACCAATCTCCTTCAATTTCTTCTAGCAATTTTAGGGCAATATTCGATGATCATCCTTCCAACAATGACTCGATTCGTCTCATGATCAAGTTCATCTCCAATCATCCTCTCTTTGGACCATTCGACGCATTCACTGATGTGGTTCCCATCTCCACATTGTTCAAATGTGCATTTTCAGCACATCGCCCTCTCGATAATCTGCAAGAAGTTCATCTGAACTTGGTGTATGACTCTTTGGTCATCTTGACCAAAGATAAGTTTCTTACTGCGATCAATCTCCTGGTGCATCCCTCGACCAAGTTCTTTTCACCAAGTGTCACAAACATCACCTCCACTCTGTATCAAATGGGATACCAGAAGCAGATCAAGGGTATTGGAGAATTCAAGAAGAATCAGCTGCCTGCGGTATGGCGGTTTGTGTGCCATTTCGTGATCTGCAGTCTATCTGGACGAACCGGAGGAACAGACAACATGGGCCTCAAATTACTTGAGCTAGTATGGAGCATCTTCACGGGTCATGATGTCAACTACGGTCAAATACAATGGGATGATTTTCTCCAGTACATTCCTAAGGAGACTCCAATGGAAAATCCAACCGAGCTTACTTTTGCACGGTTTTGGGCTCTCTGAATCTCAGATCTTCATCAAGACGCCAACCTCAGTATGTGCAATGACATCAATTTCTTTATCACACGCGATCTCAAAAGGTGCGCTCCTTCTAAAGATCAATCTACCTTTGGACCACTCAGACGGTTACCCATTCACATCTTGACTACGGTTGTACTTGAGACCCAAATAGTCACAGATCACATTGAGGCTACGGAAGGTATTGACCCATACCTTTCTACCCCGCCTCTCCCAAGTCAGAACATATTAGCCTCTACCGTACCCAATCAACCAGAGCGATCCGCAGTTCCATCTTCCACTACTCTATCCCATGTTCCCTTAGCCTCAAGGCTCAAACAGTTGGTTTCTCCCAAGAAAGACCCCCGCAGCAAGGGAAGAACACATACAACCGGTGAAACTCACAAGAAACGTAAAGCATCCAAGCAAGCCAAAGCTCCCAAGGAAGCAGAACCCTCGAAGAAGCAAAAACTCCAACATGTTGTATCATAAGATGATTACTCCAAGTCCAATCAATCCTCTGGTGATTCTGATCTCGACTCTGCTCCTATCGCTATCCTCAAGAAAAGAAAAACCAAACCCTCTAGCCAAATGCGTGACCGGACAGATACCGCAGTCTCTCAAAAGGCTCCGGTAGTCCTTGGGGTTGCCGCAGACCCATTTGCTACTGCCCTATCTAGCTACTCGAACACAGCAAGTGTGCTCGTTTCATCTCAACGTGGAGACTCACCCCAACTAGATCCCAAGAGGATTTAATTGGTTCTTCTCACCCTAAGGTCTCCAGGGCTTCCAGACTTCCTTTCTTTCAAGAATCGGAGTTGCGCTCCATTCTAGACATTGTAATCCAAACACTCGATACACCTACCCAACCGCATGGCAATTCTTCAGCCCATGCCAGAACGGAGCCGAGACCAAACTTGACCACGGGTCAAGGAGACCGAGGAAGCTCCGAAAATCCTACTCTGCTTACATCCTTTCCAGGTGGTTTAGGCATAGTGAGCACAAATGTGCAAGGATCTGTGAACCGGAGGGACACCTCGGTGCGTTTCCAAGGAATTGACGGTACTCATTCTGATAACACATGGGTTCACTACAAACCCACCACTGAATCCAAAGCCAAGAAGTATACTGCTTTCCGTAGGGCATTTCAAGCAAGGAAATATCATCAAACAAAGCAACTTCAACAAAAACAACAGGAAATCCAGTCTGTGGCCAAGTACTGGGCCGACGCCATAAACAATGCCAACACGGTAGCTACAATTCTAAAGGTCCAGACCTGGATGGAGGAAATGGCTGAGACCATCAGCAAAGCTCAGTCCAATCCAAATGTTGCAGGATCATCCAGGCCCCTGCCAACAATTGTTGCTAATAACTCTAAAGATGACGGAACCGCAATTGAAGTCAGTTCCGCACCAACCTTTGGCTTCGATGACTTCGACATGAATGAGGTCAATCAACCGGAACACTCAGATGATGTCATGATGATCTTCGATGAAGAAGAAGAGTCGAGCGGATCCCAGCATTCTACTTCTAAACCCAAGGAGAAAAAGAAGAAAAAGAAGTTAGCAGTCTCCAGAAAATAATTCCTGTCTCTGCAAGACAAAGTGGATCAAATTCTTGCTGTGGTGAAATCTTCCCAACCGCAATCTGAGGACCTGCCTGGCCCGCAGTCTCTCATCGACCGCATCGAAAGACTTGAAGCCAGAGAGCGTCTTGCCGCAGAACGAATCTCTCTTAAAGTGGAAATGGGCATCCGAGCCCTTGATAACAATCGCAAGGCTGATCATCAACATTTCCTCACCACCGCCGAAAAACTTATTTCTGAAGTATCCTCCATCAAATCTGATCTTCAATCCATCATTTCGGATCAATCTGCTCACTCCCGGAAACTTTTTGATGAAACGCACAATGCATATGAATCTACCATTTCGATCCTACAGTCAACCATCAACATCCTACGTCGCTCTTTGATGTCCAACTTTCATGGTCCAGAAATCTTGCGCCTCACCAAGGAGATTCACAGATTGCTCTTTAACACCGCAATCCGAAACAACCAACAGCTTGCTGATGCACTAAAGGCTCAATTTAACGAAGTTTATGGAAAGATTGATGGTCTTAAGCAATGGCTTGAGGAAGTGCCAACTGCTCCTCCCTCAACAGGGGGAAGTGAAGAATGATACTTGGAACAACACTCTCATCCGCACCAACATCTAAACTCTCCCGTCATTAATGAAAAAGTTCCTACCCCACAACCCTCACCGCAGCCCTCTCCTCAGAAAAGTCCAATCCATTCTCCTCATCCGTCTCCGGTTCATGATGATCAACATCTTTCCTCACACCATCTTGAGACTCCCCCTCATCTCAAGAATTTAGAACCAGAAATGTCATTTGAGAACTCCTTTGACTCTTCCAAAACCAAACAGAAGAAAGCTGATTGGAGAGCAGCCAAATTTGCAGAATTAATTTGGAGAGATCATGGATTCGACATTACTCTGGATGAATCCCTTGTCCACTCATGGGTTAATCCCATCCGAAGACTACTGGACGATGACTACAAGCCCTACCTCACTTTTGCAGAACCTCCCTCAGACGGTTATTGGGACATTCCCATTTCCCCCAATGCAAAGTTCTTTACGGTGTTTGAATCGTTTGACCGCAACCTCCCATATGAACAAAGGTTGCCTCTAGAGTTTGAAAGACTTAACAGATTCCATGCCAATCATGGATCTGCAATCGAGAATATCTGGTCCAACGACAGACCCACCGCAGTTAAAAACTACAAGCCCCTAAAGTTCATGAAGGCTGAATTCATCCAATATACCCTCACCAGAAGGAATTCAGACTACATCCGAACCCAAGCTGATTTCCCTTCCATGAACCCGGAAGAAATCTTTCTGATTGCAAAGGTATTTTAGAACAAGTTTGAAAAACATCTGAAGATGAAGACTGCGTATGAAAGGGCTTGAGGGTTTCTAAAAGATATTGTCTGTGATTTTGCAAGAATTGATGCGGTTATTCACCCAGTACTCGCTCAAAAGTTTAATCTTCCTCCTCTTGAACCAACTCCGGTCCTGACTGAAGGCTTTCAAGAAAGATCCCTTGGAGCAAGTAACTTCCCAGATCTTGGAGTCATTTTCAAACGCTTAAACGATGAAATAAAATACTTCATCCCAATGACTGCCATGAACCGCATGACCCGGAAGCAAATGGAGATCACTCAGACTGCAGTCAACAAATCAAAACACACAACTGCTGAAGTGAAGTTTGAAATCTCAAGGAGGATTGCGTGGCTTAAGGAAATCGGAAAGTTCTGGAGGATTCTCATCAAGTTTCTCAAGCTTGGCTCATGAAAGAAAAGTTGAAGAGGTCACTTAGGGGGAAATTGTTGAAACATAGAAGTGACCCTCTTAAACTTCATCCAAACCGCAACCACAATCTTATCCGTAACCACTCTCTCATCAGCAGTCAAGCACCGCAACAGCAGTTATCTTCATCATCAACACTTAGCCTTAGTCTTTTATCTGTTTTTCTTATAGTACTTTCTTTTATCCAATGTGCCCTGCGTGGCAACTCTCGACAGATAGGACTTTTGTAATCTTCAAGACTCTATAAATAGAGTTCTCATTTTCAGAGTGAATATACACATCTCTACGCATCTTGAATCTCTCATCTCCATCTTACTACCTCACCTTAAAAATCTTCAGATTCTAATATCGTTACGTCTTCGGAGCAAGTCAGTCTTGACTTAATCACTAAGTTTGATCTCACTTACTAACTTTGTCTGATTGCATTCCTCGTTAAGAATCAACTTAAGTGTATACTTGATATAATACTTGCTGTCTTTTATGTTTCCTTATATTTCCGCAACTAATCATCTAACTATCTAACTCTAACTTATATTATTGTTGAGCTTTATGATCCTTTGAGATAAACTTTAATTTCCGTAATATAAATTTGTTCTAACGTTTCTTCAAGTGTGTTTATCAAGTTTTTCTCTCAACACATTCTTATGGGCTGCTTAGAGCCTAAGCAACCATATAAGTGTTTGACTGAAACCCTAACTCCTCACCAATATAAAGGGACCCTTGGCCACCTAAAATCGGCTACAGATAACCCTAAGAGTTCTAGGAGTCTATTTTTAGCCTTCCCCTCTCTCTTTTGCATTCTTCAATTGTTTTGGTGTTTGTGATCTATTAGAGGCACAACATTTGAGGTGCTAAGGTTCTCAAAGGCTCAAGTTCTTCAAGCAACAATCAAGGTAACCTTCTAACTAGTTTATTATCTATGATTTCGATTTTTATGATATGCGAGATTGGGGTTTTGCAAGTCTTCGGCAATTATGCATGTACAAATTAGAAAAACTAGATCCAAGCATTAGGGTTTGCATGTACACCATAGGATTGTTGTAATGCTCAAAACCCATTAGTGTTATCAGAGCCTAGGATGTTTGTTCTAATGTATTTGATGCAAAGTTTATTGTTCTTGGCTGTTAAAACTCGTTTTCTGATTTCGACCAAACTCACGACGTGACTCACTGAGCTCACGACGTGAGTTCAGCTGCTTGCTGGATTCCGAATGTTCTGCCTTAATTTGCTTTAGATAATTACCATAAATTGTTTTTCAAATTTAAAAATCATATTTTCTGTTATGGTAATTGATATCTTAATCTGTAACGATATGATTTTTCAAAACAAAATTTTCAATTTTTAAACTCATAAAACATATGTCTCATCATTAATTCTCAAAACAACCAACAAGTTTTCAATACAATTATTCAAATCCAGGATCCACAATCATAGCTCCATATCAAGAGTGTGTGTACAATCACGTCGGTGCCTTCCCGCGATCCTCGGAAGTACCTGAAACACATAACACATAACACGGTAAGCACAAATGCTTAATGAGTTCCCCAAAATACCACATACAACAATTCGCCACTCGAGGCTATACTCTGTAAGACCCTCCGGTCTATGTGTCTCAGCGGGACCCTCCAGTCCCGTAGCTCGTTGGACCCTCCGGTCCGGTCTGATTGAGAACCCTCTGGCCTCATAGTTCGTTGGACCCTCCGGTCCGGTCTAAGCAACAAATAATATAGAATACAATACATATCACGCAATCATGCATAACTCAAGCAAGCACATAAGACCCTTTGGTCACACATAATTACCACTCTAGGTAAAGTATAGTGAGAAGACTCACCTCGTAAGATAGCTAGTAAAAGTCTCGTGCCCGAAATCCTCGGTCTAGCCTCCGCCTATCACAATTAATATTTCTAATTAATATTCTACTTTTATCTCTGAAAAGCGGGTAGAAGATCATTCTACCCTTCCCTGACCTCTTTCACTCATTTTGACCAAACCCTAAAGTCAACAGAAGTCAACTCCAATCAACGGTCCAACTTTGACCAGACTCGTCGAATGCACTCGGGAGACTCGTCGAGTCTAGTCGATTCATGGCAACCCCAACAAGCTCCAACTCGACGAGCTAACCCCTAACTCGACGGGTCACCATCTGACTCAGTTCATCGGGACAAAACCCTGGGCTACTCGCCGAGTCAGCGGCTCGAATCGGCGAGTCTATTAAGACTCTTTTGCATTCAGACGATTTAGTGCAAGATACTTTCCCAAACTTCAGATCTATGCACTAAAGGCTCATTAATCACGTAAAGGTTCGACCTTTATGACCATGCATCACTCATCTAGCTCTATTTGACAAATAACCCTCATAATGGTGTCATAAGCTCAATATTCTTATGTGACTGCATAAAGCTGGGTTCTTGGGGCTCTCTGGACCTCTCAAGTTCCAGATCTGATGTATAAGCCTCAAAGGGACTTCACATATTTCATAACTCAACTTAAAAGAGGGTAAAGAAACCCTAAATTCATGAGATCTACTAATCAAACGAAAACGGGTATGAAGTCATACCTTCAACAGCAGCCTTGAATGAAATTGTGAAAGATATGAGCCCCTTCTAGACAGCTGAGCTTGAACCCTCTCCTTCTTCCTTGCAAGAATGCACCAAAAATGAAGAAATTAGCTCCCTCTCTCTCTCTAAGCTCTCTGGATCGATTAGGGTCACTCAAGGGAAAGTGTGGCCGCAAATAGAGGCCATAAGAGCCTTTAAATAGGCCACAAACCCGAGCAATTAGGGTTTTTCTCAGCAGAGTTGACTCGGCGAGTCAGATACCCGACTCGTCGAGTCCATTCATTAAACACGTCACCAAGTCGCGATCCCACTCAACGAGTTGAGGCACCAACTCGTCGAGTCCACCCAAAATCCTTAAAATAAATGCTTAAATTAATATACCTGGAAAACCGGATGTTACAACTCTCCCCCACTAGAATCAGACTTTGCCCTCGAAGTCTTGCTCCGCAAATAGCTCAGGGTACTGCTCCTGCATTTCTGACTCCGGTTCCCAAGTCAAATCGGACCCCTTCCGATGTTGCCACTGGAGCTGAACCAGGGGCACTTCCTTGTTCCTCAGAACCTTCACCTTCCGATCTATGATCGCGATCGGCCTCTCGATGTAATTCAGGCTTACATCTACCTGAATGTCCTCTAAAGGTACCACTACCGTCTCATCAGCCACACACTTCCGCAACTGGGACACATGGAAGGTGTTATGAATCTGACTCAACTCTTCAGGCAGCTCCAAACAGTAAGCTACCTTCCCCACTCTGGCGGTCACTCTGAAAGGACCGATGTATTGGGGCCCCAACTTTCCTCGTTTTCTTAACCGAATCACCCCTTTCCATGGGGAAAATTTCAGGAGTACAAAATCTCCGACCTGGAACTCGAGCTCGGATTGTCGCCTATCCGCATAACTCTTCTGGCGACTCTAGGCTGTCAGTAACCTCTGTCTGACCTGCTGAATCTGCTCAGTCGTCTTCAGCACTATCTTAGTGCTGCCCATAACTCTCTGCCCCACCTCTCCCCAACAGATGGGGGTGCGACACCTTCTCCCATACAGGAGCTCAAAGGGAGGCATACCAATACTCGAGTGATGGCTGTTGTTGTAAGAAAACTCAGCCAAGGGTAGGTGTGTGTCCCAACTCCCACCAAAGTCCATAACACATGCTCGAAGCATGTCCTCGAGCGTCTGAATCGTTCGCTCGCTCTGTCCGTCTGTCTGTGGGTGGTAGGCGGTACTAAAATGCAATCGCGTTCCCTACTCCTCATGGAACTTCTTCCAGAATCTGGAAGTAAAACGCACATCCCGATCCGACACTATGGACGTCGACACTCCATGCCAAGCTATCACCTCTCGCACATAAATCTCTGCCAGCCTCTCAGCAGAAGAGCTCTCACTAATAGCAAGGATGTGATCACTCTTCGTCAACCGATCCACAATCACCCAGATTGTGTCAACTCCCCGCGCCGTTCTCGGTAATTTGGTGATAAAGTCCATCTAGATCTGCTCCCACTTCCACTAGGGAATCTCCAAAGGCTGCAATGGACCATGTGGACGTTGGTGCTCTGCTTTGACCCGACGGCAGGTCAAGCACCTCTCGACCACCCAAGCAACATCCCTCTTCATATAGGGCCACCAATAATCTCTCTTCAGATCCAAATACAACCTAGTGGCCGCGAGATGGATCGAAAATCTCGACCTATGCGCTTCCTCCATCAAAGTGCTACGAGCTCCGCCCGTATAAGGTACCCAAATCCGACCTCGAAAGGTCATAAGTCCCCGGCTATCCGTCACAAACTCGGATACTTGCCCAATCACCCGCTCCCTCTTGCGATTCTTCGGTCTCACGGTCTCCTCATAGGCCTCTCGAATGATATCCAATACCGGAGTCATCACTGTCATCCTCATGCATATATCCTGAATTGGGGCACTTTCCGCCTTGCGACTCAGAGCATCGGCTACCACGTTAGCCTTGCCCGGGTGATACATAATCTCACAGTCATAATCTTTTACCACGTCCAACCACCTCCTCTAGCACATATTCAGGTTGGGCTGATCCATCAGATACTTCAAGCTCTTGTGGTCCGTATATATGGTACACCGAACCCCGTACAAGTAATGGCGCCAGATCTTGAGGGCGAACATCACTGCCCCCAACTCTAAATCGTGGGTGGGATACCTCGTCTCATGAGGCTTCAGCTGCCACGATACGTATGCTATCACGTGCCCTCTCTGCATAAGCACTGCACCTAACCCCGATATAGATGCATCGCAGTAAACCACAAAGTCCTCCATTCCCTCAGGAAGAGCTAACATTGGAGCTTCGCATAATCTCTGGCGAAGAGTCTCAAACGACGTCTGCTGCTCAAGACCCCAAGTGAAAGCAACGCCCTTCCGGGTCAACCTGGTGAGAGGAACGGCGATCTTGAAGAAGTCTCTGATAAACCTCCGATAGTAGCCGGCCAACCCCATAAAACTCCTGATCTCGGTGGGGGATCTCGGCACCTCCCAACTCATAACCGCCTCAATCTTGGCCGGGTCGACTAAAATCCCATTCTGATTAACGAGGTGTCCCAAAAACTGTACCTCTCATAACCAGAAATCACACTTGGAGAATTTGGCATAAAGCCTCTCCGATCTCAATGCTCCGAGGACTTTTCTCAAATGCTCCTCATGTTGTTCTCTAGACCTCGAATATACCAAGATATCGTCAATGAACACGATCACCGAACGATCCAACATAGGCCTGCATACCAAGTTCATGAGATCCATGAACGCTGCTAGTGCATTGGTGAGCCCGAAAGGCATCACCACGAACTCGTAATGCCCATAACGAGTTCTAAATGATGTCTTCTGAATATCCTCCTCACGAACCCTCATATGGTGATAACCAGACCTCAAATCGATCTTGGAAAACCAAGATGCACCCTACAACTGATCGAACAGATCGTCGATCCTCGGGAGTGGATAACGGTTCTTGACCGTCAGCTTGTTTAACTCCCAGTAATCAATGCACATCCGGTGCGAGCCATCCTTTTTCTTGACAAAAAGGATCGATGCTCCCCACGGCGAGCTACTCGGCCGGATAAATCCCTTTCCCAACAGCTCTTGAAGCTGCGAGAATAACTCTTGCATCTCTGGCGGCGCAAGGCGATAGGGCGCCTTGGCGATAGGTGCCGCCCCCGGAAGTAAATCAATACGAAACTCCACCTGCCTCTCGGGAGGCACACCTGGTAACTCCTCGGGGAAAACGTCCGGAAACTCGCTAACCACCGGAACCTCAGCGACAGTACTCGGTCTCTTCGTAACATCCCGCGTATCTGACACATACGCCAGAAAACCCATGCAACCCTGCTGCAAGCTCTGCCTCGCTCGAGCAGCCGAACAAAATGCTGACTCAGATCGGGTACCCTCGCCGAATACTGTAAGTAATCCCCCACTAGGGTTCTGGATGGTCACCAATTAACACTCACAGTCGATCATAGCCCCGAATCGACTCAACCAGTCCATGCCCACGATGACACAGACATCCCCCATCGCGATAGGTACCAAATCTATTGGAAACTCGACTTCAAAAATCTCAAGCACACATCCCCGGATCACATCAGTCGCAAAAACAGCATGCTCATCAGCTATGGAGACTCTCAAAGGTCGACTCAATGCCTCGCGTCGGATACTGATGTGACGACTAAATGCTAGAAAATACGAAGGATCGACTCGCACCCGAGTCAAACAACACCAAAGCAGGTACAGAACTCACAAGAAAAGTACCTAAACATATCACAAATAAGCACCATATATAAACAAAAGATTAAGCAAAAGATCACATACCAGCCACAACATCGGGTGCTGCGTGGACCTCCTCCGCTGTCAACTGGAAGGCTCTACCGCGAGCCTTCGGTGCCTCGGCCTTCACGGACCGACTCTCTGTAGCTCGAGTAGTAGAAGGCGCAGATCCCTGCGTTGATCCCTGAAGAAACTGCGGGCACTCGGCCTTCCTATGGCCAGCCTGGTTGCAATGGAAGCAAACCGAAAATCCCTTGGGGGAATCCCTCGCGATATGCCCCTCCTTCCTGCACTTGTAACACACACCTGCTCTACACACCCCATCATGGCTCTTGCCGCACTTCCCACAAGTGCGACCCTTCTGCCCTCCCGATCTCGAATCAGCGGGCTTTGCCCGCTTGGCCGCCGGCTGAGACTGTGTCGGCCGCCTATCCCTCCTCTGAGACTCCGCCTCCTCCCTGGCCTGAGTCTCTAGCTTAATCTCCCTATTCCGAGCATTTTACTGGAGCTCGGTAAATGTTCGGTATGTCGAGTTCGCCACGAACTCACGAATGTCTCTCCTCAGAATGCTCAAATATCGGCTCATACGTGCCTGCTCAGTAGACACGTGCTCAAGGCAAAACAACGCCCTCTCATGAAACATCCGTGTGATCACAGTCACAGACTCAGTCCCCTGCTCGAGGGACAAGAACTCCTGGGCCAACCGTTCCCTCTCCACCGGGGGAACGTACTCGTCTCGAAACATAGAGGTGAACCTCTCCCAAGTCACCGTGGTAAGCTCTGCAGTAGTAAAGTCAGCTGTCACAAACTTCCACCAGTCCTTCGCTCCCAAGCGAAGCTGATTCAGCACGAATCATACCCTCAGATGCTCTGGACAAGAACATGTGTAGAAGCATCCCTCAATGTCAGAGATCCATCTCATCGCGGCTATCGGATCTTGAGTCCCATCAAACTCTGGTGGCTTCGTGTTGCTGAACTCCTGGTACAGCAACGAGTCACCCCCCTGTGGCCTAGCAGCGGCAACGGCTGCGGTGGCCGCAGCAACATCAGCATCAGTAAGAGCAGCGTACCGCTCGTCAAATGTCTCAATCAGCGTGGTCTTGATAGACCCAAACATCTCTGGTATCTCAGCTCGAATGGCTGCAACCACCTCATCATGAATCATCCTGCGAATCTCATCATCGCTAACACCGCTGCTCTCTGGGGTGTGGCGGGTACCCACCATGATGTCTCTGAAACACAACACAAAAGAAATCAGAGACTCGCTCGAGTATTCTTGCACTCAATTACTCAACCCTACTTGTTCCTTAGTACCCTAAGGATTCTTACCTGGGCTACTCACTGATCCAGTGTTTCCAGTAGTACGGGCCCTATACTACCTTCCACACCACATCAATATTCACCCCAAGTCCTCCTCCTAGGATTCTAGTTCACAAGTACTCTATGTCTCGCTGAGCGCATGATACCACCCAGTAGACCTCTCATAAGCTCCTCTCTGCTACCTACTCACACTCGAAGAAATTCACAGTAGCAGTCACTCCTAGGCTAAGGCATCACAAATCAGGCCCACTCTAGTCCTAAATATGAATACCTAACCTACTCTAGCATGAATAACACATATCATAACACATAACGTAAGGGTATTTTGGGAAATCACCGTTCGGGCGCTGGCCGATTGTACACACTGCTCTTTTCCGCTTTTTCTGGAATCTTTTACTCTTTTTAGAAAAATTGTTTCTTTTTGAAAACTTTTTCTCAAATCCTCAGTTTGAGTCCAGATATGCCCGTATGTGTATCCGAATCCCTCAAACCAAGGCTCTGATACCAACTTGTAACGAATTTTTTTTAAAAAAATAAATTTTCAATTTTTAAACTCATAAAACATATGTCTCATCATTAATTCTCAAAACAACCAACAAGTTTTCAATACAATTATTCAAATCCAGGATCCACAATCATAGCTCCATATCAAGAGTGTGTGTACAATCACGCCGGTGCCTTCCCGCGATCCTCGGAAGTACCTGAAACACATAACACATAACACGGTAAGCACGAATGCTTAGTGAGTTTCCCAAAATACCACATACAACAATTCGCCACTCGAGGCTATACTCTGTAAGACCCTCCGGTCTATGTGTCTCAGCGGGACCCTCCAGTCCCGTAGCTCGTTGGACCCTCCGGTCCGGTCTGATTGAGAACCCTCTGGCCTCATAGTTCGTTGGACCCTCCGGTCCGGTCTAAGCAACAAATAATATAGCATACAATACATATCACACAATCATGCATAACTCAAGCAAGCACATAAGACCCTCTGGTTACACATAATTACCACTCTAGGTAAAGTATAGTGAGAAGATTCACCTCGTAAGATAGCTAGTAAAAGTCTCGTGCCCGAAATCCTCGGTCTAGCCTCCGCCTATCACAATTAATATTTCTAATTAATATTCTACTTTTATCTCTGAAAAGTGGGTAGAAGACCATTCTACCCTTCCCTAACCTCTTTCACTCATTTTGACCAAACCCTAAAGTCAACAGAAGTCAACTCCAATCAACGGTCCAGCTTTGAGCAGACTCGTCGAGTGCACTGGGGAGACTCGTCGAGTCTAGTCGATTCATGGCAACCCCAGCAAGCTCCAAGTCGACGAGCTAACCCCTAACTCAACGGGTCACCATCTGACTCAGTTCATCGGGACAAAACCCTGGGCTACTCGCCGAGTCAGTGGCTCGACTCGGCGAGTCTATTAAGACTCTTTTGCATTCAGACGATTTATTGCAACATACTTTCCCAAACTTCAGATCTATGAACTAAAGGCTCATTAATCATGTAAAGGTTTGACCTTTATGACCATGCATCACTCATCTAGCTCAATTTGACAAATAACCCTCATAATGGTGTCATAAGCTCAATATTCTTATGTGACTGCATAAAGCTGGGTTCCTGGGGCTCTCTGGACCTCTCAAGGTCCAGATCTGATGTCTAAGCCTCAAAGGGACTTCACATATTTCATAACTCAACTTAAAAGTGGGTAATGAAACCCTAAATTCATGAGATCTACTAATCAAACAAAAACGGGTATGAATTCATACCTTCAACAACAGTCTTGAATGAAATAGTGAAAGATCTGAGCCCCTTCTAGATAGCTGAGCTTGAACCCTCTCCTTCTTCCTTGCAAGAATGCACCATATGAAGAAATTAGCTCCCTCTCTCTCTCTAAGCTCTCTGGATCGATTAGGGTCTCTCAAGGGAAAGTGTGGTGGCAAATGGAGGCCATAAGAGCTTTTAAATAGGCCACAAACCCGAGCAATTAGGGTTTCCCTCTGCAGCGCTGACTCGGCGAGTCGGATACACGACTCGTCGAGTCCATTCATTAAACACGTCACCAAGTCGTGATCCCACTCGACGAGTTGAGGCACCAACTCGTCAAGTCCACCCAAAATCCTTAAAATAAATTCTTAAATTAATATACCTGGAAAACCAGATGTTACATAATCAAATTAATGGATAATTATCAATTTAAGATAATTACTTGTTTTATAAGATAAAGATTTATTATTTGTAAATTGATTTGAATTTTCTTACATGAAATTGAATTAGGTCAAATTTAGATAATCACTAATTAATTGTTTAATTAAATTATTTGTAATTTGATCTAGATAGTTTTGAAAAGTTTCAAAACTTTCCCTCAAGTTTTGGAATTTAAATTTTTGATTAAAAGGTTAATTTTGAAATATTTAAATTCTAAACCCTAGAATTTTACAAGTTTAAAATTCAACCCTTATACTATTATAATATTATGATTATATATATATATATATATATATATATATATATATATATATATATATATATATATATATATATATATATATATATATATATAGATTAAGCTAGTCTTACCGATAGTAGGCCTCATTTACGAAGGCGATCTATAAAGGGGGTATAAGGTTGTTGCCTATAAAATGGCAGTTTAATGGGTGTCCACTCTCACCCACCGCTTCCTTGATTGGTGGAGGGTCGTTAGCCGAACGGGTAGGATAGGGAAACTAATTCCTCATTAAAAGTATAATGGCTAATAAAGTAACTAAATTTTTTTATAAAATTCCCAATCTTAATTACTTTAGGAAAAATGTGAAATTGTATGCTATTCCATGAATTTGCACTTTGCACCTTGCCAAGTCGTTAGTGGAGCGTGCGTGGCTAACCGGCACACTAATTTGGGACTAGCTTGGGTGGCAATGGGTGGATCGATGTTTATCATAGACAAATGGAGCCTGTGTGGTTAACCGGCACATTGGTTAGGTGGTAAATGACATCGAGAGCACCAAGCACATTTGCAGGGTTATTCACACCTTGTTTGTGATCCTCGGTATCCTAGTCACAAACTTGAAGGGCATAATCGAGATTTAAACATGCCATTGAAAAGTTCAATGAATCTAAAAAGAATCTAGGAATTTCAATTCATTTAAAACTTAAAGTCTTTTTTCGTTTTTCATGGTGGGAATTAGTGAATCGTCATTCACTTACCTTCAAATTATTTGCAATTAGATTACGACATCCCTTTTCTGAATTGTAAATAATGTTGTTGGGTCCTAGCCCTAATTTCTCATTTGGGTGTTTAATTGGGGATTCATATCTAATCAAAAACCTTGTCTCTTTTCTTTTTCAGACGTCTAATCAAAACAACAACAACGCTTCAGGCTCTAACGCTTCTGGCTCCTTTTCTCTCATGAACCTTTGTGGGAGAGTGATCTTTAATAGCACGAACTTTAACGACTTGATTTGTAACATACGAATGGTGACCAGATAGAAGGACAAAGAATATGTTATCGATAAGGAGCTCAAGGAGGTTAATGTCAATACTGCCACTCCTGAAGAATTAGCGGCCTACGAGGCACATGCGAAAGTTCATTGCATCATGCTAGCTACTATGACTGTCGAACTCCAAAATTCTTATGAGGACTACTATCCCTATGAGATGTACCAGGCAAGAGAGGTATGAGATCATCGCCTCGATGATCACTACCAAAATGAAGGATGGAGAGTCCATCACGGCCCACTTGCAGAAGATGCAGAGATATGCGGACCGCTTGCTGAAGTTAAATGTCAACTTCGATGAGGAGCTGGCGATTGATATCATTATCCACTCCTTACCTCCTTGCTACGACCAGTTTCATATGACCTATCACATGAACAAGGAGGAAGTCACACTAAGCAAGCTTTAAGGTCTCTTGTGAATTGCTGAGAGCAGTTTAAAAGGCAAGTCTGTTGCATCAACTCCTACTGCTGCTGCCCCTATCCTGAATATTGGGCAAGGTAAAGGGAAGAAGAGGAAGGCTCCTTCCAAGAGCTTCAAGGGCAAGCCACATGATGGATTCTCTTCTAATGGGACCAAAGTTGGTTCTGCCACCCCCTCCACCAACCCCAAAGAAGCAGAGTGCTTCTACTGCCACGAGAAAGGGCATTGGAAACGAAGCTGCCTGAAGTACTTACAGGATATCAAAGATGGGAAGATAAACCCCACCTTCGTAGGTATTTATACTATTCAATCTAATAACTCATCACATTCTAGTTCTTGGGTACTTGATACAGGATGTGGTTTTCACATTTGTTCAGATTTGCAGGGTCTAAGAAGAAGTAGGGATGTGGAGCATGGGAAGATGAACCTGATCATGGGGAATAGGAAAGTGTCGCCTATCACCAAGATTGGGGTTTACTCTTTAGTGCTTAGTAGTGGGTTAGGATTAGAGTTGAATAAATGTTGCTACTCGTCTGATATGGCGAGAAACATTATTTGTTTTCATGGTTTGTATAAACAATGATTTAGATTTTCATTTAATAATGAAATTGACTCTATTAATGCTTATTTGAATGGTGTTTTCTATTTTGAAGCATTGCCTTGTAATGGAATATATGAAACTGTGATGATTGTTGATAACTTAGAAAATAATGTATTGCAAATCGATTCGTCCAATGGTTGGACAAAGCATGCTTGTGGCATTGTTGTCTTGGACATATCAACAAGAAACGCATGGCCCGACTCCAAAAGGATGGAGTGTTGGAGTCATTTGACCTAAAATCAGATGACACTTGCGAGTCTTGTTTACTTTGAAAGATGACCAAGTCACCCTTCACTGGTACTTGTGAAAGGGGTGAGGGTTTGTTGGATCTCATACATACTGATGTATGTGGGCACCTTCAGATCCACCACAAGGGACGTTTGTCACTTCTATGTGACTTTTACTGATGATTATATCCGATATGAGTATATCTACTTAATCAAGCATAAGTCAGAGACCTTTGAAAGGTTCAAAGAGTTTAAACAAGAAGTGGAGAATCAACTAGGCATGAAGATAAAGATACTATGCTCCGATCGGGATGATGAGTATCTTAGTATCGAATTCCACGAGTATCTAAACGAATGTGGAATAGTTTCACAATTGACGCCACCTAAGACACCACAACTTAATGGTGTAGCTGAGAGGCGCAATCGGACCTTGTTGGACATGGTTCGTTCCATGATAGTCGTGCTTCGCTACCTATCTCATTCTGGGGGTATGCCTTAGAGACTACCGCCCATATTCTTAACCTAGTCCCTACCAAGAAGGTTGCCAAAACACCTCACGAGAAGTGGACAGGGAAAGCTCCCTCATTGGCGCATATCAAGGTTTGGAGTTGCGAGGCTTTCGTAAGACGAGAGACTCACGACAAGCTTGAACCTCGTAGTGAGCGGTGTATTTTCATTGGATACCCATAAAAGTCCTATGGATATCTCTTCTATAGACCGAGTGACAATGTTGTCTTTGTTGCGAGGAGATGAGTCTTTCGTGAGAGAGAAATCATATGCCAAGAGGATAGTGGGAGGAAAATTGATCTTGAAGAGCTTCAAGAGTCAAGCGATGAAGGAACCTCTAACACTAGCGATCAACCTGAGGAGGAAACTTCTATTGAACCAGTTGACGAGTGCTTACCTCTTACACTATCTAGTAGAGTTAGTGTTCCACCTGGGTTTTATGGGTTCCATATTACTACTGAGGGTGATACGTTTATTAGTGATAGTACACTAGTAAATTTGGATGAACCTAACAACTACAAGGAAGCCATGGCAGGCCCGGAGTCTGCGAAATGGAAGGAGGTGATGGACAGCGAGATTTAGTCCATGTATGACAATCAAGTTTGGAACTTGGTTGACAATGTACCAGGACGTAAGACGGTTGGGTGCAAGTGGATCTTCAAGAAGAAGACCGACATGGATGGGAAAGTGCAAACATATAAGACATGATTTGTCGCGAAGGGCTTTAATCAAACTCCTGGAGTTGACTATGATGAGACCTTCTCACCGGTTGCGAAGATAAATTCTATTAAAGTGATGCTAGCCATAGCTGCGTTTCATGACTATGAAATATGTCAGATGGATTTCAAAACCGCTTTCCTTAATGGGAAGTTGGCTGAGGATGTTTACATGAGTCAGCCAGAGGGTTTTGTCGATGCGAAGCATCCTAATAGAGTGTGCAAGCTTGAGAAATCCATTTATGTATTGAAACAAGCATCTCGCAGATGGAATCTTTGTTTTGATGAGAAAGTCAAAGAGTTTGGATTTACAAGGAGAGAGGATGAGTCCTGCGTATATGTCAAAGCTAGTGGGAGTATAGTTAATTTTCTTATTTTGTATGTCGATGACATACTGCTCATAGGAAATGACATCCCAACCTTGCAGGAGGTTAAGTCCTGGCTTGGGAAGTACTTCACTATGAAGGACCTCGGAGAAGCTGCCTATATTCTATGGATAAGGATAATGAGAAACAGGAGTAAAAGACTAATAGGACTTATTGAAAGTACTTACTTGGATAAGGTACTAAAGGGTTTTAGTATGGAAAATTCCAATAAATGGGAGTTACCAATCCAAAGCAATACCAAACTAAGTAAGACTCAGAGCCCGAGTACAGAGACTGAGATAGCAGAGATGAGCCGAGTACCTTACGCTTCCGCAGTTGGCTCAATCATGTATGCTATGACTTGTACTCGCCCTGATGTGGCCTTCGCTTTGAGCATGGTCAACAGATATCAAGGGAACCCTGGTAGAGCCCATTGGACCGCAATCAATAATATTTTTAAGTACCTACGAAGGACCAAGGAATGGTTTCTTATCCTCGGTGGGAGTGATGACTTGAGAGTACAAGGGTACAGTGACGCCAGTTTTTAGACAGACCGAGATAATTACCGTTCTCAATCAGGCTGGGTCTTTACTCTTAATGGAGGGGCAGTGACTTGGAAAAGTTACAAGCAGTAAACTGTGGCTGATTCAACGTGCGAATCAGAGTACATAGCAACGAGTGAAGCGTCAAAGGAGGCAATATGGCTAAAGAACTTCATCGAAGACCTTGGAGTTGTACCTGCCATAAAGGAGCCTATGGAGATTTTCTGCGATAACGAAGGTGCGGTTGCCTTGACCAAGGAACCAAGGGATCATGGCAGATCCAAGAATATCGACAAGAAATATCACTTTATTAGACATCGTGTAGAAGAGGGACTCCTCGTAGTGAAGAGTGTATCGTCAGGGGATAACCCATCAGATCCCCTTACGAATGGACTGAGTAGGGTAAAGCACTTGCAGCACGCTAGGAGCATTGGGCTGAAGGACGATATTAGTTTTAGTGATTAGATAGCTTTTAGAAACTTGTAATAGATAAATTGTAATTAACATTTGATGATTAAATAAAAGGTGTTTTATTTATAAGTAAAGTTACTCTCTTGTGTTATTTATTTACTATTGTTTCATTTTGCATGTTTTGACTTCCTGAATAATAAGATTATTCGAACCATCCACAGTCGATCATACATGGGAAGTAGGTATGAAAGAAGACTGTCATGAATTGGCTTGTAGACTGTCTAAAGTGTTTGGACATAGCAAAATATTGATGCAACGTTCATGAGTGCTCCTGAAAAGAGAATTGAGTATTGGATTAGACACGCACTTACCTGAATGACTTCATGGAATTTAATCACGAGTGATTGTAAGACGATAATATCATATAGTCTTTAAACCTAGATATATGAGTTGTTGTTTGCGAGTCGGTTGTGCATTGATAATGCGTAAACGCATCAGTAACTTGATGTTATAAAACATATTGTTGTGTACAATTTGATGAGCAAATAGTACAAGCATATAAGTCGAAGTTTATCTGTTCCTTTTGTCCCACAAGGATAAAAGCGATATCTTGGGCCCCTCGATGATTTGGTTGGACTTATGTGTCGGGTCCGTTCAGGACTAAGTTGATGTGTTCAATTAAGTTTTATGTCAGACAGATCAGAGATCAAGAAACAAACTGTTGGACAATAAGTATGACTATGTTCCATGTGATTGTCCACACGATATCTTGAGAACGGATGACTATACGATCCCTTATCTAAAGGACGTGTCAAAGTTCGACAGCGGCTTTTGAGAGCTACGATTGCTAATCAGATTTTGAAGTCGTACTTGCATCTATAGTTATTAGACTTATCCAAGTAGGAGAGTGTTGGATTAGGTGTCTAAGCCCATAACTATATATAGTATGTACTTGACCCGGTTGTAGCATGGTCCTTTTGGGTTGCCTTCACCAAAGCAACTTGACTGGATGAATAATAGAGAAAGAGGTTATTATGGTTTATTAATATATTATATGAATAATATATTAAAGGAGAAATCATATTTGTTTAATTAATATTGGTCAAGAATTAATTAGGAATTAATTTTGTGATCAAAAGATATTAATTAAAGCTAAGGGACTAATATTGTAATTATTGAATAGTTGCAAAGTAGGGTAAGGAAACCCTAGAGATAGGGTGGACGATTTCTTGGGGATAAGGCCTTAGAATTCGTCCAAGGTAGGGATTCTAGAACATTCTTATGGGCTGCTTACAGCCTAAGCAACCATATAAGTGTTTGACTGAAACCCTAACTCCTCACCAATATAAAGGGACCCTTGGCCACCTAAAATCGGCTACAGATAACCCCAAGAGTTCTAGGAGCCTATTTTTATCCTTCCCCTCTCTCTCTCTCTTCCCTTCTCCAATTGTTTTCGTGTTTGTGATCTATTTGAGGCACAACATTTGAGGTGCTAAGGTTCTCAAAGGCTCAAGTTCTTCAAGCAACAATCAAGGTAACCTTCTAACTAGTTTATTATATATGATTTTGATTTTTATGATATGCTAGATTGGGGTTTTGCACGTCTTGGACAATTATGCATGTACAAATTAGAAAAACTAGATCCAAGAATTAGGGTTTGCATGTACACCATAGGATTGTTTTAATGCTCAAAACCCATCATCCCCTAGGGTCTTATTCCTATCTGCCATGGGCTCCCCCATGGTCTTTACCTGGAATGCCAAGGGCTTCCCCCATGGTCTGATATCCAACTGCCACGGGCTCCCCCTGGGGTCTTCCATGCAAGTATCACAATGACAACTAGCATATCACATATCACATAAACAACTAGTATGCCACATATCACATAAACAACTAGTATACCACATATCACATAAATAATGCATATAAACATATAAGGATGTTGTGGACTCCCTACAGGGTCCTACTCCAGGATGTCGTGGGCTCCCCCCAGGGTCATATACCTATGTGCCATGGGCTCCCCCACATGGTCTTAACTACTTGCCATGGGCTCCCCCATGGTCTTTACGTGGAACACCATGAGCTCCCCCATGGTCTAATATCCAACTGTCATGGGCTCCCCCCCCCCCCCCCGGGGGTCTTCACATATCTAGTCAACAAAGTACTAGCACATTCCCATATACATGCATACCAGACATATCAGTAGTGAACCCACCATAAACACTACAACTAACTGAATAGGCCGGCCTTGGTGCCTTAGAGCCATTGGTATGGTGAGGAGACTCACCTCGCACTGCTGAAGTCTCGCGGATAAAATCTAGCTACTGACTGGCTGATCCCTGAGCTGTCAACATCGAAACAACACCGAATTAATAATTGGGTTCCAAAGTATAACCATAAATCCATACTTGGGGTAAAAAGACCATTTTACTCATAACCTAGCTTGGTCCAAGACCAAGGCCCAAACTCAGACTCTGAACGCCCAAAAGCCAAATATTCAACCTAGGCCTAATTATGGCCGAATTTTCCAAATTGGGACCAAACCCCTTACATGGGCCTTACCCTAAATCCATCCAATTATACTAGTCCATACACTTGTTCTCAGATGACCCAACAATAACCCAATCACCAAGGCCCAAAAGAAGGCCCAACTTGAAGCCCAAACTGAAGGGTTTTGAAACATGCAACCCTAGAAACCTTGGATCTAAGGTGTACATGCAACCCTAGAAACCTTGGATCTATGTTTTACTAAGATACATGCAAAATTTGATTTTCCAAGGTTCTTAACCTAACTAGCATGGCATGGGGAACTTTGAAACATAAAAGCTAGTAGAAGAATATACCTTTCTTGTTGCTTGGATTCCTTGAGAACCTTGTGAGCCTAGCACCTCAAGTGTGATGCCTCAAATGTTTCACACAACACCACAACACTTGGAATAACTTTGAGAGAAGTACACTATCACTCAAAATCGGCTAGCCCTCTTGTTCTACACATAGTGCCAATTTTGGTAGCCTATGGGGTCCTTTTATAGTTGTGTCACAAGTAGGGTTACATCATGTAAACCCTAATGGCTTTTCATATAACATGATCCATGGGTTTATAACCTCCATGGACTATCCATGGAGCACCCTATGGGTTTTAGCTCAATTCAATAAACCATGGATCATTAGCCCACTATAAAAGAATGGATGATTTACACAATCAACCTCATATATTTAATTAGTCTCCTTTTGATCACCAAATTAATTCTAAATTAATTCTTGATCAAAACTAATTAAATAATATTATTAATATATTAGAACTTATAATATATTAATAAACCATAAGTGTCCTTTCTCTCATTTAGTCTATCCAAGTGTTGCAATGCCATGCAACCCAAATGGACCATGCCAACCGGGTCAAGTACATTCCAAAAATAGTTATGAACTTAGGCACCTAATCCAACAGTCTCCCACTTGGATAAGTCTAATAACTATAACTGCAAGAATGACTTCAGGAACCGATCAGCAATCGTAGCTCTTTCAAAGTCTCGCGGAACTGAGATGATGATGATACGCCATTTAAGATAAGTGATCATATAATCCTCTGTTCTAGATATCAGCCAGACAAATACATGGAACAATGTCGTACTTATTGTCCAATAGTTTGTTTCCCGATTTTCGATTTGTTTGACATAGAACTTAATTGAACACATCAATTTAGTTCTGACCGGGCCCGGTACATAGGTCACAACAAAATCATCGTGGGGCCCAGATATCGCTTCTAATCCAAGAAGGACCAGATAAACTTCGACTCATATGCTTGTTCTACTACTTGTTGAATTATACACAAAGGCACGTTTTATAACATCGAGTTACCAATGCGTTTTCGTACAATCAATGTATAACCAACTCATAGTCAACAACTCATATCTCTAGGTTTAAAGACTTATATGATATTACTGCCTCACGATCACTCGGGATAAATTCCATGAAGTGATACAAGTGAGCGTGGGTTGAATCCAATACTCAGAACTTATGAGCACTCATGAATGTTGTAGCACCTATTGCTATGTCCAACACTTTAGACATCTACAAACCAACTTCATGACAGTCTTTCCTTAATACCTACTTTGAACGTATTATCGACTGTGGATGGTTTGAATAACTTAGTCATTCGGGAAGAATGACCTAACTATTCTGGAAGTCAAAACATGCAAATTGAAACACAAGAATAATCAAAACCAATATGGCCCCAAGCACCTTTGAGAGTAAATAGAACACCTTTTATTTAAACACCATATTTATTACTCATTATTCATTGTATAATATTTCAAATAATCAACTTTATACTTGAATCTGAAAGAATAGTCATGCCATGCTCCAAGCATGCACACTATGTTTGTCCAAACAATAGTTACGCTATACACCAAGTATGCACACTATGTTTGTCTATGATTCTTACTCTGTGGAATAGATCAATTGACCATAATTCCAATGATTCTCATTTCACAATCCCAAATCCTCATCGTAAATGTAAGAATTCCAAATTCCTTCCATTTAACAAAATTTGTTAGATTCTAAACTTATATGCATTGATCCTCTCGTAATGACTATGCACAAAGTCACAAAGACTTGTCAACAGACATTACAGAGTATTCCAATGGAGATCATTTCATGGAATCGAAGTATCATATTCAAAGTACAATGCTTTGGACATCCTTCTTGCATTAAGTTTCCAAATCTTACACAGATCTAATGAATAACTTCTACCTATGGGAACATTTCTACATTCCCATTTTGACTATCACTTCTGAACAAGAGTTGCCTCTTTTCAGTTAATGTCAATATGGTCCTCTCCAAAAATTTACATCATACTTCCAACTGTCCCTGAGCAACCAATCTTTGGTAAACCTTAGATTGTCCTCGACAATTGCTTAATCACTTTAGTCCTATCCAGTTCTAGTACTTTTTCCCTCTTAATGCCATAGGCATTTGGAAGAATTTGGAACAGATGAATATTATAGCACATGCAATCGATCCTATATCTGAAGCATATGGGACACGATTCATGCTGTCTCACATAAAGACATGATACTAGACCAGTCTTTTGCTATAATATTTCAATTTCTATTTGCCATGTTCTCATAATTCAGATTATGAAAAGGGATGCCGTAATCACAATCGAATTTTAGAACGCAAATAATGTTCCCAAATATAGAATTTCCTTATGTTGAACCATTCCAACATAACATTCATATATATACTTGACTAAATTTGATTAAAATCTCACGATCTGAGGTTTTAGATTTGAAATGAAGTATAATTTCCTCTCCCTTAATTATAGCAAAACAACTTTTCCTAATTGAAACTTTTTGTCTTCTATAATTAATATTGCTAACTTGCAACACTTATTATAATTATCATGCTCCCACTTGCATGATGATTATTAACATAACACTTATGCTCCCACTAGCTTTGACATGTACTCAGAAATCAGCTAGACTTCTAGAAATCAATACTTTATTGACTTTCTTACCAAAGTTCAGATTTCTGGTACGAGATGCTTTGATAAAACTTTATCAAAATCATACACCTTTATTAAGATAGCACACATGTGTGTCTAAATAATTTTAGAACTATGAAAAGGGATGTCGTACTCATAGTCACAATTGTTTAGACCTTTTCCATTTCTCACAAATCCATGTTAGTGTGCCGGTTAACCACACACGCTCTACTAACGACTTTAAGAATGCAAATATCACAATTGATATCTACTTAAAAACACTTAGTGAAAGCGTTTCCTCACCATCATTTTCATGAATCAGAGAGAATCCTTATGACACTTAGATTTTATGGTGTATGTGTTTCTATCCATGTGAATTTGTCAAAACCATAATCACAAGACAAGGTTAGTGACAAATCCAAACTCATATGGACTGAACTTGTGTAGTCTTAACTTCTTGCCACCTGGCAGCACAAGGGCCTGCCATTGCTTCCAAGTTGTTATGCTACCAATTGAGAACTCTCGGAACTCATATGCAAAGCCAACTTTAACTGGAATGGGCATAGAAATAGGAATATGTCAACACGATAGGTTATAATCCTCAAGTCGTGTGCTAGTGATACACTACATGTTTTATTCTTGATTAGATCTTGAAATTCTTTCAGGATCTTTAAGACTCCCACTGTCCTCTTGACATATAAGACTCTCTTGCCAAATATTCAATAGATAGTGCAGATTCTTTATCAAGACAAACACTTCACACAATTGGCCTTAGTTGGTCTTTGTTTTATCCAAAACATCACAACTTACCAATTTCAAATGTATAAGAGTAGAACACATTTTACTCTTACATTTGACAAGTGTTATAAACCTTTCTTTAAGATATGTCACTCAAGTTACAATCTTGGAGTATGAATCTAAGAATTGTTTTAGAACGAAGTATGACTCATCTTCTTGATTTAACCACTTCAACAATTCATGATTCCTCTTCTTAGCCATAAGAATGCACTAAGATGTCCTAAGATGACCAATTATGATATGGTTTCTTGATCATTAACATGATCACAAAACATGATACTAAAATACTCTCCCATCTTTTCAGATTTGAGAAACTTTTATCTTTCTGCCTAATTTGATTCTTCCCATTCGTTCTGCCATACATCGAAACTTTTTCAATGTTTCAGAATTATACTTAAACTTGTAAGTATAACCATATTTACTAAACTTTAGTAAATCATGACGAATAGTCTTATCGATCTTTTGTGGTGGACTTGACCAGTGCACAAGAATGTGTACCCGATCCCTTAGTCCTTCACTCGACTTACATATACATGTGAACAAGGAATTAGTCTTGATTTTCCACAGAAGAAAATTCTCATTCATCATACGACTTGCATGATTCCAAGTTTCTGTCCAATTGAAACTTGGGTGATGAGAATCTTTCCTTATTTGGTAAATTTAAACACTACCACAAAAGAAGGAATCAAATTCATATTTCCAATATTTCTAGAAACATACAAACATCAATTTTTCATAAATGCCATTGCAAGGAGATATAATAAAATAAAGTAAAATTTTATTTATTTATAAAATGCGGAAAAAACTTTTCCCTGACAATGCAACTTTAAATGAAAACTATGCTATTATATATTTTCTAGCAATCTATCATAACTCCTAAGTAGTAGCTCAAGAATCCGATCTTCGAACCATGCGATTGAAATCCATCTTCGCGATCAGATTCAACATACTCTTCCTTTAAGTTTCCTTCCCTTTGCTTGATCCTGCCAAACATCAAAATGTAACCGAGTCATATTTTGCATTAAGAATCATCACTTAGGAACTTAAAAGAGTTAGATAGTGGACTTACCTGAAGCAGAGTCAAACTTTTTGATTCTTCCTTCTCTCGGATCCCTCAGGTAGTTAGGGCAGCTTTGCTTCCAATGTCCTTTCTCTCAACAGTAAAGACATACAGACTTATCCTTTCTCTTTACCTTTTGGTCAACCGGGTTGACCAAGGCCAATCCCTTCCCATTGGGAAGAGAAAGATTTTCTGGACTTCCAATGTTACCATTGTCAATGTTCATGGAAGTTTTAGAAATAGACCTTCCACCAATATTTTCTTGACCATTGCGCCAAATCATTGTTGATTCAGCAACAACAAGAAAATAAGAAAGATCTATTAGGGTCATGTCGTGATCTGTCACATAGTAGTCTTTAACAAACTCACTATATGACTCAGGAAGTGACTGAAGAACCCAGTCAATAGCCAACTTCCTTGGAACAACGACACCTAACATTCTCAACCTGTCAATGTGTGACTTCATTCCTAAGACATGAATGCACACAGGTCTTCCATCTTTATGTTTCATTGCTAGTAGGGCTTGAGTGACCTTGAACTTTTCAAGTCTTCGAGCTTGTGGGTCAGGGAGAATAAATGGAGGAGGTGCAGGTAGAGAAGTATGATTTCCATGAGATTTGGGAAGATCATAGTTGTCTAAACCAGACATCTACAATGGGAGAAATTTAAGTTAGTTGATTTAAGTCCTTAATATAACACCCAATATGAAATATTAAGGCTAGGACCCAACACAATATTTTATAACTTGGAAGAGGGATGTCGTAATCCAAGCTATAGAATATTTGAAGGTAGGCGAATGACGATTCACCAATTTCCACCATGAAAAATGAAATAATTTATTAGGTTTTAATTGGATTTGAAACTCCTACATCTTTTGAGATTCATTGAATTTTTCAATGGCATGTTTCAATCTCGATTGTGCCCTCTCAAGTTTTGTGACTGGGATGCCGAGGATCACAAAACAAGGTGTGAATAACCATGAAAATATACTTGGTACCCTTAATATTTATCACTTAATCGATGTGTCGGGTAACCACACGTGCTCCACCGATCCTTTGATAAACATTAAGTTACCCTTTGCCTACCTTGTTAAATCTAGGTTAGTGTGTCGGTTAACCACACACACTCCACTAACGATTTAAGCGAAGTGCAAAGTGTAATTTCATGGGTTAGCATCAAATTTACATTTTCCTAAAGTAAATAAGATTGCGAATTTATAAAAGGTTTAGTTACTTAATATTTATCATTATACTTATAATGAAGGGAGAATTATAGTCCTTGTCCTACCCGCTCGGCTAACGACCCTCCACCAGTCAACGAAGCGGTGGGTGAGAGTGGACACCCATTAAACTGCCATTTTATAGGCAGTAACCTTATACCCCCTTTATAGACCGACTTCGTGAATGATGCCTACTAATGGTAAGACTGGCTTTGTTCTTATACATATATATATATATATATATATATATATATATATATATATATATATTATTAACTTATAATATTATTAAGTATAAGGGTTGAATTTTAACTTTTAAAATTCTAGGGGTTGGAACTAAAGTTTTTAAGGTGACTTTACATGTTCCAAAACTTGACGGCAAGTTTTGTAACTTTCAAAACTTTTCATCTTTCATAACTTATGAGTGAATGATTTATTAAAATGAAGACTCTTCATTTTATGTAACTTATGTGTTTCTTTAATGGACTTTAAAAGAATGAATTTTGGTAATCCATAACTTGAGGACAAATTATGGATTCCATTAAAACACATCAAGATCAAGAGTTAAACTAACAAACTATTTGCAAATAATTCCTATGATCTTCTAAACTCATAAGTGCATGAACATTCATAGCAACAATTTCCAGAATCATAAATAACACATACAAAACTTGAAATTTTGATAATAGCCATTGTAAATGGATTATCATAACCATTACAGCATCTAAAACAAGTTTTATAAGACCAAAACAGTTGAGGGTAATGTTTCTAGTCCATTTCCAGCAGCAAAACTCGAAAATCTGCATTAAGGGCCTCCTACTCTTCGAGTGCACAAACCTACTCGACGAGTAGGATTAAATTACACATAGACTCGTCGATTCCCCCCATGGACTCGGCGAGTTCACTCGGCAGAATGCAAAAATCTTGAGTTTTTTCAACAATTTGCATCAAGTATCAAGAAAACAAGCCCAGGATCTGATACCACTGAAGGGTTTTGAGCATTCTAACACTCCTAAGGTGTACATGCAACCCTAGTAACCTTGGATCTATTTTTTACTAAGATACATGCAAAATTTGATTTTCCAAGGTTCTTAACCTAACTAGCATGGCATGGGGAACTTTGAAACATAAAAGCTAGTAGAAGAACATACCTTTCTTGTTGCTTGGATTCCTTGAGAACCTTGTGAGCCTAGTACCTCAAGTGTGATGCCTCAAATGTTTCACACAACACCACAACACTTGGAATAACTTTGAGAGAAGTACACTATCACTCAAAATCGGCTAGCCCTCTTGTTCTACACATAGTGCCAATTTTGGTAGCCCATGGGGTCCTTTTATAGTTGTGTCACAAGTAGGGTTACATCATGTAAACCCTAATGGCTTTTCATATTCCATGATCCATGGGTTTATAACCTCCATGGACTATCCATGGAGCACCCTATGGGTTTTAGCTCAATTCAATAAACCATGGATCATTAGCCCACTATAAAAGAATGGATGATTTACACAATCAACCTCATATATTTAATTAGTCTCCTTTTGATCACCAAATTAATTCTAATTTAATTCTTGATCAAAACTAATTAAATAATATTATTAATATATTAGAACTTATAATATATTAATAAACCATAAGTGTCCTTTCTCTCATTTAGTCTATCCAAGTGTTGCAATGCCATGCAACCCAAATGGACCATGCCAACCGGGTCAAGTACATTCCAAAAATAGTTATGAACTTAGACACCAAATCCATCACAAACATAATTAGGGTTTCCACATAAAATGACGATTAGGTTCAAGTATTCCTACTTAACCCATTAAGGACTTAATCCATTAATTCAATCACTCTACTAGGTCAACCATACAATGTGGCCGAGCTTAATTCATAATTCCAATCCAATGGTCCAAAATGCGGGTCCCGACAATTCCAAACTAACATATCCAAAATTAGGGTTTACTAAACTCTAATTAGGGTTTTCAACCCAATCGCATGCCAATTAGTCCATTGGTTATGTTTTTAGGTCAATTTGTGTTAAATAAGTCGGGCACCGCCCACTACCACCTCGGGTAGTGGTGGTCAACAGCGGCTCACGGCGGCGGCCACCACCTCGTGGTGGTGGTGGTTATGATTCTAGACCAAAATGTGTCCAAGCCTCTCAAATGGCAATCCAATCACACATAAATCCACACCGCCACCCAACACGGCGACTGGTGGCGGCAGCCACCACCTCACGGTGGTGGTGGTGGGTTTTTCCTTGATTAATCTGGCCAAAGCAATACATTTTACTGTTAGGTTTTAAGCACTATAACACTCCTATGGTGCACATGCAACCCTAGATGCTTTGGATCTTAGTTTTCTCTAATTTACATGCAATTTCATTTTTCCAAAGCACACACCCTAACTAGCATACAATTGAAGATATACAACATAAAACAAAGTTAGATGAATACCTCTTAGTGTAGCTTGTAGTTCTTGGCCTTCAACAAATTTAGCACCTCAAATTTGATGCCTCTAATGTGTCACAAACACCAAATACAAGAGGAGGCTTATGAGAAGTGGCTATATAGCACAAAACCGGTTATGTCTCTTCACAAGAATGCATGGGGACGATTTTAGGGGTTAAGGGGTTGCTTTTATAGTGTGGCAAAGACTAGGGTTTCATCCATGCAAACCCTAATACACCATGACCCTTCATATTGCTTAGGCCCCATGGGTTAAACCTTCATGGACTATCATATAGGTTTAGCCCATCCTAATCAACCATGGATCATTAGCCCATACTATAAGTATCATTGATTTACTTAATCAGTCCTCATAAATTTAATCAGTCTCTTTTGATCACTAAATTAATTCCAAATTAATTATTGATTAATAATAATTAAATAATATGATTTCGCAATTAATATATTATACTTATAATATATTAATAAATCACAAACAACCTCTTTCTCAAAAGTCCATCCTATCAAATTGCTCTGGTGAAGGCAACCCAAAAGGACCATGCTACTATCGGGTCAAGTACATACCAGTTATAGTTATGGGCTTAGATACCAAATCCAACAGTCTCCCACTTGGATAAGTCTAATAACTATAACTGCCAATGCAACTTCAAAATCCGATTAGCAATCGTAGCTCTCAAAAGCCGTTGTCGAACTCTGACCTAGTCAGTGACGTGTCCTTTAGATAAGGGATCATATAATCCTCTGTTCTTCAAGATATCATGCGGACAAATACATGGAACATAGTCATACTTATTGTCCTGCAGTTTGTTTCCCGATTTCTGATTTGTTTGACATAGAACATAATTGAACACATCAATTGAGTCCTGACCGGGCCCGACACATAAGCCCAAACAAAATCATCGAGGGGCCCAATATATCTGTATTAATCCTCTTAAGATAAAAGTAACAGATAAACTTCGACTTATATTATTGTACTAACTACTCGTTAAATCATGCACGACGATACGTTTTATAACATCAAGTTACTGATGCGTTTTCATACCATCTATGCACAACCAACTCGTAGTCAACAACTCATATATCTTGGTTTGAAGACTATATGATATTATCGTCTCACAATCACTCGTGATAAATTCCATGAAGTGATTCATGTGAGCGTGGGTTTAATCCAATACTCAAATCTTATTTCAAGAGCACTCATGAATGTTGTAGCAAACTTTTGCTATGTCTAACACCTTAGACAATCTACAAGTCAATTCATTACAGTCTAGCCTCATAACCTACTCCCAAAGTATGATCGACTGTGGATAGTTTGAATAATCTTATTATTCCGGAAGTCAAAACATGCAAAAGTGAAACAATAGCAAACAATTGACACAAGATAGTAACTTTACTTATAAATGAAACTCCTTTTATTCAATCTTCAAATGTCAATTACATTTTAGCTATTACAAGTTTCTAAATATTTGTCTAATTACTAAAACTAATATCGTCCTTCAGTCCGATACTCTTAGCATGTTGCAAGTGCTTAACCCTACTCAGTCCCTTCGTAAGGGGATCTGCTGGGTTATCCTCCGACGATACCCTCTTAACTACGAGGAGTCCTTCTTTTACTCGATGTCTTATGAAGTGGTACTTTCTGTTGATATGCCTGGATCTTCCATGATCTATCGATTCCTTGGTTAAGGCGACCGCCCCTTCATTATCGCCGAAAATCTCCACAGGCTCCTTTATGGATGGTACAACTCCAAGGTCTCCGATGAAAATTTTCAACCATATCGCCTCTTTCGATGCTTTTCTCGCTGCTATGTACTCTGATTCACACATTGAATCAGCTATAGTCTCCTTCTTGGAACTTTTTCATGTTACTGTTCCTCCATTTAGGTTAAACACTCAGCCCGACTGAGAGCGTAAATTATCTCTGTCGGTCTGAAAACTGGCGTCACAATACCCTGTCACTCTCAAGTCATCACTCCCACCGAGGGTAAGGACCCAGTCCTTAGTCCTCCGCAGGTACTTAAGAATTTTCTCTACTGCAGTCCAGTGAGCTCTACCAGGGTTCCCTTGATATCGACTAACCATGCTCAAAGCAAAAGCCACATCAGGGCGAGTACACGTCATAGCGTACATGATTGAGCCAACAACGGAGGCATATGACACTTGACTCATATCTGCTATCTTCTCATCAGTTCTCGGACTCTGAGCCTTGCTCAGTTTGGTATTGCTCTGGATAGGTAAGTCACCTTTCTTAGAATTCTCCATGTTGAAACGTTTCAACACCTTTTCCACGTAGGTACTTTGACTAAGTCATGTTAGTCTTTTACTCTTGTTTCTCAATATCCTTATCCCTAGAATGTAAGCAGCTTCCCTAAAGTCCTTCATAGCGAAACACTTCCCAAGGCAGGACTTCACCTCCTGCAAGGTTGGGATGTCGTTTCCTATGAGCAGTATGTCATCTACATACAATACCAGAAAGCTAACTATACTCCCACTAGCTTTGACATATACACAGGACTCATCTTCACTTCTCGAAAATCCAAACTCTTTGACTTTCTCATCAAAACAAAGATTCCATCTGTGAGATGCTTGTTTCAATCCATAGATGGATTTCTCAAGCTTGCACAATCTATTAGGGTACTTTTCATTGACAAAACCCTCTAGATGACACATGTAAACATCTTCAACCAACTTTCCATTAAGGAAAGCGGTTTTGACATCCATTTGCCATATTTCATAACCATGAAATGGAGTTATGGCAAACATAACCCTTATATATTTAATCTTTGCTACTGGTGAGAAGGTCTCATCATATTCAACTCCATGAGTTTGAGTAAATCCATTTGTAACCTGTCGTACCTTATATGTGTGTACTTTCCCATCCGTGTCGGTCTTCTTCTTGAAGATCCATTTGCACCCGACTGTCTTGCGACCTGGTACATTGTCAACCAAGTTCCAAACGTGATTGTCAAACATGGACTGAATCTCGTTCTCCATAGCCTCTTTCCATTTTTATAGACTCGGGGTCTGCCATGGATTCCTTGTAGTTGTTAGGTTCATCCAAATTTACCATTGTACTATCACTGATAAACGTATCACCTTCAATAGTAATATGGAAACCATATAACACAAGTGGAACACTAACTCTACTGGACTGTCTCAGAGGTACGGACTCATCAATTGGTTCAATAGGAGTTTCCTCCTCGGGTTGAGCGCTAGTGTTTGAGGTTCCTTCATCACTTAACTCTTGAAGCTCTTCAAGGTCAATTTGCCTCCCACTGTACTCTTGGCATAATAGTTCTTTTTCTCGGAAAACCCTTCTCCTCGCAATGAAGACAACATTGTCACTCGGTCTATAGAAGAGATACCTAAAGGACTTCTGCAGGTAGCCGATGAAAATACATCGCTCACTACGAGGTTTGAGATTGTCGTGAGTCTCTCGTCTTACAAAAGCCTCGCAACCCCAAAACTTGATATGTGCTAACGAGGGAACCTTCCATGTCCACATCTCGTGAGGTGTTTTGGCAACCTTTTTAGTAGGGACTAGATTAAGGATATGGGCGGCAGTCTCTAAGTCATACCCCCAGAATGAGATAGGTAACCAACCTCGACTCATCATGGAACGAACCATGTCAAACAAGGTTCGATTGCACCTCTCAGCCACACCATTCAACTGCGGTGTCCTAAGTGGCGTCAACTGTGAAACAATTCCACATTCCTTAAGATAATCCTGAAACTCGATACTAAAATACTCACCACCTCGATCGGATCAGAGCATCTTTATCTTCCTACCCAATTGATTATCCACTGCTTGCTTAAACTCTTTGAACTTTTCAAAGGTTTCTGGCTTATGCTTGATTAAGTAGATATAGCCATATCTGTTGTAATCATCAGTAAATGTCATATAGAAGCGGTTAGCATCCCTTGTAGCGGATCTGAAGGGTCCACACACATCGGTGTGTATGAGATCCAACAGACCTTTACCCCTTTCACAAGAACCAATGAAGGGTGACTTTGTCATCTTTCCAAGCAAACAAGATTCGCAAGTGTTATCTGACTTTAAGTCGAATGACTCCAACACACCAGCCTTTTGGAGTTGGCCTATGCGCTTCTTCTTCACATGTCCAAGACGACAATGCCACAAGGATGCCTTTTCCAAACCATTGGACGAATCAATATTCAACACATTATTTCCTAAGTTATATACAATCATCACAGTTTCATATATACCATTACAAGGCAATGCTTTAAAATAAAATACACCATTATAGAAAGCATTTACAGAACCAATTTCATTATCAAATGAAAATCTAAAACCTTGTTTATACAAACCATGAAAAGAAATAATGTTTCTCGCCATATCCGACGAGCAACAACAATTATTTAACTCTAAATTTAACCCACTACTAAGCAATAAAGAATAAACTCCAATCTTGGTCACATGCGACACTTTCCTATTCTCCATGATTAAGTTCATCTTCCCGTGCTCCACATCCCTACTTCCTTTTAGTACATGCAAATCAGAACAAATGTGAAATCCACAACCTATATCAAGGACCCAAGAATTAGAATGTGATGAGTTATTAGATAGAATAGTGTATATACCTACGAAGGTGGGCTTTATCTTCCCATCCTTAATTTCCTACAAGTATTTGTGGCAACTTCGTTTCCAGTGCCCTTTTTCATGACAATTACTTTCTACAGTTCTTAGTAGGCATTGAAGCTTGCTCAGAGTGACTTCTCCTTGTTCATATGATAAGTCATTATGAACTGATCATAACAAGAAGGCAAAGAATGTAGGATGATATCAATAGCCAACTCTTCATCGAAGTTCACATTCAACTTCAGCAAGCGGTCCACAAACCTCTGCATCTTTTGCAAGTGGGCCGTGATGGACTCTCCATCCTTCATTTTGGTTGTGATCATAGAGGCAATGATCTCATACCTTTCCTGCCGAGCACTTTGAGGGTACCTTTCCATCAAATCTTGGTGCATCTTGAAGGGCCAGAAGTCCTCATAGGACTTTTGAAGCTCAGCAGTCATGGTAGCAATCATAATGCACGACACCTTTGTCGCGTCCCTCTCATGAACCCTGTATTCCTAGATTTGCTCGGGAGTAGCAGATTGTTCATCAATCTCCTTCAGCTCTTTATCGAGGACATATTTTTTATCCTCGTAGCGAAGGGTCATACGAATGTTTCGAATCCAGTCGTTAAAGTTTGACCCATCGAAGATAGTTCTCCCAACCAAGTTCATGAGGGAGAATGAGCTAGAAGGGTTGGATCCTGAAGCATTGTTTGGGATAGACATCTGAAAAGGAAAAAGAACAAAGTTTAGATTAGATAAGAATCCTTAATATAACACCCAAATGAAATATTAAGGCTAGAACCCAACACAATATTTCACAATTCGGAAGAGGGATACCATAATCCAGTTGCAAAATATTTGAAGGTAGGTAAATGACGATTTACCAATTTACACCATGAAAAATGAAATTTATTATTAAGCTTTAAATGAATTGAAATTCCTAGATTCTTTGAGATTCGTTGAAATTTTCAATGGCATGTTTAAATCTCGATTATGCCCTTCAAGTTTGTGACTGGGATATCGAGGATCACAAACAAGGTGTGAATAACCATGTAAATTGCTTGGTACTCTTGATGTCACTTATCACCTAATCAATGTGTCGGTTAACCACACACGCTCTATCGATCTATGACAAACATCAAGCTACCCTTTGCCACCCTTGTCAGTCCCAAATTAGTGTGCTGGTTAACAACACACGCTCCACTAACGACTTGGCAATGTGCAAACTGAAATTTCATGGAATAGCACCATTTTCACATTTTTCCTAAAGTAACTAAGATTGGGAATTTATAAAGGTTTAGTTACTTTATAATTTCATTATACTTATTAATGAGGATTAATGGCCTATCCTACCCGTTCGGCTAACGACCCTCCATCAGTCAAGGAAGCGTTGGGTGAGAGTGGACAACCATTAAACCACCATTTTATAGGCAGTATCCTTATACCCCCTTATAGATCGGCTTCGTGAATGAGGCCTACTAACGGTAAGACTGACTTGTCTTATACATATATATATATATATATATATATATATATATATATATATATATATATATATATATATATATATATATATATATATGTATTAAACTTTAATATTATAATAGTATAGGGTTGAATTTTAAACTTTTAAAATTCTAGGGTTTGGAATCAAAGTTTCATAAATGTGATTCTTTAAATTTCAAAACTTGAGGGCAAGTTTTGAAACTCTTCAAAACCTCTTGAGTTTTAGAATTTATGTTACATATAGAGACTTTCCAAGTTCCATAACTTGAGGAGAAGTTATGAACTCTTAAAGACCTTTGCAATTCCATAACTTAAAGAGTTTAAAGTTTCATGAATGAGACTTTTCATATTTCATAACTTGAGGACAAGTTATGAATCTCTTCATGAACCACTTAGATCAAAATATAAACTAATACAATTATCATATAACTTATCATTTACCAATTTGACCTAATTTAACTCTTATTGCAAGACAATTCTAATCAAATAATACAAATAATCATATTATCATATAATCAAAACATTATCTTCAATTTTTAATAGTCAAAACAGTTTGTGGTAATGATTTTAATCCAAAACTTGCCTAAAAAAACTGAAAAAATCGTCCACTGAACAGTCACTACGTCGTGGTAACATTGACCACGTCGTGTCACCAATCAGAATCCAAAAAAACGATTTTTCTTAATTTGAAAAATTACCAATGCATCAATATAATAGAAAACAATCCTAGGCTCTGATACCACTTTTGGGTTTTAAGCACTATAACAATCATATGGTGCACATGCAACCTTAGATGCTTTGGATCTAAGTTTTCTCTAATTATACATGCAATTTCATTTTTCCAAAGCACACACCCTATCTAGCATACAATTGAAGATATACAACATAAAACAAAGTTAGATGAATACCTCTTAGTGTAGCTTGTAGTTCTTGGCCTTCAAAAGCTTTAGCACCTCAGATGTGATGCCTCTAATGTGTCACAAACACCAAATGCAAGAGGAGGCTTATGAGAAGTGGCTAGATAGCACAAAACCGGTTATGTCTCTTCACAAGAATGCATGGGGGCGATTTTAGGGGTTAAGGGGTTGCTTTTATAGTGTGGCAAAGACTAGGGTTTCATCCATGCAAACCCTAATACACCATGACCCTTCATATTTCTTAGGCCCCTGGGTTAAACCTTCATGGACTATCATATAGGTTTAGCCCATCCTAATCAACCATGGATCATTAGCCCATACTATAAGTATCATTGATTTACTTAATCAGTCCCCGTAAATTTAATCAGTCTCTTTTGATCACTAAATTAATTCCAAATTAATTCTTGATCAATACTAATTAAATAATATGATTTCTCAATTAATATATTATACTTATAATATATTAATAAATCACAAATAACCTCTTTCTCAAAAGCCCATCCTATCAAATTGCTCTAGTGAAAGCAACCCAAAAGGACCATGCTACTATCAGGTCAAGTACATACCAGTTATAGTTATGGGCTTAGACACCTAATCCAACATTTACAACATATTATCTAAAAGCAACACACACAATATAACACACACACAGCCACCCTTGTGGCGGCAAGCGGTGGTCGGGGTTGATAGCCACCACCTCACGGTGGTGGTGATGGCTCTCTTGTGATGTTCGGCCAAGCAACACACACACACACAACATGCACACTAGCAGCACAAGCATACACACACGCCTTGGCTCGGAGTATGAACACAACCACCCACCTGGTGGCGTACGGCGACGACCGATGTCTGAAACGGCGGCAACAACAGCGCGAACGTTCGGCGTTAGCGGCGGAGGACGACAGTGGGTGGAACAGCCGCTGGAGCAGCGGCGGCGATGCGACAGTGGAAAAAAGGCGGCGGAGAGCTGAACCGGAGTAGCAACGATGACAACCTCGGCGTCCGACGACTGCTTCGTCTTCAACTGGAACGACGCAGTGCCAGAAGAATGGGGAAGAGAGAGTGTGCGCCACCCAACCACGAACAACAGTAGCCTTTGAAATCGTCGGTCTTCCGATCTCCATGGCTGAATCAACGACGGGATTGCAACTCTTCGTCTTCGTCGGCAGCAGACTAGCGACGGTGGCTACTTGGTGGTTCTCCGGCGGCGACAAGGAAGTGGCGGTTGGAGATGGGAGAAGTGAGGGTGGCGGCTGACTTCATATACGATTAGGGTTAGGGTTTGAGGGTGATAAGGTGACGAGTTATAAGCTTCCGTTCAATCTCAAACATTTGACCTTATTAACGCTTTTTGTCCCTCCTCCTCTTATTCTTTTCAAATAAAGTCCATAAATTACCATTCAGCCCTCAGCACTCCAAAATCCTTTCAATTTAAGTCCAATATTTACCAAACACCCTCTGACTTCTGAAAATCTTTACAAACTAATCCGCAAATCAGACTTAACCCTCAATATTCCAAAATTATGACGTTTAACTCCCGGAACCAACACCCTGCTAAATTATTATGGGTTTTAGGGCTACTATAAAATGATATAAAATATAAATTTACATCTTGGGTTCAGGGTTTATTATTTAATTTCTTAATTTCAAACGGAATGTTACAACTCTCCCCCACTTAAATTAGATTTCATCCTCGAAATCATTCTTTACCACTCCTGACACGCCAAACAACTTGAGTAACACGGCCACAACCACAAGCATACCCCAGCCTTTCCAAGGCAACCAAAACCATCCCTCGTAGGGTTCTAAGGCCCGAAGATGAACACATTCCTTGCAACATGATCACATCTACTCAATCTGAAATATGAAGTCTCGAGATGGTCTGTCTGCCTGACAGACCGCCTGATATGGGCATATTTAGTTATAAAATTCATGCATTATCTTAATACTTTATGTTGTTTTTGTCTCATTTAATGAACAAAAGGTGATTAATTAGTTTAGAATTTCATTTTTCAGCAATAATGACATGCTCGGAAGGAAAAGGAAGCGGAACTAGCGATTGGAGGCTTGGATCTTGGATTTTGAAGAAAGAAGGATGTTGCTGGACAGCTTGACCCCTTGTCAGTGTTTTGGCCATATCCCATGAACCGTAACTCCGATTGATGAGATTCAAAATGTTCTGAAAACTAGACACAATTTCGGACGACTTTCGTGTTTTGAGAAAATGCTGATTCCAAACGGACTCGACGAGTTGGGCCTCAACTCGATGAGTCACGTCGAACTTTCGCGATTCTGGAGTCGCTGACTTGCCGTACACGGGTTTTAAGTGACAGACTCGCCGAGTAGGTCACTGGACTCGACGAGTCACCTCTGTTTTGTGAAAATCTATATAAAGGGCATTCCTTCCCGATACCCTAGGATATAGATGAACCCTTGGAGGCCAATTGTCGACTAAAGGTGCTGCTGGAGCGTGGGAAGCAAAGGAATCAACCCTACATTCAGTTTTAAGGAGAATCAAGGCAAAATCAAGTTTACTCTTTACCTAATCTCTTGTTTGAACTATGTTTTTACCAATTGATTTCGTTTTTGAGCTTGTTTCTGCTGTAATCATGAGCTAAAACTCATACCTTCTGTTTAGGATAGATGATTTTGTGATTATGGTTTGATTTTGTGGTTGGATTAATTTAATTTGGTGAACTTGTTTTATTAAGCTTGTTATAGAACCTTATGCATTAACCATAACTATTTTCTGTTAATAGCTAAGTAATTAAGCTGCATGAACATCTCTTAATTGCTTATCTCATATGATTTATGTGAACACATTGCTATATGCCTAAGAATAGTGAATATGAAACTAGGATTAACTAGAGAATGGGTAAATTAATGTGTGAGCTTGTGTGATACACCATCAACAAGAGGTTAATTGAATCACCAATTTAATTAGCCAATTACAAGTCTTATTTAACCCGAATAATTAAACTAGGGAATTTATTAGTTTAATTACTTGATCACTGCTTGAATTAATTTGTTTTCTAAGGATTAGTAATAGCGAACGTGAACCTAATCACACTAATCGGTAGCCAATGCCAATTAATCCATTGCACTTGTCATAAAATCAACCGTAGGAATAAATGATTCAAACCTAAACAGAAGTCTCCTTAATTATTGAATTTAGTTGATTTTTATTTGCTTAGCTCTTAGTTTCTTAGTTTAAGTTTTAGTTAATTGTTTAAGTTTCTAGTCTTGCAAAACTAGAGAAAACCCCTTTTCTATTACTTGTTTTATTTAGATAATATTAGCATTTATTTTAATTGTTTACCGTTCCCTGTGTTTGATACCCTACTTACCTGAACTAAACTGCTAATCGATAGGTACACTGCCTTTCGTGTGTTTGTCTTTGTGTTTAAGTTAGTAGGATTAAAACTAGTGTATTCAACACACACCACCGCCCACACTGAATCATTGCCGGAATCATTGCACTTATCTCCCAACTGGCTACTCAAATTCTGATAACTTGAAGTGCCCACTAGAAAACAAAGTCACAGACCAATTTTCCCTGCTGTACACTTATATTTGACAGAAAGCTCAGATAATCCTTCGAGTAGGAGATTTATCCCTACAATGATTAGGACTCGGACAAGAGCTGCGAAATAGGGTCAAATCAAGGATTCCGAGATTATTTAATCCTGCTGTAAGTGGCTTGGCACCTCCCAGCCCACAAGCTACTCCCACAAGGATCCCAAATCACTACTGCTACTCGGAACATCACACCGCCTCCTAGCTGTTTTCCTTAGCAACTGAGGCCTCCCTGGATCCAACTGGGCTGCCCACATCCGGAATACTGGATTCCTGCCCGGTTGCTGAGCCAAAAAGCAATCTTGTAGTCGCCCCTCACGACCTCCGAAGGCAACTTCGACTAGTAATAACTGCCCTAGCTATATCACCACTCATGGATCCATCAATCCTTCTAGTTCATCCGATCATAGTAGCCTGACAACCTGTTGCCGCCGAATCCAATGCGAAAAGTGAATGCTACCATAATAGTTGTAGTCTTACATCATGCCTAGTCTCCAATGAACTACCGTTTCCTGATTCCAATCATTTTGTGGTCTACCCACAATCTTGCGGACTGGCCCACCCTGGCCTAATCATCTGAAAGAATCCTTGAATGCTACGGGTCATCCCATAGTCTCACAACACTTCCCACACTATCTGGCCGCCAGTGAATTCTACGGCTACCCCGCAGTTATACAACACTTCCTACACTATCTGACTACTAGTGAATGTGTGACAACCCAAAACTTTTCCCGTTATCCTTACCCAGTTTCCGTTAATAAATTTGGGTTTTTATTAAATTCCGTCAAATTTCTTAATTTGGGAAGGACCTTAAGTTTTAAATAAATAATATGTATTTTATACGATTCGGAATAAACCGGGAATCACGCGAAAAACTTGAAACTTCCTCGAAAATCGCCGAGTTCACGGTCAGGACGAGTTTACGGTCGTAAACTCGTGTAGACCGTAAACCCAGTTTACGGTCGGTGCCAGGTGGACCCCACCACCGACCAAACCCCCAGCCTATAAATACTGGACCCCCACCCTCATTTGAACATTCTTGACCGGAAACACCCATTTTCTCTCTCAAAACCTCATGACCGTAAACACCATAAAGCCCTCCTTTCACCCGAAAAACGCCGGAAATCGCCATTTGCGGCCGTTTGGGAGCCTCTGGAACACTTTTTCGTCAAAAACAAGAACCCTTGTTCTTGAGTTTACGGTCAATCTTCATAGACCGTAAACCTGTTGCGACCATAAACTCATCAATCTTCATAGAACGTAAACTCATCAATCTTCATAGACCGTAACTCACCAGATCTCCTTAGACCGTAATCACATGGGACCGTGAACCCATGGAACTGTGAACTGTCTGTCGACCGTAAACAGCTCTTTCGTGGGGAAAAGTCTGTTTTCTCAATTCAACCAAGTGCCGGTAACATTCCTTAACCAAGAACAAGTGTTTATCTAACACTTTATCTAACGAAATCGCTAATTTAGATACATATATGTAATTATTTGATATTAGGATTCCATTAAGTGCAACGTACACCAACTCAAGGATCGTCCAGTTCAATCCTTTGCATCCAACCAACTGTGAGTTCATACCCCTACATTTTTCCGAGTTTTTAACGTTTTCAGGAGGTAATACAAGTAAAGCACAAGTAATCTTGTGTCTAAAACATGATTTGGTTTTTCTATAATTTTTCTATTATTAACAAAACATTGAGCCTAAAACATACTAAAAATGGTAGACATCATTACTACTAGACTTGAAATCAGCTTACAAAAACATGTTAGAATACAAACTTTGCAAACATAGTTTTCAGGACAAAGGAACAAACTTATGAATTTTATAAGACATTATTTTATAAAGATTCATGCTCATAACGAAAATGGGTTTTCATAGTATTATTAGTGAATTCGTTGAGAGAACTACAGTGTGAGACGCCTTGTAACCAGAGTCTCCTGGAGGGAGAGCGTGAGTTTGTGTATAGATCTATACGGGAGTGACAATCCCGCACCTGAACTGCTAGCTACAGTTAGGCAGGCATGCCTGGGGTGACAAACGTCATATTCACGACGTCCGAGTACGTCATAATGTTGATCGTCCATAGTATGGTTATAAGAATCCACAGGTGAAACAACGACTCGTTCACGTAATAATATACCTAACAAACAGTCAACATGGTTAGTAACTATGTGATTACTTAGTATGTACATTAGGGTAATATGAAATTAACATCCGACTTGCAGTGGGATGTGTGATTTCCGCCTTATTTCCTGTTCCTTGTTTGGTTGTGGGCTTAGGGCTGATTCACCCAATAGACTGTTTGTTCGATCTGGATTTCTATAACTCGTATGTACTAGGTGATCACAGGAGGGTATTAACAAAACTTTTAGGATACAGAACACTACTTTCAGGATACATAACACTACTTTCAGGATACAGAACGCTACATTTTCAACTAGTTTTATTTATGTAATAAGACTAATATACATTACTGGTGGTAGCCAAGGTTTTCACACAGAGGTTTTCATACAAGGGTTTTCATACAAAGGTTTTCGTACAAAATACATACATAACATACACTTAGGAAAATATAGGATTTTCCAGGGTAAACATCGGTAGCTTACAAACAATTGGTTAATTATTCAATTAACGAATATTCATTATGAATTCTATAATTCCTTAGTTTGTGCATTCGGGTTACATATGAAGAATATCCGATAGACTGTGAAATGTGTGGTTTCCGCCTCATTTCCTGTTCCTTGGTTGGTTGTGGGTTTAGGGAAGATCCACACAGTTAACTGTCCCTTCGATATTGGTTTATATGTAACTAGTATGAACTAAGTAGTTATAGAAGGAATGGGTTTAATCATGCTTTACATAAGAAAATATTGGATTTTCTTGAGAAACACTTTCAAACAGATATCAAAGGAACAATACAGTTAACTTTGTAAGTATCTAGTGAATACTTCAGGATTATGTACATGAGGATCCGACAACCAGTGGAATGTGTGGACTCTGCCTCACTTCCTGTTCCTTGTTTGGTTGTGGGCTTGGGGCATAACCACACAATCGATTGTTTGTTCGATTTGGATTGTATATGATTGGTATACACTAAGTACTCGCAGGAGAAACTAGTAAGAATCATTTTTACTGAAGGTTTATACATTCATTACATCAGAAAATATAAGGTTTTCTGGAGAAACATAACGCACTTTTCAAAAGAACAAAGAACAGTTTTTCCAACACAAAACGCTTATGAACTCACCAGCTTTATGCTGATACTCTTTCAAAACCTACTTGTATTCTCAGGACATTAGTAGGCAGGTACACGCGCGGATTCAAGAAGATGGAGCATAGTAGCTTCGAGTCTTTACTTGTTATTTACTTTTGGAGTCAATCGTGTATGATTCAAATGTAATGTAAACATTATACTATTAATACAATGGTTGTGGTTGCTTTAATTACTATTATTCAATTGTTGTGATACTACAAATGACGTCCTCCACCCCCGAACGTTTCCGCCGTTTCGGTTTGGGGGTGTGACAGATTGGTATCAGAGCATTGTTTATAGTGAACTTAGTATACCAACCAGTAAAAGATATACAACTATAAATACAATGGGGCCAGAGTGCTCTGACTAAAAGTATACTTTTAAAATATAAGTATTTTACGATAAGTATACTAATAAGCATACATACTAATGACAAGTATCACAATAAGAACAAGTAAGAACAAAACAAACAAAAGTATTTAGATGTTGGACACTACAGTCAAACCTGAGCAGTTATGTAGTCATATCTGGAATAAATATAACCTGATCAACTATATTTATTTGAGATACGACCAACATGTGTTTAGGAGTGATAGTGGTGTCGCAACGAGTCTAAAACTTACCTAACTCCATATTCAAAAGCTTCCTAGAACAAAACATAAAGATAAAATACTATAGGAGTATTTTAGGCACTATAACAAACTTACATAAGAACTAAAAGACCTATGCTGGCAGGTCTATAGTTGCGAAGTGCATGCTTCCAGGGTTGTATATAATTGGGATCTTATAGACTCAGAATTGGTGATTTACGCTCTATTACCTATTCCTTGTTTGGTTGTGGTTTTGGAGTAGGATCATCTATTCGAAGGTCTATTCAATCTTGGTTATATACAGCTTGCATGCACTGCTTGATTATAGGAGGACCCAGTTTGGATCATCAATAACTAAAAGAAGAAATGTTTACTTAACCTCATAGGATTCTCTAGACATCCCCATTTTCGCACGAACAACCTAGATATAGATAGCCACTTCAACCGCCAACAGAGGAATCAAAGAGGAACCATAGAGGATTCATAAAGAGGGTTCCTAGAAGGAATCATACGAAGAGACAAATCCTCCATCAGGAAGTGATGGAGATTTGTAAGTAGAAACCGGAGCAGAAGCTGCGGTGAATAGGAAAAACTATAGGAAAGTTCAGAGACAACAAATCCCCACAGCTGAACTCAGGACCATCATAACTAGAACAGAAACCCCTCCCGAGGCGCGCCAGGTGGTAGAACACCATATACGTCATACTAATAATTAACTAGTTAATATGATGTAGCGAGTTAGTGATTACACTACTCACACTATGTGTTAGGCTTATCGCCTTTTTCATATCCGTTAGTATCAGTAAACCAGATCCATAACTTCATTCAGAGGGTGGTCACTATCAAATTCATAAGTCTATGTTGCATAGACCTCTGTTATGAATTGATTCAAAAGTCGGAACATGATACATTCAAAACCAAAACCATCTCTATTCAGATAAAATTTGATTCGTAGCCACTAAGGACTTACCCTCGTTTCGTCTTATTAGCAGAAAGATGCCACCTAAGAAGTCGAACAGAATCAAGAACAACACACCTCCACCGCCACCTCCTCCGTACGACCCGGTTGCCTTTCAGACAGCAGTGATAGCTACAGTGACAGCTGTCATGGCACATGTCAATGCAAGTGGTACCAGTGGATCGGGTAGTGGAACCAACAACTCTAACCACAGATGCACAAGGGAGTGCTCATACAAAGACTTCATGATTTGCGGACCCAAATCCTTCGATGGAAGTGGGGGAGTCATTGCTCTAATGCGATGGTTCGAAAAGACAGAATCGATTTTAGAGCTCTGCGGGTGTCCAGAAGGGAGCAAAGTGAAGTTTGCTGCCTGCACTTTCTTTGACAGAGCCCTTACATGGTGGAATAGCTGTGTCAAGTCATTGACTCTTCCGACTGCAAACGCAATGGGCTGGGAAAATTTGAAACAAATGATGCTGGAAGAGTACTGCCCGAGGGGCGAAGTGCAAAAGCTAGAGCATGAGCTGTGGAATCTCACCATGGCAGGCTCAGACATAGAAGCCTACACAGACCGATTCAGCGACTTAGCTGCACTATGCCCTGGGATGGTTACCCCGGAAAGTAAGAAGGTAGAAAGATTCATTTGGGGACTACCTTCTCCAATCCAAGGAAACGTAATAGCGGCAAAACCTCTTATGTTTGACAGTGCCAAACGCTTGGCTCAGCCCTTGGTGGACTATGGGATCCTCCAAGGCGTAATGGACCCCGTTCATAGGACAACAAAATGAGACGATGATAATCAAGGGTCCGAGAGCAGAAGGAAGAGGCATTCAACACAAGAACCCTCCGAGGAACAACAGACAGGTACAACCTATGCTGCCCCGACGCCAACCACATCAACGCCTGGCAATCGTTATGCTGGAACTCTCCCTAAATGTAATAAGTGCAACTTCCATCATATTGGAAGGTATCGGAAGTTGTATTTCAAGAACTGCCTCCGAAGGGGACACACCATCCGCTTCTGTAGGGCACCGGCAGGACCAATCTCTCAGGTCCCATTTGAGGAAGCAAGTCAGACCTGCCACGAATGTGGTGAATTGGGACACTTCAGGAGAGATTATCCCTTGGTCAGGAACCCTGGTGAAGATGGAAGAGTGCTAATGATCACCGTAGGAGAGTCTACCCCGGAGACCCCCGAAAGCAGCGGTACGCCTCCCAACTCGAATCATTTTCCCAAACCTACATTTTTCAAAGAAACCATTTCACGATTAAGTTCTAACGATAATAGTTTCTTCCTCGTTTAAACTAAGCACATAGTTTATATATAGAAACTAAATACTCTTTCTGGTAAGCTATAACGGCCTGGTGTAAACATTAGGGCTATATATAATTAGGAACCAATAGACTTACAGTGCGTGATTCCGCCTTATTTCCTGTTCCTTGTCTGGTTGTGGATTTAAGGCAGGGTCACTCAGTTGACTGTCTTATCACTCTTAATTATATATGACTTGTAAACACCAAGCGATTATAGAAAGACTGGATATGGATCATAATATCAAGTAGCATTCACCAGAAAAATCTTTCAGTTAATACACATGAAGGGAAATGCAAAACTATCGTACTAGTAATTTCCGAATCGAAATAGAAAGCACCGAGAATACACCCAGATGCACCAATGTTCTAACCAAGTACCCTTTCCGAACTAACTTAATCCGAAACTCCACGACGTCTTTCCGCCGAGTCCGATTGATTATGCATTATACCAAACCCACGTGTCACCGAGGAGACCCTTTGCCTTCAGCCGACTGAATAACACAACTCTCGTCACTCATAACGATAAACTAGATGCGAACCCCCGAAATTTCATCTCGCCTCAAACTCTCAAGTATTCATACAAGGAGTATGGTATCCAACCGTAACCTTCATTAAGCACCCTCAACGGACCATTTTGGAAACACCCCTCGCGCAACAAGTCAAGTTCAAGCACAGAGGCTAGGGACACATACGGTTAGCCTATCAATGTTAAATGTGCACGCGAGGGTGGTGTATAATTAAGATCCTGCAGACTTAGGATGTGTGTTTCCGCCCTATCTCCTATTCCTTGTTTGGTTGTGGACCTGGGGCAGTGACACCCATCCGACCGTCTTATTAATCTTAATTATATACGACTTGTGTACAAGAGGCAATGATAGACGGACCAGGTATGAGTCCTACCATGAACTCAAGGACAAAGGTTGCTCAGAACTACGAAAGAACATCCTACCAGTTGGATGAACGTGGCCAGGCAACCCCAAACTACACATCATTCACATATCAGAATAGCTGATACAGCAGTGATGACCTGCTGAATCACCCAGCAATGATTTGAATTCACTAGAGAACGCGAGAGTTGAATGAAACCCAAGGGCTCTACCGATCCTGGAGAAACGTCGGTCCGATGAGACACTTGTGATAACCTTCATCTTTTTCTAAAATCCAGGAATTTTATTCCGTGTTCAAATTTCGGGACGAAATTCCCTCTAACGGGAGGATGATGTGACAACCCGAAACTTTTCCCGTTATCCTTACCCAGCTTCCGTTAATAAAATTTGGGTTTTTATTAAATTCCGTCAAATTTCTTAATTTGGGAAGGACCTTAAGTTTTAAATAAATAATATGTATTTTATACTATTCGGAATAAACCGGGAATCACGCGAAAAACTTGAAACTTCCTCGAAAATCACCGAGTTCACGGTCAGGACGAGTTTACGGTCGTAAACTCGTGTAGACCGTAAACCCAGTTTACGGTCGGTGCCAGGTGGACCCCACTACCGACTGTTTGTTCAATTGTGGGCTTAAAGCAGATTCACCCAATCGACTGTTTGTTCGATCTGGATTTCTATAACTCGTATGTACTAGGTGATCACAGGAGGGTATTAACAAAACTTTTAGGATACAGAACACTACTTTCAGGATACAGAACACTACTTTTAGGATACAGAACACTACTTTCAGTATACAGAACACTACGTTTTCAACTAGTTTTATTTATGTAATAAGACTAATATACATTACTAGTGGTAGCCAAGGTTTTCACACAGAGGTTTTCATACAAGGGTTTTCATACAAAGGTTTTCGTACAGAATACATCCATAACATACACTTAGGAAAATATAGAATTTTCCAGGGTACACATCGGTACCTTACAAACAATTGGTTAATTATTCAATTAACGAATATTCATTATAAATTCTATAATTCCTTAGTTTGTGCATTCGGGTTACATATGAAGAATATCTGATAGACTATGAAATGTGTGGTTTCCGCCTCATTCCCTGTTCCTTGTTTGGTTGTGGGTTTAGGGCAGATCCACACAGTTAACTGTCCCTTCGATATTGGTTTATATGTAACTAGTATGAACTAAGTAGTTATAGAAGGAATGGGTTTAATCATGCTTTACATAAAAAAATATTGGATTTTCTTGAGGAACACTTTCAAACAGATATCAAAGGAACAATACAGTTAACTTTGTAAGTATCTAGTGAATACTTCAGGATTATGTACATGAGGATCCGACAACCAGTGGAATGTTTGGACTCCGCCTCACTTCCTGTTCCTTGTTTGGTTGTGGGCTTGGGGCAGAACCACACAATCGATTGTTTGTTCGATCTGGATTGTATATGATTGGTATACACTAAGTACTCGCAGGAGAAACTAGTAAGAATCATTTTTACTAAAGGTTTATACATTCATTACATCAGAAAATATAAGGTTTTCTGGAGAAACATAACGCATTTTTCAAAAGAACAAAGAACAGTTTTTCCAACACAAAACGCTTATGAACTCACCAGCTTTATGCTGATACTCTTTCAAAACCTACTTGTATTCTCAGGAAATTAGTAGGCAGGTACATGCGCGGATTCAAGAAGATGGAGCATAGTAGCTTCGAGTCTTTACTTGTTATTTACTTTTGGAGTCAATCGTGTATGATTCAAATGTAATGTAAACATTATACTATTAATACAATGGTTGTGGTTGCTTTGATTACTATTATTCAATTGTTGTGATACTACAAATGACGTCCTCCACCCCCGAACGTTTCCGCCGTTTCGGTTTGGGGGTGTGACAGAATGATACGGCTCCTCCGTAGTCTTACAAAACTTTCACCCCAATTGACTACTAGTGAATGTTACGGCTCCCCTATAGCCTTACAACACTTTCACCTCACCACAATCACAGCCCTATGCCTTACCCAAAATATATCAATTCAAATACACTTAAATTTGAGCACACAATCGACCGAACATCCGAACTGAACTCAATTCATGACTGGAACCCCAACCTGATTCCCCAAATTCTGCTATCAAGCTCCAAGAAGACGCAATTCATATGCTAGGGAGTTTTACCAAACTCTCAACTCACACAACCCTCAAACCAAGCATCCACTTGGGCCACCTTCCCCCCTGACGGGGATGTGAAACTCATCCTAGTTTCATAACTACTCCCTCTCCTGAGTGCCTGAATGATTCTCCCCCACTTCAATTCGACAAGTACTCACGACACATGAGAATTGAAGGATTTACCCAAGTCTTCTTACCCCCTAATTGTCTGCTGACAACCCGCACTTACCAATACTATTATTCCATCACTAACCATCCCAAAAGGTTGTACAATACCCGAAGATCTGCTGAACACTTTCTGAAGCCCAACAACACTATTGATCCCAAATACTTTAGGTGATACTACGCCCCACACTTGCAACCCTCAGAGTTGATGCCCAAACTAAAACCTCAGCAATGGAGCACCTCCCTAGTCGCCCCTAAATGCCAATCAACATGACTGGAAAAGCTACTGAATCCTAATGATACGGGAGAGTTAACCCGGTGAATCCTGACCATAAACCCTCCACACAACGCCCCTGAAACGATCTCGACTACCACCCAACATGCAACCGAACACTTGGAGCTTTCTATACAAGAAATGACCCTTCAATAACCCACTAATGATTCACGGCATGCAAAACACGTAAGACACTCCCTGAAGATACAGCCCAACGATGACATAATCACAACCCAAAGATAGCAACCAAAAGAATCGTAAATGACAACACACCCGCCGAACCACCTACCGGAGCACTGGCTTCCCTTGCCTCCCCTAGAGAACAACCTCTACTAACATGATCAACCTGCTACGCTCGTAGCAACCCATACTTCTAGATTAGCAAGCTCCATTGTCCCTTTCTCGCATGCGCTACACCGACCCCGATCCTGCCCGCCTCTCCAACCCTGTTCAAAAGTCTTGGTCCTCTTCCCGAGACCCTCCATTAATTTACCTGACCTGATCCTCTCTCCCTGAGGTACCCCAAATCGATCTCCCGCCCTCGGACTCTAGGAGTTATATCATTCAGGTCTTCGCACCCTGACACGCTCACCAGCCCAATCATCAATGGCTGACTGCAATAGCTGGAGCAACCTCTGGCCTAACCCGGGCTACAAACTACTCCCAAGACATAGTCTCCAATCCCGAAAGCGCAATAGATCGCACAATCAATCCCCAACAACTCCTTGCTGCCCGATACATGAGATCCAAGGCGAACCTAATCCTTAGCTCCTATGGGGTAGGGACTAGTGCGAAAAACACTTTCCATCTCCTTAATCCAACGCGAACTCAAAACCCTGGCAGTCCTTCCACTAACTGGCTCACCACTGGAGTCGAGACCAAACCCTGGTCTATCCCCATGCATGCTCATCCTCAACCTGCAATACACTATTTCCATGATCAGAGCATAACCAAGAATTATCCTTCCCATAAGCTTCTTAGATTCTCTAAGACTCTCACCGATTCGAGTATGGATCATGTGCTTTCAGTAGTACGGTATCCATACTTTCCTCAGCAATCCTCCCGAATCCTATAAGTCACTTACTCCACTGATGTACCAAATGTCTGCTAAACAGCAACACAATACCCACCGAAGCACCTCCTAGGCTTCCCCTAGGTTCCCAACCTTAACGAACCGCCCCACTAACTCACTGGAGCATATCCTAGGCTTTCCTAGGTTCCCAACCTCACGCTGCCATCATCTGCTGAAGAACTCCTCATGATGCTAGCCATCCACCTCCTGAATATTGTCATATTCACTTAGTGGCTGACTCCCATCGTTCAAAAGTTCCACAAAGCACAAAGCAAGCAGCATTCGTGCAGTGATATTCCGATCCATAGAACTATCATACAATATTCACCCCACATACCATAACTCATGCTATCCAACTCCACCCTCACTGTCGGCTGCCTTATCCATGCAAATTATACACAGAACATGATCTAATAGACTGTCGAATAATGGACTCTACCCTAGAACCACAACCAGACAAGGAACAGAAAATAAGGCCAAATCAATCATTCTAGGGCTATAACATCCTAACCATATACAATTTTTAAAGCATACACATAGCAGTTACTAATACCAACAGTCATTCCCATTCCAGCATAGCATCCAGTATCCCAAGGCTACAAGCATCACATATCAGGCCAATCTATCACTGACTAATCAGCACTAGCATGCAAGTCTACCAGATCATACAACACACATACAAAGGCATCGCACCTAGCCCTAACTAGCATGTGATTCACAATTCATAAATCAAGTCATAACAGATAACATGTATGGGTATTCTGGGGAAAACTTACTTGAGCTCGGCTGATTGCATGCACCACACCCTTCTCTTATCTCAGAAAATTATTTTCTTGAAAACATTTTTCTTTTGAAAACTTTATCACTCCTCAGTTTGAGTTCAGACACACCCAAGAGTATATCTGAATCCCTCAAACTAAGGCTCTGATACCAACTTGTAACGACCCAAAAATCAAGGGTAAAAATTTCATTTTTACCATAGTCAAAACACAGATGTCATTTAATCCAAACATTCCAAAACGTTGCTAATTAAAAACATTTATCAGAGTTCATCCCAAAATCACATATTGCGGAAATCACGGGTGTGTGCATTGCAATCAAGTCAGGCCCTTCCTTTCCAAACTAATGATACCTGAAACCATAAACAAAATTGTAAGCACGAAGCTTAGTGAGTTCCCCAGAGCATACCCCACATAATCCACATAATCACATAAACCATATCAATCACATAAGTCATGCACATAAACATATAAGGATGTCGTGAACTCCCTCCAGGGTCTTACTCTGGGATGTCGTGGGCTCCCCCTAGGGTCTTATTCCTATGTTCCATGGGCTCCCCCATGGTCTTTACCTGGAATGTCATGGGCTCCCCCCTATGGTCTGATATCCAACTTCCACGGGCTCCCCCGGGGTCTTCCATGCAAGTATCACAAGGACAACTAGCATATCACATATCACATAAACAACTAGTATGACACATATCACATAAACAACTAGTATACCACATATCACATAAACAATGCATATAAACGTATAAGGATGTCATGGACTCCCTCCACGGTCTTACTCCAGGATGTCGTGGGCTCCCCCCACGGTCTTGTACCTATGTGTCATGGGCTCCCCCACATGGTCTTAACTACTTGCCATGGGCTCCCCACATGGTCTTCACATATCTAGTCAATAAAGTACTAGCACATTCCCATATACATGCATACCAGACATATCAGTAGTGAACCCACAATAAACACTAAAACTAACTGAATGGGTCGGGCTTGGTGCCTTAGACCCATTGGTATGGTGAGGAAACTCACCTCGCACTGCTGAAGTCCCGTGGAAAAAATCTAGCTGCTGACTGACTGATCCCCGAACTATCAACATCGAAACAACACCCAATTAATAATTGGGTTCCAAAGCATAACCATAAATCCATACTTAGGGTTAAAAGACCATTTTACTCATAACCTAGCTTGGTCCAAGACCAAGGCCCAAACTCACACTCTAAAGGCCCAAAAGCCAAATATTTAATCTAGGCCTAATTTTCCAAATTGGGCCCAAACCCCTTACATGGGCCTTACCCTAAAGCCCGTCCAATTATCCTAGTCCTTGCACTTGTTCTCAGATGACCCAATAATAACCCAATCACCAAGGCCCAAAAGAAGGCCCAACTTGAAGCCCAAACATAATTAGGGTTTCCACATAAAATAACGATTAGGGTCAAGTGTTCCTGCTTAACCCATTAAGGAATTAATCCATTAAGTCCATCACTCTACTAGGCCAACCATACAATGTGGTCGGGCTTAATTCATAATTCCAATCCAATGGTCCAAAATGCGGGTCCCGACAATTCCAAACTAACATATCCAAAATTAGGGTTTTCTATAGGTTTTCCAACCCAATCGCGTGCCAATTAGTCCATTGGTTAAGTTTTTAGGTCAACTTGTGTAAAATAATTTGGGCACCACCCACTACCACCTCGGGTAATGGTGGTCAAGGGCGGCTCACGGCGGCGGCCACCACCTCGTGGTGGTGGTGGTTATGATTCTAGACCAAAACATGTCCAAGCCTTTCAAATAGGAATCCAATCACACATAAATGCACATTGCCACCTAACACGGCGGCTGGTGGCGGCAGAAGGCGGCAGCCACCACCTCACGGTGGTGGTGGTGGGTTTTTCCTTGATTAATCCGGCCAAAGAAATACATTTTAGAACATATTATCTAAAAGGAACAGACACATTATAACACACACACAACCACCCTTGTGGCGGCAGGCGGTGGTTGGGGTTGATAGCCACCACCTCATGGTGGTGGTGATGGCTATCTTGTGATGTTCGGCCAAGCAACACACACACACACACACACACCATGCACACTAGCAGCACAAGCACACACACACACGCCTTGGCTCGGAATATGAACACAACCACCCACCTGGTGGCGTACGGCGACGTCAACGGCGGCAACAGCAGCGCTAACGGTCGGCGTTAGCGGCGGTGGACGATACCGGGTGGAATAGCTGCTGGAGTGGCGGAGATGATGCAAAAGTGGAAGAAAGGTGGCAGAGAGCTGAACCGGAATAGCAACGATGACAACCTCGGCGTCCGACGGCGGCTTCGTCTTCAACGGGAATGACGCAGCGGCAGAAGAATGGGGAAGAGAGAGTGTGTGCGACCCAACCACGAACAACAACAGCCTCCAAAATCATCAGTCTTCCGATCTCCATGACTGAATCAACGACGGGATTGCGACTCTTCGTCTTCGTCGACAGCAGAACAACGACAATAGCTACTTGGTGGTGCTCCGGCGGCGACAAGGAGGTGGCGGCTGGAGATGGGAGAAGTGAGGGTGGTGGCTGACTTCATACACGATTAGGGTTAGGGTTTGAGGGTGATAAGGTGACGGGTTAGAAGCTTTCGTCCAATCTCAAACATTTGACCATATTAACGCTTTCAGTCCCGCCTCCTCTTATTCTTTTCAAATAAAGTCCATAAATTACCATTTAGCCCTTGGAACTCCAAAATCCTTTCAAGTTAAGTCCAATATTTCCCAAACACCCCCTGACTTCTGAAAATCTTTACAAACCAATCCTTAAATTACACTTAACCCCCAATATTCCAAAATTATGACGTTTAACTCCCGGAACCAACACCCTACTAAATTATTATGGATTTTAGGGCTACTATTAAATGATATAAAATGTAAATTTACATTTTGGGTTCAGGGTTTATTATTTAATTTCTTAATTTCAAACGGAATGTTACATTTGACTTAAGGGTATTTTGGGTATTTTGGGATTTTGATTGAGATTGGTGATTTGGTTGGATAAGTGATGGCTAGAGCCGAGATTCGGAGTCGAGACCACATCAGCTTTTGTCCAGTCTGTGAGGTGAGTTTTTCTCACTGTACTTATGGGTAGAAGACACCAAGTTTGTCCCATTGGTTTGATATCCTACTATTTACTGATATGTTGAGTATGGAATAGATATGCATGATTATGCTAGTTGTCGATATGCTAGTCTAGTAGATGTGTAGGACTACCTGTGATTCTGTATGCATGATTATCTGTATATGTTTGTTATCTGTTATATATCAACATATTATGGTGGGTTGAGGTTGTACTGCTTCGTGTTGTAGCCAACAAACCATGGAGCAATCCAGATATGAGCTGAGGTCCGGGTAGGGCATCCCATACTCATTCTAAGGGCTCAGGAGCATTCCAGATACGAGATGAGGACCGGGTGGTATGCCAGACTCATACTGAAGGCTTGATGGTATTTCAATCTAATGATTGATTTGGTCAGGGAGCAAGCTAGACATAAGCTGTGGGCCCGAGGGCAAGCCAGACTTATGTTGTAGGCTTAGGGGTAATCCAGTCTTTTATCTGTGGACCCAATACATGTTGTTATTGTATATGTTCTCTGTTATGTGTTGGTACTTTGGGGGAACTCACTAACCGTTGGTTTACAGTTTTTGGTTATGCTTTCAGGTACTTCATATGACCGCATGAAGGTGAAGGCATGACCGTACACATCCTCTTGTTTATGACTTATGATTTTTGGAGACTCTGATATTGGAAAATGTTTTGGAAAAGTATGATTTGTAAACAATTTATGAATTGGGTTGATTTTAAAAGTTTAAATTTATTGTGATTTTTATGGGTGTTACAAGGTGTTAAGGAGGCAAAGATAGTACCTTTTAATCAAGTATCATTCATGATAGCGATCGATGAAGCGATCTTGATGCGGGTCAATTCAATACTAGTTCTCTGAAAAGTACCTATGAAACTTGGTTACAACCCATTGTCGACTTTCATCTGGTGAAATTCAACCAATCTAATTCATATTAGTCTTACTTCATAATTTCTCCCACAATTATAACCGACTATGTACTATTAGAATAATAAGATTATTCATTGATTAAACATGTTAATATACAACACAACAAGTATTGATGTTATGATCATATCCCAGTATATCAAAACATTATATAATAGTTGTTGTTACAATGTTCCAATATCCAAATACTAAATCCAAATCCAAATCCCATTTTTAGAACAATAAAGTCTTAAAGTTGAAGTGTGACCATTCATACTTAGCTAAAAAGAAGGACTTTATTAATGGTTTGACTAAAATTAATTTCTGTGAATTTTGCGAATACTATCATCTCCATATTTGACTTTACTCTAGGTATAGATAAATATCTTGGAGAAAATGATTGGTGTTCTTTCATGACATAAAGTCTCTTAGCTTGATTAAGTATACTCTCAAAGTCACAAAGATTTCTATGTGATTCTTGAATGGCAGAAATCAACATAGTTTTTCAATGAACTCATTCATCCAATCATATTTGATTTCAACTTCTAAAGTAGTGTATTCTTGTTTTGTAGTAGATCGTGTCATTTTGTTTTTCTTGGACCTCATTCCAACTAAACTTACTCTTCATCCCACAATGAAGTCATAATCCAATTATAATTCATAATTATCTATATTTGTTTAGAAATCTAAATCTTATGTAGCTCTTTACACAAAAATCCTTTCTAAACAAATTATCTCACATACATTCTCTTGGTTCCTCTAAAGTACTCTTAGAATGTTCTTATAGTCATCTAGTGACCTAACCATGTATTCAATTGGTATATTATGATGTGTTCATAGCATGCTCATATACCAAGTCTTATGCATAATATGGAATAAATGATGGATTCACTTGCCAAGAAAATCGAATATAAATCATTTCAGCTAGTTCAAACCTATGAGCTAGGTCCTTTTGAGGCTGGCTCAAACTTAGTGTCATGTGACAATGCCAAGATTCCTCCAAAGGAATTTTGTGTCTTGATCCCTTTCAAGATATTTTTCATATATGCATAAAGATATAAAACTTGTAACATTCATTTTATCTATCTCTATAGATTTTATATTATAAGAATGTATCTCGTCCTTCCTATGTCTTTCATCTTAGAAACACATTCCGAGTCAAGGTGAAAAAGTATGGCATGTTCAGAATGTAATTTATCATGATTAAGTATGTCTTATTCATACAAAATTAGGAATGTCACTATGGTCCCACTAGTTCTTAGTAAACACACATGTTCTATTTTGATATAAAATCATACCTTGTGGTATTATATTAAAATGGTGATTACAACCTTGATATGTTTGCTTTATATCCACAAGTGGATCTCAAGCTTTACACATTTTGTTAGAATAACATGTATTAAGAAAACCTCCATGCTAATCTATATAGGTATCTTCTAGTAGATGTCTATTAAGAAAAGAGGTCTTTCTTGAAATCTATTTGCTATATCTCATATTAAGAATATGAGATCATAGTAAATAATATCTTTGTTGATCTAATCATAGCTACTCGTGAAAAAGGTTTGATCATAGTCAATGTCATGAGTATGATGACGACCGTAGTCAATGACATGGGTATGAGAAAGTCCATTTATAAAAAGTATTGCTTTAAATGTGTACAGTTATCCATGTAATGTATTCGTTCTAGAAGAATCACTTACTCCTTCTAACCTGGCTAAGGGGAGGAAGGTTAATCGAGACCATACTTTATTATCATACATGGAATACGTCTCATGTTCATGACTCTAAGTCATTTATCAGATTTGAGATCTGACATAGCATCTTGGTATTTGATGGATTTGCCAGAATTCATCAATAAAATCTCACCAATGAGAGATTCCGCATTTCTCAAGCCAAAAATGTTTTCTAACACTAATGCGAACAATTTATGTTTGTGAATAGCTATTATTCAAGTTTAACAATCCCTTGTTAAAACTAGTTTCAACTGTTACTACGTCAGATTATGGTTCTTGAGCTGCTTCAAGTTCCAGGTACCTCCCACTCGCTTTGTTATTAGAAGCTTGGTTTCTGCTAACTCAACTATCAGAGGAATAAGAGAACTAATTCTTGGTGGATTTGCATATAATAATCCAGGACACATTTAGACTAACATATAAATATGTAATTAGTAAATTTTTGGGTTTAGAAGCTTTAGTCCAACATAGGTTTGAAATCCACAAAACATATAAATAAGATAGGGATGGAGCCTTTCCATACAAAAACTTATAAATAAATATGTTTTATCTACTTATTAGTTTGTATTTGTACTCAAAGTACAATTAATAGTGTTCTAGATGTTATCCCAAGGAAATAAAAGGAAGACATTTCTACCGATTAGAAAGTAAATCATACCAAGTAAGATATAATTCATCCTTTATTATCATTAAGGCTTTAGATCGTTCTTACCGGTTTGTATCTCAACTTTATATTTGAAAATTCAATAAATATTTCATAATAATGTTTTACCATGTAACTACTATAGTTGTTAATAAAGTTGATTTGGTATCTTGTACTAAATCTTAGACATTCATTAGAAGGGAAGTCATATACTACAGTGTATAATTCCTTAATAATATATATATATATATATATATATATATATATATATATATATATATATATATATATATATATATTTCACAAATGTCAAATAAACTACATTATGTGTCTTCAAATATCCCTTTCTTGAAGTTAAAATATGTGAATGCCAATTATATAATAAAGATAATAATGTCAAAGACGAGTTTGATTTAAAACAAGTTTAAGTCAAAAGTATTTTGCATATAGAACTCGTTATTTATAAAACATTGATATTTACTTTATAATTCTTCTTAAGAGATCTAGTTTCATAAAAAAGAATTTTAAATCATTTCTGAATATGAAGGTAATCGTTATGAAAAATGATTTGAGTAAATGGTCAATCATTCGTAAATTAACTGAGACATGTCTTTACACAAGCTAAATTAAAACATACATTGTTCCAAAACAAACATTGTTTCACAATACAAGTACATTATGTTCCTAACATAATTAGTACACTAAACTCCAAGAGTGCAGTTCCAACTTGATTGTGCTAAGTTGGTTACTCTTCCATAGATATATGCAAGCCATTTACAAATATTAGATTAACATTTACGTACCAAGTACTTGAGTGTTATATTAAAAGTATGAGTTCTATCTAGTAGATTCCTGAAGTACTAGTCTCTTCCAGACTTTCTTTCCAGATAAGAGGAGCAGTTCCTCTTCCAGTATCAAGTTGTTGTTAGTGTGCCCCGTTAGTATTATATGTTAATTAGCAATATCACTTTAATATGACTCTTGAGCATACTAGATCTTTCAGTCACCGCGGCGTGGTACCCATATACCATGCCGCGGGGCAAAGTACATTGCCATCTACTTACGAAGAAGGACTTTGTCTGAATCCTCGTCATCACTCACTGCACTTTGGTGAGCTATGTACCGCGTCGCGGTACCTGGAGATCATCAAAGTGCATTGTTGATTCCATTCCAACTTTGGGGACACTTTTTCCTCTAACTTCTAACCTTCATAACTTATTCGTTTCTAACCCGTTTTTATGATCTTTATATCCACGCGAAGGTGGGAACATACTCTACAACTCTGTTAAGTCATTTCTCCTTGAACTAATACGGGTATTAATCCATTAAGTCACCAACTTGGACCAAAAGCATTAAAGTACTAGTTTTACCCTTTTGGCCAAAATGCATCTTCTCATGCATTCTTTCTCTTGAACTTACTCATATACCTCCTTATAAGTGACTAAAACTCTTCTTGGCCATTTTCATGAAGTCACAACTTCATAATATTACATAATTCTCATAATTGACCATTTTTCCTTTTTATCAATATTTGCCTAAAAGTCAAATCTTTCTAAATTTTGGGTTCTTAAAAGGAAGGTGTGGATCGGCAACCGAGGAAGGTGTGGTGCAGAAATCTATTATAATAGGTGTCCACTGTCATCACTAAATTGGTCAAGGTCATAACTAAATTTGTATAACTTTATGGAATAAAAGTAAGCCTTTTTTGGGTTGCCATCAATAACTAAAAATATCTAGATATGACATTAGAGTATAGCTAAATTGTTTGTTAAGTTATTATGTGATTAATAAATTAATTAGAAATAGTTGAAATCTTCTACTCTAATTAATGAAGATTTTTTAGCCACATGGCACATTTTCAATCAATTTGTCAAATGTCATTTTGTAGTTATTTTGAATTTTTTTTCACATGTCATTTTATGGGTTTTCATATTTTATTAAATTCCACAAAATATTTTAATGGAATAATTATAATAAATGTAGTAATAAATGGATATCAATTTCATTCATGGACATACCTTGAAATTTCAAAATTCCCAAATTAAAGCTCATTAGTTTCTTTTGTTTATTTATTTAAATTTAAAAGATAAAAAACACATTTCAATTTTAATAATTCATTATTTTTCTTATTTTCTTATAAATTCAAAGTTCTCAAATATAGACCTTCATAAAACTTTTTTTTAAACTAACCCATGTAATACATGAGTCTCACAACTAGTTAATTAATTATTAATTAGAAGTAATCTGATATTGATTTACGATTAATATGAACTAATTAAAGATGCATGGGTTGGATTGTAATTGTTCGATACTTGAGCAAGGAAGGCAATTATAAAACCCTCCATGGTATGGACGATTTTGAGAAGACTTTTAGGGTTTGGGAAGCATCCTGATAGCTGCTAAGGAAAACTGTGTTGAATAGATTCAATCTAATACGTAATTATTCAAATCAGGGTTTATCATTCAATCTAATACGTAATTATTCAAATCAGAGTGTGACATCCCCATTTTCACGGCCAGAAAAGACCGATTTTGTTTATGCTTTATAAAAATCAGAGTACTTCTTTTAATAAAAATCTTGCGGAATTTTGTTCCCAGAAAAACATGATAAATACGTTATCAAAGCATTTCCGAAGAAATGTATTTTTATTCATTTTAAAACATTTGGGATGTCATCGTCAATATAGAAACATAAGCATAAACAGAACTTACATTCATTTACACTAGTGATCTACATATCTTTTAAATCTCTCAGTGTAAAGTAACTTCACATCGACACATGTGATACAAATAAACTGAGTGGGTCAGGTTGGGAAACCTGGTGAGTACATAGGGTTTTCAACCCACAATAATATAATTATTATGTTTAATCATCAAACAATTAACCCAATTACCCATCCTCATTATCTTCTTTACTCTTAAGGATCTACCCTAAGAATCAGCTATTCCTCGTTCATTCATTCCTAAGGATCATCCTAAGGAATCGGCACGAAGTCCATCGTTGCCACGGTTTACACAACAGGCACTAAGTCTGCATAGTCGCCATGGTTTAGGCATCAAGTCTGCATGATCACCAAGGTTTAGGCATCAAGTCTGTATGATCACCAAGGTTTAGAGTACACCGGGTGAACACATCGTTCACAACACCTACAGGTTGCAAGCCTGCTAGTGTTCCACTGGGCTATCTAGAATAGTCCGTGGTTGTCATCCATACTCTACTGAATGACTGGGCCATCATTTGAAAAAGGATTCTCGCATCATCCACCTCTCACCCTCACCTCATGGTCTAATTCATCCCTCATCTCATCATTCAACTCATATTTCATCTACCCATGTTTTACCCAACACATTTTGTAGATATAAAATACATATACGGTTTAAATCATTTAAATCAGGTATAAAATTGTTCATCCAACATAGATAGCAAGTATACAGATAATATGCACACACAGCATGTAATTTATATAGAATACTTCATATCTATGTGTAAGCTGAAAGTAACTATGCACTCACTTGATTAGGTGGTGACTCTGCACTTGAACAGCGCTTCGTTACTTCTTAAAACAATTTCCCTCGACAAAACCTAGTATAAATACCACTAGGGTTTAGTTTTAACGTTAACCGCGATTAATTAATAGTCTAGCTATTATTATTATTATATAAGCGTTAAATAACACTCAATATAACACATAATAATAGCTCAAATAATTATTTTAAGGACCTAATAACATTACTATAATTATTTAAAAGTTATATTAAAAATTGCGTAGGCGTAGCTCACTTACAGCGAATTTTAAAGAAAACCGGGCTTTGCTCGGAGCAGCGTTTCCGAAAACGAAAGACCTTTTTTCTCGGGACTCCGGGAGCCTCAGGGCTTCCTTCGGGTGCTAGGGGATCACCTAGGCTTAGGGGAGGGTTCAAAACCCTAGAGAGAGAAAGTTTAGAGAGAAGAAATGAAGAAAGGTGTGAAATTTTCGGAAGAGTTCGGACCCCTTTTATAGGCGCCAGCAGCCTCGGACTACGCTGCGCGTCCAGCAGCTACGCTAGGCGTAGTTCGGATAAGGTGCCAGTTGGATCCAGCTGGCTCGCACTCGGTCTCGGATGGATAAGGGCGAGGGTACGCGGGGCGTACTGACTTCGGACGCGGGGCGTATGCGAGGGCAACGTGTCTCCATCCGGTGCGACTTCAGCGATCATCATCGGACGGCTGGGAAAGCGCCACGTCAGCACTTTCGCATCAGGTCTCGCAAATTCGACTACAAACTTTAAAAATTCGTAACTTTCGCGTACGAGCTCCGTTTTCGACGTTCTTTATATCCACACGAAGGTGGGAACGTACTCTACAACTTTCGTTTATACTCCGTTGACTAATTCTGACTTTATTTTAAAAGTTATATTTTTAACAGGCCGGGACAGGATTGGTCCGTTAAAAATTCATAACTTCTTCATCCGACGTCCGTTTTCGTCTGTCTTTTTATCGTTATGCTACTATTAACGAGATCTTCGATTCTCGTTTAGGTTGTGTCGGCTAAAAACCACTCGATCTAATATTCGAATTTCGGGCTGTACACTGCTAAGCCGAAACTTCGAAAAATCATAACTTCCTCATACGAAGTCAGATTTGGGCGTTCTTTTTATGGACGCTCTCGGTTTAACGAATTCTTCGACTTTCGTTTAGATCGCTAAGGCTGAATATCGCTCTATCGTAAATTCATTATTTACGCTTCCCGGTGCCGTGCCGGTTCCGTCGCGAAACTTCGACGTGCCATAACTTCTTCGTTATAACTCGGATTTTGGCGTTTTTTATATGTACGGAAACCTTGCAACATATACTACAACTTGGTTAATATTATTTATTCTAAATAATCTTTTGTCGAAAACTCGTTTTCGACCCCTATTATCCCCAGATTGACTAGCCCAGATCTACGGGCGTTACACAGAGCCTAGGATTTTCTATTATACGCATATTGGTGAAAAACTGAAAATCAGGAAGAAACCTGTTGAATCGCAGGCGTGCCGCTCCCCCTGTGGTTGGTGCGTTACGTCGTGCCCTCCAGCAGCTCTCGGGATTTGCTTGCCTTTTCAAATTGTAGGATAATTACTAGTAAATTATGGTTATTTTAATTGCTTAAAATATGAACATTTAAACTAGGTAATTAGATAAATCCTAATTTCGAAAATTAAGGAAAGAGAAAAAGAATTAATATTATTTTATTAAAAGTTTAATTAAGATACTTGTTTAATTCTTATAAGATTTAATATAATTAATTAAATTTTTAATTAAACAATAATTATTAAATCTTAAATGGTTTAAATATTAATTAATTAATAGTTAATTAAGTTAATAAGATTTAAACATTATATTCTTAAAAGGTTTTAAAATACACCCTTACATATTTAATATAAGAGTATTTAATAGTATATGTAAAACAATAATAATTCGTCATTCGAATCAAGAGTAAGCCTCGTTCATGAATATACACTATAAGAGAGGTATAAGGAAATGACCTATAAAATGATCGTTGAATGAGTGTCTTTTTCACTCACTGGTGTTTTGTGTGATGGATTGTCGTTAGCTGAAAGGGTTCTGATAGGACGTAAATCTAATTAAAGTTAGTATAACATAAATTACTTGAACGTAAAAAAACCCACTCTAGTTACTTAGAAAAAATGTGAACTTGTACGCTAATCCAGGAAAATGCACATCGTTTCTTTGTGAGTCGTTAGTGGAGCGTGTGTGGTTAACCGTCATACTGATTTGGGACTACAAAGTAGAAATGATGAGACAACTCGAGTTTATGATTGTTGATGGAGCGTGTATGCTTAACCGGCATGTGAATGTGAGATCATAAATGAGAACGAGGGTGTCACGCGGGTTTGCATGGTTATACACGTCTTATTTGTGATCCTTGACATCCCAGTCACAAATGTAAGCACATAATTTGAGATCAACACGTCATTGATAGTTCAATGAATTTTAAGAGATCTAGGAGTTTCATTGTGATTGAAATTGGTAAAGTGTTTTACCTACCTAAAATAGATTCGTGATCCATATTACGAATGGAAAATATGGATCCTAGCCTTAATTTGAAATTGGGTTAATAATTAAGTATTGAATTGACTTCTTTAAACTTTTCCTCTTACGTTAAATGGAAATCCCCTCCCACTCCTCGCACACATTCGAATTCTGATTCTCTTTATTCTCCATCAGGAATGGCTCATTTGCTATGGAATCTTCCTCGATTGAAAAATGAGAAAGATGTCATCGATAAACATGTCCCTCAAATCATTAATGTGTCAACTTTAAATAAGTTGTTATTCCCATAAACATGTAGATTTGTCAAATAAGCTCTCTCGCATCATTGTATCTATGTCCTCGATGTTCCAAAAGGATCTTTTGTGAACATTTGAACATATTAAATGAATTTGCAATTGAGTGCAATGTTTCACCAAAAGGAAAGGCAAGAGTAATTTGAAAATCATCAAAAGTTCCTAATTGCATGAAATCTAAAGGAGAGAGTTTTGTATGTGCTCAATGAGAGTTACATAAATAAACACACACTACGAGAAAACAACCCTTTAATGACACGCAAACAATGACACGCACTGATTTACGATACGCATTTTTTGCGTGTCCTAAAATAATGTCAATTTTCCAAAATTTGAAGGATAGAGGACACGTATTTGTGCGTGCCCTAAAATTAGTGTCAAAAAAGAAAAAAAAAAGGAATACGGAGGGCGCCTATCATAAAATGTGTGTCATGTAAGTGTGTCGATTTATAATTTTTTAATGAAACATGCATTTTAAGGGGGAAATTGAAATCCATAAAAATTAAACCTCCTCCTATTTGATCCCAAAAATTAAAAACCCCGCCTCTTCGAATTAGCAAGAAAAAGCCCTAGGGCCTTCGTCTTCATCCGCAACTTCCTCAATTCCCCGATCCATCACCTCGACCAAAGCGGAAAAAAACGGACGACTCAATTTCAAACCCAAACCCTACAATCATGAGACCTCACAGCAAAATTGCTCTTGCTTTCGTGATCAAATGCCTCGCGGCGATGATGATAATGATCATCGTCTCGGCGGAGTCACCCCAATCTCCATTTGCGCCCCTTCATCACCTACACCGCTATATACCTACTGCAACGTCAGTTTACCGATTCCCAACCATGCTCACGACGTCGTTTCACGACTTACGTTAGACGTGAAAGTTTTGCAGCTGGTGAATGTAGCACCAAGGATTCCTCGCCTTGGGATCTCCGCTTACGATTGGTGGTCCCCGGAATTGCACAACATTTCTAGACACGAAAATGTTGTGAGATTTAACAGAACGATCACCGCCTCTACACAGTTCCCTCAAGTCATCCTCACATCTACTTATTTTGATTCACATCTCGCGTATCGAATTGGTCAGGTCGGTCTTCCATTCTTATTGATGATCTGAGTTTTCTTTTTCTTTCGATTTCACGTTCATTTATAGTTATCAGTAAAAGAATAAGCAACATTCTCTTCCATTTTGATTTAGATCGATAGTTCACTACAATTCTCTGAGAAAAATTGTGGCGAACCTAGGGTTTCATTTTATCATACTTTAAACAGAGAGCAAGCAAAATAGTTGACTATTAGTCAAGATTACACATGACATTAGATTCCATTGATGAGTTTTTAATGCATATGTAGGCAATTAGGAGAGAAGCAAGAGCAATGTACATTGTAGGTCAAGAAAAGGGAGTACCATTTTGGGCAGCAAACATCAACGTGTTAAGAGATCCAAGATGGGGAAGAGCACAAGAGACACCTGGTGAAGAACCACTGGTTGTAGGAGATTTTTCAATTTCAAAAAGATAACTTTTATTAGATTCTATTATATTGAATTGAGTCCATGATAACATTTCGTTTGCATATAGACATTATTACATTTTTACAGTTGCTGGAAACCTGGTGAATGCCATATTGGATCAAATGTTGATTTTATTGACTTTAATTGGTTGTTCCTTATTACAGGCGCATAAAGAGGCAACAACAGAAAACAAGAGGTGAACGCTTAATGACTTTGACATTGGGAGGCCACTGGGAGAGGGACGTTTGGTCATATCTACATAGCTAAGGAGAAGAGGGTTAGTATAACAGTTATATTTATGATGATTAAAAGTAGTTCATTTAGGTTATTGATTGTTGGCTAAACTGTTGATCATATTTTTGTTTTCTGAAATAGAGCAGCCATATTGTTGCACTAAAGGTGTTGTTCAAAAGCCAACTCAAACAGTCCTAGGTGGAGCACCAACTTCTTATTAGGGTTTTTTCAACTTACTCTGATCATCGCCAGACAACCTCAATTCTCAAGTTATCTATTTCCATCCATCCGATTACATCTATTTGAGCTTCACGTTTTTTTTATAATCGAACCGTTTTCTTAACTTGAGTATCATTTTAATATCTTAGCTAGGAAACTCTATGCCATAATTTTAACTAGGAAATGCAGATTTACTAGCTATTACCAGTTCAACTTCATGCTCTTATAGGGTTTTGGTTGGTGAGAAACTCTATTATGTTAGGATCTAGTCTTTGATTTACACCTTTCTTTGAAGCTCTATCTCTTTGAGATTTTCAATGTAGAGTTACGATCTCAATGAATTCCCCCTCGTGTCATCCTCCATTTTTGCCAGTATATGTAATTCCAGTTTTCCTGCCTATGAGTTATTTTATTCTGATGAATTTTGTTTATATTGATATACTATTACTGCTCTATGTAAGAATTATTTACCTGTCAAGCTAAATTTTGATTTTTTTCAGAATACATCGACTATATCTACAATTCTAAATATCAATATGGGGATATGCTTCTCTTCGGTGAGTTTCCTTTGGTCATTTCCAACTAACTTAATAAAGAATCAAAGCACTTCATGTGTTTTTCAACAAAAAAATATGTATCCATGTGTCATGAATTATGATGCACTGCTTTTACCCTAACTTTATGATATCTCTGGATCATAATAGATGAGATGGATGTTGCCATGAAGAATATGATTCAATTTTGTTATATTATATATTGTTAACCTGACTCTGCTGCTTTGAGTTGTTGTAATAGAAAAAGTTAGATTGTAGGATATGTTCATGAATAAAGATAAAGTGACCCCTGAAAGATAGAAATCCACACTGTTTGTTAATGAAAAGGAATAAAGTGTAATATAATAATCCCAACAACCAACATAATTCTCTATAGTTTGAAGATAGCCAACATGGCCATGATGCTCACTCACTTACTCATTCAATTTCATGTGTTCCACTGTAATATAGAACTCCCTAACAATTCGAAATTACTGATACTACCCTCCACTATAGGCCTAATTCCTGCTTCATGATCTGGTTTAAGGTTTGTTTGTAATAAAAAGAAAATAAATGAACAACTCGTTATAAAATGGAACAAAGAAAAAGAAACATGGAATGTGCAATTGAGGTATAAAAGATGCAAATGAGTGCATGTCTAAAATACCCGAGAATAAGGTTGAGTTGCAATATAATACCCATGTGTGACTCTGATTGAGAGATCAAAATAGAAAGAAACAGGTGGCATTTGTATGCTTAATAATAGGGCTAAATGCAATAAATAGCAATATACTTCCATTTTTCATCGTGCATTATAGCATCATACATCCATTTCTATTTGTAATATCATAATTCGTTCATTTTTTGTCTTAGTAAGGTATTGTACTTTGAAAAATCTACCCAAATCAGTGAAACCAACCCATGTTGGTATTTATTACATTTTAGCCCTCTTAATTCAATTTATATTTTCAGACATAGAATGATGGAGATGGGTCCGATCATAAATGAACTAGATTTCTGAAATTACAAAGTAAAACTATAATGTTACAACATTAATCTTTTGGTAGCAGATTAATTGTTTTCATTTTCTTTACATGAATCACCTTCTTATGGAGCTGATGTTCTTAGGCTTTGGGTCTCAAGTGTAGATTTGTGCCTGGCAGTACACAAGTACAATGCCAAGAAAGGTATCATTATTATAATTAAGATAAGACGTTTGGTTGATTTACATATAACAAAAAAAACATCTTGTTTGTGTGACAGATGGGTTAATTGCTTAGATTATATACACCTACGATCAGAAAATAAGTTTGTTTTAGTTGAAGATTAAAAGTTGGTTTTAGTTTCTCTTTACAAAATCCCAATAAATTTATTGGGATTTGTTGGTTTATGTGAATCTAATGGTTGTATTATTCAAATTTGCAGGTCTTGTTGATGTGCATAGTGTCAAGTAAAATAGCTCGGATGTTGTAAAGGTGGGCAACAAGTTCTTGTAGTTTGACTATTATTTGTTGATGACTTTCATATCTTTCACATTTGATGTATTACATTTGTATGACATTAAATTTTGTGGAATGGATTGTATTTTTTGTATATGGTATTTTATTTTCTATTATGAGACATTAAATGCAAATTTAATTTGAAAATTAGTAATCTATAAAATATTTTTTTTAACATATAAATTCACGATAAGCAAAAATGTGTGTCATCTTCATTTATGACATGGCCTTTCTTGACAGAGGCTTTAATGATACGCATTGCGTGTCGTAAATGTGCGTCGTAAGGTTACGACACGCAAATGTGTGTCGTCTTCCTTTATGACATGGCCTTCCTTGACACGCATTCGCGTGTCATCTCTACCCTTTTATGACACGCAATGCGTGTCATTAAATGGTATTTTTATAGTAATGACAAGTATCTCAATGTTAACATTGACAAGAGTCTTGCTATAGATCTTGTGCTTGGATCTCTCACTAGTTCTTATGATAATTTCAACTTGATTTATCATATAATAGTATGGAGATGACATTTATGGAATTCTTAAACCTTCTCCAATTTGTGGAAACTAGAAAGGAATTAGATTTCTTATCCAGTTCCAGTTATCGCCTTTTTGAATGTTGGCGGAAAGAAGAGGAAACGTTCGAATCCTAAATTGAAGGGAACGGTTTCGGTCGGAACTTCCCATTATATGGAATTGGTGTGCCCTCTATTCCATACAACCATGATTTAAAAGAGTCAAGTTGAAATTAATGCAATGATAGGATCATAGGAAACGAGTTTGCCCTAAGTACTTGAAAAATCTTGGAGATGGTAATGTCGAAATGTTTTGACTCTACATCAAGTACTTAAATAATCGAACTTCATAATACTTCCAACTCATGGATCCTTGATGTGTTATGTGTTAGTCACATTTATATGGCACTGAATGATCTATAGGAAAGAAAGAAGTTTTAGTCATCGATAGTTGAACCTAATCATTGGAATGGACGAGTGTCGCATGTCTCGATAATCATGGATTTCGAGCTTGTGCTTAGTGGTGGAGTTAAGAAAGATCGATTTATTTGTTATTACTCTTCAGAAATGTCTAGAAAACTAGTTTATTTTTATGCTTTGTATAAACATGAATTTCAATTTTCATTTTGATAATGGAAATGTGATATTCTAATTTATAAAGATGGTGGTTTTATATTTAAAACATCTTCTTGCAATTGACATTCATGAAATTGTACTTTATGTTTCTAATAATAGCAATATTAACATAAATATTGATTCATCTAATAGTTTAGATAAGAACGTGCTTGTGGCATAATTTCCTTGGCCACATAAATAAGAATCACATCACCAAGCTCCAATTGAACCGAACTTGGATTCATTCGACTTTGGGTTGGATGATGTATGTGAGTCTTGTTTATTGGCAATATGACTTAATCACCACTCACATGAACATGTAATAAAGGAAAATGATTGTTGGATCTTGTACACACTAATGTGTGTGGACCCTTCAAATCCGCCACAAGGGACGTCCAACACTACTACGTCATATTTACTGATAGTTTCAGTAGATGTGATAATGTTTATATGATTAAGCATAAGTTTGATATTTTGAATAGTTCATGAGTATCATAACAAAGTAAGGAATCAATTGGGAAAAATGATAAAATGGTTTCCGATCTGAAAGGACAGGATAATGCCTTGGTATCGAGTTCTACGATCATCTTAGAGATTGTGGAATGGTTTCCATAATTGGCTTCTCTAAGGACACCATAATGTAATGGTCTTGGTAAAAGGAGAATCAAATGCTATATGGTTCGATCTATGATGATCCGTGCTTTGCTACCAATTATATTGTTAGGAATATACACTTAAAATAGTAGAGCATGTTTTGAACCTTAAAACCGACTAAGTAGGTCTGCAGATACCTCATGAAGTTTGGACTTGGAAAGTTCCTTCATATTTAGGTCTGGTGTTGTGAGGTCTTTCGTTAGACGAGAAACCAATGACCAAATTGAATTGAGGGCTCAGAGGTGTTGTATTGTCAGGTACTCACTATATACTTTTGATATTTGTTTTAAAGACCCATGAGAAGGTGGTGTTTATAGCTCAAAAGGAGTGTTCCTTGAGAGAAGAACATATATATATATATATATATATATATATATATATATATATATATATATATATATATATATATATATATATATATATATATATATATATATATATATATCAAGAAGTCAGTGGGAGTCATGTTAACCTTGAACAAATTCGAGATATAACCGACAATGAACCTATAGTTGGCACTAGCTCTCAACTTGAGGTTGAAATACCAATTGAGTCAAATGACGTTGCATTACCTATTTACATATCTAGTAGAGTTAATGCACTTCCCAATTTTTATGAATTTCATCAAATTGTAGAAGGTAACACGTTGGTTAATGATTAAACACTGATCAATTTGGATAAGCTAATAGCTACTAGGAAGCAATGGCGGGCGATGAGGCTAACGATGAGAAGGTTCTAAGGATAGAAAAATTCATTCCATGAAGGATAACCAAGTTTGAAATTGGTTGATCTGAAGTCTAGTCTTATAACAAAGGGTTACAATTAGATCTTTAATATTAAGACTTACATGGATAAGAATGTACACACACTTCCAAGGCTAGTATGGTGGAAAAGGGTTCCTCTCAGACTTAATAAATTATTATGAGGAAACATTCAGGGATGATCATTTGGACCGGGGAACCGGCCGGAACCGGATAGAACCGATCGGGTCGGGACCGGGTCGATATTCTTGTGGATTTTTGGAACCGGGAACCGGTAGAACCGGAAAAAAGCAAAACCGTAACCGAAATATTTCTCAAAATATGTTGCTATTTCTCGTAGACCGGTTCCAATATTGAAGACCCAGCAAGAATCGGTAGGAACCGAAACCGACGGTCCGGTTCGGTTCCAATTTTCCACCAAGCTTAGTTCTCAGGCCGGTTCCGGTTCGGGCTGGTTCTGATGCTCATCCCTAGAAACATTCTCAACAGTAGCTGAGAAAATGTCTATTTGGGTATTTGTTGTCATTGTTGCCTTCTTTGATTATAAGATATGGTAAAGTGGATGTATGACAAGTTCTGAAAAAATTTAAACATACAAGGTATCTGAACAAAGTGTGTAAGCTTGATAAGTCTATTTAAGGACTTAAATAAGCACCGTGTAGCAAGAAGTTGTGTTTCCGTGAGAAGAGTTAAAGAGTATTGTCTTTCTAGAAGTCCAAATGAGTTTTGAGTACATGTCAAAGCTAGCGGGAGTGTCGTTGTCGTCATGGTATTGCATGTTGATAATAATACTTCTCATAGGAAACAATTTCCCTAAGTTCGGGAATTATTTCGCTATGATGGAATTAGGGGAAGCGACATTGATACTTGGTCTTCGGATCTAAAAGTATAGATCAAAATGTTTAATAAGATTCAATCAAAGCCCATATATGAATAATGTGTTGAAAAGTTTCAACATGGAAAATTCCAAGAAAGAGATTGTTCATATGCATCATAGTAAGGACTTGAGAGAATCTCAAAGTCTTTTGTTCCAATCATGAAAATGATAGGATGAGTCGAGTCTCATATGCTTCGGATATAGGATCGACCATGTATGCTATGACTAGTGCTTGTTCTCATGTCTTGGATGTTTTGAGCATCGTGAGACTGTATCAAAAATTTACTCGACTGAATCGCTAGACAACTGGAAAGAACACTCTGAGGTATTGAGAGATACCAAGGACTGGTTGCTTGTAGATATTAGAGAACATAATTAAGAAGAGCTATAGTAACAGAAATTTTTAGGTATGAATCTGACTCATAGTATAAATAGACATTCATTTTGAATTTTAGTGCGGTAACATGAAAGGTTTCATGTAGGAGATGGTCGTAGACTCAAAAATATGAGTCGGATTACATTAGTGCAAGTGAAGTATCCAAGGAACGTACCCGGACAAGAAAACTTCATAGTTGAACTTGGAGTTGTTTTTAGTAGCAAATTGCCATCAGAAATATTATGTGAAGGTGTAGTCGCATTGACTAATTATCCTTGAGAACACAGAAGGTCAATGCATAGAAGGAGGAAATTCCACTGCATCCAAGATAGAGTTGAGGATGGAGATCTAGTTGTGAAATGAGTATCTTCCTGATGATTCATTCGTAATAATGATGACCAAAGGAAACATGGTATGAATTTTAAGGGCATAGACATGAGAAATAATGAAAAGTTTAGTTGTTAAGTCGATTACCCCAAAACATTTATACAATTAATAAATTCGTAATTGTTAAGGTGATTAAATAATAGGGGATTATTTATATTCAGGAGTATGATACCATAGACAATTAGTTTATTATTGTGTTTCATTTCGTGTGTTTCTTCCCGAGTAATTAATTTACTCGAAACTCCACAATCATCCGTACTCTTGGGGGTCAATATTGAATTAAGATTGTCATGGAGTATTATTAGATTGACCATTGTGATTGGGCATGTCATGTAGATTGCTACAAATACTCACGAGTATTTAAATGATATTTTAAATATTGGAACAACCCACTCGCTTAGAGATCACTTCATGGATTTTAGTTACAAGTAATTCTAAAAGGATAATATTTTCTATTTTTCAAGCGGAGATGCATAAGTTGTAGTTTACAAATCTGTTGTGCATTGGTATTACATAAACGCAACCGTAAATGGATGTTGACATTCATGTGCTAGGCCTAGCTGGACTAAATTGATATGTTTAACTTGTAGTATGAATTTAGTCATCATAAATTATAAATCAGGAAATAGAATCTTAGACTGTGAGATTGATTTGTATCCATGTCTCGTGTCCATACGATATCTTGTAGAACGAAGGAATAGCTGATCATTTATCTAAGAGCCAACATTTGATTATATTAGAGTTCGGCAATGGTTGTGGAAGCACACTTGCTAACTATTCAAAGTCTATATTAGCAATTATAGTTGATGACTTGTCCAAGTGGGAGACTGTTGGAATAGGTGTCCAAAGTCATAACTAAATAGGTCAAGGTCATAACTAAATTAGTATAACTTTATGGAATAAAAGTAAAGTTCTTTGTGAGTTTCCGTCAATAACTAGAAATAGCTAGAAATGACTTTAGGAGAGAAATAAAATGATTTGTTAATTTATTGTATGATTGATAAACTAATTGGAAATAGTTGGAACAATTAATTATTAATCAGAATTAATCTAGTGTTAATTTGGGATTAACTGGAATTAATTAAAGGTGCAAGGGTTGAATTGTAATTGTTCGATACTTGAGCAAGGAAGGCAATTCTAGAAACCTCCATGGTATGGGCGATTTCGAGAAGGCTTTTAGGATTTCTGGAAGCCTCCTGATAGCTGATAAGGATAATTGTCTTGAATAGATTAAATCTAATATTTAATTATTTAAATGTAGGTTTACCCTTGTGATCCACTAACTATAAATAGGACCCCTTGACATCTGATTTTCATTTCTAATAATTCCAAGAAGATGAAATCCAAATTTCGCTTCTTTCATCCTATATTCTCTTGATTTCTAGCTTTGTTGGGTGTGAGACATTAGAGATGTTCACACTATTAGATGTTCGCTTTCCATGGAGCTTTTGAGGACTTGAGAGTTAGTATAATTGTTTATACCAAATTGTATGTTTACTAATCTGATTTATAATTTCTTATAAGTAGATTAAATCGGTTTTCATAGTATGTTGTTATAATGAGAAATGTATCATATATCTCTAGATTGCATGTGCCTACAAATAGCTTTGTGTATTCTGCTAAGTTGTTTATTGTTTAAATGTAACCTAGAAAACTCATCAAAAGCGAGCGGTGGTGGATGAGAGGTGTGGATTGGTGGCTATGGTGGTTCGATTTCGTAAGGCGGCGACGGCTCGATGACGGAGGGCAGTGGCAGTCCGGTGGTGGTGTCGAGTAAGTGAAGAGGATGAGGGAAGAAGCTTTGTTCGCCGATGGATTTAAGGGGACGAGGTGTTGCGGGGTGGGGGTAGGGAGTGGGGTTATTTTTATTTTATATTTTATAAATAAAACCAGTTAATAAATATAAAATAGTCAAATCTTCATAAATAGTTCATGTAGTTTGTAAAGACGATTTTGCCCTCACATGTCTCGCACATGTTCGGACTTACCAGACGAAATAGACGATGTTAGCCACAAAGATGATCCATTAAAAGTTTTCAAACCACGGGGACCATCCTTGAACACCAAAAAAGTTAAGGACCAAACTTGATTTTTTTAGAAACCACAGGGACTTAACAGACGAAATTGACGATGTTTAAAATCGTCTATGTTTTTTACGCATCCAAATTGTACATGTAAAACATACCCGACATGTCGTGGTCATATCCTTTTAGTCGGGCTAATTACATCAAAAGGTTACCAAATTTTGTTAATTTCTCCTTTGATTTAACCTAACTTAGAAAAATAAGATAATTATTTGTCAAACTTTTTTCTATATTTGTTGAAGCGTACCAAGTAACTACCCAATTTAAATCCACTTGAAAATAATTGCATTTTCTGACAACCGTTAATCCGTTATCGGTCAAAACAGAAAAAATGGAAGTTTGTTAACTTAAATAAGAAATGAGTTTAAAATTCATTACCTTAAATAGAACAAATTAAGTTTGCTTTATTTCAGATAACTTTTTTTAGAAAGTTAACTCAGTTTTCTAGCGCAATGTAAAATTATAAATCAAGTTTCATGTTTGCAAATCAAATTTCATATTTCACTTTTGCATCTTTTGGTTTTGTGACTTTGTGTCCAATACGAAGCCTACTAGTCTCATGAAGACTCTTGAAAAGGAAATTTCAGGAACACAATATAAAATGCAAAATGAAGTCCAAAGAAATCTCAGCGGTCTACTTTTCGTGCTTTTGGTGCCAAAACTTGTATATATGACAAATTTGGTGTGCCAACCCACATGAAAACTTCAAACACGTTTTTATTAGGACATCTCTAAACCCACTATTTATAATTTATTTTGACATCTTGAACCTCACTTTAAATCCTAATTTCAATCTACTTTCGCCTTATTTCTTTTGAATTCCACTCAATTTCTTGTATTATTTTGGTATACATAAATAATATAAAGGCAAAATTAATGTTATATTTATTTATTTACACCAAGAAGGAGTTAAATATAAATCCCGAAAGGTGACTGGGGGAGGGGGGGGGGGGGGGGGGGGGGGGGCTGTGAATAATGGTTGTGGACGGTAAATGAGCAATAAAAAAGTAAGAACCGAATCATACCGGAACCGAAACCAATTTGAAACACATTATGCTTAGGGTTTGGTTATGGTTCTTAATATTACTAATTTTCGGTTTCGGTTCAATCGGTTTTTGGGTCCCCAATAGTTTTATCGGTTTCGGAACCGAATATAAAGGAACAAATATTAACAGGCTTTCACAACCATGTTGCTCACTTATGTGAGTCGTGTTTGTGGATGGTTTAGCGACAAGCTTTCGCAAGCATCTTCCCATTAGCATATACAACCCATTTCTACATAAATTTCATAACAAATTTGTAATAAAAGAAAAAAATGGTACAAGTTAAATTAGCTCATTATATCTTATCGTCGATAGATCTACCCTCGATGTATTTGCTCAAAAACATAATCTTTTTGACAATCACCCACAACCGAGTGACCGAGTGACCGCTCTAATTTTTTAGGTTTAATATTAGCTATTGTTCCATTTATGCTATTCTTGGTTATGTTATTAGGCTATGAGGTATACATGCACCACAAGGTGCGTTGCCGATAACATGGTTGTTTCACCACACCTTGGGTGCAGTGAGGGTGAAAGGTTTAACTGCACAGTTCCCAATTATCAAGGTTTAACTACACAGTTCCCAATTATCACATTTGCTCTCCTCTTTTTTTTATTTTATAATATTAATTAAATTATATATAATAAATAAATACATTAAAATTTATAGCTTTTAATTCTATATAATAATATATAATATTGGTATAAAATAATTTCTAAAAGATAATAGAAATAAGGGAAAACGAAGCGTGACCATTTCCTGAGATTTGAAGAACGAAGAGAAATGAGGTGGCACATATATATATATAACAGAATAAAAGTGAAAAAAAAGTATAACTTCCTATCTTATGAATTTCCTCCTTAATGCTGAATATAACAACTATCTGAAGCAACATTGGTGACATTCAAAATGTCAGCCACAATGAACAATGAAGCATAAAAATGATATTCATGTCATAATAAAAAATAAAGATTAAAAAATAATTAAGCTGACAATATAAAGTTACGATTAAAAAATTAAAAATTGTATAAAAGTCATTTACACAAGTCGATGACTAATCATGAAAGACATTGAAATCCCAGGGATCATCCGTATAACACACACAAACATATATATATATATATATATATATATATATATATATATATATATATATATATATATATATATATATATATATATATATATATATATATAGAGAGAGAGAGAGAGAGAGAGAAAAAAAAAAGATCATTTGAGAACTCATATATTCCCGATAACTTGAGAACCGAACGATGATCGTTAGATCAAAATAAACGATGGTTAGGATGCTTTGTGGCATTTTTGTAAATACATGGGAAAGAAAAGGTACGGGGGTATGTTTTTTGAAAAAGAATCAGGGCATTTTAGGAATGGAAAAAAGAATAACATAATTCATAAATCGGATTGAATCACGTCAGCCTCTACCCTATCTCTCTTTCTCTCTTCATCCCGCCTCCTTTTGATCTTCATTCCGCCTCTGGTTCATACGATCACACCTAGCAAATCTGCATCGCTTTCCTCCGTCATCAAGCTTCATCATCTGAGCAATCCTTCACTTGATGTCGTTGATTGAAGGCAACCACCTCTTTAATCATGGATGGCGATTAAGAAAGAAATTGTCGATATTCAAGCTTCATCATCTGAGAACACGCAGTGAATAGAACTGATTTTCAAGCCGATTTACTAATTTTCGATCAACACGCAATCAATTTCTGCCATCGTTTTCAAGCCGATTTCTACCGGCCACCAGTTTCTACAATCGATTTCTTCCCTCATGGTGTTGGATGATTTCAAACCTGGTATTTTTTAGAACTCTTTGATGTTCTTATTCTTTTGATTCTATCAATCCGGTCTTCCAATTTAATTATATTTAATCTCTTCGCTTATCATGATTTGTAACTTGGTAATATGGTATGAATTTTTATTTGAAACAGAATCTGGTATGAATTGCAAAAGAGTAAGATGAATCAAAAATTCCCGAATCAGTTGTTTAAAATCTATTTTTCTATAAATTCATCCATTTTAATTAGAATAATTATTTATTTTCATTGGATTGTCAATGATGTAACTTCAATTTGATGTATGAATCTCGATTGATTTCTCTCGTTAATATCTCCATACGTTTTTATCAATTGTTTACCCTTGATGTTTATCTTCTTATCTGAAATCTATTCTCAAATTTGATCAGTTTTTGAAAATTATTGTTTTCATTGGATTGTCAATGATGTTGTATGATTGAATGCCGACTGATTTCCTTCCTTTCTGATCTTGTAATTTGGATATACAAATTGATTGTCATGTAACCTATTCTGTGTATGCAATAATCTGTAAAAATGGTGGTAATCATTTCATGAATATGATCATAATTTGGAATTCAATTTTATTCTATAACGGTGCAATGATCAAACAAACCTTTATTTGTGCCAGTTTTAAGTTGATTGAGATGTTATTTGTTTAAGTTGGCATGAATATACATACAAATTTCTTTCTCACCATATCTAAGTTATATATAAAGTGCATGATATTAATGGTTTTTAAAGGTTCTGTTATGATATACTTATGATCGTTGCAGAAGAATCTTCCTGGATCAACTAAAAGTAAAACAGGTGCAGCTGGATGGGCAACATTTTGATTCTTTCAACTGTGATCAGGTGATCCAAACAAAAGAAAGACATATTTGCCCTCCGACTGAAACTGACACATAAACTGATTCAGACTCTGATGATGATCATGAAGATGGTCAGATTGAGTATGACGCCAATTTTAAGAAATGGTATGCTCTCTTAACTTGAATCTGCTTAGTTTAATGTTTTCTTTTGATCATCTTTTGGTTATCATAATAATTAATCACTTTTGTCTTTATTGAGGTGTTCTTCAAAGCAATTGTTCTTGTATAAAGAGTTTTTATTGCTAGTGATTAAACTCTCAGAAGCTCAACTTTTTCTATGTATATGCTCTAACTGAGTATCTTTTATGTGCAAGATTACTTTGTAGATACATACATATTATTTCAGTTGCCACTTTTTAGAAAAATAAATAAATAAAATAAGTTTTGTTCTCTACTAGGAGGTGTAGCATTTTTATAACATGAAAAAAAATGAAATTTCACTGCCAACTTATTTGTCATAAATTAGGCAAAGTTTAGCTTCATCTTTGTCTTCTATGCCTTCACTTTGTTTTATCATTCTACATACAATTGTACATCATTCATTGAATTTTTGTTTCTTTTATATCACCATATTTACACAAAGCAGCTCATTATAATGGATTTTCTCGTTGATAATTATTTGAAGCCTTATTCATATCAGTCGTTTGGAGGTTATTCTTGATATTCTGGAAATGCTAAAAAAGCCTGATGTCAATGATGCTTCATTAATTTGGATTCCAGGTGTGTAGTCTCAATTAATTTCAAATTTCTTAGTTTTTTTAAATGATTTTTATGAACACGTTTTATGTTCTCCTACAGTTGCTTTATGAATTGTCTTTGGATCCCCTCACATTAATTTGGATTTTAGGTGTGTAGTCTTAATTATTATCTTTTTTGCCATATATAATATCCATTGTATTAATTTGGATGCGATTTATATATTTACATGTGAATTACATGTGATTCACATCTAAATCACATGTGATTCACATGTAAATTATATATGAATAATATGTGATTCACATGTAAATCACAAGTGAATTACATATGAATTACGTATATATGCACACATTAATATGTTAATCACATTTGATTCACATGTAAATCACAGTTGATTCACATGTAATTCACATGTAAATAAAATGTGATTCATATGTTAATCACATGAAAATCACATACGTATTTTTGTGAGTGTTTTTGCAATAATCAATTTTTTTTTAATTTTCTTGTAGATTTGAAAGAAATTGTGGTGAATATTGAAGAGATGAAAACTGATAAATTGAAGAAAATAAGGAAAAATTGACACGAATACATGAAAATGCTTTGACATTTGTAGCATTTTTTTTATTTTTTATATTTTATTTTGTATCGAATAAGATACTTGTACTATTATGTTTATAGATTAATTAATAAAAATGAGATTTTTTATTATTTACTAACGAATATTATAGTATTTTTATTGATTTTTAAATTTTTTTTTTAAAACTAATGCTTTTTTTAAAAAAAAAATTGCCGTTTTTATTTTAAATACAGTTTTTAAAAAAAATTGCAGTTTTTTTTTTTTGAAAAAAATACAGTTTTCTTTTAAAAAAATGCAGTTTTTTTTTTGAAAAAATTACAGTTTTTTATTTAAAAATGCAATTTTTTTTTGAAAAATATGCAGTTTTCATTTAAAAAATTGCAGTTTTTTTTTTTTTGAAAAAATGCAGTTTTTTGTTTGAAGTTTATAGTATTTTTTAAATATTCCAGTTTTTTTTAACTTTATTCAATTTTAAATGCTTTTAAAAAAATTGCAGTTTTTTAAATAAAAAAAAATTTCAATTTTTTTTTCAAAAATTCATGTTTTGTATAAAAAATTAAAAAAACTGCACTTTTTAAAAAAAATTAAAAAATACTATTTTTTTTTAAATCCGAAAATTTGATTTATTATGTAATTTTGTAAACGTTTCTATTAATATTTCAAATAACACAAAAAATTAAACATTAAATGAGATTGGTAAGATTACGATCATGTCCTATATATATATATATATATATATATATATATATATATATATATATATATATATATATATATATATATATATATATATATATATATATATATATCCACTTTTAGTTCTCGGGTTCTCGGGAAACTATAAGTTTTCAACCGATCTCACCCCTATATATATATATATATATATATATATATATATATATATATATATATATATATATATATATATATATATATATATGTTTAATCGAGAACATTTTCTTATTGCGAGAACATTTAAGAACAAATTTTGACTACTAATTTTTAAATGTTGAAATTTTAATGATATGTTAAATATATATATATATATATATATATATATATATATATATATATATATATATATATATATATATATATAAGTATGTTCAATCGAGAACATTTCTTATTTGAGAACAAATTTTGACTACTAATTTTTAAATGTTGAAATTTTAATGATATGTTAAAAAAATAATTTAATTTTATTAGAACATACTTAGAACTTTATTTTTATTTTTATAGACATTCTCTCTTTTCTTTCTCTCTCTACGTATCTCTCTTATCTTTCTCTCTCAATGTATCTCTCTCTTATTTCTCTCTCTACATATCTTTTTTCTCTCTACATATCTCTCTTCTATTTCTCTCTCTACATATCTCTCTCCCGTTTCTCACTTTACATATCTTTCTCTCTCTACATATCTTTATGGGTAATTTGAACCAACATCACCATTAACGGAGCTCATCGTTAACTATCTCTCCCGCAAGTCCCAATCGACAGTGAAGTTGATCTCTACAAAGACGGTCTATGAGAGCTTCCAGGTAGTAAATTTTCAGTCTGTACACCTACGTTTTTTCAACCTAAATTGACTCGATTTCTCACGAAATTCATGAAATTAAGCTTATAATGAACGACTAATCGATGTCTAATACTTGATTTTACATCATAGAAGACGTTCTACTTGAAAAATTCCCTTATGTTTTCCTGTTGTTGATGAATTACAAACTTGCTTGTTCATTTGCTTGATTTTGTGAGGAATTATATGTACAATTGGATTGTTTTAATTGAAAATTGTAAGCTCTAGGGGCTGAATTGGAGTCTATTAGAGAGTTGATGGTCGTTGTAGGATTTCATGCACACCAGGTGTTTGTCATATTGTCTGAAAGAACCTAATAAGTATGAAAGTGGCATTTTATGTGAAAATCCTTAACTTTGAACGCTCATTAAGCCAAGCATTAAGGCCCTTAGTTTAAATTGAATTTCACATCTCTATAGCCTAATAAGTAACCAAAAATCATGTTAAAAGTGATACATTAAGGCTTAACTATTAATTACTTAATAGAATACCAAAAGTGATTTAGAAGCTATTATGATCAATTTTCCCAAATCTGTCCTCCAACTTCTAAAATCCATGCAGGTCAATAAGAAAATTTAAAAATCATGAGACTTAGTTTTCTGGAAATCTTAGTGTGTCTAGTTTCTTCAAACTTTGAATCACATTTCGACATTCCAAATCCTTGAGGGATAAAATTGGCAATCTTCTCAGGCTTGTCCATGCGGTCACAGATTTCAAGCATTGTCTTCAAAAAATCATAATAAATTCATCAGAACTTTAAATTCTAAAATTCCAAAGCCTATTGTTATATATGGATGTATAGTTTCCCACATATAAAGGAACTAATTGAATTCTTAGTAGATTAGTACAGTTTATTCCAAGAGTGTTGAGTGGTCCAGAAAGTGACAGCTTAAAGTTACTAACTTGTAAATTTAATATAAAATCAACCAAAAATTGTTAGAACGAAATATTTATATTTCTGAATAGATAAAAGGGGGTAATTTACGAATATTATTTTATTGAAATTTAATAATGGGTTGAAAGGTAAGAAACAGATCACAAACAGAGCACTACAATCAAAGAGAAAATAAGGAAATATGTACATAAGTTTTATAAGAGTAATACAACAAAGCACAAGCTAAATAATGTTATAATTGTTGTGTAGGTTCTCGGAAAGGAAATGATCCATCTAGCTCAAGCTAGCTAATTTTCAAGTTCAAGGAGGTGAGTTACACCAACTCTCCTATTATGTAGGCATTACTTTTTTATGTTATTGTTCACGGATACCCTAATCCGGTAGAGTGAACAAGGAAAGGTATAATGTAGTTTATTCTCTAATGAGACAACCAGACAAGATTCATTTCCGCGTTCTGGATTTGTAAATTGTTCTCGTGTATTAAATCACATGTTCTTATATGATCTAATCACATATGACTTATATGCACAAAATTCATTTTTATGTTTTCGATGTTTTGTCCATATTAATCGTATGTGATTAAATACATAAAATGACATATGATTAAATACATAATAGCAACTAGATGAAATACATGATAACAACTTTTGAATTGAGAACGCGAATTTGAATGTTATTCACATAAATCATATGTGATTAGATACGTATAATCACATGTGATTAAATACACGAGAACAATTATTGAATAAAGAAAACGAAAATGAATATTGTCCATATAAATCATATGTGATTAAATACATATAATCACATATGATTATATGTATCTAATCACATATGATTTATGTGGCTAAGATTCATTTTTGCGTATCTAATCATATGTGATTAGATACATATAACCGCATGTGATTATATACACGATAACAAACATTGAATCAAGAACGCGAAAACAAATCTTTATCCACATTCAACATATGTGATGAAATACATCTAATCACATGTTATTATCTGGATCTAATCACATATGATTTATGTGGACACAATTCATTTTCACTTTGTCGGTTCAATAGTTGTTCTCGTGTATTTTTATCACATGTGATTATATGTATAATCGCATGTGATTAAGTACAGGAGCACAACTATTGAATCGAGAAGGTAAAAATAAATCTTGTCCACCCCAAATCATATGTGATTATATATAAATATAATTACATGTGATTAAATACAAAATCAATTATTTAATCGAAACCGCAAAAATAAATATTGTCTACATAAATCATATATGATTAAATACATATAATCACATGTGATTGTATGTATCTAATCACATATGATTTATGTGGATAAGATTCTTTATCACATTCTCGATTTAATAATTATTCTTTGTCAACTTTAAGCATATGTGATTAAATACATCTAATCACATGTGATTATATGTATCTAATCACATCTGATTTCTATGGACAAAAAAGAATGATGTCAATATAAATCATATGTGATTAGATACATATAATCACATATGATTATATACACGAGAAAAACTATTGAATCGAGAACACAAAGATAAAATATTGTCCACATATATCATATGTGATTAAATACATATAATCACATGTGATTATATGTATCTAATCACAAAGAATTTATATGGAAAATATTCATTTTCGCGTTCTCGATTTAGTTGTTGTTCTTGTGTATTTAATTACATGAGATTATATGTATCTAACCAGATATGATTTATATGGACAATATTCGTTTTCAGAATATCGTTAAATAGTTGTTCTTTTACATTTAGTCATATATGATTTATGTACACAAGATTCATTTTCGTGTTTTCGATCCAATAGTTTTTCTTTCTCCACATTAATCATATGTGATTAAATAAATCTAATCACGTGTGATTATATGAATCTAATCACATACGATTTATGTGGACATAATTCATTTTTACTTTGTCGATTCAATAGTTGTTCTCATGAATTTTATCACATGTGATTATATGTATAATTGTATGTGATTAAGTACATGAGCACAACTATTGAATTGAGAAGGCAAAAATTAATCTTGTCTACCTCAAATCATATGTGATTATATACATATAATCACATGTGATTAAATACACAAAATCAATTATTCAATCAAACCACAAAAATAAATATTGTCTACATAAATCATATCTGATTAAATACATATAATCACATGTGATTATATGTATCCAATCATATATGATTTATGTGGATAAGATTCATTGTCTCATTCTCGATTCAGTAATTGTTATTTGTCAACTGTAATCATATGTGATTAAATACATAAAATCATATGGGATTATATGTATCTAATCACATATGATTTATATAGACAAAAAATAATGATGTCTATATAAATCATATGTGATTAGATACATATAATCACATATGATTATATACACGAGAACAACTATTGAATCGAGAACACAAAGATAAATATTGTCCACATATATCATATGTGATTAAACGCATATAATCACATGTGATTATATGTATCTAATCACATAGTATTTATGTGAAAAATATTCATTTTCGTGTTCTCGATTCAGTTGTTGTTCTTGTGTATTTAATTACATGAGATTATATGTATCTAATAAGATATTATTTATATGGACAATATTTATTTTCGCATTCTTGTTCAATAATTGTTCTTGTACATTTAGTCACATATGATTTCTATACACAAGATTCATTTTCGCGTTTTTGATTCAATAGTTTCTCTTTTTCTACATTAATCATATGTGATTAAATACATACAATCACATACGATTAAATACACAAGAAAAAATATTAAATCAAAAATGTGAAAACGAATATTATCAATATAAATCATATGTGATTTGATACATATAATCACATGTGATTAAGTACATGAGTACAACTATTGAATTGAGAAATAAATAATGAATGTTGTCCACATAAATCATATGTAATTAGGTACATATAATCACATGTGATTATATGTATTTAATCACATATGATTTTTGTGGACAATATTCATTTGTGCGTTTTTAATTCAATAGTTGATCTCGTGTATTTAATCACATACGATTTATGTGAAAAATATTTATTTTCACATTCTTGATTCAATAAATAATATGTGATGAAATATATATAATCACATGTAATTATATACACAAGAACAACTATTGAATCAAGAAAATTAAAACAAATTTATGTCCACATTAATCATAAGTGATTAAATACTTATAATCACATGTGATTAAATATATGAGAAAAATTATTGAAACGAAAAATAAAAAATGAATATTGTTCATGTAAATCATATGTGATTGGATACATATAATCACATGTGATTCTACGTATCTAATCACATATGATTAAAGTTGACAAAAAATAATTATTGAATCGAGAACGCAATAATGACATATGTGATTAAATATATCAAATCACATTTGATTAAATATAAATAATCACATGTGATTATATGTCTCTAATCACATGATTTATAAGGACAAAAAAAATATTGTCCATATAAATCATATGTGATTAAATACAAATAATCACTTCTGATTATATACACATAATCACAAGTGGTGGTGATGGGTGGTGGTGGTGTGTAGTGATGTTTGGTGGTGGTAGGTGGTAGGTGGTGGTGGTGGTAAGGGTGGTGGGGGTTACATGTAGGGTGGTGATTATAGTGGATGGCAGGTGGCGGTGGCAAGTGGTGGTGATGGGTGGTGGAGACGGGTGAAGGTGATAGGTGGTGGTGGTGGGTGGCGGTTGGTGGTGAGGGTGGTGATGGTGAATGTTGGTTTTGGTGGGTGATGGGTGGGGTGGTGATGGGTGGTGGAGGCGGGTGGTGGTGATAGGTGGTGGGTGGTGGTGGTGAGGGTGGTGGTGGGGGTGGTGATGGATGGTGGATGTGGGTGGTGGTGATTGGTGGTGGGTGGTGGTTGGCGGTAATGGCAGGTGGTGGTCATAATGGTGGGTAGTGGGTGGGTGGTAGTGATGGGTGGCGGAGGTGGTTGGGTGGTGGTTTTGGTGGGTGGTGGGTGGGGGTGATGGGGGCAGGTGGTGGTGATGGGTGGTGGTGGTGGGTGGTGGTGATGGATGGTGGTGGTGGGTGGTGGTGATGGGTGGTGGTGGTGGTGAGGGTGGTGGTGGGGGTGGTGATGGATGGTGGATGTGGGTGGTGGTGATTGGTGGTGGGTGGTGGTTGGCGGTAATGGCATGTGGTGGTCATAATGGTGGGTAGTGGGTGGGTGGTAGTGATGGGTGGTGGAGGTGGTTGGGTGGTGGTTTTGGTGGGTGGTGGGTGGGGTGATGGGGGCAGGTGGTGGTGATGGGTGGTGGTGGTGGGTGGTGGTGATGGGTGGTGGGTGGTGATGGTGGTGGCGTGTGCTGGTTTTTGTGGGTGGTGGGTGGAGGTGGTGGTAACGAATGGTGGAGATGGGTGGTGGTAAGTGGTGATGGTGGTAGGTGGTAGGTGGTGGTGGATAATAGTGGTTGGTGGTGATGGGTGATTGAGGTGGGTGGGGAAGGTGGTGATGGGTGGTGGAGGTAGCTGGTAATTGTTGGAAAAGGTGTCAAAGCCCATAACTATAATTGGTATGTACTTGACCCGATAGTAGCATGGTCCATTTGGGTTGCATTCATCAAATCAATATGTTAGGAAGGATATTTGAGTAAGAGGTTATTTATGATTTATTAATATATTATAAGTATAATATATTAATTGAGGAATCATATTATTTAATTAGTATTGATCAACAATTAATTTAGAATTAATTTAGTGATCAAAAGAGACTAATTAAATTGATGCATATGAGTTGGGCTAATGATCCATGGTTTGATTTGTGATGGGCTTATGGGTTAATCCATGAAGTATTTATCCAAATCAAATGGGTTGATCATAAGCTTATGGGTATGGATTAGGGTTACACATGACCCTTGATATTCTACACACACACACACACACACACATATATATATATATATATATATATATATATATATATATGTATGTATGTATGTATGTATTCATAAGCTAAAATCGGTTACACCTTGCATTCCAAGAAGTAGAATCGATTTCTAGTCTCCATAACCTCTCCATATTCATCCTAATTGTTCTTGGTGTTTTGTGATTCCATTTGAGGCATCACACTTGGGGTGCTAAGCTTTCTTGAGGCCAAGTTATTCAAGCTACTACACAAGGTAATATTCTAACTAGTTTTTTTTATGATTCAAATATCACCTTGCATGCTAGTTTAGGCTTCATGCTTTGGAAAATGTTTATTGCATGTATAATTAGAGAAAACTTAGATCCAAAGCATTAGGGTTGTATGTGCACCATAGGAATGTTAGAGTACATAAAACCCAACAGTGGTATCAGAGCCATGGGTGTTTTCTATTATATTGATGCAATCGTGTAATTTTTAAAGCTGAAAAAACTGCATTTCGGGATTCTGCCAAGGCCAACTCGCCGAGTCCATCTTTGAACTCGACGAGTTGGATGAGTTTTTCCTTGAACTCGACAAGTCCTTAATGGGACTAGACGAGTTGATGCATCTGATGGCAGAATTTTCGAGTTTGTGCCCTGTTTTGGATTAGGAACATAAAAGTCTATAAGTTATGAATTTCAAAAGTTTTTTTAAAGGAGTTACAAATAAATTGATCTTAATGTTTTTGAAGAGTTCCATAAGTTATGGAACTTGAAAAGTCTCATCTTCATAAAACAAATTAACTCCTTAAGTTATGGAGTTCAAAAGTTTTTTTTCAAGAATTAGAAAACTTGCCCTCAAGTTTTAAAAGTTGAAAAGTCTCAATAAAAAAAACATTGAATTCATATAAACCCTAGGAATTTGAAAAGTTTTCAATAATATAACCTATGGGTTCGTAACTTAAAATAAATTAAATAGTTTTAATTTGATTTAGCATCTTGATGTGATTTGAATAGTTCAATTAATTCTTATGAAATTTATTAATAGTTAATTAAATGTTTAATTAAAAGAGTATTATTAAATCCATAATCATATGGTTTAAATTTAATTAAATTAAGAGTATAATTTATTAATAGATTAAACCATCAAGTATTTTAAAAGTTTAAAATACACCCTTATACTATATGAAATTAAAAGTCTAATATATTATATATATGTATTAGTTAAAGGTTAGTTTTACCGTTAGTAGGTCTCATTCACGAAGCCGGTCTATAAGGGGGGGGGGGGGTTTAAGGTTACTGCCTATAAAATGGTAGATTAATAGGTGTCCACTCTCACCCACCGCTTCCTTGACTGGTGGAGGGTCGTTAGTCGAACGGGTAGGATAGGACACAAACTTCCATTAAAAGTATAATGAAAATACTAAGTAACTAAACACTTATAAATTCCCAATCTTAGTTACTTAGGAAAAATGTGAAAATGGTGTTATTCCATGAAATTGCACTTTGCACCTTGTTAAGTCATTAGTGGAGCGTGTGTGGTTAACCGGCACACTAATTTGGGACTGACAATGTGTGGCAAAGGGTAGCTTGATGTTAATCATGGATCAATGGAGCGTGTGTGGTTAACTGACACATTGATTAGGTGATATGTAACATCGAGAGTACCAAGCTAATTTTCATGGTTATTCACACCTTGTTTGTGATCCTCGGCATCCCAGTCACAAACTTGAGGGGGCATAATATGTTGGGTTATGAGCATTCTAACACTCCTAAGTGTACATGCAACCCTAAATACCTTGGATCTATGTTTTCTCTATTATACATACAATTATGAACATCCAAGGTATTATCCTAATCTAGCATACAAAATAATAAATATAACAAGATAGAATACATACCTCTTTGATGTAGAATGTCTCCATGAAGCTTGAGTGCCTAGTGTCCCAAGTGTGACACCTCAAATGGTTCACACAACACCAAATACACTTGGAATAACTTGAGAGAAACTTGAACACTCCTTGAAATCGTCTAGCCCTCACACTCACACATTAGTGCACGATTTCTTGAGCCATGGGATTCTTTTATATGGTGGCTATTAGGGTTACACCATGTAACTCATAACTTTACCCATTCCTTATGCTCCATGGATTTTAACCTCCATGGAGTATCCATGGGTCACCCCATGGACTTAGTCCAACATAAGGAATCTTGGATCACAAGCCCACATATATAAGAATGAATGATTTACACAATCAACCCATATATTTAATTAGTCTCCTTTTGATCACTTAATTAATTCCAAATTAAATCTTGATCAATACTAATTAAATAACCTTATTAATATATTAGAACTTATAATATATTAACCAACCTTAAGTGTTATTTCTCTCATTATAGTCTATCCAAATGCATGATGCCATGCAACCCAAATGGACCATGTCGGGTCGGGTCAAGTCTTACCAATTATAGTTATGGACTTAGACATTAATCCAACAGTCTCCCACTTGGATAAGTCTAAAACTATTATTGCGTATGACTTCAGGAACCGATCAGCAATCGTAGCTCTCAAAAGCTTCTGTCGAACTCTGACCTTGTCGATGAACTCTGACCTTTGTCAATGACTTGTCCATTAGATAAGGGATCATATATTCCTCCATTCTAGATATCATATGGACTGAGACATGGATTATCAATCATTCTCTCTGTCCATTTGTTGTTTCCCGATTTCCGATTCATGATGACTGACTGATTGAACAAATCAAATCAGTCCTGGCTTGGCCAAACACTCACATGTATCATCTTTAAATCATCGAGGGGCCCACAGATATCGCTTTTATCCCGAAGGTAAAAGGAATGGATAAACTTCGACTCATATGGCTTGTTCTACTACTTGTTGAATCATACACAAAGGCACGTTTTATAACATCGAGTTACCAATGCGTTTTCGTGCAATCAATGTATAACCAACTCATAGTAACAACTCATATCTCTAGGTTTGAAGAATATAAGATATTATCGTCTCATGATCACTCGTGATAAAATCCATGAAGTGATTCAAATGAGCGCGGGTTGAATCCAATACTCAGAACTTATGAGCACTCATGAGTGTTGTAGCACCACTTTGTCCACCAACTTGGACCTCTACAAACCAACCCATGACAGTCTTGATTCATATCTACTTCCAACATATGACCGACTGTGGATGGTTTGAATAACTTAATCATTCAGGAAGAGCGACTTAGTTATTCTGGAAGTCAAAACTTGCAAAGTGAAACACAAGAATAAATGAATCAAATATGGTATCAAACCCTATGAATATAAATAAACACTTTTATTTATCACCATACTGATTACTCATTATTCATTGTTTCGGTTTTATCAACTTTATACTTGAATTTAAAACAATAGTTGTCCCATGCTCCAAGCATGTACACTATGTTTTCTAAACACTAGTCATGCCATACACCAAGTATGCATACTATGTTTGTCTATGATCTTTACTTTGTAAAATAGATCAATTGAACATCACTCCAATGATCCTCTTTTCACAGTCCCAAATCCTTACTGCAAATGCAAGAATTCCAAATTCATGCCATTTACTGAAATCTGTTAGATTCTAAAGTTATATGCATTGATCCTCTTAATGATTATGCACAAAGTCAGAAAGACTTGACAACAATCATTACAGAGCATTCCAAAGGAGATCAGTTCCTTGGAAACATCCTTCTTTCATTAAGTTTCCTAATCTTACACAGATTGAATAATTTCTAACTTTGAAACATTTCCATATTCCATTTTGACTATCAATGTGGTCCTTCCAGAATTAACATTATACTTCCAACTGTCCTTGAGCAACCAATCTTTGGTAAACCTTAGATTGTCCTTGACAATTGCTTAATCATTTTAGTCATATCCAATTCTAGACCTTTTCCCTTCATAATGCCCCAGGCATTTGGAAAATTTTAGAAATGATGAATATAGCACATGTAATCGATCCTATATCCGAAGCATATGGGACACGATTCATGATGTCTCACATAAAGACTAAACCAGTCTTTTGCTATAATATTTCCATTTCAATTTGCCAAGTTCTCAAAATTCAGATTATGAAAAGGGATGTCGTAATCATAATCGAATTTTAGAACGCAAATAATGGACCCATATATAGAATTTCCTTATGTTGAGCCATTCCAACATGAAATTCATATATATATATATCCTTGATTAAATACGAAGCTTTTAGAATTGAAATGAAGTATAATTTCCTCTCCCTTAATTATAGCAAAACAACTTTTTCAACCCCTGCAACCTCACGAATTGAAACTTTTGTTTTCTATAATTAACATTGCTAACTTGCAACCTTTGTCATAATTATCATGCTCCCACTAACATGATGATTATTAGCATAACACTTATGCTCCCACTAGCTTTGACATGTACTCAGAAATCAGCTGAGTTTCTTACCAAAGTTCAGATTTCTGATACTAGATTGTTTTGATAAAACTTTATCAAAATCATACACCTCTCTTAGATAGCTCACATGTGTGTCTAAACAATTTTAGAACTATGAAAAGGGATGTCGTAATCATAGTCTCAATTGTTTAGACCTTTGCCACTTCTCACAAGTCCATGTTAGTGTGCCGGTAAACCACACACGCTCCACTAACGACTTTGAGAATGCAAATATCACAATTGCTATCTAGCTAAAATCTACTTAGTGAAAGTGTTTCCTCACCATCATTTTCATGAATCGGAGAGAAACCTTATGACACTTAGATTTAATAGTGTATGTGTTCTTATCCATGTGAATTTTTCAAAACCATAATCACAAGACAAGGTTAGTGACAAATCCAAACTCATATTGATTAAACTTGTGCAATCTTAAATTCTTGCCATTTGGCAGCTCAGGTGCCTGCCATTGCTTCCAAGTAGTTGTGCAACCAATTGAGAACTCTCAGAACTCCTATGCAAAGCCAACTTGAATAGGCACAAAAATTTCAACACGATAGGTTATAAACCTCAAGTCGTGTGCTAGTGAAGGACTTTAGGTTTTATTCTTGATTAAGTCTTGAAACTTTCAAGTGCTTTAAGACTCTCACTGTCCTCTTGACATATAAGACTCCCTTGTCAAATATTCAAGAGATAGTGTGGATTCTTTATCAAGACTAACACTTTACACAATTGGCCTAAGTTGGTCTCTATTTTATCCAAAACATCACAACTTACCAATTTCAAATGTACAAGAGTAGATAACCTTTTACTCTTACATTTGACTAGTGTTAACAAACCCTCTTTAAGATATGTCACTCAAGTTACAATCTTGGAGTATGACTCTAAGAATTGTTTTGGAACGAAGTATGACTCATCTTTTTTGATTTAACCATTTCAACAATTCATGACTCCTCTTCTTAGTCATAAGAATGCACTAAGATGACTTTAGAGGACCAATTGTGATATGGTATCTTAATAATTAAGATGATCATAAACATGATACTAAAGTACTCTCCCATCTTTTCAGATTTGAGAAACTTTTATCTTTCTGCCATACTTTGATTCTTCTTATTCATTCTGTCTCACATTGAAACTTCTCCAATGCTACAGACTTATACTTAAACTTATAAGTATAACCATATTTACTGAACTTAAGTAAATCATGACAAATAGTCTTCTTGATCTTTTGTGGTGGACTTGACCAGTGCACAAGAATGTGTACTCGATCCCTTAGTCCTTTCCTTATTCACATAAGGAATTAGTCTTAATTTTCCAAGCTGAAAGTTCTCATTCATCATACTATACAACTTGCACGATTCCAAGTTTCGGTCCAATTGAACCTTGGGTGATGAGAATCTTTCCTTATTTGGTAATATTAGACACTACCACAACCGAAAGAATCAAATCCATTTTTCCAATATTGCTATCAATGGAATCTTATAAGCAACAACTTTTCACAAATGTCATTGTAAGGATACTTAAAATAAATAAAATCAAAACTTTTTCTTTTATTTTAAAACTTTGCGGAAAAAATTATCCTTACAATCCATATGAAAACCTTGTTGTTATCTATTCCTAAGCAATATAAATATCCTAACTCTTAAGTAATAGCCCAAAATTCTGATCACCGAACCATACGATTGAAATCCATCTTCGCGATCAGAATCAGCATGTACTTAATAGAGCTAGACAATGGACTTTACCTGAAGTAGAGCCAAACTTATTGACTTTAACATCCTTAGGTAAATTTGGCAGCTTCGCAACCAATGCCCCTTCCTTTGGCAATAGTTACCTATGGACCCTTGATAATGGGACTATCTCAGACTTCGCCTCTCTCTTTACCATTGGGTCAACCGAGTTGACTATGGTCGATCCCTTTCCATTGGGAAGAGGGAACTTTACTGGATATCCAATATCATCATTGTCAATGTCCATAGCGTTTTAGGAAGTTGATCTTAGCAAATAGATAAGATCATTAAGGGTCTTGTCTTAGTCTGTTTCATAGGATTCCCAAAAGAACTCACTATGTGACTTCGAAAGTAGTTGAGCCACCAACTTTCTCAAGACTTTGACACCCAACTCTCCCGGCTTGTCAATATGTGACTACATCTCCAAGATGTGATCACACCTAGACCTTGCCTTGCCAATAAGGCTTGAGTGACCTTAAACTTTTTAGGAACTTGTGGGTTAGGGAGAATAATTGGAGGAGGTGAAAGAAGTATGATATCCATGGGACATCATCTTCATTTAGGAAAGCTTGTTTCAAGAGATTTGGGAAGATCATAAATGTCTAGACCAGACATCTTTTTGGGAGATATTCAAGATAGTTGATTTAAAGTCCTTAATATGACACCCAATATGAAATATTAAGGCTAGGACCCAACAAACTATTTTATAACTTAGAAGAGGGATGCCGTAATCCAAGCTATAAAATATTTGAAGGTAGGTGAATGACGATTCACCAATTTCCACCATGAAAAACGAAATAATTTATTAGGTTTTAATTGGATTTGAAAGTCCTAGATCTTTGAGATTCATTGAACTGTTCAAAGGCATGTTTCAATCTCGAGTGTGCCCTTCAGGTTTTGTGACTGGGATGCCGAGGATCACAAAACAAGGTGTGAATAACCATGCAAATATACTTGGTACCCTTAATATTTACCCCTTAATCAGTGTGTCGGTTAACCACACACGCTCCACCGATACTATGATAAATATTAAGTTACCCTTTGCCTACCTTGTTAAGTCCAGGTTAGTGTGCCGGTTAACCACACACGCTCCACTAACGACTTAAGCAAAATGCAAAGTGTAATTTCATGGGTTAGCACCAAATTCACATTTTCCTAAGTAACTAAGATTGGGTATTAATAAGAGTTTAGTTACTTAGTATTTATCATTAATATTTTTAACGAAAGGAGAATTATAGTCCTTGTCCTACCCGTTCGGCTAACGACCCTCCACTAGTCAAGGAAGCGGTGGGTGAGAGTGGACACCCATTAAACTGCCATTTTATAGGCAGTAACCTTATACCCCCCCCCCCCCTTATAGACCGGCTTCGTGAATGAGACCTACTAACGGTAAGACTGACTTTACTCTTATACATATATATAAATATTATTAACTTATAATATTATAAAGTATAAGGGTTGAATTTTAACTTTTAAAATTCTAAGGGCTAACTTGGAATTAAAGTATTCATAAGTGAAAACTTTTCAAATTCCAAAACTTGAGGGCAAGTTTTGAAACTATTCAAAACTAATTAATTCCATAACTTACGAGTTTAAAGTAGTTTTAATTAAAAAAAAACTCTTCAAGTTCCATAACTTGAGGACAAGTTATGCAAGACTTTAAACTAATTAATAAAAAAAAATAATTTTTTTTTATTGTAACTTATGGAACTAATTAAGGTTACACTTTTTTTTAATTTAATGAAGAGACTCTTGAACCTCCATAACTTGAGGACAAGTTATGGAGTCATAAACCATTTAATTAGAACTAGACTCTTCATTTTGTAACATTTGCCAACTTTTATGAGTTTTATGATTCTTAAATGTGACTTTTCATATAACTTGAGGACAAGTTACAAAAACACACTTTGGAATCAACTCTTAGATTAAAATGGATTGAAAACAACTATTTCACACAACTTTTCTATTAATCTAAGAACCTCATAAGAACAAGATAATTCAAATCATCAATCTTCAAGAAATTAGCATGAACATACAAACTAATACAAATCTTGAAATTATGACAATTATCTTAGAAATTGGATTAGCATGAACATTACCACATCAAAAACAAGTTTATAAGTCCAAAAACATCTTAGGGTAACGTTCCTAGTCCAATTCCAGCCAAAGCAATCGAATATATGCATCCAACTCGATTTTTCAGCTACTTTTGCAAGTATAACAAGAAAAAAAACCAGGCTCTGATACCACTGTTGGGTTATGAGCATTCTAACACTCCTAAGTGTACATGCAACCCTAAATACCTTGGATCTATGTTTTCTCTATTATACATACAATTATGAACATCCAAGGTATTATCCTAATCTAGCATACAAAATAATAAATATAACAAGATAGAATACATACCTCTTTGATGTAGAATGTCTCCATGAAGCTTGAGTGCCTAGTGCCCCAAGTGTGACACCTCAAATGGTTCACACAACACCAAATACACTTGGAATAACTTGAGAGAAACTTGAACACTGCTTGAAATCGTCTAGCCCTCACACTCACACATTAGTGCACGATTTCTTGAGCCATGGGATTCTTTTATATGGTGGCTATTAGGGTTACACCATGTAACTCATAACTTTACCCATTCCTTATGCTCCATGGATTTTAACCTCCATGGAGTATCCATGGGTCACCCCATGGACTTAGTCCAACATAAGGAATCTTGGATCACAAGCCCACATATATAAGAATGAATGATTTACACAATCAACCCATATATTTAATTAGTCTCCTTTTGATCACTTAATTAATTCCAAATTAATTCTTGATCAATACTATTTAAATAACCTTATTAATATATTAGAACTTATACTATATTAACCAACCTTAAGTGTTATTTCTCTCATTATAGTCTATCCAAATGCATGATGCCATGCAACCCAAATGGACCATGCCGGGTCGGGTCAAGTCTTACCAATTATAGTTATGGACTTAGACATTAATCCAACATAATCGAGATTAAACATGTCATTGAAAAGTTCAATGAATATCAAAAGAATCTAGGAATTTTAATTCATTTAAAACTTAATAATCAATTTCGTTTTTTATGCTGGAAATTGGTAAATCGTCATTTACATTTACCTACCTTCAAATAATTTGCAATTGGATTACGGCATCCCTCTTCCGAATTGTAAATTATTGTGTTGGGTCCTAGCCTTAATATTTCATTTGGGTGTTATATTAAGGATTTAAATCAACTAAATATCATACTTCACTTCCTCCACCTCCTCCAATAGTTCTCCCTAACCCACATGTTCGAAGACTTGAAAAGTTCAAGATCACTCAAGCCCCATTGGCAAGCAAACATGAAGATGGAAAGTTTGTATGTGCTCACGTCTTGGACATGAAGCTGCATACTGACAGGCTGGGAATGTTAGGAGTCGATGTCTCGAGGAAGTTGGCTTTTGACTTGGTTCTTCAATCACTTCCTAAGACATATAGTGAGTTCATTAAAGATTACTATATGATAGACCGCGACATGTCCCTTATCGATCTTACCTATTTGCTAATTGCTGCTGAATCAGCAATGATTTGGCGCACTGGTAAATCAAAATTGATTGGAAGATCTACTTCCCAAACTTCCATGGATAATGAAAAGGGAAACATTGGAAGTCTAGAAAAGATTTCTCTTTCCAAGGTAAAGGGAAATGCTAAGTCTAAGATTATCCCATGTACCATTCCGAAAGAGTCCATTTGCTTTTATTGCCAAGAGATGGGACATTGGAAACGAAGCTGTCCTGATTACCTGAGAAATCTAAGAGAGGGTAAAATCGAATTGTATGGTTCTACTTCAGGTAAATCCACTATCTAACTCTATTAAATTCCTATTTGGTGATTCTTAATACATGATGTGATAAGATTACATTTTGATGTTTTTGTAGGATCGAAGAAAAGAAAGGAAGCTTAAAGGAAGAGTAAGCAGAGTCTGATCGCGAAGAGATGGATTTCGATTGCATGGTTCGATGATCAGATTTTTGAGCTGTTGCTTAAGAGTTATGATAGATTGCATAGGAAATATTTAGTAACATAGTTTTCATTTGTATTTGCATTGTAAGGACAAGTTTTCCGCAATTTTATAAATAAAGAAAATTTTGTTTTTATCTTATTTTATATTTCCTTACAATGACATTTGTGAAAATTGATGTTTGCATGCATCTATTTTTAGCAATATGGATTTTATTCTTTCGTTTGTGGTAGTGTCTGAATTTACCAAATAAGGAAAGATTCTCATCACCAAGTTTCAATTGGACAGAAACTTGGAATCATACAACTTGTATTGTATGATGAATAATAACCTTCGTCTTTGGGAAATTAAGACTTATTCCTTGTTCGCATGTATATGTGAATCAAGTGAAGGACTAGGGGATCGGGTACACTTGGTTGTGTACTAGTCAGGTCCACCACAAAGAACGATAAGACTATTCGTCATAATTTACTAAAAGATTATTGAATATGATTATGCTTACAAGATTAAGTATAATTTTGAATCATTGAAAAGATTCAATGTATAGCAGAACGAATAAGAAGAATCAAATTAGGCAGAAAGATAAAAGTTTCTCCAAACTGAAAAGTAGGGAGAGTACTTTAGCATCATGTTTTATGATCATCTTAATGATTATGAAAACCATATCACAATTGATCCTCTAAGGACACCTTAGTGCATTTGTATGGCAAAGAAGAGGAATCGGGAATTATTGAAATGGTTAAATCAATTAAGGTAAATCATACTTCATTCCAAAATCAATTCTTAGAGTCATACTCCGAGATTGTGCCTTGAGTGACATATCTTAAGTAGGTTATAACACATTCAAGTTGGTAGTTGTGGTGTTTTGGATAAAACAAAGACCAACTAAGACCAATTGTGTGAAGTGTTATTCTTGATAAGAATTCATACTAACTCTTGAATATTTGTTTGTCAAGGAATGTTTCCTGACAAGACAATCTTATATGTCAAGAGGATAGTGGAAGTCTTAAATATCTTGAATAGTTTCAAGAACTAATAAAGAATAAAACCTATTGTTTATCACTAGCATGCGACTTGAGGTTTGTAACCTATCGTGTTGACATATTCTTGTTTCTGTGCCCATTCCAGTTGAAGTTGACAATGCATGTGAGTTCTATGAGTGCTCAGTTGTTTGCATAACAACTTGGAAGCAATGGTAGGCCCTTGTGCTGCCAGGTGGCAAGAAATTAAGATTTAACAAGTTCAGTCCATATGAGTTTGGATTTGTTACTAACCTTGTCTTGTGATTATGGTTATGTAAAATTCACATGGATAGGAACACATACACCATAAAATCTAAGTGTCATAAGGTTTCTCTCCAATTCATGAAAATGATTGTGAGGAAATGCTTTCACTACGTAGATTTTAAGGAGATAGCATTTGTGATATTGACATTCTCAAATTCGATTATGATTACGACATCCCTGTTCATAGTACGAATTGTGAGAAATGGCAAAAGGTCTAAACATTTGAAACTTATTGCTGTAAGTTCTAAAATTGTTTAGACACACATGTGAGCTACCTAAGGAAAGGTGTATGAGTTTGAGAAGCCTAGATAAAGTCTTATCGAAGCGTCTTGTGTCAGAAATCTAAACTTCGGTAAGAAAGTCAATAGGTATTGATTTCTAGAAGTCCAGTTAATTTATGAGTACATGTCAAAACTAGTGGGAGCATAAGTGTTATGCTAATAAGAATGTAATTGTTATGCTAGTGGGAGCACAATTATTACATTAAGTATTACAAGTTAGCAATGTTAATTATAGAAAACAGAAGTTTCAATTCGCAAAGTTGCGGAGTTTGAAAAGTTTGTTTTGCTATAATTAAGGGAGAGAAACTTATACTTTATTTCAAATCTAAAAGCTTAGATTGAGATTTTATTCGAATTTAGTTATGGACATATGTGAATGTTATGTTGAAATGATTCAACATAAGGAAATTCTATATGTGGAAATATTATAGCGAAAGACTAGTAAAGTATCATGTCTTTATGTGAGACATTATGAATCGTATTTCATATGCTTCGGATATAGGATCGATTACATAAGCTATAATATTAATCTGTTCTAATTTTCCATATGCCTAGGGCATTAAGAGGGAAAAGGGACTAGAACGAGATATGACTAAAATGGTTAAGCAATTGTCGAGGACAATCTGAGGTTTACCAAAGATTGGTTGCTCATGGATAGTTGGAAGTAAAGTGTAAATTTTGGAAGGACCATATTGACACGCTCTGAGAAGAGGTAACTCTTGTTCGGAAGTGATAGTCAAAAAGGGAATATGGAAATGTTACCATAAGTGAAAGTTAATAATAAAATCTATGTAAGATTAGAAAACTTAATGCACGAAGGATGTTCAAAGGAATGTACTTTGAATATGAGACTTCGTTTCCATGGAATTGCTCTCCATTGGAATACTTTATAGTGTCTGTTGCCAAGTCTCTATGACTTTTGTGCATAGTCATTACAAGAGAATCATTGCATATAAGTTTAGAATCTAACAAATTTTAGCAAATGGCAAGAATTTGGTATTCTTACATTTGCGATAAGAATTTGGAATTATGAAATGAGTTTCATTGGAAATGTCTTCTATTGATCTATTTCAAAAAGTAAGGACCATAGATAAACATAGTGTGCATTCTTGGAGCATGGGATAACTATTGTTTTAATTCAAGTATTAAGTTGATTAATCAAAACATTATACAATGAATAATGTGTAATCAATATGGTGAATAAATAAAAGGTGTTTTATTTATATTCATAAGTTCTGAGACCATATTGGATTCGATTATTCTTGTGTTTCACCTTGCATGTTTTGACTTCCAGAATAATAAGATTATTCAAACTATCCACAGTCGATCATACTTTGGAAGTAGGCTATGAAAGAAGACTGTCATGAATGGGTTTTTGTATGATTGTCTAAGGTGTTAGACATAGCAAAAGATTGCTACAAACATTCATGAGTGCTCTTGAAATAAGATTTGAGTATTGGACTAAACCCACGCTCACATATCACTTCATGGAATTTATCACGGATAATTGTGAGACGATAATATCGTATGATCTTCAAACCAAGATCTATGAGTTGGCGATAATTTGTTGATTGTACATTAATAGTGCGAAAACGCATCAGTAACTCGATGTTATAAAACGTGCTATTATTTATGATTCAATGAATAGGTAGCACAAGCATATAAGTTGAATTTTATATGTTCCTTTTATCCTAAGAGGATTAAAAGCGATATCTTGGGCCCCTCGATGATTTTGTTTTGACTTATGTGTCGGGACCGGTCAGATTTCTATTGATATATTCAATTAAGTTCTATGTCAAACAAATCAGAAATCGGGAAACAAAATGTTGGATAATGAGTATGACTTTAAGTCCATGGCTTTGTCCACACGATATCTTGTAGAACAGATGATTATATGATCACTTATGTAATGGACGCGTCAGAGTTCGACAACGGCTTTTTGAGAGCTACGATTGCTAATTGGATTTTAAGTTACATTGGCAATTACAATTATTAGACTTATCCATGTGGGAGACTGTTGGAAAAGGTGTCTAAGCCCATAACTATATTTGGTATGTACTTGACCCGATAGTAGCATGGTCCATTTGGGTTGCATTCATCAAAGCAATATGTTAGGAAGGATATTAGAGTAAGAGGTTATTTATGATTTATTAATATATTATAAGTATAATATATTAATTGAGGAATCATATTATTTAATTAGTATTGATCAAGAATTAATTTAGTGATCAAAAGAGACTAATTAAATTGATACATATGAGTTGGGCTAATGATCCATGGTTTGATTTGTGATGGGCTTATGAGTTAATCCATGAAGTATTTATCCAAATCAAATAGGTGGATCATAAGCTTATGGGTATGGATTAGGGTTACACATGACCCTTGATATTCTACATATATATATATATATATATATATATATATATATATATATATATATATATTCATAAGCTAAAATCGGTTACACCTTGCATTCCAAGAAATAGAATCCGATTTCTAGTCTCCATAACCTCTCCATATTCATCCTAATTGTTCTTGGTGTTTTGTGATTCCATTTGAGGCATCACACTTGGGGTGCTAAGCTTTCTTGAGGCCAAATTATTCAAGCTACTACACAAGGTAATATTCTAACTAGTTTTTTTTATGATTCAAATATCACCTTGCATGCTAGTTTAGTCTTCATGCTTTGGAAAATGTTTATTGCATGTATAATTAGAGAAAACTTAGATCCAAAGCATTAGGGTTGTATGTGCACCATAGGAATGTTAGAGTACATAAAACCCAACAGTGGTATCAGAGCCATGGGTGTTTTCTATTATATTGATGCAATCGTGTAATTGGGTGGTAGGTAGTGGTGGTGGGTGGTGGTGGTGGGTGGTGGTGGTGGTTGGGTGGTGGTGGCGAGTGGTGATGGTTGGTGGTGCTAGGTGGTGAGTGCTGATGGTGGTGGCGGGTGTTGGTTGTGGTGGGTGGTGGTTTTGGTGGGTGGTGGGTGGAGGTGATGGTAAAGGATGGTGATGGTGGGTAGTGATAGGTGGTGGTGGTTGGTGGTTGGTGGTGGTGGAGGGTGGTGGTTGGTGGTGGTGGCGGGTGGTGGTGATGGGTGATTGAGGTGGGTGGGGGTGGTGGTGATGGGTAGTGGAGGTAGGTGGTGATGGTGGTGGTTTTGGTGGGTGATGGGTAGGGGTGGTGTTAGTGAGTGGTGATGGTGGTGGTGGGTGTTAGTCATGGCGGGTGGTGGTGGCAGGTGGTGGTGATAGGTGATTGAGGTGGGTAGGGGTGGTGGTGATGGGTGGTGGAGTTAGGTGGTGGTTTTGGTGGGTGATGGGTGGGGGTGGTGGTAGCGGGCGGTGGTGGAGGTGGGTTGTGGTGATAAGTAGTGGTGGTCGGTAGTGATGAGTGGTGGTGCATGGTGGTGGGTAGTGGTGGTGGCGGGTGGTGGTTGGTGGTGGTGGCGGGTGGTGGTGGTGGGTGGTAGGTAGTGGTATGAGTGGTGTTGGTTGGGTGGTAAGTGGTTTTGGTTAGTGGGTTTTTAATTGTTTGTAACAATTGATTGATTTTTATGAATATTATTTTATAGTTTTAATTAAAAAAAATTATGTGGTCCAAATTTGTTCTCGAATTTTCTTGCAATAAGAAATGTTCTCGATTAAACGTTCCCATATATATATATATATATATATATATATATATATATATATATATATATATATATATATATATATATATATATATATATATATATATATATATATATATATATATATATATATGTTCAGGTTCATTTGAGACCATGCTAATCTTTTGAAACCGTGAGATCCAAATCTAAAAATAATTTTAAAATGCAAAATAAAAGGAAAAATCTGAAAATTCTTTTTTTATTTATTATTTTCATCACTTTAATTACTTAAAAATAAAAAAAATAATAATAAAATTAATGTTTTTTTTTTTTTTGAAAAAAGACGTGAAATATTTTAATACAATATTACACTGTAAATATTCTAATGTGATTTTTAGAATGTTAGAATATTCTACTAGATTTGTCATATATATAAAATATTATAATATTCTAATAGAATAAATAAAAAAAAGGTAATTTTTTTTTATTATTTTTTATTTTTTTGGTATTTTTTTTATTTTTTTTTTGGAAAATATAAATGACGAAAATAATATTTGAAAAAAAAATTTCGAAAATTTTCAATTATTTTGCATTTGAAAAATGTTTTTTGTTTATCTACAAAATTAGTGGCTAGGATTGCGTCTCACGATCTGACAAAATTAGGTCGTCTCACATGAACGTAACTATATATATATATATATATATATATATATATATATATATATATATATATATATATATATATATATATATATATATATATATATATATATATAGGAATGATCAGAAAATGCATAAACCTTTGGAAACTCTAAAACTTAAAAAATCAATAGAAATACATAGAAAAAAAATACTTTGAGATATCTAATCTTTTTTTGATATAACAAGGCTAAAAATCGCAAATTTTTATACCAACTCCTTGAAAAAAAATTGATTATTTTTTTTTTTGTAAATAATATTTTTTTTCAATGATTTTATATAAAAAGTAGCGATTTTTTAGTTTGTAAAGTCAAAAAAAAGATTAGATATCTTAAAGTATTTTTATTATTACATTTTTAGGGTTTTTAGGGTTTTTTTTTGGTTTATACATTTTCTATTGATCATTCGAGTATATATATATATATATATATATATATATATATATATATATATATATATATATATATATATATATATATATATATATATATATTGGAATGATCAATAGAAAATGTGGATTGACATTTATTGTGCGGACGTGTGGACAATACTATTTTGTGAGGATGACAAAGAAAATATGTTGTTTGATAATATGAATACGATTAATCTTACATAACTTTTGTCATTATCACACGTTCTTACTAATTAAATCGTCTATGACATTATTATAGACTTTTTATTATTATTATCAATCTGTCAGAATGTTTATTGTGTCGTATTCTGTAAGAATAAAAATAAGTGAAAAACGATGTGTGAGAACAAAAATGAATAAGATTTAGTGAGTGAATGAAAATGATGATAGTTGTGTGAGGTTGAACGTATTCGCATTATTTAACAACTTATTATCTTAGTAATTGTCATAGAATAGCACTGTTCACACGTCCGCACAATAGTTGTTCATCCACATTATAACCTAGCCTTATATATATATATATATATATATATATATATATATATATGGAGCCAATCCCTATAAAAAGGGTATTCCTTTTTCATTCATCATAATATATATATATATATATATATATATATATATATATATATATATATACACACACACATACACACACATATGGAGCCGATCCCTATAATAAAGGGTATAATAAAGCTAAAGATAAATACAATAGTATATGGTAATATATATCAGCTAATAGGCCCCCTCAGTTGGAGCGGGAGGAGGACGAATGCTCAAATTGGATCTGAAGTCTAGAAATAATTGATGCGGTAAGCCTTTAGTAAAGATATCTACATACTGGAAGCTTGAAGGGATATGTAGAACCCGAACATGACCAAGAGCAACCTTGTCACGAACAAAATGTATATCCATTTCAATATGTTTTGTATGTTGATGTTGGACCGGGTTACCCGAAAGATAGATTGCGGATATATTATCACAAGATTCTAGTGTTGCTTTCTTTAAAGGAGTGTGTGCAGTTCTAGCAGTAGATTTCATAACCAATAAGATTCAACAACTACATTTGCAACACCCCTGTATCCGACTTCTGCGATTGAACGAGAGAGAGTCAGTTGGTGTTTTACTGACCATGAAATCAAGTTATCGCCATGAAACACGCAATATTCGGAAGTAGATCGACGAGTATCAGGACAACTACGCCATTCAACTGATGGGTTATGAGCATAACATCATTCCTATGGTGTTCATGCAACCCTAATTGCTTTGATCTAGGTTTTTCTAATTTAAACATACAACATTGAATACTAAAGCAATAAACCCTAATATAGCATGCTTATTTCGAAATAGACATAATAAACAAGTTAGATTGATTACCTCAACTTGTTATGTAGTAATAACAAGAACTCCTTGACCTTTGAAAGCTTAATGCCTCAAATGTTGCACCTCTAATGGAATCACAAACACCCAATGCAACAAGATGACCTGGGAGAGAGGATGAAATCGGCTAGGGTAACTCCAAGAAGCATCTGGTCGATTTCCATATACTAAGGGATCTATTTATAGTTAAAGCTATTAGGGTTTTACGGTGGAAACCCTAATTTCCTTGCTTAGGGCTTAAGCAATTGATGGAGCCCATCTAGAAAGCCCTTGGACGAAATCTTCTTAGACTATCCATAGATTTCGTCCAATCCCTTTCTATTAGGAATCCATAGCCCAACTAGTAACTATCAGATACTTGCAATATCGGTCCCCTTTATTTAATATGTCTCTTTTGATCACCAAATTAATTCCAAATTAATTTCCGATCAATACTAATTAAATAATATGATTTCCAAATAATATATTAATCTTGTAATATATTAATAAAACCATTTTGAGTACGAATTTATTATTCATATAATAAATTCTACTCTCTCTCCTCTTGTCATCATATCAAGTTGCATGAGTGAAGGCAACCCAAAAGGACCATGCTCATAATCGGGTCAAGTACATACCAAAATAGTTATGGGCTTAGACACCTAATCCAACATCAACATCAGTGTAGGCTATAAGTTGAGATGATGTACATGCGTAGAGATGTAGGCTGAGATGCATTGTACCTTGTAAATACTGAATAATACGTTTTAGAGCGTTAAGGTGGGGTTCTCGAGGATCATGCATAAAAAGGCAAATTAGTTGTATAGCATAAGCGATATCGGGTCTTGTAAAAGTCAAGTACTGAATATCACCAGTGATACATCGATAAGCAGATGGTTCGGTGACAAGTTCTCCAGTCGTAGCACTCAACTTAGAGTTCTATTCGACTGGAGTAGCGACAGATTCGCAATTTTCCATGTTGGCCCGTTTCATAATATCCTTGGCATATTTTTGTTGGGATAAGAACATACCACCTTTGAACTAACTAAGTGAGATACCCCAAAAAATATGTGAGCTTGCCAAGATCATTCATATCAAATTTATACTTTAGGGAGACGATGATGGAGGACCTCAGTTTAGGAAAAGAAGTTGTAAGGACAATATCGTCGACGTACACCAATAAGTATGCATATTAGTTATTGTGTTTAAAAATGAAAAGTGAATTGTCACTTTTGTTGCACACAAATATGAGAGTGAGAATGTACTGATCAAAGCATTGATACCATGCACACGGTGCTTGTTTTAGGCCATATAGATATTTCTTTAGCTTACAAACATATCCTGAAAAAGATGGGTGACCAAACCTGGGTGGTTGATGCATATAAACAGTTTCACGGAGATTGATGTGAAGCAATATGTTTTTAACATCTAGTTGGTGAATAGGCCACTGACGACTTAGAGCGAGACTTAAAATTGTGCGTATCGTGGCAGGTTTCACGACTGGGCTAAACGTTTCATCATAATCGACACCGACTTCCTGAGATTTTCCATTGACAATGAGGCAAGCCTTGTATCTTTCAAGTGACCCATCCGTATTAAACTTGTGACAAAGAATCCAATCACAACCAATAATATTAGTATTTGGTGGATGGGGAACCAAATCCCAAGTATTTTGTTTAAGAAAAGCGTTGAATTCGTTAGTCATAGCACAATTCCAATGTTTGTCAAGAAGAGTTGACTTGGGGTTGCAAGGAATAAGAGAGATGGAACTAGATATAAGAGAATATAGAGGTTTGGGTTTGTGTATACCACTTTTGGATCTAGTTTACATAGAATGTGTAAGTGGGATTGGATTAGATTGGATGTGTTGAGAAGAAGATTGGCGTGAATCGGAGAGAGTCTGGGAAAGTAAAGGAGATGAAGAGGAAGCGACATTACTACCTGGAGAAGGGTCTGTCGGTGTTAAAGAACCCGACGTTGAGGGATGGCCGAGAGTAGAGGGGGCAGGTGTATGAGGGTTATTTTCGGTAGTGGGAGGAAATTGCATATGATGACACAAGTATGGAGAATGTGGGAGATTATTTATAAAATTATATGAGGAAGAAGGATATAAGGAGCGATTTTGGTAATGGAAAGTTAGTTCGTCAAACGTAACACGACGAGAAATGATGGGCTGATTTGTGGATTGAGTATGACAAAGATTTCCTCGATTGTTAAATGGATATCCTAGAAAAATGGAAGGTATGGATCGAGGAGCAAGTTCATTGGAGGTGGTGGAAGATATATTAGGATAACAAAGACAACCAAAAGTTCGAAGATGAGTGTAAGTGGGTTTTCTTAGTTAAAGCATTTCGGTGGGAGTTTTGTTTGAAGGAGGGTAAAATGTTGAGAAAATAGCAACAGCATGGTGCCAAAAAGAAGGTGGAAGAGATGCTTGAAGGAGATTTGTACGAATCATGCTGTTATTTTGTACGGATGATTCTTTCGGCTATTCCATTTGAGGAGATGAATATGGACAAGTAAACCGAAAATGAGTACCGATTTTGACAAAAAGTTGTTGAAACATAGAGTAATTAAACTCGTGTCCGTTGTCACATTGAAGGGTTTTAATGGTGCGAAGAAATTGCGTTTGTATATAAGTTTGATATTGAAGAAAAACATAAAAAACTTGAGATTTTGTTTGTAAAGGGTATGTCTAGATAAAGTGAGAATAATCATCAAGCAAGACAAGATAATATTTATGACCAAGCTTGGATGCAATTGGCGAAGTCCGTAAATCAGCGTGAATTATATCAAAAGGAGAAAAAGTAATCGTATTAGATAAAGAAAAAGGTAAACGACAGTGTTTTCCTAAAGAACAAGCATGACATGAATTACTAACTTTAGTACTAAAATTGGAAATACTATGTCTAAGAAGATTAAAAACTGAATTTCCCGGGTGTAACACCCGATTCAAGGTACTTTCATTTTTGACCCTTGGTATGTAAACATTAAGCAGATTTGGTCCCTAGGGGCAGTTCTCCCAATTTCAGAAATCCTGGGAGTACGTGGGGCATACACATGCAGGGGACAAACCCTAAAATTTAGGGTTTGCACCCTATTTAAACAACATCATGAACCATGAGCCTCTCATTTCTTAGCCTCCATATCCCTTTGAGTCCCATTTCGAAACCCTAGCCCCTCTTGAGGAGATTTGACCCTATTGTGTGTGTGTTTTAGTGTGTGTTGGTGAGATTTTTGAAAGAAGAGCTTGGAAGAAGGAGCCTTGATCAAAGGAGAGCTTGTAGATCCAAACTTCACACATCATTTCCAGCTTCATTGAGGTATAAAGCTTTGTATGCTTAGATCTAGTCTTTATGAAGTTTTAGTCATATGATGAGATGTAGCGGGTTTCTTCCACACCAAAAGTTAGGAGTTACTTCTCTTGATGTTTCTGAGGTCCCTAGTCTATAAGGCTAGCATCTTGATGGTTGTGGATCAACCATGCATATGTTTAGGTCCATTTGGTGAAAGTAGAATGCTAAAGTAAGGTTTGGGTTCTTTTGAGCCATGCAAAGGGTCCAAGTTCATGAATTTATGGATTAAGACGTTCAAATAGACTTGGATCTAGAATTTAGATGTTGGAATGCAAGTATTAAGCACTTAAGGAAAAAGTGCTTAATGGGCGTGTACACTAGGTGTACGCAAGAGTACGTTGTACGTACGTGCCCGTATCCGCGACCACGCATGTTGCCTAGTATGCAGGGCGTACGCCTGGTACGCACAGCGTACCAGGCCTAGTCTTGGGCTTCTTTGTTTTGGGCCTTCTTTTGGACATGGACTCCCTATAGACTTTGGGCCTTAGCTGGATTTTGGGCCTTGTATCTGTTGGGTCATAGTTGGCTCTTAGGTTTATAGTGTAACATCCCAAAAACCAAGATCAATTTTTTCATTTTAAATAAACACAAAAGTTACAATTGTCACATTGTTCCAAAAGTATTAATTAATAATAATGTCAAATAATCAGACTAAAATGTCAAATTGCGGAAACTAGTGAGGAGTGAATGCTACACCATCAAGTCGGGCCCTTTCCCTTAGTATCGGAAGTACCTGAAACCACAAATATAAATTGTAAGCAAAAGCTTAGTGAGTTTCCAAATCATATCACATAATAACAAGAAAACATGTAAGTGTCATGGGCTACCCCCATGGTCTTTACACACAATGTCGAGGGCCATACCCCGGTCTTACATATGAGTGCCATGGGCCACCCCCATGGTCTTTCCTTGCGATACCGAGGGCCAAATCCCGTTCTTACACTCAAGTTCCATGGGCTACCCCATGGTCTTCCATACAATTATCATAAAAGTCAACGACATTCTACGTAATAAGAAATGGGTCGGCATTGGTGCCTTCGACCCATGAACATGGTAAGAAGACTCACATTAGCTGCTGATATCCTAAACAAACACTCGGCTGCTAGGCTGGATAAATTCTCGTGCTAACTAAACAATAGGGTCCCAAAACAATTGGATCAAAATCCGGACTAATACTAAAACATAAGACTAATGTCCAAAGTGAGATAGGCCAAACTAGACCTAAAGCCCAATCATATCCTATGCCCTAACCAAAGATCAACTAAGGCCCATAATGAGCCCAACAGCTGGAGTGGCCCAATGGAAAGGCATCCAAGGCCCAAACCCATCAAACAAGCCTATCCATCTGGCCCAAAACGCAATTACAATTTATATGGGCCGGACGCTCGGTGTACATATTGGTACGCGCAACGTACAAGATCAAAGCGGAAATCACGACTAATAGAGGCAATAGTTGCGCCGTATAGGAAGTACATATGGCGTACACGGCCCCCATGCAATCCATGAAAAGTGACTTAATCACTTAAGACCAAATGCCTAAAATTCAGATCTGGACGCCCTAAGACCATTAAGGCCATAAAGTTGCAAACTTTATGCCTTTGGGTGGATACAAAGAGCCCAAACCCTAAAACCTAGCTTATCACACCCAAACCTACACTCTAGCACATGAATTGGGACACAACAAGGTCCAATGTTGCACCTTTATGATATAAAACGACTAGAAACATCTGAAAATACAACTTGGAGGCTTAGGAGTAGCTCATACTTACCACGATCTAAACTTTAGGGACAAAAAGGAGGAAACTAGACTCAAATTGGAATGTAATGAAACACAACCAAAGTTTGGAGCTTTATACCTTCTAGTGGTGCAAAATGAAGAGTAGAAACCATATTCAAACTCTTGAGGGCAAAGCTTCCTTATTGAACAACCTTCTTCACAACCAAAAGCACACACTCTCACTCAAAAAGCTCAAAGAAGATCAAAATACACCAGGGTTTGCTAAGAGGTCGAGAAAGGGAATGTAGGTTGAGGTAGGGAAGGGTCGTGCGCCATAATGAGGTTTAAATAGTGCACAAACCCTAATTCTTAGGGTTTTGGCCTGAGCCATGTACGCCCAGTGTATTGGAGTACGTGCAGCGTACACACACGGAGGCCACAACCCTAAGCGTACAAGGATGTACGCTCCGCGTACACGATCAAGACCAAGATTTCAAGATCTAAACTTCAGGGACCTAAAGTGAAACCAAATCAAATTTCAAGGGTTCAAAAGCAAACGTGATAAATCTTAGATGTTACATATGGGCTGAGCCATTATTAGGCCTTGGACCTCTATAGGGTTATTGGGCCAAGATAGTTGGGCCCAATAAAGGAAAATGTAGAATAGTCTTTTACCCTATAGGCTGAGGATGTTGGGTCGGGGACCTCAGTTATGAATTTTGACCTAATTATTAATTAGGGTATTGTTTGATTGATTAGCACGTGGATTTTTTCCAGATCAGCAGTCCGAGCATTTATCTGATTTCAGCAGTCTGAGGTGAGTCTCCTTACAGTGTTTAGCGGGTCGAAGGCACCAATGTCGATCCATGATTTATTATGATTAGGATGCTAGTTGTTTGTGTGACTCTTGCATGTGTAGTATGTGATATGTATGTCGGGCGGGGTCTGATGCTAGGCGGGACCTGATGAGTGTTTTGTATGTTATTTGTCTTAGTGATTCTTGCATGTGTTTTATGTGTCTGTATGAATGTCGGGCAGCGCCCGATGCCAGGTGGGGCCTAATGAATGTGATGAGGCGGGGCCCATCTCATGTTATTGACATATCTGTTCCAAGCGGGGCTCGATGTCGGGTGGGGCCCGATGGTTGTTCGGCATGGCCCATTGTATGTTTGATATGTCACGTTTCATTTGAGGCCTGAGCATCAGACGACTTTTGAGACCTTTAGACGAAGATTGTGTGAGGTGCCGATTCTGACCCTTCCAGAGGGTGTTGAGGATTTTGTGGTATATTGTGATGCGTCGATCATAGGTTTGGGGGCAGTGTTGATGTAGTGGGGTCATGTGATCGCTTATGCGGATGCGTCGATCATAGGTTTGGGGGCAGTGTTAATGCAGTGGGGTCATGTGATCGCCTATGCTTCGAGGCAGTTGAAGCCTCATGAGGCGAATTACCCTATACATGATTTGGAGTTGGGGTTTGTGGTGTTTACCCTCAAGATTTGGCGATATTACCTCTATGGGGTCCGATGTACTATCTACATGGATCACAAGAGCCTAATGTATTTGATGGATCAGTCGAATCTGAATATGATGCAGCGTAGATGATTGGATGTGGTGAAGTACTATGATTGTGAAATCCTTTATCACCTAGGGAAGGCCAACGTGGTGGCTGACGCTCTCAGCCGCAAGGTGGTCGCGACTCCGATCAGGGATATATGTTTGAGGATGACAGTGATTACCCCACTCTTAGAGCAGATTTGAGTGGCTGAGGTTGATGCTATGAAGGAAGAGCACCGGAAGAGTGAGCGTATAGTGGTTCAGGTGGCTTCCTTTGATTGTGATAGCCGCAAATTTTTGACCCTTCATTGGAGGGTGTGGGTTCCATATTAGTGTCACACCCCCGAAACCAGACGGCGGAAACGTCTGAGGGCTCGCGTGACTTAAATTGAATATCGTCACAATGAATATACATGAATCATAACCTAAACATCACCGTGCATCAATACATTACAACTGATATTGTTCACATCCAGTACATTGTTTTAAATATTACACATTCATAACATAAATTGTTTGAGAGTTTTCAAAACATAACATCCTAACGTACTTGATATTACCCTTCAGCTTACCTGTTACCTGAGAATACAAGTTATTTTGAAAAAACGTCAACATATGAAATGTTGGTGAGTTCATAAGCAGGGTTGTGATAAAATGATTTGTGTAGTTTGTAAAACCCAGAAAATCCGATATTTTCTGAAAAGACAATAGTTTACCAAAGTGTGAAGATCCATAAGTTGATGCATGAATGATTTCAAAACGTGTATAAAAAGGGAGTTTTGTATTATAGTTATAGAAAAATACAAGCGAGTGATGTTGATTTCCTCGAAAAACCCGATGTTTTCCGAATACATAAAATACAGTTGTTTCTCAAATTGCTATACCGCCACAACGAATGATTTTGATTACTCTTCCTTGATTACTCGGATGGTATTGGATTAATTAATTTTTGTGAGTCGTTATAACCATGCATAATAATCACTAGTTCATCTGTCTTGGCAACCTATCGTGCGCCGGGATTGATCTTAAGATTTTGTCACCCTAGACTGGCCGAGTCTAACTGTAGCGAACAGCTGCGGTGTGGGGGAGTCACCCCCATATAGATCTATACACAAACTCTCGCTCTCCTGCCAGGAGACTTTGATTATAACTACAGACTACGAACGACCCTTAGAGGTGTTGCCCGTTATTACTCACTTAATCCAAACAACATTGATTACTATTGATTAACGACCTGAATTTGTTTACTTTGATTACACATAAGCCTAACAAACGAGGAGAAGAGGAATACAAAGTCCTGCTACTTTCGTGAGTTATTTTAGGCTGTTGGGTATACGAAGGACACGTTGGCCCATTTCGCATTTGATTTACTTGGACCTTTCTAGTAATGCTAATGGGCCACTAAGGCCCAATAGCACTCAAAGCCATTGAGGGTCCCTAAAATATGAAATTGGGTCATAGAAGGTCCAATAACATTTATTATTATTATCCCTTGGGCCCAAAAATCATGTTAATGGATCACAAAGGCCCAACAAGCATGATTGTAACTTTTAAGCCCAAAGTTTCGAATGTTTACTTGTTTTAGGTATAGTATATTTGTTGGAAAGTTTGATTGCCGATTGTTATCTTCGTATCGACACGAGACCGGTCGATTGTTTATAACGATATTTAGATTTATACGTATATTCATCTTTCTATTTTTCATGAGTGGTAGTTTTTGGTATTTTTGACTCAAATATCTTAAAAATAAAATAATTGGTTCAAAATGTTGGTTTGACCTTTTCAGCCCTTCTTTAAATAAAAATAACAATTTTAGTCCTTTATACAAAAAAAAGACATTTTAAGCCCTTAAAACATTTTCTTGACACTTTTGACCCATAGACTTGTTCAAGTGATATTTTTAGCTCAAAACTTATTCTTTGGCAGTTTCAGCCCTTCCAGAAAAGTGTTTTTCGGTTAAAGCCCAAACTTTCTGCAACTTTTACAATTTTGGCCCAAAATCCAAAAACTTTACATTTTTGATCCTTTTTGGAAAAGAAAAGCATTTTAACCCCTGAATTGGTTTTGTTTACACTTTTTACCTCCTGTTTTGTGAAATTTATCATTCAGCCCCTTGAAAATGTGGTTTTTCGCAATTTTGACTCATTGGGCCGAAAAGCCCAAAATTTGGCCCATTAAGCCATAAATTTCATTTCTAACCTTTAAAAGAGTATGATATTCATAAAAACACTTGTTTTTACTGTTTAGGCTCTTTTTGTCCTTGAGAAAACCGTGAATAGTAATTTTTCAACCCAACTTTTGTTTATTTGACAATTTAAGCCCAAAAATGGGTTTTATGTTGCAATATGTTTATCATAATCTTAGAGGGTAATTTTCTTGACTTGTTTAGTGTAATATACCTTAGATCATGTTTGTTTTCCTTCTTATGCCATAGATCTCGAGATTTCTTTCTTTTTGTTTACATATTCAACACATAAGCACATATAATCACACATACATGCATAAAATCATACATAGCATACACATACACATAGATCTACACATTTTACTTGTATTCTCCCCCATAAAACTTATGAAAACTGAAAAGAGAGGGGTATGAACTCACCTCGAGTTTGTGGGTTCGGTTTTGAAGAAGAATGGAAGAAGTTTGATGCTATTCTCGGCCTAGCAAGTTTCTTGGAGGATCTTTGGCTTAGATGTGTTCTAAGAGGCAAGATCATGAATTTGAATGAATTAAAAGATGATTTTTGATGAGGTATAGAAGTTAAACTTTGGATTTAAGTAAGAACTTACCAAGATTTGTAACTAGAAGTGATTTTTGAATGAAAAACTCCTTGGAATACTTCTAATTCTCGAAAATTTGGATGAAAAGGAGAAGAGAGTTCTTATGTGTTTGAGAGAGATTTTTGAGAGTGTGTGTGTCTTTCTTTGGTGTTCTCGGCCGAAGAAGAAAAAAAGAGGGGAGAAGAGAGAGAGTGAAAGGATGGTTGCTTGGAGATATGAGATGTTGCATGGAAGACCATAATATAATTGTGAGGTGGCATGTAAAAAGTCAACTCTTCCTCCCTATGTTTTGTGTAGTTGGGCCGAGAGAAGGAGAAGGAAGAAAAGAAATTGGGCCTTCTTGTGCTTAAGTCCATATTTTGGCCCAGTTGGATGATTTTTGGTCCAATTGGTCTTTGGAGAGGGTTCATGGCCCAAAATAAGTCAAGAATGAGTTTTATGGCCTTTTTAAGTTAATTAGATTTGTTATGGCCCATTAGGGTATTTTATTTCATTCTAGGCCCATTATGGCCCAAAATGTTAAAATAAATGAGAGTGGGTCCAATTAGAGTCCATATAGGAGTTCTAAGCCCAAAATAGTCAAATTGGAAGCTTATTGGTCCATTAGGCCCAATAAGAAAATCCTAATCCAAAATGAACTTAAACCGGGATTTCTAGGGTTTCCAATTCTTTGTTGACTATTTGCAGTGCTTGTATAAAGTGTTTAATGGAAGTTTTGTTGTTATTGAATAAGCATCTTACATGCTCTCACATTTTTGGTTCACAAATGTTATCATTGTTGTTGTTACAAAGCATCAAAATTCCTAGTTGTGACATCATCCCCCCGTTAGAGGGAATTTCGTCCCGAAATTCTTTTGAAAGCTAAATTTGAGAATGCGAGAATAGGTGAGGGTACTTCTGCTTTATTTGGTCTTCACGTTCCCATGTGAATTCTGGTCTGCGTCTCGCGTTCCATCGAACTTTCACAATCGGAATGCGACTTTGCTTAGTACGCTTAACCTCCCTGTCCATGATTTCGACTGGTTCCTCGATGAACAGGAGATTCTCGTTGATTTCGATTTCTTCTAATGGAATGACGAGAATTTCGTCGGATAAACACTTTTTCAAATTGGAAACATGGAACACGGGGTGTACACTGCTGAGTTCAGCGGGTAACTGCAGTCTATAAGCCACTGGACCGATTCGGGCAAGAATCTCGAAGGGTCCAATGTATCGAGGGTTTAGTTTTCCCCGTTTCCCAAAACGAATCACCCCTTTCCAGGGAGAGACCTTTAATAACACCCTATCCCCGACTCTAAATTCCAAGGGCTTTCGCCGCTTATCGGCGTAGCTCTTTTGTATGTCTCGTGATGATTGCAGTCGGGCCCTGATCTGAATTATCTTCTCGGTCGTTTCGCGTATGATTTTTGGTCCCGTTAATGCATTGTCTGGTGTTTGTCCTTTTGCTAGCTGAGTGTCACCTACCTCAGCCCAACACAACGGTGATCTATATTTACGCCCGTACAATGCCTCGAAAGGAGCAACTTTGATGCTTGAGTGATAACTGTTATTGTACGAGAATTCGATCAAAGGCAAGTGGATATCCCACGACTTTCCAAAGTCTATCACACATGCGCGAAGCATATCTTCTAGCATTTGGATGGTTCGCTCACTTTGACCATCCGTTTGTGGGTGGTAGGCAGTGCTCATGTCAAGTTGTGTTCCCATAGCCTTCTGAAGCGATTGCCAAAAGCGTGAAGTAAACCTACTATCTCTATCTGAGATGATAGATATGGGCACTCCGTGGAGTCTCACGATTTCCTTGATATAGATCCTTGACAGACGCTCCATCTTGTATGATTCTTTTATTGGCAGGAAATGAGCGGATTTTGTTAATCTGTCAACTACTACCCATATGGTATCCAAACCATCAGTCGACTTGGGTAGTTTGGTCACAAAGTCCATAGTAATCCTTTCCTATTTCCACTCGGGAATTACTGGTTGCTGTAATAATCCCGAGGGCTTCTGATATTCCACCTTTACTTTAGCACATGTGAGGCATTTGCTAACGTAAGTGGCAATCTCTGCCATCATGTTAGGCCACCAATAATGTTGCTTGATATCCAAGTACATTTTATCTGAACCCGGATGGATGGAGTATCGCGTCTTGTGGGCTTCATTCATGACTACTTCTCTGAATCCCCCAAGTTTAGGGACCCAAATGCGGTTCATGAAGTAATATGTTCCGTCCTCCTTCACTTCGAAATTCTTTTCCATTCCACGTAACGCTTCGCTTGTTTTGTTTTCTGCCTTCATGGCATCGAACTGGGCTGCTCTAATTTGCGAGGTCAGGTGGGATTGGATGGTTATGGAGAGAGTCTTCAAACGACGATTCGAGTAATCCTTCCGACTCAAGGCATCAGCTACTACGTTAGCTTTACCTGGGTGGTACTTGATTTCGCACTCGTAATCGTTCAGCAATTCAACCCATCTTCGTTGCCTCATGTTTAACTCCTTTTGATTTAAGATGTGCTGGAGACTCTTGTGGTTGGTGAAAATGGTGCACTTGGTACCATAAAGGTAGTGCCTCCATATTTTCAAGGGGAAGACCACAGCTCCCAATTCGAGATCATGGGCGGTATAATTCACCTCATGTGTCTTTAGTTGTCGGGACGCATAAGCTATCACCTTCCCACGCTGCATGAGCACACAGCCCAAACCTTGGTTCGACGCATCACAGTAAACCACAAAGTCTTCTGTTCCTTCCGGTAGTGATAGTACCGGCGCACTGCAGAGTGCTTGCTTCAGAGTTCGGAATGCAGCTTCTTGCTTATCTGTCCATTCGAAGGGTACGCCCTTTTGTGTAAGCAAGGTAAGTGGCTTGGCTGTTTTGGAGAAATTATGAATGAACCTCCTGTAGTAGCCTGCGAGACCTAAGAATTGACGAATTTCGGTGGGTGTTGTTGGGATCGCCCATCCTTCGATGGCTTTGACTTTAGAAGGATCCACGTGTATCCCTTCCTGACTAACAACATGACCCAAAAAGTTCACACTACGGAGCCAAAACTCACACTTAGAGAGTTTTGTGTATAACCTTTCGGTTCGCAGGGTTTCCAGGATTTGTCGGAGGTGTCGGCCGTGCTCCTCTTCACTTCGAGAATAGACGAGGATATCGTCGATGAAAACAATGACAAAGTTGTCAAGGAATGGTCGGCATATTCGATTCATTAGGTCCATGAATGTGGTAGGGGCATTCGTTAGACCGAAGGGCATTACGACAAATTCATAATGTCCATAACGAGTTCGGAAGGCGGTTTTGGGAATATCCTCCTCCCGGACTTTGAGTTGGTGGTATCCAGATCGCAGATCTATCTTAGAGAAGTAACTTGCTCCTTGGAGTTGGTCAAATAGATCGTCGATTCTTGGAAGTGGATAGCGGTTTTTGATAGTGAGCTTATTAAGTTCCCTATAGTCAATACACATTCTAAAGGTACCGTCTTTATTCTTAACAAAGAGAACCGGAGCTCCCCAAGGTGAGAAACTGGGTCGGATGAATCCTTTGTCCAAAAGTTCGCTGAGTTGACTGGACAACTCTTGTATCTCCGCAGGAGCCAATCTGTAGGGTGATTTGGCGATGGGAGTAGCTCCTGGGACCAGATCAATTCGGAACTCGACTTGTCTTTCTGGGGGTATCCCCGGAAGATCCTCCGGAAAGACATCCGGGAAATCGCAAGCCACATGGATGTTTCGAATATTGATCTCTTCTTTGGACTTATCCACTATATGAGCTAGAAACGTCAAGTCCTTCTTTCGTAGAAACTTCTGTGCCTTAATGCACGAGATAAGACGAAGGTTCGTGCTGGGTTTGTCTCCGTATATAATTAGGGTTTCGTGATTTGGGAGGCGAAGGCGAACGGCCTTCTCGTGACACATAATTTCAGCATGGTGGGGGCTTAACCAGTCCATGCCGATAATCACATCAAAACTCCTAATGGAAAATAACATTAACTTTATTTGAAAGACGTGATGATTTAAGGTCAGGGTAAATCCGATGTAGATTTTCCCAGTGGATTCTGTTTTCCCATTAGCCATTTCCACCGTAAAGGTTTCATTAAGCTTCTGGGGTTGTTGTTTTATCAAGTGTTTGAATTTATTACTCACAAAACTTCGTTCTGCCCCGGTATCAAATAGGATGCATGCATAAGTGGTGCAGGTTCGGCAGCGTAACGAATCTATGAGTAGTGTAATCACTTAAACATAGAGTCGATGGTACATAGCATAGATCATATAAGCATAATACTAACGATAGATATGACTAGTCCTAACACTCCAAGGAGCACTCGACGACGGTAGTGAGGTCATATACCGAAGTGTTGTGCCAACAACTGGGCCATTTCAGTCATTTCTCCAATGACTTCATCTCTCTCCTGTCCCGCTTGCACCGCTCGTGCTTCCATGGCGAATAGTTGTTGCCGCAGAGCAGCAATATCAGCTTCCGGAGAGCGATTCTCCCTCGCGGGATTCCCTGGTGGGGCGGGGAGGTCCTGCTGCATCTCGCTGGTAAGTGATGTGGCAGAATCCTTGCCTGAGTCTTGTTCTTCATCCATGTCATCGTCGGTACCATCAAACTCGTAGTCTGTGTCCGTGTACTCGTCGGGACCCACGCCGTGTGCCCCTCCCTGATCTCCCTCAGGCTCATCCTCGATCATCTCGTAGGCCACTAAGACCTGATGAAACTGAATGCCCTGGTGTTCTCCTTCCATGGTGACTGAGAGGAGGTGTATGAGTAAACTATTATTACTACTAATATGTTTTAGTTATTATGCAATTTGAGTTGATGTTCTTTTCTTGGTAACAAAGGGGTATGTTGTTAGGTTTACCGACCATCGAGGTTTTCCCGGAGCATGTAATAGTTGTACTACGGAGAAAATGTAGTTGATCAGGCTACATCCACCCCTTAATACAACTAAGAACAATCCCGACTTAACCAAGATGCAGTATTATCTTATTTGATTTGGTATTATGTTCTTTTTCCTATATCGCACAAGTAAAGATGTTTCTATCGTTGTGTTTTATTTTGTTTTGTTCAGAGTTGTTTTAGTCCCTCTTTGGTTTATAGTTGCATATCAATGTGTGGTTAGATATGGCAGTTCACTATAAACAGAGCTCTGATACCAACCAGTCACACCCCCGAAACCAGACAGCGGAAACGTCCGAGGGCTCGCGTGACTTAAATTGAATATCATCACAATGAATATACACGAATCATAACATAAACATCACCATTCATCAATACATTATAACTGATCACATCCAGTACATTGTTTTAAATATTACACATTCATAACATAAATTGTTTGAGAGTTTTCAAAACATAACATCCTAACGTACTTGATATTACCCTTCAACTTACCTGTTACCTGAGAATACAAGTTATTTTGAAAAAACGTCAACATATGAAATGTTGGTGAGTTCATAAGCAGGGTTGTGATAAAAATGATTTATGTAGTTTGTAAAACCCAGAAAATCCGATATTTTCTGAAAAGACAATAGTTTACCAAAGTGTGAAGATCCATAAGTTGATGCATGAATGATTTCAAAACATGTATAAAAAGGGAGTTTTGTATTATAGTTATAGAAAAATACAAGCGAGTGATGTTGATTTCCTCGAAAAACCCGATGTTTTCCGAATACATAAAATACAGTTGTTTCTCAAATTGCTATACCGCCACAACGAATGATTTTGATTACTCTTCCTTGATTACTCGGATGGTATTGGATTAATTAATTTTTGTGAGTCGTTATAACCATGCATAATAGTGACTAGTTCGTCTGTCTTGGCAACCTATCGTGCGCCGGGATTGATCTTAAGATTTTGTCACCCTAGACTGGCCGAGTCTAACTGTAGCGAACAGCTGAGGTGTGGGGGAGTCACCCCCGTATAAATCTATACACAAACTCTCGCTCTCCTTCCAGGAGACTTTGATTATAACTACAGACTACGAATGACCCTTAGAGGTGTTGCCCGTTATTACTCACTTAATCCAAACAACATTGATTACTATTGATTAACGACCTGAATTTGTTTACTTTGATTACACATAAGCCTAACAAACGAGGAGAAGAGGAATACAAAGTCCTGCTACTTTCGTGAGTTATTTTAGGCTGTTGGGTATACGAAGGACACGTTGGCCCATTTCGCATTTGATTTACTTGGACCTTACTAGTAATGCTAATGGGCCACTAAGGCCCAATAGCACTTAAAGCCATTGAGGGTCCCTAAAATATGAAATTGGGTCATAGAAGGTCCAATAACATTTATTATTATTATCCCTTGGGCCCAAAAATCATGTTAATGGATCACAAAGGCCCAACAAGCAGGATTGTAACTTTTAAGCCCAAAGTTTCAAATGTTTACTTGTTTTAGGTATAGTATATTTGTTGGAAAGTTTGATTGCCGATTGTTATCTTCGTATCGACACGAGACCGGTCGATTGTTTATAACGATATTTGGATTTATACGTATATTCATCTTTCTATTTTTCATGAGTGGTAGTTTTTGGTATTTTTGACTCAAATATCTTAAAAATAAAATAATTGGTTCAAAATGTTGGTTTGACCTTTTCAGCCCTTCTTTAAATAAAAATAACAATTTTAGTCCTTTATACAAAAAAAAAAAGACATTTTAAGCCCTTAAACCATTTTCTTGACACTTTTGACCCATAGACTTGTTCAAGTGATATTTTTAGCTCAAAACTTATTCTTTGGCAGTTTCAGCCCTTCCAGAAAAGTGTTTTTCGGTTAAAGCCCAAACTTTCTGCAACTTTTACAATTTTGGCCCAAAATCCAAAAACTTTACATTTTTGATCCTTTTTGGAAAAGAAAAGCATTTTAACCCCTGAATTGGTTTTGTTTACACTTTTTACCTCCTGTTTTGTGAAATTTATCATTCAGCCCCTTGAAAATGTGGTTTTTCGCAATTTTGACTCATTGGGCCGAAAAGCCCAAAATTTGGCCCATTAAGCCATAAATTTCATTTCTAACCTTTAAAAGAGTATGATATTCATAAAAACACTTGTTTTTACTGTTTAGGCTCATTTTGTCCTTGAGAAAACCGTGAATAATAATTTTTCAACCCAACTTTTGTTTATTTGACAATTTAAGCCCAAAAATGGGTTTTATGTTGCAATATGTTTATCATAATCTTAGAGGGTAATTTTCTTGACTTGTTTAGTGTAATATACCTTAGATCATGTTTGTTTTCTTTCTTATGCCATAGATCTCGAGATTTCTTTTTTTTTGTTTACATATTCAACACATAAGCACATATAATCACACACACATGCATAAAATCATACATAGCATACACATACACATAGATCTACACATTTTACTTGTATTCTCCCCCATAAAACTTATGAAAACTGAAAAGAGAGGGGTATGAACTCACCTTGAGTTTGTGGGTTCGGTTTTGAAGAAGAATGGAAGAAGTTTGATGCTATTCTCGGCCTAGCAAGTTTCTTGGAGGATCTTTGGCTTAGATGTGTTCTAAGAGGCAAGATCATGAATTTGAATGAATTAAAAGATGATTTTTGATGAGGTATAGAAGTTAAACTTTGGATTTAAGTAAGAACTTACCAAGATTTGTAACTAGAAGTGATTTTTGAATGAAAAACTCCTTGGAATACTTCTAATTCTCGAAAATTTGGATGAAAAGGAGAAGAGAGTTCTTATGTGTTTGAGAGAGATTTTTGAGAGTGTGTGTGTCTTTCTTTGGTGTTCTCGGCCGAAGAAGAAAAAAAGAGGGGAGAAGAGAGAGAGTGAAAGGATGGTTGCTTGGAGATATGAGATGTTGCATGGAAGACCATAATATAACTGTGAGGTGGCATGTAAAAAGTCAACTCTTCCTCCCTATGTTTTGTGTAGTTGGGCCGAGAGAAGGAGAAGGAAGAAAAGAAATTGGGCCTTCTTGTGCTTAAGTCCATATTTTGGCCCAGTTGGATGATTTTTGGTCCAATTGGTCTTTGGAGAGGGTTCATGGCCCAAAATAAGTCAAGAATTAGTTTTATGGCCTTTTTAAGTTAATTAGATTTGTTATGGCCCATTAGGGTATTTTATTTCATTCTAGGCCCATTATGGCCCAAAATGTTAAAATAAATGAGAGTGGGTCCAATTAGAGTCCATATAGGAGTTCTAAGCCCAAAATAGTCAAATCGGAAGCTTATTGGTCCATTAGGCCCAATAAGAAAATCCTAATCCAAAATGAACTTAAACCGGGATTTCTAGGGTTTCCAATTCTTTGTTGACTATTTGCAGTGCTTGTATAAAGTGTTTGATGGAAGTTTTGTTGTTATTGAATAAGCATCTTACATGCTCTCACATTTTTGGTTCACAAATGTTATCATTGTTGTTGTTACAAAGCATCAAAATTCCTAGTTGTGACAATTAGGGCGGTGTGCGTCAGGTGTTGATGGAAGAGGCGCACAATTCAAGATTTTCTATTCATCCCGGAGCGACAAAGATGTATAGGGATCTCTGGCCCAACTATTGGTGGTCATGCATGAAGCGAGATGTGGCCTGGTATGTGGAGCGGTGCTTGACTTGTAGAAAAGTCAAGGCTGAGAGTCAGCGACCCCAATGCAAAATGGAGCTGTTGGAAGTTCTCGTTTGGAAATGGGAAAAGATTACGATGGATTTTATCATGAAGTTGCCTCGGACGACATGCGGAGTGGATTCGATATGGGTCATCATGGATCGGTTGACCAAGAGCGTGCATTTCATTCCGATTCAGGAGAGTATTTCGGTGGAGAAGCTGGCCGATATCTACATTCGGGAGGTAGTGGCATGGCGTGGAGTGCCGGTTTCTGTGGTCTCTGATATGGATGTTCAGTTCACATGTAGATTCTGGAAGAGATTCCATGAGGAGTTGGGTACTCGTCTGCACTTCAGCACGCCTTTCCACCCGCAAACTAATAGACAGAGTGAGCAGACTATCCATATATTGGAGGACATGTTGCGGGCATGTGTACTGGATTTTTGCGGTAGTTGGGATACGTATCTTCCTTTGGAGGAATTTTCGTATAACAACAATTATCACGCCAGCATTGATCGAACTCCTTTTGAGATGCTCTATGGGGAGAGGTCGGAGCGGGTTATGGGGAGTACCGATGTGGTACTCAAGATGACAGAGTTGGTTCAGAAGGTTCGTAGCAGACTTCAAACAGCTCAAATCCGAGAAAAGAGTTACGCGGATAGACACCGGTCGAACTTGGAATTCCAGGTTAGGGACATGGTACTCCTGAAGGTTTCACCTTGGAAAGGTGTCATCCAATTTAGGAAGCGGGGCAAGCTGGGCCCCAGGTATATTGGTCCTTTCAGGGTATTAGCCCGGGTGGGCAGGGTTGATTAACATTTGGATCTACCATCGGAGCTTAGTCAAATCCATATTACTTTTCACGTCTCTCAGTTGCGGAAGTGTTTGGTTGATGATTACGCAGTGGTTCCTTTGCAGGATATTCAGGTGGATGACCACCCGAATTACATTGAGAGACCGGTGGCGATCCTAGACCGGAAGACAAAAACCTTGAGGAAGAAAGTTGCAGAATTGGTGAAGGTGCAGTGGCTGCACCGAAAGGGTCCTGAGTGGACGTGTGAGCCTAAGGATGAGATGAGGGAGCATTACCCAGAGTTATTTGCGGTAGCGGACTTTGGGGATGAAGTCTGATTCAAGTGAGGGAGAATTGTAACACCCGATTCAAGGTACTTTTCATTTTTGACCCTTGGTGTGTAAATAGTTTGCAAATTTGGTCCTCAGGGGGGCATTTTTGCCAATTTCAGAAAAATGGGGGTATGTTGGGCGTACGCACCCAAGGGGAACACCCTAATATTTAGGGTTTAGACTCTATTTAAGCAACATTATGACCCATAATCCTCTCATTTCTCAACCTCCATTACCCTTTGAGCCCCATTTTAAAACCCTAGCCCCTCTTAAGAAGATTTGACCCTCTTTGTCTGTGTTTTAGTGTGTGTTGGTGAGCTTTGAGGAAGGAGAGCATAGAAGAAGGAGATTTGATCAAGGGAGAGATTGTAGATCCAAATTCTAGTCATCATTTCCAGCTTCATTGAGGTATAAAGCTTGGAACTTGCTCATTGTATGCTTATATCTAGTCTTTATGAAGTTTTGGTCATTTTGGTCCCATGAATGATATCTAGTGGGAATTATTCCACTCGAGAAGTTAGGAGTTATTTCTTTTGATGTTTCTGACGTCCCTAATCCATAAAGTTAGCATCTTGATGGTTGTTGATCAACCATGCATGTGTTTGTCATTTGGTGGAAGTAGATTACTTAATCTACGGTTTGGGATCATTTGAGCCATGCAAAGGCTCCAAGTTAAGGACTTTATGGATTAAGTTATTGTACAAGGCTTAGATCTATATTTTGGACATTTGGAATGCAAGTATTAAGTACTTAAGGAAAAAGTTCATAATGGTCGTGTACGTTGCGCGTACGCGTCCGAGTCCTCAATCATGCACACAACCTAGTACGTCAAGCGTACGTATGGTCCACACAGCGTACCAGGCCTAGTCTTGGGTTTTTGTAGTTTTGGCCATTTTGGACTATTAGAGTTTTGGGCCTTGATATGCCACTAGTCCTTCTGACCTTAGGCCATCGTTAGGTTATGGGCCTTCTTGGATTTGGGCCCATTATGGGCTTTGGGTATCCTTTAGGAATTTGGGCCATATTGGGCTTTTGGTACCATTGGGTTGGGGCTTGGTCTTTGGGCCAAGTGAGGAAAGGGTAAAATGGTCTATTACCCTTGGTGTTGGACAAATGAACTATATTCCTTGTTATGGTAATTATTAATTGGGATTTTATCTGAATGAATAGCGTGGGGATTTTCCGGTTCAGCAGCCCGATCATTTGTTTTACTAATAGCAGACTGAGGTGAGTTTCCTCACTATACTGTAGGAAACTAAGGATTGTATGTGCTTGTAGTCTTTGTGACTCCTGTTGTATGTGTTGTATGCATGTGTGCCTGTTTTCTATATGTATGTGGGGTGAAATAGACCCGGTATAGCCTAATGCTAACATATGAGTTGAAGTAGACTCAGGGGTGAAATTGACCCGCTATGGCCTTGGGCCGACGCATGAGTTGAAATAGACTCAGGGGTGAAATAGACACGGGGATGAAATAGACCCGACACAGCCTTGAGTTGGCATATATGTATGGTATGCGGTATTTTGGGGAACTCGCTAAGCTTCGTGCTTACGGTTTTCAGTTTATGTTTCAGGTACTTCCGGATCGAAAGGGAAGAGCACGGGATGATCGCATCGCACACACACCATGAATTTTCACTTATTTGACTCTGATGTTTTGTGGGATGATTGTTTGACATGATCTGGTTTCCCTTTATGGTTTTATAAACATGTTTGGTTGATGGTTTATTTAATATGAAAACGAAAGTTTTTGGCTTTAAATTTTGGGACGTTACATTGACCCCCAACCACATACGCTCGACGTATGGTTGGGTACGCCCAACGTACTCCATAGAACACGCGTTTCTCATTCAAGTGACAATGAGACCAATTTGCAACATATTTCATACTTAAGGGTAGAAATGGAAAATACTTAGATCAATGTGTTACAATTCTCCCCCACTTGAATCAGACTTCGTCCTCGAAGTATGATACTGCGAATAACTCAGGGTAGTGCTCTCGTATCTCTGTCTCGGGTTCCCAAGTCTATTCAGAACCCTTCCGATGTTGCCTCTGAACTTTGACTAGTGGAACCACCTTGTTGTGCAAGGCCTTTTGTTTTCATATCCAAAACTGCTACTGGTCTCTTAATATAATCCAGGCGATCATCAACCTGAATATCATTCAAGGGAACAACTGTTGAATTGTCAGCGACACACTTCTGAAGTTGGGAAACATTGAAGGTGTTGCAAATTTGACTGAGCTCCTCGGGCAAATCCAATTGATAGGCTACCCTGCCTAATACTCGAAATGGCCTAATATACCGGGGTCCCAACTTGCCCCTCTTCCTGAAGCATATTACACCCTTCCAGGGAGATACCTTCAGTAAAACCATATCGACGACCTGGAACTCGAACTCAGATCGACGTCTGTCGGCATAACTCTTCTGCCGACTCTGAGTTGTCTGCAACCTCTTCTTGGTCTGATGGATAAGCTCTGTCATCTGGAGAACTACCTCGGTCCTTCCCATGACCCTGTGACCAACCTCTACCTAACAGACTGGGGTACGAAACCTCCTCCCATACAGAATCTCAAAAGACGATGCACCGATACTGGAGTGATAGTTGTTGTAAGAAAACTTATCCAGAGGAAGGTAGGAATCCCAACTCCCACCGAAATCTATAGCACAGGCTCTCAACATATCCTCAAGCGTCTGGATGGTCCTCTCACTCTGGCCATCAAAATGCGGATGATAAGCAGTGCTAAAATGTAACAACGTATACAGTTCCTCGTGGAACCTTTTCCAAAATCGAGAAGTGAACCGAACATCTCCATCAGATACAATGGAAACTATAACAGCATGTCGAGCGAAAATCTCGCTCATATAAACATCGTCCAATTTCTTGACCGAGGAGCTCTCCCGAATAGCTAGAAAGTGGGTACTCTTGGTTAAACGGTCCACTATAACCCATATTGCATCAAATCCCTTAGCCGTCCGAGGTAACTTGGTGATGAAATCCATGGTGATCTGTTCCCATTTCCACATGGGAACCTCCAAAGGCTGAAGCTTTCCATGCGGCCTCTGGTGCTTGGCCTCGGTCATCCGACAGGTCAAGAACCTCTCAACATACCAGGTTATCTCCCTCTTCATACACGACCACTAGTAACTAAGTCTCAAATCTCGATACATATTGGTTGCTACATGGTGTATTGAAAATTTGGACTTATGTGCCTCCTCCAACATAATCTGTCTGATCCCGCCAAAATCTAGTACCCAAACCTGACCGCACCGGCTCAACGGTCCATGACTATCGGTAGAAAACTTGTCAATCTCGCCCCCAATTCTCTCATGTTTCCAATTTCCTTTCTGCGTGAGCCTCTCTAATCAAGCCCAAAAGTGGCGAATCAATTGAAATCCTAATACATACGCTCCCAATAGAAGAACTATCCAACTTGCGCCTCAAAGCATCAGCGATCACATTCGCTTTCCCCGAGTGATAAATAATCTCGCGGTCATAATCCTTAACCACGTCAAGCCATCTACAATGTCTCATATTCAAATTCGGCTGTTCCATTAGATATCTCTGACTCTTGTGATCCGTGTAGACGATATATCGGGCCCCATATAGATAACGCCACCAAATCTTGAGGGAAAACACCACTGCCCCCAACTCTAGGTCATGCGTCGGATATCGAACCTCATGCGGCTTCAGCTGCCTAGAAGCATACGCAATAACTCTCCATCGCTGCATGAGTAATGCTCCTAAAACTGAGATATAGAAGCATCACAATAAACAACAAAATCCTCCACACCCTTCGAAGGGTCAACAAGAGGGTGTCACATAACTTCTGTCTCGGCATCTCAAACGCAGCCTACTGCTCAGGCCCCAACATAAATCCATGCCCTTTCTCGTAAAACGAGTGAGAGGTACAACAACCTTGGAGAAATCTTGAATAAACCTCCGATAATACCTTGCTAAACCCAGAAAACTACTAATTTGTGACAACTATCAACTTTGGGTCAAACAAAGTCAACAAGTCAACACGACTAGTATTAAGATTTTAGGATAAGCACTATGTTTTCTTAATGTTCCTAATGTACAACTTGCAATTATAATACAAAGTATCTATCTTTTTACCAATTATCAAATATAAACCCTAGTTAGGGTTAGTAACGTAAAAACTTGATAATTCAGCTATATACTATTTAGGAATAAATAATACTCGTAACACAATGTAGTAGGGTTCATAAACCTAACACTAGGGGGCAAAAATCATAGCAAAGGCTACAAACACAAACTTTTGGTAAATTCGTCACCAAATACGACAAAGTTTATACCCGGCTAAACACAAACTTTTAACGAACCAAAATTTGGAAATTCAACCTAACTTTCATATAATGTATTATTATTTTGATGATAATGCTTGTTATAATAGTTTGAATATTTATAATTCAAATTAAATATTTTATACGTCCTTTATACCATATTTATTTTATAAACACCACCATTTTTATAAAAATATCAAGAAATTATAAAGGGTTGACTTTTTTTTTTATAGAAAGTCACTAGTTGATACAATGTTCCCCCAACATAAACAAGACACATATATGCACTTATACAAACCCTAAAAGTAGAACACCTTTAATTAAATCCATGTTCCCCCATTACCACCCCTCATAACTCATTCCACCCACCCCACCCAACCTCTTTCCCCCTTCCTTCTAATTCACGACCAAAAAGGCCTCTCCTTTATTTATTTTCTTCATTTCAAGCTTCTCCTCCAAGATATTCACTCTTTCACCAAAAGCAAACATATCTCTCTCTCATTTCCTCTCTCTCAAAACTCGAGATTTCAAAGCTGATCTTGAGCTTTTCCTCCACATTTGGTAAGTATCTTCCTCCTACACTTGAATATTCTACAATCTTTCACCCAAATCATGGAATTCTTATACAAATATCGTCATATTTGTTCCAAGATCTTCAAATCTTCAAACATCTTCCAAGTGTTCTTGACTTGGAAACTTCTTTTCTTCATCATCCATCCCAAGAAATCAGTCAAGGTGAGTTAATACCCCTACATTTTCATGTTTTCTTCAAGTTTTAGGGGGGGAATACAAGTTAAAACACCTTAATACAACTTAAACTCATGGTTCAGCTCTTCACAGAAGAGTTGGGTCTCATTCACAGACTGTTTTGAACATGTTAAACGTTTTGTCTTTCAAAACTGTTTCACATGAATATAGTTAAAGTTTTTACCTTTAAAATGACTACTTGCACATCTCCATACGATTTTTCTACAATTTATGGTGATTTTTACGAAACAGCTTATCATTTCAAAAACAATTCGGACCAGTCTGTGAATATAGACATTGTCACACAAGTTAGAGGTTACTAAAAATCATAATAAAAATTATTTACAAACTAGACACAATTTCTAAACTCTCAGAGTTTACGGATTTAGTTTTCGAGTCCGTATGATTTTCCTGTGATTTTTCCAAAACAGTGCAGAAAGGTTAAAAGTTTAGTTAACAGTTTACAATTCTATTAACACTTTGTAACATGTTGAGCAAAGTGTAAATCAATAAGTTTCTAAATGTTGATTGTATTTAATGTTAGTTTAACATCCTAAACAGAAGTGGTTATTCATGATAAGTATTGTATACTTTACAAACACATAAAATGAACTATAAGAGGCATAGTTATGGACTTCACATTATAAATACACCCAACGAACTATATTAGGTATAGTTATGGTTTTTCACATTTCAAACACATACATAAATGGGATTCATTTTTCTACTACACATAAAGGGTTTTATATACACACACACACACACGTAAACTCGTTAACGTAAATTGTGAGACATTCTTCATAGTACTCCTAGAGTACGGGTTCAAATCCTGATAGTTATAACCAGAGTCTCTTGTAGGGAGAACGTGATAGTTTGTGTATAGATCTATATTGGGACTGACACCCCACACTCCAGCTGTTCACAACAGTCCGGTCGGCAGGCCAGGAGTGACAAATGTCATATCTTTCTGACGCCTGAAAAACGTCGTAGCAGGTTCAGTTAGTCATAGTATGGTTATAACGACTCACATAGGGAGTTAACGAAACATAAAGTTTACGGGGAAATACTACATTGAAAATGGGTTTTATTTATTTAAAACTACACATATCATTACTAGTACAAAACTTACACTTACATTCGGTCTTGGGATTTAAGACTACGTAACACTTTTCAAGGAAAATATTGGATTTTCTTGGTTATACAATACTATTACAAGCAAAGGCTTTTCAACTCTACTTTCAAAAGCTTATGAACTCACCAACTTAATTGTTGACACTTTTTTTTTAAAACTACTTGTATTCTCAGGAAATCAGTGAAACAGGAAATCAACAGCTTTTGGGGATGGGACGTTAAGACATCAAACTTTTCATTTTTGTCATCATAATGTAATTGATTTTGAAACATGTAATCACATACTATGATGTAACTTTTTCAATTATATTTATGATGGTTGTATTTGCTTTGATCACTATTATACTCGTTGTTATGATACTACACATGATGTCCGCCACCCCCGGACGTTTCCGCCATCCTTGGTTTAGGGGTGTGACATAATCTCCGAAGGAGACTTTGGAACCTCCCACTGCATAACAGCCTCAATCTTGGTCGGGTCAACCAAAATCTCATTCTGGTTAATGAAGTGTCCTAAGAACTGAATCTCCCGTAACCAGAACTCACACTTCGATAACTTGGCATACAACCTCTCCCTCCTCAAAACTCCCAACAGCTCTCGAAGGTGATCCTCATGTTGCTCCCTAGTCTTGGAATAGACCATGATATCATCGATGAAAACAATAATTGATCGATCAAGCATCGGCCTGCACACTCGATTCATCAAATCCATAAATTCCGCAGACGCATTGGTGAGTCCAAACATCACCACGAATTCGTAATGACCATAATGAGTTTGAAATGTTGTCTTCTCCACGTCCTCCTCTCTAACTCTCATCTAATGATACCCTGACCTTATATCAATCTTGGAGAACCAAGATGCACCCTGCAACTGATTAAAGAGGTCATCAATCAGTGGAAGTGGGTAACGGTTCTTCACCGTTAACTTGTTCAACTCTCGATAATCAATACACATGCGGTGAGACCCATCCTTCTTCTTCACAAACAAGATCGGTACTCCCCAAGGCGAATTGTTCGGTCTGATAAACTGCTTGCCCAATAGCTCCTGAAGATGAGAGGACAATTCCTGCATCTCTGGTGGTACTAATCGGTACGACGCCTTAGCAATCGGGGCCACACCGGGGACTAAATCAATCATGAACTCAACCTGGCTCTCAGGAAGCACACCGGGTAATTCCTCTGGAAACACATATGGGAACTCTCTGACTACGGGCACGTCTGAAATCGAAACCTCCTTCCCAAATCGAGTGTCAACCACAAACGTGAGGTAACCCATACACCCATGTTGCAGATACTGTCGAGCCCTAGCAACAAAACAAAAGGCTCACCCAACCCTGGTACCCTCTCCATAAATTATCAGTTCTACACCGCTTGGGGTTGGAACTACCACCCGCTGACCCTCACAGTCAATCATCGCGCCAGACCACCTCAACCAGTCTATCCCTACTATCACGCACACATCCCCCATAGGGATACAGATCAGGTCAACCAGGTAGGACACCCCGAATATCTCCAAGGTACAATACCGAAAAACACTCAATGCAGAAACACCGTGTTCGCTGGCGATGAAAACCCACAACGGACACTCCAACTCTCCAAGAGGCATATCAAAACTCCTACTGAAGGACTGGGACACAAACGACCGACTCGCACCCGAGTCAAAAAGCACAAGAGCAGGCAAGAAGTTCACTAAGAAGGTACCTAGCATAATTATAATCAAAAGCATGCAATAAAATAACTTGACAGAATAATAAATGAAAAAATACCAGTAACAACGTCAGGCGCTGTCCTGGCCTCCTCTGTCATGAGCTGGAAAGCACGACCTCGAGCCCTCGGGGGCTCCGCCCTGCCCTGGCGTCCATCCGTGATCCTCAAAGTAGCTGGTTCTAGAGCCTTCACCGGTCTCGCAGCAAACAAGGGACAGTTATCCATCACATTTCCAACCTGATCATAGTGATAGCAAAACCTGGTGCTCGGTACTAGGGCATGCTGATGACAATCCTTCGCATAATTCCCCTCTCTGACACATTTATGACACCCAGAAGAAGATCGACAAATACCCTCATGAACCTTTCCACACTTGCCACAAGTACGACCCCTATGTCCCCCAGATCGTGAATCAGCAAGCTTCAACCGCTTCGCTGTAGGATGTGACTAAACGGGAGCCTGCCACAAATCCCTCGTCCGAGTCTCAATCTCAATCCCCCGTCTCCGTGCGGCATCCTGGAGCTCGAAGAGGGTACTGTAATGATGGGTGGACACAAACTGCTGAATGTCAGTCTTGAGCATACTCAAGTAACGCGTCATCTGGGTATGCTCCGAAGCAGCTTACCCAGGCAGAAAAGAGCCCTCTCAGTAAACATCTTAGTGATCTTTGTCACCGAATCCATCATCTGCCTCAAATCTAGGTACTCCTGAGCCAACCTCTCCCTCTCCACTAGGGGAGCATACCTCATGCAGAACATCTAAGAGAACTTCCCCCAAGTAACAGAAGCCCTCCGTTCAGGAGTATAAGAACCAGTCACTAGATTACACCAGTCCTTCTCGCCCAGTCATAGAAGGTTTAGTGCGTACTTGACCTTCCACTCCTCCGGACAGGAACATGTGAAGAAGCAGCCCTCCATGTCAGAAATCCATCTCATAGATACAGTTGGGTCCTTAACCCTGTCAAACTCCGGGGGATTTGTGTTGCTAAAGTCTCGATACTTGAATGATCCTCTCCCCTGAACCCCTGAAGCAGCAACATATGCGGTAGCTACAACAGCAGCAGCCTCAGACACAGCGGCGTACCGCTCATTGAACAAATCAATCATCGTGGACTTAATATACCCAAAGACCTCAGGGATGGAACCTCATACAGCATCAACTACCTCAATAGCGATCAACTCACGGATGTCATTATTTGTCAATCTTTGCCTATCCTGGCCACCAGGTCCAGAACCATCCTCTCCTGAACACCATACTGAAAATGAACCAAAATATATCATAAATGCCACAATTCATACTATTACAACCATCACAGAGTGACTAAACCCTCGGGTTTCTGACTTCCTTGCTACGCATACGGGTCCAATGCTTTCAGTAGTACGGGCCCATACTACCTTCCACACCTACTTGTATTTGTCTCAATGGATCATCACAAACTACCCGAAAACAAACCCAACAACTAGGATATGCATACATCCTATACTCACTCTCTCGAGAGTGGCTAATCATTCCTCAACTGGCCTGCTACACCCGTACTTACTCATGAAACTTCCACCAACCCTGCAGCCGCTTGTGCATGCTAATCATACATAACGTTGCATTCCATAGACAATCGAATACTTGATTCTACCCTAAGCCCACAACCAAACAAGGAACAGGAAATCAGGTTAAACCAAACATTCTCATGCTATAGAATATTAGTTATGTACAACTACGATGCACACACTAAGCAACTACAGTAATGATGTCAATTTCATCTATCATCCGAGAAGTTCTCCTAGGCTATCAAGCATCATACATAAAGCAATTCTATCATACAACTCCTAAGGATCCCTAGCCTACAATATAGCATGTGATTATATCATAATCATCATAAACAAATAATAGTGTCGGTATCTTGGGGTATTCTTTCTTGCTCCGGCTGATCGTACACATCTCATCCTTCTCTGGTTACCTTTGAAAATTTGTGAAAATAATTTCGAAATCAACTTTAAAAACCTTGCAGATCCTTAGTTTGAGTATGGATTCACACGAGTGCTTATCTAATTCGCTCAAACCAGGGCAGTAATACCAACTTGTAACAACCCAAAAATCACGATAAATTTTTTCATTTTTCAGTTAAAGTAAAATCATTGTTTCCAATTAAAACCCAAGTCAAAACTGAATGTAAAATACAAATATCCCAAAATCAGAGTATCATAAAATCTCCAAAAACATGTCACTGAAGGATGTGTACGATCACACCTTTTCCTTGCCCCGATCATTAGAAGTACCTAAAACATAACACTTAAACCGTAAGCCAAAGCTTAGTGAGTCCCCCAAAATACCACCACACAAACATATAACAACATGCATACTAGGTCCACACCCATCGGGTTGGATTACCTCTGAGCCCACAGCATGATTCTGGCTCGCCTTTCTGGCCCAAATCTCATGTATGGATTGCTCCTGAGCCCACAACATAAGTATGGCTTGCCTATCAGGCCCACAACTTATGTCTTGCTTGCTCCCGGGTTTGTTGGCTTCCGCACAGAGCAGCATTGCCTCAACCCTAACCACTCCATGTCGACATATGCAACAAATAAACATATAACCAACAAATAGATAATCATGCGTATCTAACAGATCACTACAGCATAGCAACATCCTAAATACTAGAATACAAAACCGAATGAGTCAGCATTGGTGCCTTCTACCCACAAGTACAGTGAGGAAACTCACCTCACAGTTTGAAAGATAACAGAAAAGAACACTACTCCAAATACCAACTCTACGGCTCACCTATACAACAAACAAACAGTGCCCTAATCTCAATCTACATCTCAAAATACCCAAAATGCCCCCAAGTCAAACTTGGTCAAAGTCAAAGTTAGAAAGTCAAAAGTCAAGGAAAGTCAAAGATGACTGAGTACACCCTGCGTACTCAGTCACTACGTTGGGCATAGTCGAGACTCATCCAAACCACGGGTTTCTAACCCAATATGTGCAATGTACCACTTGGTACGCCCAACGTACTCCGCTTGGGTCCAATTCTTCTCATTAAGTGCTTATTACTTAAAGACCTTTCATCCAAACTCAAATCTAGACCCAAAACATCGTTTCTAAGTCGAAAAGTTTCCACCTTTATGACTTTCCATGGCTAGAAAAAGTCCAAAAGAGAAAACCCTAACTTAATAATCCATTAAGACATCATAACTCTTGCATGGAAGGGATAGAAGGACCAAGATCACATTCTTATGGTTCTTAGCACCCAAAAACGTCTGAAAGGACAACTCTTCTGGTTAGAGTCAACCATACTCATGAACACCAATCTTATGGGACAAAAAATGAACACAAACTCAAGGCTAGCAAGATCGAAGCAAATAACTCATCAAGTTTCAGACTTTATACCTTCAAAGGATGCTTGCGGGTGAAATACTTTTGGATCCAAGATGCCTTGAACCTTCAAGATGATTCCACTTCCTTCTTCTTCCTTCAAGAATGCCAAAAATGCACTCTTAAGCTCAAAAAGGCTCACACAAAGGATTAGGGTTTGTTAGGGACGAACTAGGAGATGGAGGATGATAAGGGAAAAGGTATTGAGAAGTTAATGATGATTAAATAGGGCACAAACCCTAAAAGTTAGGGTTTGACCCCCAGCCACGTACGCCCGATGAACACTTGGGTAGCTCAAAGTACTCCACAAAACACGCATTTCTCATTCAAGTGACAATGGGACCAATTTGCAACAAAGTTCATACTTAAGGGTAGAAATGGAAAATACCTGGATCAAGGTGTTACATCCTCCAAAACATCTCACACCCCGTCCAAGCGGGCTCCCTGGTCAGTGGAAAACTTTTGATGTACCAAAGAAGAGTACTCCTCCAGTTGCACCGGGATCCCTGGGATCCCAGGATCCTACTGCCTCGGTCTCTAATAACGAACTCTTCTCCATGATGAAGAAGTTGACACAGCAGGTGGCTCAGTAACAGGAAGACAACAAAACGCTGCTTAAGAAAGAGGAAATGATAATGGTAAAGATCCGCAGACCCTAGGATGCCACACCCTTAATCTTACAACTAAGGATCCTGAATTTCAACAATGCAGGATCCCTGGGGAAACGCACAGAATCGACAGCTCCAACATCCGTTGTTGCCCCAACAGGGAGAACAATCACAAACATCCAAACTCCTATGACCCAGGATCTTGATGAGACCTTCAATACTCCTAATAACAGAAATACCAGTAACTTCTTTAATAGTAACACTATTAATACTAACTCCACGGATCTTGACGCAGGAATAAGTCCAATTATGGACAAAGAACTCCAACAACTAAGACAAATGATCTCAAGCGTACCAAGGGTGGTCCAACCTATACCAGAAGCATCCCCCACCAGTCACAAGATCTCAAGATTTATCCCCTCAATAACTGATACCGAAGTTCCTAAGCGCTTCCAAACTCCTAGCATGAAGCCTTACGATGGAACCACGGATCCTGAAGAACATATCGCACAATATAGGAAAATAATGGAGATCATTCTCATTACACCACACTTAAAAGTAGTTTGTTTATGCAAACGCTTTAGATCGAATCTTATAGGATCAGCCTTGAAATGTCTTCTTAATGTTCCTCCTTATTCAATTACCTATTTTTCCCATTTAGTTAATCTTTTCAATAATCAATTTTCTTGCAGCGGAATATTTGAAAGGATCACTAGTGATCTCTACCGGGTGGTCCAGGATCCCAAAGAATCCTTAAGGGATTTTGTAAGCAGGTTTGGTAGGCAAGCTCTAAACATACAAAACATCGACATGGCCACTATCGTAGAGGCCATTAAGATGGTTTTGAAGAAGGATTATCCATTCTACGAAGACCTTGTGATGACTCTATGCAAATGTATGGATAAAGTTAGAAGCCGAGCACTAAGGTTCATGAGTCAATTTATGGAAGCTCTCTTAAGAGGGAGAGAGGATGAGGTCTTTTCCTTCTTGACCACCAGTTGGCCATTGGACACATCAGAATCAATATTTGCAAGGTAAATTGAGCACCAGAGCGTGTGGATTTAGATCCTAAACATAGCGAAAGAGTTTAACCAGTTCAGGATCCTTCTCAAAAAATGAAATAAATAAAGTTAAGGATCCTTACCAGTTGTTGAACTCTCTTGATGACTAGGTTGTTCAAGCTTGAATGATATCTCAATCTCGGGTAGAGCAAAGACACTCTCAATCCTATCTTCATTATCTTCGGCAACAGGGACGAGCTCTTTAAACTTAAAAGCTGCAAAAAAATCAAACAAAATAAGAAGTGTGAATTCCAGGATCCTTAGTATGAAATCCTACTCTTTTTAACCCAAGACTTTGGTAAGAGATGTCCGTCAGGGATGGAGTCGCATCTCACAAAGAAGTACTTTTCTCTAAGCGCCATCATTGTGCTTGGACTTCAGAACGAGGGGTGACTTATCAGTTTTGACTTTAAGAAAAAAATGATATTTCCCGAAGGTCGAAAGATTGTAGACATGAGCTAATTTGTTCAAACAAATATTAAGACCCATGGAGCGGTTAAGCCGATCGATCCAGTAAAGGATCCTCCAAACCGCTGGCATGACTTGAATGTACGAAATTTTGGTAATCTCAAAGAACTCGGAAACGATTCCAGGAAAAGGGTAAGAAATACCTAGGGATAAAGGATATTCGGGGAAGCAAACCCAAGAGGAAGAAACAAAGTCTGGTTGAATCTTGGCATCGGAAGGTCTAAAAATGGCGCCAGCGGGAAAAGCCCCAAAAGATTTCAGAGCTTCGATGTCGTTATCGTCAAAGGAGAAAGTTTTATCATAAGTTAAGATTTTTTGATCAACGAAATCATCGTCGAGAACATCGATGATGCTTGTGCGAGAGTGGGTTGCTTTCTTTCCCGTAATTGTAACGCCTTCAGATTCAGACTAGTCAATTTAGAGACAATTAGCGTCAAAAATGACTTTTTGATAGAAGATTATTTAGAATAAATAATCTTAACTAAGTTATAGTATATGTCACAAGGGTTCCGTACATATAAAAAAGTCGAAATCCGACTTATAACGAAGAAGTTATGACCCGACGAAGTTTTGCGACAAAACCGGCACGACGCTGTGTGACGTAAAAAGTGAGTTTGCGATAAAACACTTTTTAGCCTTATACATCTAAACGAAAGTCGTAGCATACATGAAACTGAGAGCGTGCATAAAAAGAACGTCCAAATCTGACTTTGTATGAGGAAGTTATAATTTTTCTAAGATTTAGCATAAGAGTGCACAGCCCGGAAATCGAATTTTAGATTGATCGATTTTTAGCCAACACAACCTAAATGAGAATTGAATATCTTATTAATAGGAGTTCAACGACAAAAAGACGGTCAAAAACGGAGTCTGTATATAAAAGTTATGAATTTTACACGGTCGTTAACAGTGTAATCTTCTCATACTGTTAAATTTAAAATCGGTTGAGAATTAGCCAATGGATTCAATAGGAGAGTTGTAGATCTTGTCAATACCTACACGTGGATATAAAGAACGTCGAAAACAGAGCTTGTATGCGAAAGTTATGGAATTTAGAAGTCAGAAGGGTGTTGTTGCGAAATGGGTGACGTGGCGCGATCTGAGCCATTTAGGAATGGCAATAGGGTGGGTTCGGGGCAGGGCAGTGTATCCCATCCCCAAACCCGATATCTAAATTTATCCCCGACCCCGACCCGATACCTGATGGGTAACTATCGGCGCGCCCCGTCGGGGCTGAAAGTTTCCCCGAACCCGACCCTAAACCCAAAGCTCGATAAAGACCCGAAACCCCGACCCAAAACCTGAAATCTATGCCAAAAAAATTGAAATTGTTTGGAAAAAACTCCAATATAGTGAAAAATTAAAAACTTACATAAGCTCACAACACCAAATTAGACCATAACATCATACAATCAAATATGAAAAACTAAATTCATTACAATATTACATTACATTTAAAACAAACTCAAAATCAAACAAAACCATCCAAACTTGTTGTGCAACCATTAAAGTGTAAGGTTTCCTCATGGGTGTCCCTCTTTTTTTACAAATGAAAAACACTCCATTATGCTCTCCTTGAACTGACCACACATTCCTACCAAACTCAAAAAAAGGAAGAATAAAGTAAGCACATCAACAGATACATATCACACATATTATGACGTGATTAATGACTATATTACAACCAATTCTAAGATGTAAATTCTTACTCTTTCTTCACATTTATCATGTTCGTCCTCAATTAGGAGCACGCCCATAACCCATTCCCTCAAGCAACTACATATCTAATACATCAAAAATATCTTGCTGCTAGATTTTCGTATGCCGTTTTCTCACCTGTAGATATGTATCATTTAAACAATTTTCAAGAAACATCACTATAGAAAAACCCTGCACATTAAAAAAAACCTAACCACAATAGTACTATATAGAGGAAAGAGAGCTTTAGTCTAGACTTCCATTGATTAAAATGATTGTGGGAGTCAAAGTTGATGGTCAATGGCCTTGCATATCAATCATCTCATCTAAACCCTTCAATATCTCCATTCCTTAACTAATCAAGTAAGGAATCTTTTGCTTGTCATTGCAATCTTTGTTCTTCTCCATTTCTTGTCTAACAATTTACATCAATTCACCTAGAAACATATTGTTACAAATCAGATACATATATACATGGTTTTAATAAGATAAACCCATATGCGTATTTGAATCAAAGAAACCGATTGTGAATGAAATCAACAAATACTTCGAAACTTACCTGAGTCGTTGTTTCCTTGCTATGAAATCAGATTCAAAAAAGAAATCAGATTACTTAATCAGATAATTATGAATTCAGATTCAAAAAAGAAATCAACAAAAACAACTCATTCAAACAATGGCAAAGAAATCAAAACTTACCTGAGTCGTTGTTTCTCCAAACGGGGGTTGCCAGTAAGGAGCGACTAGCGAGGCTGCGATGGGTCGACAGTCGAGTGAAACGAGGCAACTGGACTTTTCCATTTGGAATTTTGAAGAACACAATGGGATGAGGGGTCGACGGAACGAGCTTCAGGCCTTCAGCTTGATTTGGAATTTCGAATAACACAGTGGAATTTTTAATGTCGACTGGAAGTTCCAGTGGAAGAGAAGGGAAATAAGGATAGTCGTATTGTGGTAACGTAATTTTAGGGTTAGAGTCTCTGACGGGCTGATATATATGTATATATATATATATATATATATATATATATATATATATATATATATATATATATATATATATTCGGGGCTGGGCGGGGCGGGTCGGGGAAGACATACCCCACTCCCTGCCCCGAACCCGAAAACATACCTGATAACGACCCGATACCCGATAAGCTCGACCCGACCCGTCCCAAAATCTTCGGGGATCGGGTTTTCCCGTTGGGTTCGGGTTTTTTTGCCATCCCTAGAGCCATTGATTTCTCCCCACGCCTTGCCACCAGATGGTGACATGTGGCACCAACTCGACGAGTTGGAGGCTAAAACTCGACGAGTTTGACCAAATTCCAGCCTATAAATACCATGCGAGAGTGCCTTCATTTTTCACACCAAAACCCTTTCACTTCTCTCTCTAACTTCTCTCTAAGCCTCCCAAAACCCTCCTAAAGCCCTAGTAACCTCAAGGTGCTAGAGGAAAATCCGTGGAGCGCCAGAAGGCTCCGAGAAGAAGAGTTTTCGGCTCAGAAGTTCTGCCCCCGCAGAGCCCGGTTCCTAGCCGAACCTCCCCGTAAGTGGGTTATGCTTACCCTACTTCAAGTATAGCTTATGTTTAAGTTCAATATCATTATTATGAACTTATAAACAATAAATATATTATAAAATATAATATACAAAGTGTTATTGTAATATCTTTTAACTACTCGCGGTACGGGGAATCTGGTTTGAAGGGCCGCATAGGGTTGTTGGATTTCAGAAGTGTTATAATGCCAAAATGGTCATTCCCTCCCGTGTTTCATGTCTGGCCCTGTCTGTACATGGTGGTTGAAAAGTATTGTTTAACACTTATAAAACAATATCGCTCGTAAATAGTCGCAATAAATATTAGACTAAAATCTAGCGGTAATAATACTAGGTTTCGTCGAAGGAAAATAGAATCGTTAGAAGCAAAGCGTTGCCCGAGTTTGGAATCATCACTTTAACAAGTGAGTGCGTAGTTAATTTCATCTTACACATAGATATGAAGTATTAATATAAATTACATGCTATGTGTGCATATTATCTGTGTTCCTGATATATATGCTAGATGAACGATTTATACATGTTCACGTGATTTAAACTGTATACGTATTTTTATACTTATAAATATATATTGGGAAGCGACGAGTGATGAGAGATAGGTGATGATAGAAAGATGATGATAATTAGGTGATGAGAGATAGGTGATGATAGAAATGTGATGATAGATAGGTGATGATAAATAGGTGATGTGAGATGAAAGGAGATACCATAACCTTGACCGGCGATGTAGTCATCTACCAGAGTATAGATGGCGACCACGGACTATTCTAGATAGTCATGTGGAAACACCGACAAGCTCATAACCTGTAGGTGATGAATTACGAGTTCATGCGATGTTGTAACTATGTATTCATGTGATGATACTCTAACCCTTACTACGAATTACGAGTTCAGGCGATGTTGTAACTACGTATTCATGCGATGATACCCTAACCCTTACTATGAATTACGAGTTCAGGCGATGTTGTATGAAACATCCCAAAAATATAGTCCAAAAACTTCTTTTTAAAATCATTTACGAAAAACCATAAACCATCAATTTCATAATAAAATCACCAATCATGTATCCAAAACATCATATCCAAATACTGTATCAAAACCATATCGAAATATCAGAGTCTAAAAACATCCCAGGCTAAACTATGGTGTATGCCATGCAGTCATCCCGAGCTCTTCCCCTTGCTAGTGGAAGTACCTGAAACCAAAACTGAAAACTGTAAGCACGAAGTTTAGTGAGTCTCCCCAACTACCACATACCATAAATATAACACATAAACATATATTGGGCCCCGCCCCTGCTTCATCGAGTCAAGCTTGGCATCGGCTTTCCCGGCATCGATCCCTATTCGGCATCGGGCCCCGCCCGGCATCGAGCCTCGCCCAGCATCGAGCAAATCTCGGAATACATAAGAGCATAATCAGTAATACACATAAACCTAAGCACATAACATTAACACTTAAGCATTCCTCGGGCCCCGCCCGCTATCAGACCGTAGTCCGGTAACATACTAACATTCCTCGGGACCGCCCCGACATCGAACAGAAGTCCAGAAACATACAATACAAACACATGCAAGAATCAAAGAGACATCAAGCATACAAGCATTCCTCGGGACCGCCCCTGCATCGGATCGCAATCCGGAAAAGCATATAAACCTACATTGGGCCTCGCCCGGCATCGGACCGTAGTCCGGAACTACTACTAACTAAACGGGTCGGCCTTGGTGCCTTAGACCCGTTCATACTGGAGGAAACTCACCTCGGATGCTAGCTGTGAAATCTCGTGTGAGGAATCTCTGACGGCTGCTTCAACGACTCCCTGCCTATCAATTTCACAATAACACTTAATCAAAAACCTGATAACTCTTCTTAGGGTAAAATGACCATTTTACCCCTGGTCAAAGTCAACGTCCTGGTCAAAGTCAAAGTCAAGGTCAACTCCAACTCAACCCAACTCGTCGAGTTACCTCCTAACTCGGCGAGTTCCTGTACTACTCAGACTCGTGGTCAGCCGAGTCAACTCGCCGAGTCCCTTCGCAGACTCGTAGAGTCCCTTACTGGACTCGCCGAGTTCCCCTGTCTGTTTGGCTATCTTAATGGATTAAGCCCCTACACTTCAGATCTAAGCTTCATACTTCACATAAACCCTGAAAATGTCATTTTAAGGGTAAAGTTACTGACTTTACCCCTTAATACCACTTCTTAAAGGGTTTAGCTCAAACCCTAATTCCTTGGGACCTAGAACTTGGTCCTTAAGCCTTCCATACACCTAAATCAAGCTTACAACCTCAGATCTAAACCCCTAACACTACTTGGACACGTAAAGTCCCCACCTTTTTCCACATGCATGGCCTTTTGGGGCTAAAAAGGTCAATATGGCTCTCTAAAGCTTGCATGGGGGCTCCAATGGCATAAAGTTTGCACTTTTATGTCATAACAGCCCCTCTAGGTACTAGATCTGGAAGAATACCCTATTGGGTCGATCATTTCCCAAAAGCTATCAATCTTGGACCAAAAACCCACGTAAAGGGGACAAAAAGAGATCTAATGAACTAATAGCTAAGATAGAAGGTTGATTACCAGAAAAGGTAGCAAATGGAGTGTAGTTTCTGGATCTACTCTTCCCTTCTTGATCCCTCTATCTTCTTCTTCTTCTTCTTCCACAAGCTTCAAAAGCACACAAAGGTCACTCAAATGCCTCACACTCTCAAAGAAAGCTCTAGGGTTTCGTGGATTAGGGTTTGGAACAAGGAGGCTACAAATAAGGCTAAGGGGTTGGGGTTAAGGAGCTTAAATAGGGTGCAAAACCCCGAAATTAGGGTTTCATCCTGGCCGAGCTACTCGTCGAGTCAAGGGCTCCTGACTCGTCGAGTAGATAGCTCAAACCCCGCGCATAATCTGCCTTCTATTCGACGAGTTAGGGCCACTAACTCGTCGAGTTCCTCTCTTAAAATGAATAAATAAATGAGTTAAATGCATACCAGGAACCAGGCGTTACATTGTAACTATTACGAATTACGAGTTCAGGTGATGTTGTAACTACGTATTCATGCGATGATACTCTAACCCTTACTAGACACGTATTGAGGAAGTAACCCCCGAATCAGTATTGTCTATGAGATGTAGGCGATGATCCTTAGGAAAAGTCCTTAGGAACAAATATATAAGAAAATGCGATGTAAGGAGATGAGTAGTAAATACGATGTAGGAGATGACCCTTAGGATAAATCTTTAGGGAAGATTAAATGAAGAAAATAGGGATGGATAATCGGGTTAATTGTTTGACATGAATTATGTGAAGAAACAAATTAACTATATTATTGTGGGTTGAAAACCCTATGTACTCACCAGGTTTCCCAACCAGACCCACTCAGTTTACTTGTATCACAGGTATCGATACGAAGCTACATTACACTGAGAGATTAAATGAGATGTAAATCACTAGCGTAAATGAATGTAAGGTCTGTTTATGCTTATGTTTCTGTATTGACGATGACATCCCAAAGTTTTAATATAAACAAAATACATTTCTTTGGAAATGCTTTGATAGTATATTTATCATGTTTTTTGGGAACAAATTCCGCAATATTATTCTTTAAAATGAATACTCTGATTTTCAAATAAACATAAATAAAATTTTTAAAATGACCGTGAATTTGGGGATGTCATAATAATCAAAGACGAAGAAAATTAAGGAGAAAAGGAACATGGAGAGTACTTTCGAATATATTCAATAACGTCTGGAAGAGAGCTGAAAAAGTAAGGGGGAATCAAGAACCTAAATCCCCTATTTATGCGAGGATCACAGAAGGGAAGAAGGATGATTTGACAGATAATCATACCTATATCAACGGCTAGAATTCTATCCGTTTAGATTAAAATTTCCCTATCCGTTAAAATTTCAAAATCCTTACTCTTTTTTTTTTATTTAAACTATACCTTTAAATATTCAAAGATTAACTTCAATATTTCGCAAGTATAATTTGGGGGGCAGTTGTTAGGGCCAAGATCCTCGACAATATTCAGGATCCTAGATCTTCAAGAACTTTCAGGATCCCGAAAATATTTCAAGATCCTGACCTTTATCATTACTATTATTTCCTAACATTTTTAACGGATACATTTTGATCTTTTTCTCACATGTATAGAATTAGTCAATATAAGACTCATTCTCAACGAAAAAACATTTTTACCTGGCAGAAGACTCGAAAATACCAAGTAAAGCCAACGTGTTCATATTTATTCGAGAGGATCCGGTAAATATCAGACTTATTGTTACTTAGACTAGACTATAGATACACATGTATTTCGCACACTACATAGACCTAGACTCACTGCATTTCTTGTACTCGTTTACTTACTTTCATTTCTGTAATCCATATTTCAATTAATACAATTTAACAAGGCAGGTGATCATTATCACCTCCCAAAGTTTTGTGTCGGAGATCCTATTAAGTATCAAGAGCTTTCCTTGTAAATCACTTGTGTAATCTTGATCTAATCTTGATAATTACTTTACCTACAACACCACAGCCTCTCATTCAATTTGGTTGATAGTTACTTAATCGATTTTTGACCAAAATAGCCTCTAATTCCAACTCTAATGACTTAGGATGATTAATTAGAATCTAAAGCTTTATTATAACACTAAATTACAACATGATTTAACATTATTAACACCACTAATCCATAATTTTTTCTTATTAAGGACTAAGACCAACTCCAATGGACCGGTAAAATGGTGATTTGCCGGCCAAAAGAGCTCCAATCAAACGACAAAAGGAACGGTAAAATAGTGATATTGAACGGTAACCCACAAAAGTGGTGGGACACTATTCACAACCGAAAAAGTTTATAATCAATATAATATTATTCATATATAAAAAGAAATCAATTTTTTTTTCTTCAACCCTTTCGATTTTCATTGACCCATAAACTTCATTTTTGTTTTTTATTTGTCGTTGAGAATGGAGATCAAAGATGGATTACGTCTTTTAAAGGCAGTAATAAGAGATGGATTTCGTTTTTCAGAAACATGTGAACTTCATTTGTGGTTAGTTTAAGATGGAATAGAGTTCGCCTGCACTGACTCCAGTGCATGAGGAAAAACCTCATGTTTGGGATTAGTCAGTACGCGAAAGCTGACCTGAAAACCCTCGTTAAAGAAGTTCCATTTCCAAAAAAAAAGATGGAATAGGGTTGTGATGGTTTCGCTCTTTTTTTAAAATGAGTTTTTTTTTTCTTTTTCTATTTAATTCAAATGGGTTTTGGAGTGGAAGAATGAAAGCATTGAAACGGAATTGAGAAGAAGGATGATAATGGCGGTTTGAAGAGAGTGGTGTAGCAAAAGGATTGGATTTTCAGAAAAAAGCAAAAAGAAATTAGAGAATAAAAATACATAAAAGTATTATTTTATTATTAATATATTTTTTGATTACCGTGCTGGAGTGAAGACAAAATTTAGTGTTTAAATTGCATTTTATTTGGTGCTAAGCTTGGAGTTGGTCTAAAACATTCAGCTCCAAATTGTGATGTTACAGAGAGAGAGAGAGAGAGAGAGAGAGAGAGAGAGAGAGAGAGAGAGAGAGAGAGAGAGAGAGAGAGAGAGAGAGAGAGAGAGAGAGAGAGAGAGAGAGAGAGAGAGAGAGAGAGAGAGAGAGAGAGAGAGAGAGAGAGAGAGAGATTTTATTTAATAGTAAATATAATACTTAAACTAGGTGTATTTTTTAAAAATAAAAAACATATTAATTGCAATTTATTATAATATTTATTACATTTGATACTTTACATATATAAGTATAAAATTATGTAGCTTTTTAATTTTAAAAATTGAAAAAAAAATAATAAATTGATATATGGATATTATTTATTTAAAAAATATTACAAAATGACAAGTGTCAAAAATCATTAGAAATAGCAAAATTACCTTTATTTATTATAGAAGATGAATTAACTTTAAAAATATATTTAAAAGTGTGAAACAAAATTGTAGAATAGTCTCTTCGAATTTGATAGCAATCTAATCTACAACTAAAATAAACCAAAAAAAAAACAAATCGCAACTTAAAAACTCGCTGGACCTAGACGTACTCAAAAAGTTCAACAAACTAGAAGAACTATTTTTAAAATTTTATCTTTTCATTTTATAATATAAAAAGATGTTATAATATATTGTTATTTATTTGTTTCCAACAACCAAAATAAAATAAAATATCAATTTGAATGGAAACTTATGAAAGTCTAAGGGCGTCTTCAAAGAAGGTGAGATTTGGACTAGGACCAAACAAATACATTCTAGAAATTTGGTCAACGTAATACAACTTTAAAATTAGATTTTGTGTCTACTTTAGTATATTAACATATAAATTATCTAACTTGCGATTTAAACTAAATAAAATTAGTTCTGTTAATTAATCTAAATCTAATTATTATATATAATACATTATTAGCAATCTTTTATATTAGCCCCAAAGCCATCCCTCGAGATGTATTGGGCTATTCACATTCATTGACCATCATCCAACCTAACCTAAAGATAATATGATAATAATAGTAAAATAAAAATAATTGAAAAACACGACTAATCTACAGACTCGTAAGTAAAGCCCAAGTTAATAAGGCGAGAGGCAGTGGCCGCGGTTTGGGAGTGCGGTTTCGCCACCTAGGCAGTGAACACCGCCCCCTGGGTGCGGTTTGGGTGCGATTTAGACCGCAGTGTGGTAAAAAATGGTCGCGTTTTGTGATTGGTGGGGAGAATTTGACTGTTTTGTGATTGGTTGGGGAGAAAATTAAAGTTTTTATTAAAAAAAAAAATTAAAATAAAGTGTGGCATCACTCCTTGGGTGTGGCAAGGAACCCCACTCGTGTGATAAAAAATGATATGGCGCTTATGTGGCAACGAATGAAGTGCGGTTTCTATGACACCACTCCCTCCAGCCTAATGGGTTGTCTTACCTCTTCCTTCCAATGGCGTACACAATTAAAGTGATTAACTTCTTTTCAGCGCACTTAGTTTTCACGTAGAGATTAACTTTTTTTGCGGCGTAGTCCAAGAATTTCTTTTTTGTTGAATAGTTTCCTTACGGAGGGGAGGAGGAGTTGTTTTGATTTAAAAATGAACAAGACGTTTTGGGATTAAAAAGGATACATTGTTGTTTTTGGTTAAAAAAATAAAATAAAATTATATTATTATTATTTTGTCAAGAATAAAAATACATTGTTTTTTTTTTGGATTAAAAATGTACTTTGTTGTTTTGGGTTAAAAAGAAAAATATGTTGTTTTGGGTTAAAAACAAAAGTATGTTGTTATTTCGGGATAAAATTTAAGCATGTTGTTTGGTTTACAAATAAAGGGTATATGTTGCTTTGGGTTAAAAATTAAATTAATTTTGTGTTTCTAGTTAATAATAAAAGTATGTTGCTGATATAAGTACATTATTATTTTGGATTGAAAGTATAAACACATTATTTGTTTCAGGTTAAAATAAAAATATGTTGTTGTTTTAAGTTAAAAATAAAACAACTTTTTACGATAAAAAGAAAATGAAAACACATTGTTGTATTGGGTTAAAAAAAAAGTTGTTTTGTGTTAAAAATAATAAATCTTACTATTTTGTGTTGGAATATAGATAGCTTGACTTCGAAATTAGACAATTGTTTTACGTTTATGCTTATGTTTTTATATTTTAAATTAGAAAAATGGGGAGAGACAAGGGTAATTACTACTTCAATGAAATTGATATAATTTACTATAACTTTTTACGCTGTTACATTTTTAAAATCTAACCAATTGTTACATTGGTCTTAGGTAAAACAATTTGAAACTTTATAGTGAAAATTGCATTTTATATGAATGAAGTAGATATAGTTCAATAAATGTTTTTAAAATGCAATGTTGTAATATAAATAAATGAATAAGATATTATTTACACGCAAAACCCCTTAGAACTATATAGGAAGTTTTCTCCAAAAGACCGGCTCCAGAAAAAAATGATTTGAAGTTTTGTCTATGGATATTTTAGTGTGATTGTTCTATAAATGAAATAAACCGACAAATATTATTTACCAATTAAAATATATCTATAAGGTATGCACACATTTATATTCATTTTTAGCAAATATTTTTTTTAGGATTTATATTTTGGGTTTATGATTTACGATGTACGGCTTGGCCACTATTTTTCTATATGCACCAATCCAATTTCATGTAAAAGTTTTTAAGTATTTCAATCGAAGTGATCATTCCATAATATAAAAGTATGTAGATAAGTATCAACCAAACAACTAGTCTTTTTCAATCGAAAAAGGAACCAAAAAACTCCAAAAAAATCAATAAACATACTCAACAATGATAACTTATATTCAGAATTGACAAAGGGTAACTCAAATCACCAATTTCTTGTCATTTATTTTTTCAAATCACCAATTTGTCGACATTTATTTTTTCCTTCGATCTTCCAACTTGTTATAATATTTAAAGACATTTCCAACAATGTTTGTTCATAAATCACTTTATTTTGTCGGTATCAGGAAAGGGATGAAAGAGGAGAAGTATGTTGCTATTTTGTAAATAAATATAAGTATGTTGTTATTATGAGTAAAAATATATTTCATATTACAATTTCAAGTTGAATATAATTGTTACCGGTAAATATGAAAATATGTTGATATTGACTTTAAAGAAATGTAAGTGCATTGCTATTATAAGCAAAAAATAAAACACATTTTATATTCACAAAAAAGTAAAATATATTAGATTTAAGTTTAAGGGTTAAACGTGTATATACCTAATTAGCAGTTGGTCCTTTTTTAGGGTTGAAATTTAGCACATTTCAAAATAAGTCATTGGCTAATGTAAAAGTCGTGTCCCATGTTTTGGCACAGAAGCTAAAATTGTCATGCATAGCATATGTGACAACATGATAATAATTTGTGATTAGAAACCATACATTTAATCAAAACAACACAAAAAATGGATTGAATTGTCGTACATTCATAACCATTTCTTGCTTTTGAAGATAGGATTGCGCAATAAAAGGTGGATACGTGGAATCATTAAGAACCAAATAGTTAATGATGTATATGTTAAATGCAAGAGTAACGTATTTCTATTGATTTGTGCATTGTAGTATTCTGTTTTTTTTTTCATTACAAGATTATACGTTTAAAATTATACCTATTTATAAAATATGATCCAGAACCAAAACAATTTTCATAATTTGTAGATTTTTCAAAGTATAATGTCATAATAAAAAAAAAAAAATACAATAATGGAACTCGGCCAACTTTTAAAGTATAATGACTTAATATGAAAAATATTAAAGATAATGTTGTAACATAAAGATACAAAATTGTTAGTAGTATCTCATCTTGATCAATTCTCATATCAAATATACATTATGGAACCAAAACACTACGACATATGAAATTTAGAATGTGAAAGTAGTAATGTACTTTCTTGTTTAACAAAACTAACATGTGATGTTATCCTCTCTAATAAATGAAGGTTTTTTTTACCACTTGTCACATTCTCATTCAATTTGTTAAATGTCATTTTGTGTTTATTTTGATTTAATTTTTTTTCCACATGTCATTTATCAACTTTTCTATTTTATTAAATTTCACATAATATTTTAATGTAATAATTGCAATCAATGTAGTAATAAATTAATATTAATTTCACTAATAAACTTACATTTTAATTTTAAAATTCCCAAAATTAAAGCTCATTAGTTTCTTTTCTTTATTTAAATTATTTGTTTAAATTTAAAAGATAAAAAACATTTTCATTGTAATAAATCATTATTTTTCTTATTTTCTTATAAATTCAAAGTTCTCAAATATTTTGACATTTATATTTAACTTTTTTTTCTAAATTAACTCATGTAATACATGGGTCTCACAACTAGTTAGTATCTAAATAATAAAAGATTCTCATAAGAATGTCGAACTAATTGCTATTTTTGGTGTCATTGTCATAATGATGTCTAACTAATTGTTATTTCGGAATCATTCCCAAGAGAATGTCAAACTAATTGTTATTTCTTGAATCATTCTTGCCTACTTAAATGTTGAACTAATTAATATTCAAGAAGCAAATTCTAGAATCAATCTTGGCTTCTTGAATTATTCTTGACTTCATGAGACTGTCGAACAAATACAGAGCAATATTCATCAATTTTTTCTTTCTAATACAAATATACAAATCAGTTGTAGGGTGCGGGTGTGGGTGCGGGTGGGAGGATGTAAGAGATAAAAACAAGGGAAAACACTCAAGATTACTGATTGCTTTTAATGGCTACGACTTACACAAAGTGATCTCCATATAATCAATGTGCCTAATGATGATGAAGAAGAAACCATGGACGTGACATATATTAGCTATTATGAAGCCATATATGCCTCTGATGAAGAAGAAAACTATAAATACCGATCTTGCTATAGTTGAAGTGTGATCTTTGAGAAGTTTCAAAAATATGTGTTTTTGGTTTTGATTTTAAAAATAATTGTATACGAAATTCATAAATTGTCATTGCGTAAATGACCACAAAGTTCAAAATTTTGTATAATAAAAAAATTAGATGTGGATTTTCGAACTCCATATCTGCGTAGTGTTCTGTAAACAGGGACAAAGCTTCAACATATGATTTGGGAGGGCCAGAAATATAATATGTATAAAAATCGGTGAGCAGGGGAGGCACAACCAAAATTTTATATTTTTGAGTCTAATATGTATAAAATTAAAGTATAGGGGCTATTTGTAAAAAAAAACAGCCCCCTCGCCTTAATAAAGTTCCGCCCATGTTTGTAAACATGTGGATTTCGAGTAAAAAAAATGTAACTTCGAAATTGACAAATCAAATACTTAAAAATATATGTTATATTGATTTAAAAGACTGATACAAAATATTTGATTTTTTAATATGTACTCCAAAATTGTAAATAATTTCTTTTGCACTACTAGTAAAATCAAGGAAAGTTTTTTCAGTTTTTTTTTTCTTCTTTTTGATAATTTTATTTATCGCATCAATACTATCATATGATCTAGTTAATGATCATTGCTGATAAGTATTTTAAATAAAAACGATTTGGGTGTAAATATTCTAGGCTTCAATCTTAAAATAACTCATCTTACTGAAAAAAATAGTTATCACAACATCAATTCATAAAAATAGTATTTAATCAAACTAAATTGATGATATCATGGTAGCTTTCTCTTTTGTAATCAAGAAACACTCACACATGAAATTGCACATGTTGTATATTTGTGCTCCTCAAGTTGTTTATAACGATAACTTGAACAAATAGATTATTTTAACTTGAAAGTTGTGCAAGAAATATTATAGTTTTATTGTACATTTTAGCCGTGATCAAAGAAAAAGACGACAAGTCAATATCATTTTTAAAATAGCCTAATAATTTTTTTTATTAATTAAAGGCATGTTTGATTTTTAATAATTAAAGGCATGTTTGATAAAAATAGCAAGATTAGAAGTTAGTTTTTGTTTGTATATAGATGTCTTAGATAAATTAGTTGTATATTTTATAATTTTTATAAAACTTTATAAAAACTAAAAGTGAAAGGTCGATGAAAAGATCATAAAAGCTAAAATGAAACATAAAGCAACATGAACAACAACAACAAAAATTACCATAAAACATAAAATTTTCATTTTACCTTTTATAGCCTAAATGCACCAGCTCTTGCATTTCTTTTCTTAAACTCATTTATCTTATCTTATAAAAGTGGCTTAGACTTTTCTTGACTAATTTCATGAAGTTACATCTTTTTATCTCATGAAATTTCTCTAAATGACCAAATTACATTTTTGGTAAGTTATCCACCCAAAGTCAAATCTTTTTAAATTTTGGGTTCTTACAATTACAACTCATGTGTTATATCATATCCATTCATAAGTGCTTAAAAGCCTAGCCCAAGCTTTCTGAAGCGACAAAACTTAACATTCATATAGGTAGCTCTTCTAAATCATGCACTTTTTCAAAAGAACTATTAAGAAATACATTCAACCTATATTAAGTCTACATGTTTAAGCACATACCTAAGGATGACATAAACAAGCGTGCTTTAATCTCTAAAAGTAAGATTTTCGCATTGAATTCAACTAATAACGTGCTATTAGAAGAGAATATGGTATCTCCACCTTAGAGATATCAAGTAGGCCTTAAACCTATCACTACCTCTGGCTTATTTACCAAGTTCCTAGCTAACCTCTATGTCAAGTGATCAACTAGATTTTGTTGAGATCGAAAAAATTCAACATAAATTATTCCAGGAGTTATAAGCTCACGTACCATACATGTCTAACGCCTAAATGTCATGACTTTCCATACACTTGACGATATGCCTTTGCCAAAGTGGCAACCCTATCACAATGTATAAAATATGTGAAATTGATTTTTTCCACGATGAAATCTTATAGATCAAAATCCTTAGCGATTATGCCTCCTTACCAATAGTTGCAAAGGATACAAATTTAGATTCCATAGTAGAATTTATTTCGTAAGTTTGCATTTTAGAAGCCTTGGAAATTTCACCTCCTCCAAGCAGGAATACCCAACCACTTGTAGACGAGTGGTCATCAATATTGGTAATCCAACTAGCATTAACATATCCTATATAATAGAAGGAAATCCCATATAAGTTAAACATTAGTCCATGGTTTTATTAAGACACTTATGCACCCATATTGCTTGCCAGTGACAAGTATTTGAATTGCTAGTAAACCTACTTAGCTTTCCTACAATAGGTACAATATTATGCCTTGTGCTAGTCATGTCATATATTAAACAACCAATGGCCTTTTAATACTCAAGTTTTGAAACTACTTGATCAATATTAAGCATAAGTTTAATACTTAGATTCATAAGCATACGTATAAGCAAACAATATGAATAATTGAATTTCTTAAGTACCTTCTCAATACCTCTTTCACATAAACTTCATTTTCAATTAATTTAATTTAACAACTGCTCGACAGCCCCAAACTTTAAGATATCCTAGGTATGGTTTATTTTTATACCAAAGCTCATAGAGATTTATTTTGTTCCTTTTGTTTGGAACCTTATTCAATAAATAGATAAATGATAACACAACTTCTCTCCATAATCCATCGCTTAATCTTGAATATAACAACATAGAATTCACAATTTCCTTGAGAATTCTATTTTTCCTATCTAATATATATCATTTTGTTGAGGGGTATATAGAGTTGTTGTAACATCCCAAAAAAATCACAATAAATTTAAACTTTTTAAAACAATCCATAGTCATCAAATGTTTACAAAATCATTGTTTCCAAATTGTTTATCCATATCAGAGTATCCCAAAATCATAAGTCATAAACAGAGGATGTGTACGGTCACGCCTTCGCCTTCCCACGATCATCAGAAGTACCTGAAACAACAACTAAAACCGCAAGCCAAAGCTTAGTGATTTTCCCCCAAAGTACCAACACAAATCAGATAACATATACAACAGTATGTCGGGTCCAATCAACCATCAGGTTGGAATACCCCAGTCCCAGTCAACCACCGGGTCCAGTCATCCTTAGGATGAAATACCCTCGGGTTGGAATGGAAATATACAACAGGTCCAATCATCCTCAGGACGGAATACCTTCGGTCACAGTCAACCATCGGGTTGGAATGCCCCCGATCTGTTGGCTCACACACAAAGTAGTAAAGCCTCAACCACAAATCTAAATATGTCACAACTAGCAATTTAGCTAGGAAATTCTACTCTCATGTAATCATTCAACTATTGAAAAGCATGTACTCTATGTAGATATCACTTAATGCACATTCAAATACACCTCTTATGTTCAACAAAGACTTTGAAACTCTAAAAATCCCGGTTCAAGTCTAATAAGGTCTAGGATTTTCTTGTTGGGCCAAATGGACCAAGAAGTATCCAAGTTGACTAGTTAGGGCCTAGAAACCCTAATTTGGGCTCTAAACGGTTCCACCTTCATGAAACTTGACATTTTGGGACATTATGGGCCTAGAATGGATTAGTTTACCCTAATGGGCCAATTTGGGCCACAACAAATTCAAATAGCCTTAATGGACCCTAAACATCTTTAATTGAACCAATTAACCCTAATGGACCATAAAACTCATTCTTTTATGCCATTTGGGCCGTGAACTACCCTAAAGGCCCAATGGGCCGAAAATTCGCCAATTCTTGGGTCTTGCAGGCTATTACCGAAGGTTCATTCAGAACTTTTCCAAGATAGCCAAACCCCTCACCACATTGACACAAAAGGGCGTACCTTTCAACTGGACCGAGAAGCAAGAGATTGCCTTCCAAACCTTGAAGCAAGCCCTCTGTAGTGCTCCAGTGCTATCCTTACCGGAGGGAACGGAAGACTTCGTAGTTTACTGTGATGCTTCGAATCAAGGTTTAGGTTGTGTCCTTATGCAACACGGAAAGGTAACTGCATATGCATCCAGACAACTGAAAACTCATGAAGTAAATTATACCACGCATGATCTCGAACTGGGGGCGGTGGTCTTCGCCTTGAAAATTTGGAGGCACTACCTATATGGTACCAAGTGCACCATCTTTCCAGACAACAAAAGCCTCCAACACATTCTAAATCAAAAGGAACTGAAAATGAGGCAGTGGAGATGGATTGAACTGTTAAATGATTATGAGTGTGAGATCAAATACCATCTAGGCAAGGCTAACGTGGTAGCCGATGCCCTGAGCCGAAAGGAGTATTCAAGTCGACGCGTGAAGACTCTATCAATCACCATCCAATCTCATCTAGCCTCACGGATCAAGGAAGCCCAATTGAACGCGTTGAAGCCGGAGAATGTCGTAGGTGAATCACTGCGTGGAATGGATAAGGAACTTGAAGTTAAAGAAGACGTAACTCACTACTTTATGAATAGAATCTGGGTCCCCAAAATTGGGGGATTCAGAGAAGTAGTCATGCATGAAGCCCACAAGACGCGATATTCTATTCATCCGGGGTCAGATAAGATGTATCTGGATATCAAGCAACATTATTGGTGGCCTAATATGAAGGCAGAAATAGCCACTTTCATGGGCAAGTGTCTTACTTGCGCCAAAGTGAAAGTGGAATACCAAAAGCCCTCGGGATTATTGCAACAATCAATGATACCCGAGTGGAAATGGGAAATGATTACTATGGACTTCGTGACCAAATTACCAAAGACAACAGACGGATTGGATGCTATCATCGATAGATTAACAAAATCCGCTCATTTCCTACTAATAAAAGAATCCTACAAGATGGAAAAGCTTACCCGAATCTACATCAAGGAGATCGTGAGACTGCATGGAGTGCCAGTGTCTATTATCTCGGATCGAGATAGTAGGTTCACTTCAAGATTCTGGAAATCTCTTCAAAAGGCAATGGGAGCACAACTAGATATGAGCACTGCCTATCACCCACAGACGAATGGTCAAAGCGAGCGTACCATCCAAACACTTGAGGATATGCTACGAGCTTACGTGATTGACTTCGGCAAGTCATGGGATGCTCACTAGCCTCTTATCGAATTCTCCTACAACAACAGTTATCACATGAGCATCAAGGTTGCACCTTACTTGCTCTCCACGGGCGTAAATGTAGATCGCCCCTATGCTGGGCAGAGGTGGGTGACACCCAACTAGCAAAAGGGCAATCGCCAGCCAGTGCTCTCACAAGACCAGAAATCATTCGTGAAACGACTGAAAAGATAATCCAAATCAAAGCTCGACTTCAAGCGTCGCGAGACCGACAGAAGAGCTATGCCGACAAGCGGTGGAAGTCGTTAGAATTTCAAGTCGGGGATCGCATGTTACTAAAGGTCTCTCCTTGGAAAGGAATGATCCGCTTTGGGAAACGGGGAAAACTGAACCCGCGATACATTGGACCGTTCGAGATTCTTGTCCGGATTGGTCCAGTGGCTTACAAGTTGCAGCTACCTGCCGAGCTCAGCAACGTACACCCCGTGTTTCACATCTCAAATCTGAAAAAGTGCCTATCAGATGAAACTCTTGTCATTCCTATAGAAGAGATCGAGATCAACGAGAATCTCCCCTTCGTCGAAGAACCAGTTAAGATATTGGATAGGGAAGTAAAGCGTACAAAGCAGAGCCGCATTCCGATTGTGAAGGTTCGATGGAACGCCAAGCGTGGACCGGAATTCACATGGGAACGCGAAGATCAAATGAAGCAGAAGTACCCTCACTTATTCTCTCCTTCATAATCCTAGTTTTCAAAGAATTTCGGGACGAAATTCCCTCTAACAGGGGGATGATGTCACAACTAGCAATTTAGCTAGGAAATTCTACTCTCATGTAATCATTCAACTATTGAAAATCATGTACTCTATGTAGATATCACTTAATGCACATTCAAATACACCTCTTATGTTCAAAAAAGAGTTTGAAACTCTAAAAATCCCGGTTAGAGTCTAATAAGGTCTAGGATTTTCTTGTTGGGCCAAATGGACCAAGAAGTATCCAAGTTGACTAATTAGGGCCTAGAAACCCTAATTTGGGCTCTAAACGGTTCCACCTTCATGAAACTTGACATTTTGGGACATTATGGGCCTAGAATGAATTAGTTTACCCTAATGGGCCAATTTGGGCCACAACAAATTCAAATAGCCTCAATGGACCCTAAACATCTTTAATTGAACCAATTAACCCTAATGGACCATAAAACTCATTCTTTTATGCCATTTGGGCCGTGAACTACCCTAAAGGCCCAATGGGCCGAAAATTTTCTCTATGGGCCTCATGATTTCGAACAAGCCAAGAGATTGAGCCCAATGCTATTTTTTTTCACTTCATTTGGCCCATTTTCGGCCCATGTGTGTGTAAAAAAAATAATAAAAACAATGAAAGGATGATGAAATAAGGGGATGACAACACATTAATATCTAGCAAATAACTAGATAATCACATGTATCAAGAAACTCATTATCCATCATGCAAAAATTCCTTTCCTCCCTCTCTTCTTAATGGTCTCGGCCAAGCTCCATCACACCACCCTTCATCTTTTCAAACACTTTCATAAACTCATTCAAGAACTCTCCCCATTTCCTCTAAATTTTCGAGAATTAGAGTGCATCTCAAGAGGGTATTACCACCAAAAATCATCATTTCTTGGTAAGTTCTTACATATCCAAGTTTCATAACTTCATTTTTTATATTAGAACACTCCTTCTAGACAATTGTTCATGATCTAACTCCCTAGAAATCATCTAAGTCCGAAAACTACTCCAAGGTGTTGCTAGGACCAAAAATCTCTCCATTTCCTCTCCAAAACCGAAACATCAAAGCAAAGGTGAGTTCATACCCCCTTGTTTTCGGTTTTTACATGATTTTTGGGGGAGAATACAAGTAAAATGTGTAGATCTATGTGTTTTATGCATGTCATGTGTGATTTCTTAGTTTATTTTGTAAAAATGTGTTAGATCTTAACACATCTCGACATCTTAAGCAACATTGAGTAAAGATCCATGAACTAAGACACCTTATACATCATATTATCAAGTTAAAAGTATTTACATGTTTAAGATATGAAAATTTAAAACAAAAATCTTGTTAAGGGTCATATTTGTCAAGAAAACAAAAGATAAGGGCAAAAAGTGACGTCTACGGTTTTATAAGGATCAAACAAGTCATACTTATAAAAAATGGGTTTTTATGATAACCCTACATTTCAAAGGGCCAAAAGTGTAAATTTTAGCCTAATGGGCTTAATATTTGGGCCTCACGGTTTTGGGCCCAAATTTGCGAAAAATGAGAGTTTTGAAGTTAAAAATGTCATTTGATCAAAGTTTGAGCCATAAATGTAAATAAACCAAATTTAGGGGTGAAAATAACATTTATTTCTAAATTGGGCAAAAAATGCAAAGTTTTTGGAATTTGGGCCAAAAATGTAAAATTCACGAAAAATGGGTCAAGAATGTAATTTGCTGCAAAAATGGGCTGAAAACGCCAATACATGTATTTTTGGGTCAAACCTGTCTATTATTAAACATTTGGGCCGAAAATATAGAACTTTTATAAATTAATGGGCTAAAATGTTATTTTTAACTAAAATAGACAAAAAATGACATTTTTGTGAAATAAGCCTTTAAATGTCTTAAATTAGTTTTTAAGAGGTTTAAAGCGCAAGTTTTATTAAAATTAAGTTCAAATTATAGAATTACGATTTAACAAACTATACTATAACGAACAAACGAAATACAACAATGGTGCGATTATTGGGCCTAGTAATTGCTATACATGTTTTTGGGCCTTCGTGGTCCAATTACACGTTATTGGGCCCAATGTATTCATCACATGTCTATTGGGCCTAAGTGACCCAATCACATGCTAAATGGGCCTAATTTAGCATTTACATGTTATTGGGCCTTAGTGGCCCATTTACATGCTAATTTAGCCTGGAAATAACTTACACGACTAATGGGCCATAGTTGCCTTTTCTTCATGTTTGTTGGGCCTTGTCTTATCATTTCAAACATTATCTAATGATCGAACTTCTAAATACATTTAACATTATACAAATTCATGTGAATACAAATGGGATCTAGTGAGACGTGTCGGTTGACACCACTGAGTGTATAGCTGTAGCTTGTAGTTATAATCAGAGTCTCCTGGAGGGAGAACGAGAGTTTGTGTATAGATCTATACGGGGGTGACTCCCCCACACCTGAGTTGTTCGCTACAGTTAGACTAGGCCAGTCTAGGGTCACAAAACCTTGAACGAAAATCCGACATTTGGAAAAATGCCAAGACATGCAAATCAGTCACTATCATGTATGGTTATAACGACTCATATAGAGATCCATTCCCATTAAGACATTATGGAAAAATTAAAAACTCGTAAGTCATAATGATACAAAACATTTCTACAGTGCAAGGACCGTGACATTTTTATAAATCAGAAAATATCGGATTTTCTGGGGAAATACCATAATTCAAATACTACTTACATACAACAAAAAGAATACAAAGAAATTTGAACTGCATTTCTATATGTTACTACTATGAAACTCACACATGCATTTATACTCGATTTTCACATCACTTTTCGGACATTTTACAGAAAATATCGGATTTTCTGGGTTTACAAAAGATACAAAGACCTTTATTCAAACATGCTTATGAACTCACCAACATTATATATGTTGACCGTTTTCAAAATAACTTGTATTCTCAGGTAATCGTTAAGCTGAAGAATCGTCGAAAGTATTTTGGGATTTCTTTTATGCATATGTCAATTTTCGTACAACTTATGTCTTCGGATTATGTAATGTAAAACAATGTACTTGATGTGAACAATGCCAGTTGTTATATGTAATGTTGGTGACGATTGTGTTATGTTTCATGTATATTCATTGTGATGATATTTCAATTTATAGTCACACGAGCCCCCAGACGTTTCCGCCGTCTGGTTCGGGGGTGTGACAAAATATGTCGACATATACATAACAGATAAACATATAATCAGCCAACAAACAAACAGGTAGATCTACAAATCGCTATCGCATAGCAGCACCCTAGAAACTAGGATACAGATCTAACAGAACTATAGCATAGCAACATATGGTAAACCAGGATATCAATCCAATGGGTCGGCCTTGGTGCCTTCGACACGTAAGTATAGTGAGGAAGACTCACCTCACAGTCTGAACAATAGCTGATGAGGTCTCGACTCCGAATCTCAACTCTAACCGTCACCTATCCAACCAAATGACCAATTCTCAACCACAATCCAAAATACCCAAATCACCCTTAAGTAAAACTTGGTCAAAGTCAATAAGTCAACTGAGTCAACCAAATCAACCCAGCCAAGTCAACTCAGCCGAGTCAACACAGAGTGCGTACGCGGGGGGTACTCCAAATGTACACGGGGCGTACTCGAGCATTGACCACCATCGGGGTCGCTGACCACGTACGCGTTGCGTACTCAAATTATGCAGGGTGTACGCCCAGTCTTCCCAAAACTCATTAAGAGCTTAATGCCTTAAGCTCTTACGTCAAATTTTCAGATCCAAGGCCAAATCATCCTCAAGAGTCATAAAGTTTCCAACTTTATGACTTTGCATGTCCATTAAGTGCTTAACTCAACATCTTAATACATTAAGTCCTTCTAAAGAATGCATGGAGCAAAACCAACCATTAAGACCCCATTTTGTGACTCAAGACCCTTCCAAAGGTCTGAAAGGATGACTTATTGGGTCAAGAACATGCTATGCTCATGAAACACCACATTTGGGACAAAAAGAACCTAAAACCAAACCCAAGACAAGATCTAAATGAAACTTCACCAAGTTCAGAACTTTATACCTCCAAGTGATGCCAAATGAGGGTGTGTTTCTGGATCTAAAGTGCTTCACTCCTTCAGGATGGTCTCTACTTCCTTCCTTCTTCTTCAAAGGCACAAAACATACACACACAAGCTTAGAAATGCTTCATAAGGTGGATTAGGGTTGCAAGGTCGTTTGAAAGGATGGAGGCTCATGGAAGGAGCCAAGGTTGGGAGTTAATGATGAATAAATAGGGTCCAAAACCTAAAGATTAGGGTTTGGGACTTCACCGCGTACGCCCTGCGTACACAAAGTGTACGCCCATCGTACGTGGCTCAGCCCCAAAAATCCAAAAGTGGCACAAACAACCCCTC